>NW_025813447.1:9158844-9774338 GCF_021976095.1 Xenia sp. Carnegie-2017 | reverse complement strand
AAGAGATTGCTGAATATGTTGAGGGAGGATACAAGGAACATGGGGTGATACAAAATGATATGATGGAAAGAATGTGGAGAACAAAATATGCTGTGGCATCTCTGAATAGGCAAGCAGTCAAATTAAGAAGTACATGAGCAATCATAAGTATCTATATACAAAATACCTTATCCCAAATCCTTCCAGTTCATATTCTATTAGTTTTTTATGACCCAGTGGTTTCAAAACATCAAGGACAATGAAGATAAGACTGCAAGTTCTTGCAACTGGATAAAAAAGACAAGTAAAAAAACAGTAGTAGTGTGTTTTAAACATGTTGTAAACATATCAACTTTAGTAATGCTCTATGAAACCTGCAATGACCTGACGCCCCCTGCCTTTTCCATCTTTAGCCCCCTCAATAATACCAGGCAAGTCAAGAAGCTGAATTTTTGCTCCTTTGTAGCGGATAACTCCTGCAAAGTAACATACGTAATCTTGTTATAGACTCTTCTTAAATCCGTATAATGGTGAAAATGATCTCTCAAAATATGTACCTGGTACAGTTGTCAAAGTGGTGAATTCATAGGCAGCAACTTCAGAATATACACCAGCTAAATTAGTCAGCAAAGTGGATTTACCAACTGATGGAAAACCAACAAAACCAACGCGTGCATCACCAGTTTTTGCAACATCAAAACCTGAAAATATTAAGCCCAATCAAAACCGAAAAAAATTTCTTACTCATTTCACCCAACTCTGGCACTGGAGAACACACTCACCTTCCCCAGTAGCACCCCCGCCTGATCCTTTTGGGGTTATAAGCTCCCTGCGAAGCTTGGCCAATCTTGCTTTCAGCAAACCCAAATGATTTGCTGTAGCCTTGTTCTTCTGAGTTTTTGCCATCTACAAAGATAAAGATTCATCATAATTGTTTGAAAATATTCTTAAATACTTAAATCATCCTAAATTTCCTATAAACATATACAAGGTATCAAAGATCTATTCATGAAACACTATTGTTTGGTGGGCAAACCTCGTTTTCAATCTCAGCAATCCTTTCTAAGATTCCCATCTTAGTATAATTTGGTTTAAAGCTGTCAGTACTAAATCAAAGAGAAAAGACTAAAATTATGTCCCATTAAATTTGTACTTGGCGAAAACAAAAATACAGATTCCCAACATCATACGTACATGAAGTAAGCACACACCGCTGAACATTATCTTGTTTGTTGTCATGTGGCGGCAAAGTTGAGATTTGTCGTCGTGATAGTTTTGGAAGAAGTCAAATCAATCCATTTCGATCTGACACGCACGTCGCAATGTCTACGGAACAAGTACGTCTAGATTTCAAGGGGAATGCAATCGTTTACTTTTTGTACTCAATTTGCTGGTATATTGAATTTTCTTGTTTTATCAAGGAGCAAGAAGCCCCGTCATCGCCTGAAATCCACTTCGAACCGGTCGTTACATTAGCGAAAGTGGAAGTAAAAACGTTTGAAGAAAACGAAGAAGAAATGATTAAATTGTAAGGTAGAAACGGTAAAATAGCGCAATGCAACGCCGTTTGGTTTTGATTTTGTGACTTAATTTCACAGAAGAGCAAAGTTATTTCGATATATTATTGGTCAGCATGATACATCACCTGAATGGAAAGAAAGAGGGGTTGGTGAAGTAAAGATATTAAAAACTCGTGGAAAAAATTCATACAGGCTTGTTATGAGGCGGGAGAAGACACTTAAAGTTTGCGCCAATCACTTTTGTAAGTGTTGCATTTGTTGCTTTTTGCCGAGTTACGTTGACTTTTCACTATTTTCAAAGTTAAATTTCAAATTGTGTGTTGTTAGTCAAATCTCTTTCTCTCTTTGCATAAGTAGTTTTCGTTCGTTTTTGGTGTATATCTGTTTGCCTTTTGATGATTTTAACACATTTGTATCCGCTTGTTATTATTTTCATGAATCCTTTTGCAGTGACTAAAGATATGGAGCTGAAACCCAACTGTGGAAGTGAACGTGCATGGGTATGGACTGTGGCTGCAGACTATGCTGATGAAGAACCACAAAAAGAGACCCTTGCAATAAGATTTGCAAATGCTGAGAGTTAGTTTAAATGAAAAACTTCTGTTGCTATTACTATCCTCTCATCTTATTGATTGTTTTAGATGCAAAAAAATTCAAGGAAGTATTTGACAGCTGCAAGGAAAAAGTTGCACCTACAAAGAATGATGTGGAAAGCGAGAAACTAGCAAACGAGCTGGAAAGTTTGAAAGTTAATGATAGTGGCTCAACAGCAGGTCCCAGCAAATTATCCGCTAAAGAACTAGAAGACAAAGAATCCACAAAGGAAAATAGTACTGATAACATACCTGAAACTCAAGTTGAATCTAAGACAGAGACTTCTGATAAACAAGAAGAACAAGACTGACCTCAAAATAAGTGTGAGATTACTATTCAAACATTTCCCTTGGGTATTTTACATGATTAAACTGTTTCATTTTAAAATTTTTGCACTTCTTAAGTAATGGTATACGTAGTTGTGTGGTATTCCTTACACTTAATAATTCTCTAAAGTAAGATATTGTTTTTATATGCTACTCATAAGAATACCAATGAATAATTCTTGTACGTGTTGTTGGGAAATAAATATATAACGTCAAGAAAGCAATTGTGAAAAGAAAAAATACTACCATTTATTCTGTTCTATTGTAACATGCATGCATTTGTAAGCTTCAATGATTATTGCTAAGGCAGAACATGGCAGCAATGTTCGTTACTTAAAAAAGGTAAAATTTAAAGCACATTCAACGGCTATGACTTTAAGAAAACTACAACTCGTCTTTTCCTTTATTGATATAATCTGCAAATGAGGCCAAAATATCCAAACGATTCTTAAACATTGCTTTTTTAGCATCGCTCAACTTCTCATTTAAAAGTTTATTAACTCTTGCCATTTCATTACTTACGTAAGCTATTCCTTTTTCTTTAATCTTTTTCATAGTACTTATGTAGACTTTAGCAGGCACCTTATCCTTCTCTTCAGCAGCAGCCATGGCTGTCTCTGCTTGAGTTATGAATTTGTCGTATTCTGCTTCATCTGCTTTAACAAACTCAATGATGACTTTATCAAAACTTTCCAAAGTGTTTGGTTTACCTAAAACAACAGGTCGTCTTTTAAAAGAAAAACCCATTTCATTACCACCATAAATAGAAAAAGTACATACCTAGCCAGAGGCCACTCTCAAGACGAATAAACCTAGCTAGATCATCACTTGTCACACTTTGTTTAAAATTGATGGGTTCATCCTGATCAGCCTTGAACAATTTGAAAACAGGATAGTCCTCCTTTTTCACATCAAATCTTTCTCGTAGGTCTTCATTTTCTTTATCACCATACTCTAAACAAGTTTACATGTGAGCAACTCTTCATTATATCAATTGTTTGTCTCGTTTTACCTGAAACTCCGACCTCAGCAACCAACAACTCTGACTGTGTTGCCACTTGAATTGCAAACTTTTTGAATTCATCTTCTTTATCCCCATATGCGTATTGCTTGTCAAATTTGACCAGAACAAACTTGAAGTTTTTAATCACCTACGTGAAGTTAGGGATACCCTTGAAAATATTCTTGGATAAAATCTCGGGGTTCAAACATCAACCGGCAAACGTATTTATTTCACCTTATTTTAACTGAAAACGTCCTTTAAATTTCACTATAGGAAATGTAAGCACTACAGTGTGATGCCTTCATAAGCACAAAAAATCAAAAGATGCGTTTGACAGCCACGTGCAAAATATCATAAGTGAAATGTTTGTAAACAAAAGCGATATAAAATCCTTAAAAAACCTTGTCAAAAGTCAGACTGTCCAAAGATAGAACACCTTTCGTGGATAATACATAAGAAGGCAAGATGCTCGCAAAAATGACAAGGACAAAAGTACTTTTAGAAAGAATCTCCATCTCTTTGAAGAACTTCGCATGTGACCTTTCAGTAGATTATTGTTTTTGAACTCCGGATGACTCCGAGTAATTAACGAGAGTTACCGTTTAAATACGAACGTATCCTTCAAATTGATCCGAATTTCCGTTCATAAAATTTTGTTGTGTTCGGGATTTTCAATATGGCGTCGGTTTCAAGAATATTTTCTCGTTTATTGCAGAGGCGATCCTTCTCGACGGCGTCAGTTTCCGATCTCAAGAGTGAGATGCTGGCCGAAGAAAAACATGCCGCAGGTATATAGTTAGTATTTCTTGAACAAATAAAACTTTGCATCAATAAAGAGTTGGTGCCTTTTTAGGTACAACGAAAACATGGAAACTGATATCGATATTTGTTGCTGCTCCCGGTATTCTGTTCTGTGTTTACAACACTGTATCGAAAGAAATGGCACACAAAGCACATCATGAAAAAGCAGAATTTAAAGGATATGCTCATTTAAGGATAAGATCCAAGGTTATTTGATTTCGTTTAATGGATATTATAGATTATTACCTGATGCCTGTGCCTGAAGAAGCGTGTTCGTTGTGTATAACTAAACCTGGCATGGAGGGTTTTGTATAATAGGGTTTCTTGTCATAAAGCAAGTACATAAAAGTATAAATTATTTTATCAACTGTTGTACACTATAAGTATTTTCATTGCATTATTCATTTTATTATTTCTAGCCGTTTCCATGGGGTGATGGTAACCATACTTTGTTCCATAATTCTCATGTCAATGCTTTACCTGATGGTTATGAAGAAGACTAAATTTGAGAGTGTTCATCTGCTGACTGTACTAATATTCCTGTTTATGCTGTTAATGGCATATTTCATTATTGATTATTAAAATTGACTAATTGTGTCAGTTCAATTCCCAATTTCTTTTGACCAAATTTCTATTTTAATTTTTTTGTTCTTAGAAGATTCTTTTCATTGTAAGACTTACGTAATTATATTCATTAATTGCTCACATTGAATGACATTCAAACAACATAAATGCATATTTTAAAATACTATGCAAACGAAGAAACATTATCCAAGGATCCTGACCATTTATCAAAGAAACAAGGTTTCGAACACTTCGTGTTAATTTTTACTGGGTAGGTAAAGAAATTAGAAATTTGATGTTGAATTGTTTAAAGTATGCAAGTCGTAGTATTTCCGTAAACGTTACTTATTGACTTTACTAAAGTACAAGGGTTAAATTATTCCGTAAACGTTACTTATTGACTTTACTAAAGTACAAGGGTTAAATTATTCAGTCAACGTTACTTATTGACTTTACTAAAGTACAAGAGTTAAATTATTCCGTATACGAAGTTAAATATGCAAAACATCTTCAAATCAACTTCTTAGACGACCAGAACTGTCAACTGTCAACATACAAATGTTTAACAAAATATACTGCGTCAAGTTGTATATTGCAAAGCTAATCGATCGTAGAAACCTTTCAGTTTGTTTGCGATCTAACGTCTGCAAACTCGACGAAAGAAATATTTGCGACTTTTCCTTAATAGCGAGAGCTGTTTACTACCGTGGTTCGTATTGACTTCGTGTCAGAATCAATCAATATTTTGTAATTTCTTGCACAATTAAGTGCTGTCACCTCATTTTAACGCCTTACTGTAAATAAACTTAATTTAAACAGGAAAGAAATACTCGAGAATGACATCATCTATGGTTCAAACAGTTGCATGCAAGTTTGATGACATGAAAGATGGAGAGTATGCATTAATACAATTTTATTTTTTCAATAAAACCATTGCAATGTTTGTTTTGAAAAATGAAAGTTAACTGATATAAGTTTACATTGTTCCTTCTAATTACTGTCTTTTACAAATGTTATTACATGTGAGTGAACTTTATAATCTCCACAAAAAACCTCCATAATTGAATAAAAGTTTAAGAGAAAATGATTACTCAGCTTCATTATCAGAATTTGTATTGTGCCACTGTGATAATAATCATGACTGTCATTAAGGATGCGTCAAATTGACATTGGTGAAAATGGCCATGCCTTGCTGGTGCGTGAAAATGGAACATACACAGCTGTAGGCCATAAATGCACCCATTATGGTGCCCAGTTAGTTAAAGGTAGTTTAATGAATGGCCGTGTCCGTTGTCCATGGCATGGAGCTTGTTTCAATGTGTGGACTGGTGATATTGAAGATTTTCCTGGTCTTGATGCAATTCCCAAGTTTCAAGTCAGTGCTAGTCACATTTTTAATATGTTTGCCTTTCTTTGATCTTATATTCCATTTTTTTTGAAAAACAGACCAAAATAGTTGAAGGAAATGTTCTTGTAATAGCCAATCCAGAGGTGAGTGATCTCTTCTTGATGTGAATTTTAATAGAATCATCATATAAATATAAAATCTCAACATCTAAAGGACTTAAAATCCCACAAAAAAGTATCTGAAATGAGTCGAGCATCTCCAAATGAAGATGGAAGAACATTTCTATTACTTGGTGGAGGTAAAACGTACTAAATTCAAAAGTCAGATGAAATTTCATCATTAAACTGCAAACAGTTTTCTTTTACAAGGTCCATCATCGCTTGAATGTGCTGAAACATTACGAAAGAATAATTTCAAAGGTGAATGTTGAAAGTACAAGTGATAGTGTCAAGTTAGAAGTGATGGTATTTTTTCTTCTTTGCATTGTGTTACAGGAAAAGTTGTAATTGCCACTGCAGAGGATTTTTTGCCTTATGATAGACCCATGCTTAGTAAAGTATGTTGAAAGTTTGACTTAAAAAAAAACCATGAAATATTTATTCATGTTTAATATGACTTTATCCATTTCTTTCAAGGTGCTACAGAAAAAAGGTCATGAAATTGCTTTACGACCAAAAGAGTTTTTAGAAAACTATGATATCAAAGTAGAATTTAAGAAGGAGGTGATATAAAGTTGAAACCAATCACAAAATCTGTAAAATACTTTTCTTTAAGTTGTGACATTGATTACTCTTCTTTCTAAGGCCTGTAAACTACACAAATCAAATAAGCTCGTTGAATTCACGGATGGAACAACAATCAAATATGATAAATTATTCATTGGCACTGGCGGAACGTATGTTCGATTTTGTGCAATTTTCCATATTCTTAGCTTTTCTTTTAAAGATTTTTTGCCAATTGCCATACAACAGGAACAGGTTTGCTTGCTTAAAACATTAACATTGAATTATGAAAATCCTTCGTCCGTCTTCACTTTAGTCCAAGATTGATGAATGTTCCCGGTGGTGATTTGAAAAATATCTTCTACCTGCGAAATCCCAACGACGCCAATGCCATCGGTGGGAGTGTTTTTTACTGTTCTTGATGCCTTCTTCTGAACATAGACAATGATAATGATTGAAATGTCATTTAGCTGCTGCATGTAAAGGAAAGAGGATGCTGGTCATAGGAACTTCATTTATCGGTAATTTAAAAAAAAATATGAAATCTCATGATGTGTCAAAGTCTCGGCGAAGTCATGGACTCCTGGTCGAGGATGTCAAAATACTTTCATAAACTGTATAAATTTCTTTACTTTAGGTTTGGAGGTGGCCGCATTCGGCGTGGACAAAGGTGAAGCGTCAAGCGTTGACGTCGTAGGGCAGTCTCCCACTCCATTCGCAAGGGTCTTTGGTTCAGAAGTTGGTGCGCGTATAACTAAAGTGAGTGCAGCCAAGAAACCTTAAACTAAACCTTCCCACAATGCCTTTCTAACGTAATCATCTTATTCTGTAATAGATGCATGCTGAAAAAGGTGTGAAGTTCCATTTTAATACGTCAGTGAAAGAGTTTAAAGGAGTCAACGGAAAGGTTAGTCACCAAAATGAAAAACAGTTTTCTTGTTTAGCAACATGTCAAAAAAAAAATTGTCATTCAGCTCGAAAAGGCGTTGTTGACAAATGACGAAGTGCTGGAGGCTGACGTTTGCGTCATAGGCATAGGTGAAAGAAACTGTGTATCTTTTGCTCAATGAATAGTTACCATCTGCATAATCTAACTTGCATGTTTTAGGTGTTAAGGCATCTACGGGTTTTGTTGACGATTGTATGGTTGAGACAACAAAACACGGTAGTATTATTGTCGATAAGGTTAGTGTTAGTGTTCCAAATTTCTCGGTTGGAAATGTTTTTGAAAGAAGCGATGAAAGAAGACAATGAAAGAAGATATTGTAATAGAACCAAATGAAAGAAAACAATGTAATAGATTCACTATTATATTTGTAGTATATGAAGGCAAATGAAGATATCTACGCTGGGGGCGACATAGCGTCGTTTCCTCTCAAGATGCTTAATGGAAAACATGTGACCATAGGTCACTGGCAGCTTGCTCATGCGCACGGTAAGGCAATATTTACGTAAGCCAAAGATGATAACTATGGTGCTGTGAAATTCACCTTTGATTTTGTGCAGGAAAAGTAGCAGCTTTAAATATGCTTGCTAAAAGTAAAGAAGTTGACACAGTGCCGTTCTTTTGGACGATGCAATATGGAAAAAGCATTCGCTATGCAGGCAAGCCGTTATCGTTTTCTGATCTGGTTATCAAAGCTATTCATGAACAGGAATGGAAGTTCGAAGGAATGAAAGTAATAAGGGCATAATTGACAGTTTTCTATTTTAGGTCATGCTGAAAGTTTTGATGATGTTCTTATAGAAGGGAGCGTCGAAGATTTGTCGTTTGCTGCCTATTACATCAAGTAACCTCCAAGATATAGCTGAATGTTCAAAAAAATATGAAAAATCTTACGATGCGTTTCTTAATTCTATAGAGGAAACGATGTTTTAGCTGTTGCTACTGTAGGAAAGGATCCGATTGCCGCGCATGTTGCAAACCGTTTGTACAGCGGTACTATGCCTAAAGCGGATAAGATCAGGTGACAATTATTTTCATTGTGTTTTCCTCACTGATTTGAACCGTCATAAAAATCATAAAATAGCATTACTTTATCAATTGTTTGAGTTTGAGTGTTTTGATAATAAAACAACAAAAAGGTTTTTCTGCATTTAGAGCTGATCCGTCAAAATGGCACCAGTCGTCATGAAATAAGTTTTGCATCATAAAAGCAACCAGGGAGAATGAAATGTGGCAAAGAAAAAATAGGCTTCACTATTGTATTTTAAAAAGACTATATATCACTTACGTACATCGGCTCATTCATCTTTTTTCTTCGCAATTTCATCACCTTAATTAAAAAACGTGTATTTTGTGTTAGTTACTCTCTTTTGTTCAAGTATAATGACTATTAATGA
The DNA here is from genome assembly GCF_021976095.1 of Xenia sp. Carnegie-2017. Lineage (NCBI taxonomy): Eukaryota > Metazoa > Cnidaria > Anthozoa > Malacalcyonacea > Xeniidae > Xenia > Xenia sp. Carnegie-2017. The sequence goes on along the minus strand of NW_025813447.1, from coordinate 9,765,138 downwards.
AACTACACAATTGTGTTGAAAATTTCGATAAATCATTACACATTTTCTATACTCATAGCAAAAATTGATTACATTCTTCTCCGTTGGGAGGAGAGGGGAGGGAAGAAATGGCTTTCGTAGGACTGAAATAATGACAAGAAAGGACCGCTGACCTTCACTCGACTGCACATCTTTCAATTCGTCTCTCTTACGCAACCATTTGATGGAAGCAAAGAGGGATAGCACAAGAGGCAAGGACATGGGTAAAAACAGAGGAATATAGATGGCAAACCTGGTAAAACAAGGAAAAGATTTCTTGATCAACCACATTATAATGAACTACAACGTCACAAATTTAAAATTGATGCTAAAATCGCATACTTTTGATCATCGGGAAAATACAACAGCTCTAAAACTGAAGGATCGTAGAAGGCTTTCTCTACAACGATAAGCACAATGAATAAAATTTAAATCATCAATAATGAAACTTCATTTCAATTGAACTTTTCATGCCTGAAAATACATGAAATACAACTATTAAAGTGAATGGTTTGAACCCGGGAGTATCTTTACATGTATTTAGGTGTAGATCGTCCAGGTTAGTTGAGTCCCGAGAAGAACTGTTAGTGTTGGTGTTGACAGCGAAACATCAGTTAACATCTATAAACATGTAACGATACTCCCGGGTTCAAACCATTCACTTTATTACGATCATTTGGACAACAGAGCAAATACAACTTTTCTACCTGAAAGTTGAACGGCCCTTTTTGCGGCTTGAAAAGCTGTAATTATCCTTCCTTGTGATAAAGCCTCTTGGCACTACGGGTGAAATACATCGATAAAAGTTTTTGTAGTTGTTTTTCTGCTTCAGCTGTGGAATCGACATTTTTTCGATGTGGAAAGAAACCATTTTGGCCCCAAAATTTAGGTAGATTGACGAAACGTGATGTCACGACTGCATTATAACATCAGCAACGTAAACAAACCTGGTTAATTTTCATCAGCGCGTTTTCAATGTCTATCTTTATCTTGTCAGCAATTATCATATTTTTCACTTTATCCATAAGTTGGGTCAAGGATGTCAATGTCTTTACTGACGTAGAGAGGTATTCCAAACTTGTCTTCAGCAATAAACGATCGACTTCCTAAGACACGAATTAACAGCTGTACATCATAAAAAAAGATGATGTAGCTATGATCTTGACACTAATATCTTTAATCTTTTTCGACCTTAAGACAAAAGACGATGCACAGAGTCTCCCAAAGGGTGCACCCATAGAAATCATCTCATTGTTCTTGAACCACAGTTTGTAAACTTCGATAAATTCCCTTCTGTGTAATCACGCGAGTTAAACAAAGGTTTATGAAAAATGAAATAATTTCTATAGTGTCTACCCTGCAAAGGTATGCTACTGCTGGCCTTAGGCCTAGTTCAAACGTCGAACTTTACATGAACCGAACAAAGATAATGGAAAGTTCATCTCATTTTCTTTTGTCTTTAATGCGTTCGGTTCATGTAAAGTTCGACGTTTGAAACGGGCCTTAATGTTTAACTCCTTTATAAGATCACTTCTAAATCTTTAAACCACGACAAATTTGCTTAACTCTCTTCACTTTTACGAAATTTCTTAGCACTCACCCAATCCTGTACGCCAGAATTTAAGAAAGAGGACATTGTCACACCTTTTAAAGTGATCTGTAGAGAGAGGATAACGTAGAAAAATTAATATCGTGAAATACAAACAACAAAAGATAGTAGAAATTTACAGAAACATTTCTTGGCTTACTTCATGTTTAATGCCAACAAGGGCGCGTATTTGTGTAAGAAATATCTTCATTATAGGGCTCATTTTCAATCGAATGATTGGTGGAGTTTCTGTCGCGTTTTCACTACGTTCATGAACATTGTGAATCACTAAACCACCCCATCGCGGACTCAAAAATGCATTTGTAGCAACGTACACTCCTAAACACGATTACAACAAGAACTTTTATTCAAAGAGTTCAGTTGAGCAAATTAATTATCCTAGGAAACAAACCACAAAATTTACAAAAGCGCTGTGTATTACAAGAATTGGTGGTTTTCATGTGCGCCATGCTGGTGGACTCCTTACAAAAGAATATCATTAGATTTCATTGTTATTAGACGACAATGTGGATGCCCTTTCTTTCTTAGCTATTCCCTTGAGACGCACATGAAAACCAAGAATAGGAAGACTATGACACATAGTCTAATGAGCGAGTGATGTATTAGACAATAGAAGCATCATGCATAACAACAATAGGTAGACAATAAAATAAGGCCTCGTGAACGAGTGACGTATTACAAGTACCGTGCACAACAACAATGGATACATCATAATCATGAAACCTACCATTGTCATCAATAATTTTCAGTGGCGTATCTTTCCATCGTGGAATATAAACGATGAAATTTAAACTGGGATTCAGTGAAACAAAGGAACCTTAAGTGAAAAGAAAATGCTATGTACTCAAAATACGTAAACGAAAGATAAATACCAATGATAAACACAAGAAACCTTTAGAAAATGACAATTCTTAAAATTTCAATGCCTATTGTAATTAAAGCATATCATTGTGATTTATGCCTATGCGGTTTATTATTGAGAAAAATTTCGCTTTTAGACGTTATGTTAAATTCCCAGGAACAGAATACTTGTTTGCAATGGCATTACAGACTTGTTAAATACTGTTACCTTTTGTGAGATTTTTTGAAGTGTGCTCCTTTAAATACTAATCACAATTGGTTTGGTTTGGTCTACATATTTTGCAGGGAATTTTTGGTTAATTTCCTAATGTCTACAGCAAATGATGCCTAATTACTTTCCAGTGTATAAGAGAAATTGACAATTATAAAATATAAATTATAATATATTATAATTGCACTTAATACCTAGCTTTGACTCAATGGGATTAATCATTTGTGGTAGATCTTCAACAGTCAAATATTTCACATTGTTATCTGTCTTTGGTGCCAAATTAAGTCCACTATAATACAACACCTGAAACATTCAAATCAAGACTTTAATTGTTGTAATAATGATGTTATATGGTACAAAATAAGATTAAAGATATACCTGTGAATCAAAAGTAACATCAAAATACTTGATTTTATTGACAAACGGTTTCAGAACATCTAAAAAATGGTGATAGACAGGGTAAAAAGATGAATAGCAAAAGGATCTTCTATAACATCCTTTCCTTCTTGTTGTACACAAGTTAATGAATTACTCTGATCATCAGCGTACTCCAGATCCAACTCTACTTCAGGTTCATGAGAAAATGATGATTACTCAGATCCCCAAACATCATACCTGATATCGCCTGCTCTATATTCCATTTAACAATTCCAGTTTCTGGTTCATCATTGATCAAATTAAATGACAATTGATAGCCTGGCATAGCAAATGTAAAATTCTTCATATGAATAATTTAAAAGAACAAAAGGCCATTTTTTTAGGGAAAAAAGTATTATTGAAAGAATTAAGAAGTTAGCGAAACTTTTGTTAACCTGTAACAGATTTAAATGCACGAATTTCGTCAATTTTTGTCCTAGGTTGACTTTCTTTCAAAACTTGTAGCTTCATGATAGCCCGAGGAAGAAATATGTTTCTTGTGACATTTGCAATCAAATTAACTGCTTCACTGAGCCCTAGACGTAAAAATAAAAATAAACATACAAAACATGAAATTGAATGTACATATAAGATAAAGAGATTATTTCATTACCTTTAAAATCAGATAGGAGGGCATGTCTGTATTTTCCAATAAAAATATCAGTTCCATGATCAAACAAAACTGCTTCTTTGTCAGAGACAATGATAAATTTATATTCCAAATAATCATCATTGGTTGCCCATAATTCTTGTAAACCATCATCTAATGCTAAGAAGTGAATTGAAAATAATGCTTGTGAACAGTTCTTACACTTGATTTTGTTCATTTAAGTCATGCAATTAGAAATGAAAAAATTTGCTCAACCTTACTTTCTACATTATCCATTGATGAAGCCAATAGTTGATTTTCATTAGGATTTATCTTTCTACCTCTCAAATTAAAATTAATGTGAATGTGGTCATCTGAAAAACAGTTGAATAAAATCAAAAGTAAAAATGAAAACTTCGTGATTGCCAAACATACGTCAACAAACTACAAACCTTTTTTAGAATCATTCAAGTTTAGTTTATCAGATAATGTTTGCAAAGTGTCTTCTTGAGTGTGAAAATCTTGCTGCCATATTAAATCAACGGACACATTAATGTGCAACTATTAAGGACAACAAACACATTTACATATTAATGAGCATTTTGCGATCTGCTGCACAAGAGATTGTATTGTACATTGACTGATTAGTGATTGAGACAACTTTGAGTTTATCATCTTATCACCTTTAAATTCTGTAGCTCCTGCAGTTCATCATATGGAAGCGTTGCTCTGTAAACTTTGGTTGTATTCCACCAGATAGGAATACCAATAGTTATCATAAAACTCACTGAGATAAATGAAGCAATTGCTCTGGATTTTCTTCCATCTCCAGAAAGAGCTAAAAATGTGGAAAATACCCAAAGATTACACGAAAGATTCAAAAAATTTTGAAAGATAGATGTGCATTAAAAGAATAATAAGCAGCTAAAACAGAAAAATATAAAATTAAAAGAAAATTCATATTGCTTGTACCATTCTCGTCGGCCATGTTGCTTTTGTCAGGGGGTAATCAATTTTGTTTTCTTCGCGGACCGGGGGAGAGCGGATACTAAAATAATTACTAAAATTTCCAAAATGGTCGCAAAAATTTATAAAAATAGATCCTCTAGTTTATTGTGCAATTTACGCATAAAAACCGGTCATGAGGCCGGTAATTTCCTTTAACTCTCTATCAGTAAATACATCCTTGAAGGAAAATGCAGAAAAAAACCATTATTTCATAGTGACTGCTGATGATTTGGGGTATTCACCTGAGAGAGATAGAGGAATAATCGACGCTTATAATGAAGGAATCGTTACTCGTGCATCTCTTCTTATTAACGGTTACTCAAGAGCTACGGCTGTAAAACTTGCCAAAGAGCATGGACTTGCTCTAGGTATTCATATTAACTTAACTGAGGGTCGAGCAGTCAATGTTACAGAAGAGCATAATACGCTGTTAGCTGAAGACAAGCCATTCTTCCGGGGAAAGTTTGGATTTAGAGAAGCATTTTCTCGCGGTGAAATCCACATAAGTCATATCAAGTAATTTTTTCCTCGTTTCTTTTAGAAGAATAGTTATTTTAAAAGTTGTCGTATCAAAGGAATCGTCTTTTCAGCATTCTTTGTTCACTCTTTTTGTCTACCATTTTGTCCACCATTTTGTCTACCTTTGTGTCTACCTTTGTGTCTACTCTTGTGTCTACTTCTTGTCTACCTTTTTGTCTACCTTTGTGTCTATCTTTTCGTCTACCTTTTGTCTACTTTTTCCTCTATCTTTTTGTCAACATTTTTCATTTGGAGACGACAGTTATAAAAGTCATTATTTCATTCTAGATTACGTTTGAAAAAGCAACCCTTTCTTCTTATCGTAATCTCATCTGCACTTCAAGATTTCCCCGAGAATCTTTTTACTGCAAGCTTCATTCGTTATTTTACAGGAATGAAATAGAGGCTCAAATAACCGAATTTATCAAACAAGTTGGTTACATTCCAAATCATGTTGATGGCCATCAGCATATTCATGTTCTTCCAGAAATAAGCCGTATCATTGCTCAAATGATGAACGGGTATTCCTTGCGACAGGTTCGGATTCCTTTTGAAGCTCAACTATCTTCCTGGTTTGAAGGTAATGCTACCTTTTACCAACAGGTCTTTCAAAATGCCAAGGCAGCGAAGGAAATCTATGGAAACTATGGAATAAGGTAGAAACCTCACACAGTTTCCTCTCGTTTCTCGACATGTTTATAATAACACAATTTTTAGGTCTCCATCCTTCATCGGTGTATCATTGATGGGGATCAACATGAACGTAGAGAGAATTATCCATACTTATCAAAAAGCAGTGATGAACAACCGACAAGCGCCGACGATCTGTGAGCTTATGGTGCATCCGGGATATCCATGCGTCACTGGTTATGGAGGCTGCGGCGAGGGACCAGATGACTTTGCTTGCTCCCACGAAAGACAGCATGAATTGAATATTTTGTGTGATCGGACTCTAAAGGGACGCTTGAACGACTTTAATGTGACTTTTACTTCGTGAAAACTCTTACTTCATATGCAAAAATTATCCTTATAGATCACATAATGTAGCCTCGCGTCCTAAATGAGGTTGTAGCATTTGTAGATCATCTCCTTTGTATTTGATTGAACGAGTTCGGCCCGTAACGACGCAATACTAGCGTGAACAATTTAAATAAGAATTTTGAATAACTTGTAACATTAAAAAAATCTTTAGATTGCTTAATTGAAGCAACAAACAGAGAAATCTTATGTGAAAAGCAAAATTATACAGAATTTACTTAATCATTACAACAATACATATACTAAATACATTATAACACCTCATCAAAATTATTTCAAAACCAAAATGCATTCTTGAGAGCCTTTAATACAATAAAAATTTGGAAAATTTATCGGACCTCAGACCGAAGCCTTTGGTATTGTCTTCATATTTTGTTTCATTGCCACTTTAAACGCCGGAGGCTGTGTGTTTATAGTTTATGTTTAAATTGTTCATCTTCCGTGGAGCCTTTGAAAGCGGTGACAGAACTATTTCCTCCACTAACAGCCAAGGAAATGGCATCGTAATAAGATACGCCAACTTCGCGTTGATGTTTGTGAGCGGTAAAGCCAAAATTCGCTTGATTGAATTCGTCTTCTTGTACTTTCGTATAAGCCGTCATGCCGTTGTCCCTGTAGTCACGTGCCAGTTTGAACATGGCGTGGTTTAGGGAATGGAAGCCTGCTAATGTGACAAATTGAAAACGATAACCAAGTCGACCGAGTTCCTTCTGAAACATGGCTATCTCACGATCATTCAGGTTCGCCTTCCAGTTGAACGACGGAGAACAGTTATACGCCAGCGGTTTGCCGGGAAATTTGGCATGAACGGCTTTCGCAAACCTTCTTGCTTCTTCGATATTTGGCTTGCCTGTTTCGCACCATAATACGTCACAATATGGTGCGTAAGCTAAAGCACGGGCAATAGCTTGATCCAAACCCGCCCGACTACGAAAAAATCCTTCAGGTGTTCTTTCTCCGGTTAGGAACGGTCTATCGCGGGGATCAACATCGGAGGTCACTAATCCAGCAGAGTTAGCGTCCGTACGTCCAATGATAACCGTGCTCACGCCCATGACGTCGGCAGCTAATCTTGCAGCATTTAACAATTGAACAAACTGCTGGGTAGGCACCAGGACTTTTCCTCCCATGTGACCACATTTCTTGGCAGAAGCGAGCTGATCTTCTAAGTGAACTCCCGCTGCTCCAGCTTTGATCTAGACGAGAAGAAAGAGAAATCTATCAGAATTTTCCCATTTTAATAAAGCGTTCATGCCAATGTCAACATGACAAAAACGAGCACATGCGGCGAGTTGGGGAGAGCACAGCACAGCCAGTTGTCTCGTGTTACACGTGCTTTTCAAAAGGTTAGTCACAGTTCAACACACAAAAGACCTACCATGTTCTTGACAATCTCGAAAGCATTTAAAGGTCCACCAAATCCTGCCTCACAATCGGCCACAATGGGTAGGAAATAGTCCATTCTTGAACGACCACCTTCCATGTGCTGTATCTGATCTGCACGTTGAAACGCATTGTTGATTCTCTCCACGAGTCGCGGTGCAGAATTAGCGGGATACAGACTTTGATCTGGAAATGTTTGTCCTGCAAGATTTGCATCAGCTGCAACCTGCCAACCACTTAGATAGATACCTTTGAGTCCCGCCTTGGCCATTTGAACTGCTTGCATTCCTAAACATCAAGACGGACAAGATGAGACTCAAACAGACAAACATAGCAGTAAAATATTTACGACGAGAAAGATACTGTCGGAAATGTAGCAACTTCGTTTTACGCAATCCATGATAATCATATGAGGGAGCACCTCTAAAGTATGATGCGGGAAGTTTTAAATTTATTCCTTACTACTCAAAGCATTTTGTTAAAAAACAACAACAAAGAACTCTGGCAGGTCAGAACGTGGCTCAGAAGTGACAATTACGTTTATTAAATACTAAATAGCACGTTTCAGGTAGCGCCTGTCTATGAGTAAACAATTGCGTAATGATAATTTAGTTAAACATAAACTAATTTTACTAGTGCGCTAAAGCTATTTGAAGAATTATCAGTGGGATTTATTAACTATAATTATCATAGAGTAAATTCAAATTAAAAGTAGGCGTGTGGTAGGCGAGGAATGTTATGTAGGTTGCGACCTTTGGACTCATGAAACTTTACACAAAAAATCTTGTGAATTTTTTTTAAGAAAGCACACGTTGTTTTAGTAAATGCACTTATAATGAAATAATTCAGTTTCTGAAGTATCCAACGTTGTTTCTAAGTTAATTCTTGCTCAGTTATCAAGCATTTTCCTGAGTATAAATCAAATAGTAGTGAACAGTGAACATTAATCGTATTCATTGAAGTACAAAAATTAATTGAAAAATATAAATTTTGTTGTACCCGTTAAAGCACCAAGCACATTTATATACTCGCTTCCTCCAGCAGTCATATAGTTCCACAATTTTTCAGCACCAAGCTTGGCCAGAGTGTATTCGATTTTTACTGACCCCGACAAACGACGAACTGTGTCGAGTGAGTAGTCTCTTTTGATCCCAGAAAATCGGTCCGTTCGATAAGATGCCATTTTTCAAAGACGTTAAATAACACAAAATTCTCTCTGTCAGAGTTTACAGTAAACTTCGACTGGCAAAGGAGGTAATCTAAATAATTTAGTTGCTTCGTTGCAACGTGTTTACAACGTGGCAGCGGTCATGCTGATTGGTTGACCGTCTCAAAATTACAACATTCTTAACGTTGATTGGTCAAGGGAAAACGTAAATATTTCTATAACCCCCCGGTCCGCACCATTGCATGTTGAATTGTTAATCGCCTATTGATCGCTAGTGCTAGCCTTTACAACGAAGATTTTATTGTTCAGACAAGTGACAACTCAAGAATTCTTCAAGGTAAACCTGCACTGCAATCTACTGATTTCATTTAACTAAGCAGACTTAAATCTTTGCACACAAATCAACAAATATGAGTTACTTTTGTCACTCAAACATTGACATAACAACATTCATTCTGCGTTCATTTTGCAACTCACAACCTAAACATGAGATCTTTTACATGCCAGGAATAGGTGATGAAAGGCTTTGCTCAAATTTTGTAGTGTATTGTACAGTGGTATTTGAAAATATATTTTGGACGTGAGGATAAGAATGTTTTAACTTTGGACTTTGAACCCCGTATGATGATTGAATCACTAAAGACAAAATAACAGTATTCTTATTTATCTTTATTCAGTGCAATCGAATGCGAATGCAGTAAATAGTAAATTCCAACAAATAGTTGCGAGTATCATTTCAAAGTTTTCAACTATTGATCTCTTTTGTATAAGCAAGTTGTACACAAATTTAAGCTGTTATTCATGACTGCACTTGATAATTCAATCGTGGAAAATGTTCGGATGATAATCCCCAGTTTAATGTATCTTTAACAGTTCTTATTTATAAAATTATGGCACAAAATTACATAACTTCAACCGAGTTAATCAAATTCAACGTTGGACTACCGCCCCCAACATGCCTATACGTACGTCATAAGTCCGTCCATATTTTCTAGATTCACTTTCACTAGATGCAGGAGTCTTCAGAAATGAATTGTCCCCCAGGTAACATCACAAACATGTTGATTGCTGTAATGCCATTGCGCATAACAAATCTCATAAAAAAAACATAGTTACGTAACAAAATAAAAGTTTTTGTCTTAGTCAGCTTATCAACATGGTTGCTAAGCAAGTATTACAATAAAACAATATCAAAACAGATTGCTTTTCCTTTGTCTTGGCTACTAAGGAGCATAATTGAAACAGATTAGAAATGAATTTGTCTTTTGAAAGAATTACGAATTCACCGTCATCATAGGAGTGCTAGTCAAAGGTGAGATTCAGCCTCAGTATGAACGAGTTCTGACGTACGATGCGCTGGCGTTCCTGGCCGATCTTCACCGACGTTTCAACTATGCCAGACTTCAACTGCTCGAGAAGAGGCTCAAGAGGCAGCTTGCTATCAATGCAGGGCAACCCATGGAGTATCCCAAACCAAACCATGGTGATGACTGGAAGGTTGCACCAGTCCCAGCGGACCTACAGCGGAGACATGTTGAAATCACGGGACCAACTGACCGTAAGATGGTCATCAATGCTCTTAACAGTGGTGCTGATATTTTTATGGCTGATTTCGAAGACTCGTTAAGTCCCACGTGGAAGAACATTATCGAGGGGCAGGCAAATCTTATGGATGCAGAGAGAGGAACGATTACTTTCCAAAATGCCGATGGTAAACAGGTTTTTCTTATATAAAGCATATCAAGATATAGGAAAACGTTTGTGATTGGTTAGACATAACCATGAAAATTTGCAACGCTTCTAGCCTACAGGCAAACTTACCATATATTTCATTCATTGTATCTCGCCAGGCTCCCTGAGGAAACTGAAAGAAAAGATAGCGTGTTTGATTGTAAGGACGCGAGGATGGCATCTTGATGAAGGACATATACTTTGTGATGGTCAACCAATGGCCGGTGCCCTTGTGGACTTTGGTCTCTATTTCTTTCATAACATTCACGTACGCATGCAGCGAGGTTCCGCTACATACTATTACTTACCCAAAATGGAAACCTTCCTGGAATGCAGGCTGTGGAATCAGGTGTTTCAGGCAGCTGAAGAGTATCTCCAGATCCCTGAAGGTAAATACTTGCATGCATAAGGGTTTTTGGTAAGCACAACACTGCAATGACCGAATTGTTTCTTAGGTACTATTCGAGCAACTGTCATGATCGAGACGTTGCCTGCAGCGTTGGATATTGAAGAAATGATTTACGAGTTGCGTGAATATTGCTGCGGGGCTAACGCCGGAAGATGGGATTACATTTTCAGTATCATCAAAAGACTTCAGAGTAAACCGGAAGCTGTTTTACCTGACAGGAAGCAGGTAGGCGAAGTTTGTAGAGGAGATAAAATTTGGACCCAATCTAGGAGTAAAATACGCTTGAAGATATTGCACAAGACAACATGTTTTCCTCGTGTGTAGGTGGCGATGACAGTGCCATTCATGAGATCTTACACGGATCGCATTGTGAAGATATGTCACAAACATGCTGCGCATGCTATGGGTGGGATGTCCGCTTTCATTCCGAGCCGACATGACGAGGAGATCAATAAGAAAGCATTCTCTCAAGTGAAAGGAGATAAAGAACGAGAGGTTGCCGATGGTTTTGATGGAACATGGGTAGCTCATCCTGACCTAGTGAAGGTGTGTGTTCACAATGATGTTCACGTTTTCGCAGATGTTTCAATGGAGGCAGTGGAATGAAGAGATGAGTAGGGATAGTGTGAGAGCAATATGGGATTTATAAGGATGTAAGGTTTAATGTTAGATAGTGAAACCTTACATTCTACAAAAACGACTCAGATTATACCACTTCTGCACGTAAGAAGAAATTAAAGTCCTAAAAAATCTACGCATACGAAAAATTAACTTTTCATCTTCAGGTTGCACGAGAAGTATTTCTAAAAGGTATGCAAAATGCCAACCACCAAAAACATCGCCTGCGCGAAGACGTTAATGTAACAGTGAACGATTTAACTACGATCAAGGTTGATGGAGGAAAGATTACCGAGGCTGGTGTTCGATTGAACGTGTCTGTTGCTCTTAAATACATTAACGAATGGCTACAGGTTTGCTGAAGTGTTTTTCACTTATACTGAATCTTTATTGAATTGATAAATGACGTGATTCTCAGAGAACTAACGAGGATAATTTACCTTTTTCAGCAATAACATTTCAGCATATTTAAAACAAATGTGTATGCAAAAAGTGAGATAATCTTTTCATCTTCCACTTAGGGGAGAGGTGCAGTTGCCGTGAACAATTTGATGGAAGACGCTGCCACCGCTGAGATATCGCGTGCTCAACTTTGGCAATGGTTACGTCATTCTGTGATCCTGGATGATGGACAAACATTTACTCCAGACATGTATCGTACCATCCGTGAGGAAGAGTTTGGTAGTCAGGGGGGAGCTGGCAAAGGGAGACTACAGCAAGCTTCCGAAATATTAGATCATCTTGTTTTGTCAAGAAACATGGAGGAATTCCTGACATTGCCCTCATATAAAGTACTTGACAACTCACAGGCCAAACTTTAAAATGTTACAGAAACTGGAAGATAGTGCTATGGATAGTAATAACTGTTGTTGATGTTTAGAACTTTCATATGAAAATCAAATGAAAAAAAATTGAATATATTGAGTTTATTTTTGTTCAGGATTAACTTATCTAGTATGCCATTTATGTGATGACAAATCATGTCATATTGCTAGCAGACTGTGATAAACAGCCGTCTTATTCACCCAACACACAATTTACAAGTCACATGTAATAAATTCCGAAGCCCAAACATTTACTTCTACAATGTAAATTTTTCAAGAATATCATTTATTACTTTAGAAAAATAAGTGCAATCATTGTTTCACCAGTGAAAAAATATATAAAATATTTTCATTGTAGGAGTAAAACAGGTTTGCTTCGCTAAGTACAGTCAAACAGAAAACACTGGGAAAATCATTGACATACAAATGATATATTTAGGGTTAGAAGAACCAATCCAATTGGCTTCTAATTATTCACACCAAATTTCTGTAATGAAATTTCCATGCCATTATAATAGTATATATTATTTTTACATTAAATGATCTTCAAAGTATGTAGTAGACAAGACAACAACTTGGTTTTATGCATGTAAGCATTGTACGACTACTAAAGCTCATTACTTTCCCAGGATCCTCCGAATCTTTTTGTCAGCCAGTCCAACCTCGTCATCTACTCTTTCAACCTTTCCTTCAATTCTTGTTATGATATCATTATGGCGATCAATGGTTTGACCCAAAACTAAAGCATCGTCTTTTAAAATACTGAGTCCACGAGATATTTCACTCAAGTGAGTGTCATATTGTTTTTCAAAGCTTTCAGTACCTTGTCCTGGACTGTCATAGCCTGGCAAAACATCTTTTTCAGCATAATCGAGCCTTAATTCCGTGCTATGATTTAACGTCGTTTCTTCAACAATAGACTTTTCCTTTTCATGTTTCGCAATCGTAGATTCCTTTGGTTTACTAAAATAGTTTCCAATAGCCCCCCAAATACTTTGCACTGACTTGATATGTCTGTTGGCTGTACCCACGTCGCGCGATATATTATCTAAATTTCGTTCAGTACGATTAAGACTTTCTTCTTGTCGTTGCAATTCTTCCGCTGTTTTGATTGCAATGTCATGAGATTCCTCAATAAGGCCCAAAGATCGAGACGTACTACCAAGTACTCTGTTTTGCGTCTGTTCAAGCTTACTCACGACTGTGTCGTATTCGTAATCATCCAAATCGTCTTCACTAGGATATTTTCTTTCATTAGCTGCCCAACTCGCCATTTTGTTTCAAATAATTATTAATGTTTATTATTCTGGTTATTGTCATCGCCATCACCGGAAGTGGGCTTTTCATTTTCGTCAGAGTAGGTATTATTGCATAATAATGACGAATTTTCTGACGAAAATTTCGCAAATTTTCAAAATTGTAATTTAATTTTTTCGATATCACTGTAATGTATTAAGAAGTAGAGCTTTTTCTGGATATTGAAAAAGCTTCTGATAAATGCAGTATATACAAAATTTAAATAAATACATTTAAAAAATGTAACTTTTACATCATCAACCTCCACAATACCCGAGATTTACGATCTGAACATCACGAATTTGGATTCAACAGTCCGTTTTGGTTATTTTAGACAGAGGTTCATAATTCTATATTTAATGAAGATGAAAAGATTAGGGATACAATGAAGTACACAGCAGGGATACAATCCAGTACATAACAGGGATACAATCCAGTACACAGCAGGGATACAATTAAATACACAGGAGGGTACAATAATTACACAAATAAAGGGGTGACTTTGAGTAAAAACACATACTGATTCATCGTTAGAGCTTGCTAAATGAAATGATCCAGAATCCTGTTCTGCAATGTTTTTTGATGACTCTAAACCAATGGTACTTTCATTGCTACTTTCCACACTTTGTTGGACTTGATTTTCAACATTGTCATCTGTATTATGTGCTATGCAGTCCTTGCTGAAAACATAGTAATTTCGTTGGGAAATTGATTCACGAAAACAACAGCTAATTTTTCCATGTGTAGTATTCGCTACATGTTTGTAGATGTAGATTGTCCAGGTTGGTATAGTCCCGAGAAGGACTGTTTTTGTTGTTGTTGACTGACATTTCGACAACCTTAGCGGTAGTCATCTTCAGGGTCATCTACATCTACAAACATGTAACGATATTCCTGGGTTCAAACCATTTACTTTAATATTCCCTACCTTGTACCAGATGTAGTTACACCATCACTATGAATGTTCTGGGTTGCACAACTCTCACTTAAATCATCCAACTCTTTTCCATGGTTGTCAGTGCTTTTTTCAATGCCCTTTTCCGCATCTGGTGGCGACAATTTTTCCACCACATTTTTAGAATCTGATGTATTATCTTGCATCTTTTTTACCTAAAATTGATGAAAAACATACAGTTTTCTGAGCTATATTTAACAATTGTTTTGTGGTGCACCTGTACCTTTTTAATATCCTCATCTGAAACTAAACGGAATAATGTAACATATTTGGCATTAGTTGATCTAACATGTTGAACAAAAATCTTTGAATGCTTACACAAACCTGGAACCCATTTAAAAATCTTCAGAGTACAGCCCTCTGCAGTTGAATCAACCCATTTTTTTTCCCTGAACAGACAAAACAAACGTCATTCATTTATAACATCCTTCCAGTAAGTTTAGTTTAGCACAAAGTAAATTACAAGGTTAAATAGTTGGAATGTTATTAAACAAAAAGAATGATAGCACAACGCTATAACCAACAACTACAAACAATAACGACCTTATCTAACAACGTTTGAGAAATTCAGTTGATTAACCTATGATAAACCTTTCACCTTTTAACTCTGCTATACCGGTCACAAGCCCGGGACTTGTAGCGTATAAGGCTCTCTGCTTTTGAGTAGACTTGTCTCGTTTACAAGGAAGAGGAGTGGAAGGTTAATTTCTCAAATGTTGTTAGATAAGGTCGTTATTGTTTGTAGTTGTTGGTTATAGTGTAAATTAAATTCATACCACTTTCTCACGCGTTCTACCGTCAACATGACTCGTTTTACAAGCTCTTCTTTATTTGCCCGAGTACTTCGAGTCTCCAATCGAGAAATACCACTTCGATTCATCGCGAAATATCAAAGGCAAAACGAAAATTTTGACATATGTTAGTGTTTTAATCCTACTTCTAAGTTTGAACTTTGAAGTGTTGTTCGCGCACAAATGTCATGATCAGAACTAACTGCTGACCATTGAGTTCTAAATCGCCTGAGCCTGCTAAAGATCTCAATGAGTGTTATCATATTTGACATGGCCGTCGTACGTCAAAAAAATTCCTGTTTATGCCAATGGCAGAGTGATAGTTGGGGATAACTTGCAGCGTAGAAAATAAATGTATATTTAATCTAAAGCTCCAGACAATTGCAGGACGCATGAATTTATCACGTAAGATAAATGTGAAGGAAATAAATCGTTCTCTCTGCGCTCGTAAGGTTTCAGGTTTCCGTTTGGTAGTGACGAAACATTTTTCTTGCGGAATCTATAGAGGTTGTCTAGTAAAAACCGTGGCTTGCTTTGATCAGGCAATACTAGACCGCGTTGTGAACGAATGGAAAAGTAAACTTGCAAACGTCAAGGCTAAAGGAAATGCTGTTTTTGTTTTGGGACCAATGGGTGCTGGTAAATCGACCAGAATCCACAAATATTTCAAAACTCATCCTGAATTTAAAAACTATGCCTATGTTGATACAGACGAAATCATGGGGAGCATAGACGCGTTTAGTGCAGACAAAGTGGACGTTTACTATCGTCTTGCTAGAAAGGTTGCCATCAACCTCACTGATTGGATTTTGACAAGAAATATCAGCTTTGTCGCAGAAGGTACATGTGTTGAGTACAGTGAACTTATTGAATACATGGAACGTTTGAAAGAGACGGGATATAATATCCAAGTCAACCCTCTGGTTGCTGATTCATTAGAGACAATAATTCAGCAGTCGAAGCAGCGAAAAAATCGCATCATCTCAGAAGATGTTGTTGCTTACATATATAAGCATGCTATCATAGGACTTGAGAAATTGTATGAATACAATGAAAAAGTTCATGATAAGTTATTTGACGAGTTGGCAATTCCTTCCATTGAAGGTGTGCAAGAGGTTAACTGCAGTGCAAATCCATTTGTATTAGGCCAATAATTGTTTTCATGATTGTTTTATACTTGTTTGTTTATTAATTAATGTGTAAGAATTTATCAATTTACTATTTATATAAACATAAATTCTTAAACACGAAAAATGTAACTGTAATTGTGAATAATTTGGCTCTTAATTAAAAAGAGTCAATTGATTACGTTTTGAAATGTAATGCTAATTGAGATTGAGATGGAAAAAGCCATTGACACACACTCAAAGTAAAATAACAAAGAATATATTTCCCCCTTTTTTTTGTGAGAGCCTGTTTTTTAATTATTAATACAACTATTATGTACATATAACATAATATGTACAGACTTTTTTTGAAATTTTTCATCCATTTATTTTACACTATACATACGACCACTTTACATAATAAGTACAACAAGAATACAAAATATATTATGAAATGAGCAACTAAGAGGCGAATGTTCCAATGAAGCAATACCAAGGAAAGCTAATGGCAACAAAACTTTGACAGAAACTGAGCCACTGATGCACTTTATGGACAGTGAAAAGCATTGATCTATTCCCTTCTTGACCCATACCGGTTTAACAGTCAGGAGACATGCTGGAAGAAGAGTTAACTAAACTTGCTTCAGGAAGGTTAGGAGGAAAAATTGCAAAATCATCATCATCAGAAACTGACGATCGCTCCGAAATATCATTCATAGCGTCTGCGATGCTTTCAATCAATTTTCCATTCTCTAGTGACATCAGTTCCTCCCCAGCAGGCCACAAGCCACAAATGTCTGTCAAACTTTCTGGTCCGTTATCCACAAACATCGTATTCTCGTCAAAGTTCGTCCGTGCACTCGCAAGCACATACCTGGCTTTGGGGGTGGGTAAGGGATCTGAACGGACTGGCTGGATCCGTAGAGACTGCAAATCGAGCTCCTCTGTGTACAGATCCAAAGAGTCACCATCGTGGGTCCTTATTGTTGCTCCAGCCGATTCGGGCGTTTGCCCGTAAGTCATACTCCCAGGTGGTTGAAAGGTCTTGAAGGCAAACTGAGGACCCATCCAAAGTCGTCTATGAGGTGGAGCATGTGTTTCTATCTCGATATTCGCCAGCCAATTGTCATCTCGAAAACTTTCAGAGCTCTCTTTTAACGTAATTCCTTCAATATAATCGATGCATAGTTTTTGACATACAGTACATTTTGACTACTGTATCCACGGGTGGTTATATAACGATATATAGATTGAAATTTTTATTATAACATTCGTGATTGAACACAAACGGTACGAAAGAGCACACTACACAAGTCGACCTACCGTGTGGAGAATTTCGTGGTTTGTTCATGTTGTTAAAACTTTGACATGCGATTATGTCGTCAACAAGAGATGCTCTGTTCTCTGCCATTGTCGCGCGTCTATGAATTGACATGAAAAAGAGTACATGTACGTAAGAAGAAAAGTAATCAAATATGAATTGGCAAACAGAATACATAGCAATCCATCCATATCCAATGGTGGAACTTCAACAGTGGAATACAGGTGAAAAAGCGCAATGCACAGAGTGATATCAGATGGTCAACTTTACTTAGTATAATACCTAGAAAATATCCATCTTCCTTTTCCTTCAGCTGTCGCTTGAAACGGCATCTCTTCACTCAGGGGACTGTTTTTCAATGGTTCAATGTCAATATTGAATTCCACGAGTGTTCCATAATTACTGATCACGAAGAGTGGATCAACAGGAGGTGATTTCGAGGAGTCTGACACAAAATAACCATTTATAATGAAATAAAAAACGATATTTTCTTATATATATAAAAGTGCACTGACATATGGGAGAACACAATTTTCAAAGTTTCACCTTCCCTCCCGCCATCTCCTTTTGTCATTAATACCTGTATCTTTTTTAACCCACTCAATATACACTTACCTATCCGATTAGGAGAATTACTATTGCCTGTAATCCATGCTCTAGACGCCGCGAATAGTGCTGAACCAGCAACAGATTCGGTTGAAAAAAACCCATTTGCTCTCGACATGGTCGTGGGTGAATTGCATGTACTATTGCCAGCGGTACTACCCCTAAATAATGTCAAAGTAAAATGTTTGCTTTACAATAAATGGATCATCGCCAGAAATTGAAGCATTTACATGACAATTTAAATAAAACTTCCTTTGTTGCCAAGTAGCTATAAGTTAACTAAAATAAAATAATCCAATGGTAAACACATCAATCTTCAAGTGTGATGATATGCATATATTGAATGTAGCTACACTTACCTAGATGAAGCTCCTAGCTTGATTTGAACGCACGCCAAAATAACATCGGGTGGAGGAAAGGGAGGCATCCTGGGATTAACCAAACCATTCTTACCAACCATCAGGCTATCTTTTGCAGTAGTGAACGGTCCCACGAGACTACTAGTTGGTGAGCCTTGTTGAAATACATTTGCAGTTTGATTACCACTACTTCGTTTTAGATCTTCCAGACCGGCACTTGTATGAAATCTGCTGCTTCGATTTACAACACGACTGCTGTTGTGTGTCCGTAAACTTACACTTCCTGATGGTGAAAGAGGAGTGATTAGAAAGCACTGATGCTATGCATAGAAACTGAAACGAAGAACCTCAGCTATGGATATCAATGCCTGGGTGTAACTCAGTCGACAGACAAAACGTTTTAAGACCGTAGACAATTCATCCTTGTTAAAATAGGATTCTTACCGCCATAGGAAGTGATAGGAAAGAGATGAGTTGTTCCTCTACGTGTGGTAACAGTTATCCAACGAGAATCGTTATTGAATGCAACATTACACACCTGAACAAAAAACATGGAATGAAATGAAGAAGGGAGCACGCACAAGAGATGTTCGAAGTATACGACTATAAATACACAAGTGACATAAAAATACATTTAGGACAACATTCGTGAAGAATGTGACTTAAATGAAGGGAAGCGGAGAAGCATTCAAGATAAAACAAGAGATGGATTGAGCGGTCATTACCGTTGCCATGGTGTCTCCACGGTGCAGCGTGTACAAATGATGAACAGAGCCAAGTGAGGGGCACATAGGATGAGGCAGGATACGAAATATGTGAAAATCCTGACCGAATGTATCCGCCGTAAATAACAAAGATCCACTGTATAAAATTAAAAACGAGAGAATTCAACACAATACAAAACTTGTCAACATAAGATGAACAAAACCACAACTACGTGGTACGTTACCTAGGATCAAACGACAACGCAGCAATCGGTTGTCCGTTATGAGCTAGAAAATGTGCAATAGCTCGTCCCCTTAACTCATCGTCTTTCTAAAACAACCATGTTTTACAAATATTACATACTTAGATAACAATGTTTCATAGCCAAATAATATTAAAATTATCATTACAACACGAGCCGGGTAATATGTTAAACTTGCCTCGTTCTCATAATGGTTCTCGATGTCTATCACAGTGACAGTCCCAGGAGCCATTGATTTGTACGCTGTCTGAAAAATAATATCGAATACAAGGTGAACTTTAGGACATGACATTGAATAATACATCTATAGCAAATGCGAAATGACATGAAGACCTAAGATATTCACAGCAATATGAAATATGGTATACAACATGAACAAATGTATCCAAAAAGTTAGCTCAACCTCAAATGCAGCATGCAACAGTGAGCGACCGTTTTATTTCTGTCAGTAGCATTGGATACAACATGCATACCGTGCGATAATCATATTCACGGTAAGTTTGTTACAACGTGGAGTGTTTCATATTTTCTTGTCTTACTGTGTTCGATTGAGGATATTCGTTCACTTGACTTTCAAAGCTATTAGAACCAGTCAAACGACCCACTGTTTCTCCTAAAGATGAAATAATAATTGATGATTATATGTACTTCATTGAAAGATGTGAAAGTTATTATATTTAACATACCAACTAACGACAATCCTTTGCTGATCGTCTATACAAAAACACGTAAGCCAAAGTAAGATTGCGTGAATAGAAAAGCTAGCAACATTTCATTGCTAAACGAGACGCAGTAACTGAGAAAATGGGAAAAGATGAAAATAAATTTCTAGTGCATGAAAATACATCACTCAAACGTAATATATATAATAAAACGACAAGATAGCTGTGGGAATGGTTTGAATCATAAAGTATCGTAACATGTTTTTAGGTGTAGATCGTCTAGGTCAGTGCAGTCTTGATAAGGTGTATTTGCTGGCTGACATTTTAACATCCTTAGCCAGAAAATACGGCAGGATGTCGAAACGTCAACGAAAACAACCTAAGTCTTTCTCAGCACTGCTGCATTAACCACGATAAAATGGACAATTAACATCTACAGTACAAACACGTAAAGATAGCTCTCACTTGACAAGATAAAAGAGACTATACGAAGTTTGTACATGACGTTGTTGTACCTTCGCTGCATTAAAGACGGCTGATGTGTAGGAAATAAGTTTCTCCGAGGAGACCCCACCTCTTGACTGGTATACTGGCAGTAACTGTGAAAAAATGTGTGATTTCATTTAAGAGAACAATCATGAAGTGACAAGTTCCAACATGTTTTTATAGTTACCTTTCGATCAGCAAATGCAAGCCAACGTGAACCAAGTGACACTGGATTGACATTAGGTTCACAAGAAGGATAGCAATCTAAAAATATGAAAAACCCAATGTGAACACCCCATTAGAGAATTGCATCCTTAAAATAACAAAAATTTGTATAAAAAAAGGCTCTTCATGCATGTAAAATAATATTTTAAACTTTTAATTGAGGATGGCTATCCTAGGAGTATAAGATTGAAGTGTGGTAAGGTAGAAAAGCTTAACTTTGATGCTATTCTTTTCAGCATGCTGTTACCACAACAAAATACATGTAATACAAACAAGATCTATGTCAACACATAACTTACTTGTTATTGCAAACTTTTTTGACAATGTTGATGCATCTAACACAGCAATCCTCTCTGACAAACACACTATAGTTACCCTTAAAATCACAAAGAAACTTTTATACAAACCATCTCATTATAAAAACTCTTTCAGAAGCATATGCACCGAATGTTTACCGTTTATTTGAGTGAACACTGTACACTTCACTTTTGAAATCTGTTGTCTTTATTAAATCACCCTTACCCAAAGGCAAAAACTTCACAGTAGAAAAAGGACAAGATGAACTATAAGAAAATGACTACTTTAAAGTCTATTTGAATTTTTTTTACATTACAGATGTGTATGTTAGAGCAACATAGAATTTCTGGTAGCAAAAACTAATCATTGATAATAATTAAGGAATTGGTCAACAACTTTTACCTTGCAGCATCACAGACTGCTAGCAATGGCCGTTTGTCATGATACATGTCAATGTTCTGGTCCTCTAGAGAATCATAAAACTCATTCAAATTAACTTTGTATGTTTGGCTATCATAGCTAAGGCCCATGTCAATCAAAATAACAATACCATGATTGGGTGTTTGAACAATATGAACAACTTTCACTGGACCCTGACGAACTGAAACTAACTCTTCTGCTTCACCATTTAACTGTCATGATATAAGAGAGGGTGTTTGTACTCAACAACACAAATAAAGTAATAAAACAATGTGTACCTTAATGTGCCAGATTTGATAGCCATTAGTGTATCCAATAACTAGAAATAGCAAGCTATTTGCTTCATGTGGAGTCTTGCTTGATTCTTTTCATAAATACAAAAAATAACAAAAATCATCCAGGATTGAATGAGTTTACATAAACAAAAGAAGAATGCCATTTAGAAATATGTATATTTTACAAGCTCAATAGTGACACTTTGGGCAATATCTACTGCCAAATTCAGACTATGCATGTACCAATATCATATTTTTCTAGTTTGACCCAACTAATGTGATCATAATCCTCCGTTCTGCAGCCCCCAGCAACAGCCTATAAGTAAAACGCGAATGGGCATTCAGGCAAGTAATTGAACATAAAATTCGATTATATACAAATTTCACATCTACAGACTAGTCAGACATAAAATCTTAATAGGAACTTCGCATAGAAAAACCAGAAAAATGAGTTTGACAGGGAACGTTGTACCAAGCTAATATTGTTTGCTAATGGTCAGTTCTCAGCCGTGACGCTGGTCGCTGTGATCTGAATTACAAGGAAAATATTCATACCTGTGGTACTACTTCATGAAGAAAGTCAACAACACTTTCCACGTAAGTCTTGTCACTGAAAATTAAATCATATTGATGACAAATGAAGCCATATAATCATCACAAGTACTTATGTGAAAATTTATTGTTTCACCTCAAAGGCTGAGCACGAACTGTTACGGTTGAGTTTCCACGCGCAGTTCGCCGATTTTGATCGCCAGACATCTCAAATTATGGCGAAATATTTTATAAACACCAGAAGGGTTCTCTCTTGCCAAAAGATGCCCTTCAAAAAGATATTTTTCATGAATGATTCCACCCATCTTTGTCTTTCATCTTGAAAAAAAATTTTGTTGTTGTTTTGATCCGTTACGTCATCCAAGGCTCAAACTGCCTATGCTTAAGCCAAAAAACGGTCTAAGTGACGGTGGTCTAAAAAGTCCCAGGTAAAAGTTCCGACAACTATTACACTTTATTCTCAGTACAGACCATTGCTTATCGTGCTCATCTTGTGACACTTTTAAAATGTATTATTCGTATTTATATGAAACATTTTTTATTGGGAGCACTGTATATAAAGGCAACCAATGACCTATCTCGACCGATGATCCTTACTTTTTAAAACTATTTAAAATGAAAATAAACAATATTACGTTCACTTTCGTCACTTCCGTTGAAAACATGCCAGCCGGTATTGTATTTGTATGTAAAAAAGACTTTAGATGAGACTGATTGCTGCATGGAAACTAATTCGGTTACACTTCGAAGAGATTTGAATAATCTTGATTCGAGGGAATTTATTCAATGCACAAGTAATGTGTACACTAATATATTAACTGTTGTTCATGAAGGGACTATAATTTTCTTGCCAAACGTTCAATGAAAAAACACTAACATCAAGCATGCTTATCAAAGAATATCGCATCCCGTTGCCTATGAGCGTCGAAGAATATAGAATTGCTCAATTGTATATGATTCAGGTAATATGTGTTTGAATTGTTTATGGCGGTATATTATTTGCACTGTTCAATGTCGTGACCTTTAAGAGTAAAATGTATTTTATACTATGTTTCGAATATACTATGTTTTCTTACTACCATACAAATCTCTCAACAACGTTTTTAATATATTAAGCAACATGGGCTTCATGCTTTATTTAAAATGAATCATACAAGTGTTTCAATTATCCAGTTGCTATCTAGGAACAGTGCGTGCTCTGCTCGTTGTGTTTGCAATGTGAAATTTCACTCGAATGCGAATTATAGGATAAGTTTTGCTAAATGTTCGCCCGGGTCTTGTAGCGATCGGTATTAGATAACAAATGATTTATAACTTTAATCCATGCTGCTGCCCTCGCAGTTAAATCGTCAAATTATATGATACGGACAACACAAATGCTAACCGCAAATCATGTGAATTTATTAATTAAAGAGAATCTGCGATGTGGTTGGGTCACATTGATACTCTTTCTTGTTTTTCAAATCTTCTGCATGCTTTCTTTATTATAACTCTTCGCTATATTTTTATGAAAATGGGACTCCATACTAGTAAGTAATTTTAAATTGTTCACAAAGCATAACGGTAAATTTTCTGTTCAGTGTCTAAAGGCTCTTCCTCAAATGGACAGTTGGCTTTTTGCACCTGTCACACATTGCACTTGATTTAAATATAAAACTTGCCTAATAAAGCGCGTCCGATAGCATTTTACAAGGCTAAAATACACATCCATAAAAGGCTTTTGTTTAATATTTCGCTTAAGCGACGTACGCGATATTATTCGGGCGACGTTGATCAATCTACTGGAAAAAACAAGGCACGCTGCACATGCGGTCTTTTGTTAGATCAAAACGATTTTCTCGTGGAATTACATCATTTATCACTGTTTCATATGGAATGTAAATATCAAAAAGTTGTTTTAATGAATGAAACTCTCAAAAACATAACTCTGTTACTTAAGAATGGTGTTTTTGCAGTCGAGACTGTCAGTGATCCTGATTTTATTTTATCATTATTCATTCTGCAATATGTGTTACTTTTGCACTGCATTATACAATATACACCTTTTTACATTATATTTACATATTTCCTAGGGAATAGTCTGACTTGCATGCAAATTGAGAGATGTTATCTTCTGAGTTTTATAAGAATTGAGCGGGGGGAAGGGGGGGGGACTGGAATTCACTATCAGCTTTTCACTATTACAGAAAAAGAGCCGTGTTGACAGTACAGGTGAGGGTAGTGGCGTTGAAATTATTGAGAACTGTCCTTATAACGATGGTCCTGGTGGCTCTGGTCAATACACAAAGAAAATTTACCATATTGGCAACCATATTCCTGGTTGGTTGAAAGCAATTGTGCCTAAAAGTGCTTTACAAGTTATTGAGGAAGCATGGAATGCTTATCCATACACAAAAATGAAGACGACATGTCCGTTTGTGGAGAAATTTTATGTCGAAGTTGAAACAAAGTATCTACCAGATAATGGTTCTACAGTGAGTGTTATTTAACTCACGTGATATTTTGCAAAAGTTCGTTTAAGTCACGTGGTGTTGCAAATTTCGTTTAAACCACGTGACTTGTTATGTTATATTTCATTTGACATCAGTCATCTTTTCATTTTCTGTTTTTTTTCTACATTAGGAAAATGTATTCAAGCTAACGCCAGCAAAACTTCGAAATCAAACTGTAGGTAAGGAGAATGCACTTGGACACAACATTACTGTGTGTGTGTGGGGGGGGGGTGACCATGGTCATTAAATCACATTTACATGTACAGTGTTCGAATGCTTAAGTTTATAGCAAGATATCTTGGAAGCTGTAGCATACGCAGTTATCTGATCAGAAGTCAAAGGTTTCATTTCCAGACCATACACAAAACATAATGAAATATGAATATCTAAACTACATGTATAAGATCATTTACTGTTCTATTGCTTCAGAAAGTTCGTGCTAAGGTTTATTTTTTTCTTTGTCCAAAACTTGCAGACCTTATTGATCCTGTTAAAGATCCCATACCAAGTAGTCTTTATAAAGAGGAAGAAGATCCTTTATTGTACGTATCTAAAAAGACTGGAAGAGGTCCACTGACTCGCAACTGGTTGAATCAACCGCAAAAATCTGTAATGTGTGCGTATAAGAAGATTTCTGTTGAGTTTAAATACTGGGGAATGCAGGTAAGGAATGCATGTCCAAGAAGGAGCACACACGTTTGCGAAGTTGCTGTTTCAAATTCGAGTATAGGCAGGTCATGTCTGTCATTCCTTATCGTCACAACTGACTCACGATAGTAAAGTCAACATTTGAAAAACCCGTGGAAAGATCGTATCCTTTTTCTGTTGTTATTTTGTCACTTCTATTGTCAGATTATTTCATATGAAATAATTTTACCATTCACGCAGAACAAAATTGAACAATTCATACACGATGGCCTACGACGACCGATGCAAATGGGTCATCGACAAGCGTGGGTTTGGCAGGACGAGTGGTATGGCTTGACAATTGAGGATATCAGGAAGCTTGAGGAGGAAACTCAAAGAATGTTAGCAAAGAAGATGGGCAAGATTGTAGAATGCAGCATGAGTCTAACTCATGATGATGAATCGAGTCTGAAGAGACGCCAAGAAACACCTCGATTCAATGCCGAACGAAAGGGTTCCGCCATTGAGCTGTTGTCGCAAGAATCTGTCGAGATCAGCAGTGCTCTGAATAACAATACAGAAGAAACAATAAAATGGAAGATAGGCAATGACAGCAGCAGTGATGACGAATTCTTCGATGCTGAAGGTCCATATGCATACTTGTTCGTAATGGCTGCCTCTCTCTACCACATGCACCCGCATTCTTTTTAACACCTTTTTGTGTTTTTTTTCTATTTTCAGAGATTTTGAACAGCGACTCTTCCATTGACGAAGAAGATATGACATCATATCTGTCAGTTCATAAAAATATCGATCGCCTTTCTCATTCTGGGGAAAGCGTCGAATCATCAGATTTGGATTCGGACACGGTAAGTATTCTTGTAATTTGTATAGACTTCAGATGGTCTCTTGGAATCAACTTTTCATGTCGTTAAAGTGGAATACTAGTTTAATGCATTTCTTTTGTAATAGTCTCACGAAACGAGCGACAACCATCTTACCAAGAGTCCACTTGCAAAGACATGTAGCTCAAACAGTTCTGCATCAACGAGGTCTTCAACGACAAGCCACGTGAAGATACTCATGTTGATCATTCACGGGGGAAATGCCCTTGACACGACACTTGACATGAAGTCCAAGGAAAATGATTGCGACAGACTAAAGCGAGAGTTTCAAAATGTTATGCAGAATCATTATAAAGAAGGAATGGAGCGAGTTAAATTCAGATTGGTAGAATGCCCAGACATGTTGAAGAATATTTTGCCAGCGTTGAAAGACATCACGCCGCAGACAGCTGAAGATTATCAGCAAGGTTAAATAAAGCTTTTGTTATGATAAAAGTGTTGCGTTGCTGAGAAATTTTCGATTGTCATAGCTATTGTTTGCCGTTATAGAGAGCCAAATTCCTCTCGTGTGTAGCAATTTCTCAATGTCTTCAATGTCTATCCTGGCAGTGTGCTCGAGTTCTTTCCCCGAGATGGTTGAGTCAACCATTACACGAGCCAACGAAGTATATCGAGAGTTTATCAACTCTGAAGAAGGAGCAGGATTTGCTGGAGAGGTAGTCTTATGAAGCCAACAAAGTAACAATTCGTTGCAATTTGTTTTAGACTTGGTACCCGCATTATTATTATTGTTTTTGTTGATGATGTTTTTTTTTATTTTTGGGTGGGGGCATATATCCTTAGTCATGAAATAACTTCGTCCGTTTGCTGCTGGTGTTGTTGTTTTGTGGGGTTTCGTTTTGATGGCCACATGACATTAAGCCCAATAGTGTTTTTTCATCTACGTAATGTTTCAACCATTTTAAGGTATGTATTGTTGGTGACTGTATGGGAGCTTTGATTGCTTACGAAGCAATGTGCCAGAATCAATGGAGTGTAAGTAGTTTCGACACAAATCCTTCAATGCCCACGAGTCCACTTACAGATATGGAGCGAGCAAGTGGGAACAACACGATCGCCATGAAGAATTCAAGACTTAGCTCCAGTGATTTTGATATACGTGGTAGTCAGAGAGATCTTCCTAAACACGTGTTAAGCACAGAGGAGAGGAGAAGCGTGTCTGTTGAAGATAGCTTGGATTGTGTCTCTGACGTCTGTTCGTATAAAACAAAAAAATTTGAGTTTGATGTCGCCAAATTTTTTGCATTTGGTTCTCCTATTGGTTTAGTGCTACTTCACAGGAAAGTGTCGTCGTCCTTTGGTAGAAACTCGGGTAAGGAATGCTCCATGTAGATTCTATCTTCATTGTTCGAACTTGGGTGTATAGAATTTGCCCGACTTTTTTCAATCTTTTCATTCTATGTAGTACAAACGTTACAACTAACTGCTATCATCCTCCTATAAATGTCAAAAAACATGTTTGTGTTTCTTCAGGACCGCCCATTAGGCCAGCCTGCAACCAGGTTTACAATTTATTCCATCCATTTGAGCCTTTGGCCGCCCGCATCGAGCCGCTTATTCTTTCTCAGTTCTCTCAGATTTCTTCCGTAAGAGTACCTCGTTATCAGAAATTTCCACGCGGGGACGGTGTGAGCAATGACGTAATGGCCGTGATCAGCGGTCGTCCGCAGTTATTTCATGAAAAAATGATGAAAAGCAGTAAAATGAAAGTACAAAGAACATGTAGTAACCTGAGTTCATGCAGTACGATGTCCTTAGACCAATTAGACTTTTCTGTTTCGGATGATGTTAAAGAAGGTAAGTAAGGGTTAAGAATGGATTAGTGAAAGTCACCTAGGTGTAGGATTGGATTAGGGAAGAGTCAGTTTTAGGAGTAGACTTAGAGTAGGAATAGACGTTCATGGGAATTTAGTATCGAGTTCAAACAAATTATTGAAATGATCTCTTGCAATTTGGGATGATGTTAGATGAGGCCATTGTCATTTTTTTTTGTTTCTGATACTTTACTTATGAAACAAGAGCGTTCTTTTTTATCTATTTTGATCATTTACTCGTTGGATGAGTAATTTTCTGTTTCAATGAAAGGTTTATGTAACTGGTGGGGGATTGACAGAGTCGACTATGCTCTGCATAGTCCTAAAAGTCTTCAACAACTACCGCTGTCTGTTCTGTGTCCACTGTCTCATATCAGCTATTGGGAATCGAAGGATGTGGTTGCTTTCATGATTCGTCAGGTATGTGAATCAAAGTCTTGGCTAATAGTATAGCTTCGCTTCTGTTTTTCAGGAATAGTTTGGTTCACTGCTCATCGCAAGAAAGGCATTTGAAGTTGGCCTTCTTTCGTGCAAAACAAAGAAATACACTCTAAATTTTGTATCGCTATATTAGTATCGCCATTTTTTAATCACCAATGCATTTTGAGTTTATCATCTTTTTAGCAGAAATCGCGCTACACCTGACTACTTAAACAGACGTTTATTTCTAATACGTTTTCTAACACATGCTACATTCCTTCTGTTCACTGCTAAAAAACCTACATTTTCAGGGCTCTCGCAAGGAGATTTAAGTTGACAAATTTGCGTTGAGCAAACATGAAAAATTATCCATTTATTAATAACCACAAACATTGACACTTAATAATAAATCAAAATGCTTTGTGTGCAACAATCGTTAGAGGTTTCTTCGTTTTTGAAGAGCAACTTGATAGCCACACCAGTTTTTCTGAGCATTTCATCTACATGTTGCCCAAACCCTTTCCGAAGGCCCTGTTTATATCGTGTTTCTTTCCTCTCTTCATGCGTTCATTATTCCATAAATCATTACATTTTATCATATTATTAGATCTTCAATCTCAACGACTCTCAGCCTTCAGATTCGACGAACAAACCTTTATACAGAAGATTGTCTTCGTTTCACATCGCAGAACCACGAGAAAAATGGCTGAAAAAGAGAACGGCGTATAAAATAAAGAACTTGGCACCAAATCACCGCGCGAACGATGCAATCGTTCTAAAGGACTCGCTGCAAATTGTTACAGCTCGTTTTGCCTACGGCCCATTAGATGTAGCCACGTTGACTGGAGAAAAAGTGGGTGGACTGGATGGACATATATATTTCATATTAGCTTAATTGATATGATCTATATAATGATTTGTAGGTTGATATGTACGTGATGAGTTTACCCGGAGATTGGAATCTTACAGATTCAGTTATTACCGGAAGCGGTGGTCGTGCCAGTTTTACCATGCCGGATGAAAATAAACTGGACGTCGGAATTTATCCTATAAAAATGGTTGTCAGGTTGTAAAACAATTCATTTATCTTACTTGGTCGAGGAGAAGATACTTAAATGGTCATGTTTGTGATCTTCGATGATTCTTTATGATCATTTTTTGTTATTTATGCTCGTCTATGATTCTTAATGATCATCTCTTGTTACTTATGGTTATCTGTGATTCTTATTGATCATCTCTTGTTACTTATGTTCATCTATGATCCTTAATGGTCATCTCTTGTTACTTATGGTTATCTGTGATTCTTATTGATCATCTCTTGTTACTTATGTTCATCTATGATCCTTAGTGGTCATCTCTTGTTACTTATGGTTATCTGTGATTCTTATTGATCATCTCTTGTTACTTATGGTCATCTATGATCCTTAATGGTCATCTCTTGTTACTTATGGTTATCTGTGATTCTTAATGATCATTTCTAGAGCTAGAATGAAGCACAGCTTCCAACAATTGTGTTAATTATTGTTCCCTCAAACCACGTCACTGGACCATTACGAGATAGTCTTTATCTAACCTAAGGCATTAGTTCATATGCAAGCAATCCTTTACAAAATAAAAGTGCTCTTGTAGGATCTTAAGCAATTGGTTTCTTAATGTATTCTTAAGTTTATTGTAGTTTATATATGAATTTCTGTGGAAAATTTTCAATTTAGAGGTGATCATACTACAGTTGATTGTAATCTAGCCGTGTTGTCACCGTCAACGGAGGCTGTCGTCTTTAGTATTGATGGAGCATTCTCAGCAAGCGTCTCTCTACGAGGTAGACATCCCAAGGTTCAACCTGGTGCTGTCGATGTTGTACGGTACGAGAAACTTTCCATGGCTAAACTGGGGAAACCACTTTCATGTTTTGTTGTTAATAGTTCTTTCATACGTTGAGGCGGGTTGCATGTTACGTCACGGCTGCCATGTTGGTCCAATTTGACAAAGAATTTTCTTGTGTGCAATTCAAATTTCAACCAACATGGCAAAAATTCTTTGATTCCTGGTACAATAGTTGCAAGCCACCAAGCTTCATTTAACTTTGAACAACAATTTATGTTTCTAGTCTTGTCCCTGAAACATTTCTTTCGTCCCCAATTACTAACCATGCTTCTGAACGAATCACGATGGAAGCTTATTCCTCAATTTTGTTTTAAATCCAGTCACTGGCAAGAACATGGTTATCTCATAATATACGTGACGAGCAGACCAGATTTTCAAAAAAACCACGTGATGTCATGGATGTCCGAGCACAACTTCCCTTTTGGCTTAGTTTCCTTCTGCGGCAGTTTATCCACCGTGGACATTCAAAGACACAAAACGGAGTATCTAAAGACGCTTACGACTAACGTAAGCCATTTACGCATGTCAAACTTCATAGAGCTTTTTATAAAAAAATTGCTTTATTTACTGCTATTCACCGAAGCTGGAGTTTTGATATTTTTCCGAAGGCGGATTAACTCACCCCACCACTCCCTCTGGAGTTTGCTCGGCACTAGCTTTACGGTACAGTCGCTGAAATTTTGAAGCCAGTACTTTTCATTATCTAGTTAAAGATCAAAATCCACGCGGCCTATGGATCTAGCAAAGATGTTGCGGTATATTCTGGTCTTGGTATGGAAGCCAATACCATCTTTGTTATTGGAAGCAAAAGCAGAAAAAATGAAAAGCAAGCGACGGTAAGTTGCTGGAAAAGCATCATACAAAAACTACCCCCCTTATAGAATACGCAATAAACAAGAACCAAGTCAGGGGGGTGGTGACGGTCCGTCTGTAATAAGCTGGTTAGTGATGACAAATTACTGTTGATGATATCGCTGTAAATGTAATTTTTGGTTGATATTTAATGACTTGTTTACACATAAAGCAGGAATATTTTATCCAATTTGTCTAAAGATAGATATATCTTTAGATAAACATAAAGATGAATGTATTTTGAAGAAGTTATATGCATCTCTAAAGATACAAACGTTGAAATAATTCTCGCTTTTGTTTTAGTATTTACGCGACGGTTATTCAACACACCTTGAAACACTTGTTCAGAATCCCCTATCAAGACCTGCCATTGGTAATTTGATGGTTTCTGTTCACCATGGACATTTCGGTTTGTCGAAAAAGCGTAAACAAACGTCGAAGAAAAACGCCAGTAAACCAGAATAGTAATTTTATCAAGTATTTTTCACGAGTCGACAAAATATTAGATTCTGGCAGTGACTTGTGTAGTCATTCAAATTTCCCACTAAATCTGAACTCAATATGTAACTGGATGTACCCGTATAACTTATATCTTTTTTGGTAAATAATTTATTCATTAGATGTAGATTTTAAGTGTGGTATGTCCATCTTCAGGTGCTGGTGATTGTTGTGTGGCATTAGTAGAAGAAGTAATATTTCTTCACCAATGTTTTTCAAAAGATGCCGTACTCTTAACGACTTTCGTACTATGCAATTATTTAATTGAATCTTGACGATGAATCGAACAAAAAAAAGGAATTATTTATTTCTATGCTCCAAGCTGTGCTTTGAAATTGAAATTTGTTGTAAAATATTATGGAATTTATCAATGGTAATATTTAAGTTTAATTAAACTGTCCAATGTTTATCCGTGTTGAATCATTTTAATAATTTACATCCCCTTTTAAAACTGTTTTATCAGTTAGACCGTAGCATGTGTACCAATTTTATCTTTATATTTAAGCAATACTAAAAGACAGTTTTGTGTGCCAATTTTCATTTTGTGGTGCTTAAAACCTATTAAAATTATTGGTCAAAGGAATGTTAAACATATCTCCGACATTGTTATCCATACTCATCTCCGGGGTAAAGACATCGCATGTGGAGACATAAGCCGGGGGGACAGTGTACGTACCGTACATTGGGTGTGCGAACGATTGTCCAAACATGACCGGCGTTGGTCTATGTGGGAACGATGCTGGGTTTGATAGAAAGGAGTTTCTTTGCGCCTGCGCAGGATATGATGGGTAGCGAATGTCAGATAAGTGCTCGTTGTTATTGCTCTGGTAACCGTTGTAAAACGTCCAATTGTCAACAAGTTGACCAGAAGAGTTTGTCTCGGTGGGGGTTGCGGAGAGAGTATGTCCTGATGGGTTTTGCGCAATAGTACTGTTGACACCTAAAGTATATAAATAATTGTCAAATTCGGTCATAATCATAAGTAACATTTGTTGAAAAAGATTTAATCTTTAAAGAATAATCAGTACGTTTTTAATGTGCCCTACATTTCATGCGTTTTATTAACGCAGCAACTTGTGCTGCTAACCTAGGCAACAGTTAAACATGTCTTTGATTCTATAGCAGACAGCAGTTCTTCACACGTGTCAAAATAAACAGGCTTTGTTTCCATGCAATTCATTGATTGTTTGTGATCGCAATTGTTCCCGTAAAACCTGGACAATAAGACAAACATTGATGGTCGTTAAATCGGTGATTAAGAAGGTAAACCACACGCTCAACAAAGACGACTCTCTTCGTTCAAATGGATTTTTTTAATTGCATTGTCTTAAAAGTTCTTTATCTATCATGGCCCTCTCAGCCAAGCCAATTCTTGTAGTTGGAGACAAAATTTTAACACTATTTACCATCATCTGTAAGATTACTATCAACAGTAGATGTTCGAGTGCAATCAGCTGGTCTTTCGTTTTCACATTTAACGTCATTTACAGGTAAAATTCTCTCTGTTTGCACATCCGATATCTTAGATTTCCTGCACGAAGGGGAAAAAACAAATGAAGACTAATGTCTGCAGTTTACTACAATATGCACGAAATGAGAACATGCACCAGAGGAAACAAATAAATTAACCAAGAACCTCTTTTCTTGAGTCCTTCGTTTTTGACCTGCTCCATTTTCACGAAATCCTTTGGCAAATGGATTGTTATCGATTTTCAGTTTCGTTATCTAAAACCAAATGATGATATTGGCATTTTTGTATTCCTTTTCAAGGCATTTTGTTTGTATTTATTTAAGAAATGGCTTTCATAGTATTGTATACGAACATTATGTTATTTAAAATTTACCATCAAGTGTAAAAAGGATTTTGGCACACAAACAATGTAAATTGGTGAAATAAAACACTACTTAGCGCACTATATGTAATGTATCTCTATAGAATGTATGCCTTCTTTAAAAAAAGTCCAAGATGTTCACACATACCAGAGGTGATGTTTTTCTCTATATTTTTGGTGTTAATTCCTTAATTTCGGCAAACGCGTATTGTCTTAAGAGTAAAAAACATATATATTGCAACTAGTTGTAGGGTAACTGAATGTAATCTTTCCAAAGCAAGGAGGGAACATTGGCACTTCCTCCACGAACCATTAAAAATCAGCAAATAAACACTATTTGTCGTGCACACTTTTCTCCTTTCATGCATTTTTGGAACAGAGGAATCTATATTTCTCACTAAATCTACAATTTCGCTATTTTTCGCAAACAAACAAAGAAATGGACACATTGAGTGGTGAAATGTGTCGTTAACAACACCCCCCATGACGTGCCAAGGATATCGCCCCACGTGTCAAAACTGACAATTTCATTCTAATAACAGTATGAACATGTTGCCATTTTTGGGTATCTTGAAACAGCTTATGACTGTTAAGGTTTACTTGTAGTTAGTTTTCGCGTGTACCTTCTCGTTCTGATAAGCCGTGACTGCAAAGAAAACGGTTTCAGGAAACTCGTATGTTTGATATGGACTCCAAGGCAGTCTGTACACGTCTTCACATTTAGCAACATGGACACGTGGTTTGTATTTGTGCATTGAATTAAGTATTGTCTGCAAACAAAATATTAATAGCTTTAAAAATTAAGAAACGACAGACGACGGACAATTAACGAGTAGAGAATGAAATGCAGAAACTTACAAAACCGTCTTTGTCGTTGACGTTGTTTGTGAGTTTCATTTTATGAAAAGATATAACTTTCTGCATCCATTGAGCGCCAGCGCTCGGTGAATCTGGATGGACGTACATGCGTTTGGGCATTTCTGGATCGCCTTTACCAGCAATGGACCAATGACAGTTGTGAAATTTATAACGACAATCGTCTGTCGGAATAATTTCCAACAGTACAATATATTTTGTTCGGGGATTGAGTCCAGAAATTCGAATTTTAACAGCCGGAAACATTCTCCTGGCAATATAAGATTAACTTTATTAATAATCAATAGCCCGTCAGTTTTAAGCTATTTAATGGTCATTCAGTATCTCTCTAATCTGCAAACTCGACCATGTTAAACTATTAAATTATACTTTTAAAGGACAACAAGTTTTTTGAATTCAATGGTAATTCACTAATTTCAGAAGAAAAGACATACCTTCCAGCCTTTGTTATGACCATCTCAGTGCCGTGTTTATGAAATACTTGCCAAAGATCTTCGTTTTCCAGCTTCACTGTAGGTGCAGGATTGTAGGATCTCTCTGACTCGGAATCAAAGGCACCAGAAGGCATCATGGATGGCGAAGGATGAAATGTTGATCCCGAGAAACTGGGATTGAAAGACTTTGCTTTAGTAGCTGTGGGAGAAAGATGATGGTAGTTGAAAGAACTGGACGCAACTGTTTGTTTGTTCGCAGGATTTCCGTTGACAGCTGGTGTTATCATAGGTTGAATTATTGTTGGAACAGAGAATTCTGTTCTTCCTGATGAGTAATAGGAATGATATGCCATCGATTATTTTGTAAATCTTTTCTTATGATTGAATATTAAAACAGCTTTGTTAAATGAAATCTATAAGTTTTAAATTTCAATTATTACAAAATCCAACTGACGTTCAGCAAAATTATTTCAACTTTAGGTGAGGTTCTTTGCGTATGTCTTGAGTTATTTTTGTGTTCTGCTAACGTTAAATTTTCAAAAGTACACAAGAGTGTTTCTTTATCCTCGTACTTTGCGCTTTGTGTGACCAAATCTATTGCGTAGGAAACCTGAGAACTTGCATAAATTGATTTTACCACGCGCACAAATTTGTTGTAAACAATCCTTTGCCCCTGATATGAACGGAGTTAAAAGTTTTCCGTTCACGAGATTTGTCTGAGCCTAACCAAAGAGCCAATTTCCTTTGATGTAAGTGTGAGAAGAGGAATCTGCACAAACGAAAGCAGTTCTAGCCTGTGGACAATATTATTTGTTCGTAGTAATCTCTTTTAGATTTCTTCTCAAAATTACCAGTGGTCACTTGCTAGAATAAGAATAACAAGAGTGATAAATAACAGTTTTTAATCTTGCCTCGCGTTCAATTAACAGCCACGTATATTCTTTGGCTTTTGTAACAATGAATGAATAGCTTAAAACTTACCTTCTTTTGTTCAGAATTGCATGGATTTCTTTCTTCAATGTTCTGTTAGTACATCCACTCAAAAGTCAATGTAAAAATTACCTTTTTTATATCTTTTGTATACTCTCTAAATTTGCTCTGAATTTGGAGTGTTTCGGTTCAAGTCACTCCTGGATTGGAAGTGTGACTTAGATATTTGTTATGTAAACATATATCGATTAAAACGGCGAATGTTAACAAGCTGTCCACGCGTGTAATTGGTCGACAGCTGACCACGGGACCCAATCACCTTTCGACTAAAATGACTGAAAGCTGGGTACGTTGCCAAATTGTAACAACTTGACACGTTCATTTGGGCAGTGCCACAAGTGAACCAATCACACAACGTGATATTTTTCACACCAGCAAAAGCTACCTGATTGCATCGGCGCTTATACTTAATTCCCAATCATAAATATTAAAACGCTAGCAGTGGTGCCCTGTTTATCCAGTTTCCTCAAGCTGTTGGTTTAATTCTTGGGAAGATCGTGTGTTTTGAAAAATGAGCGAATTGTGCATTGCAATTTATATATTGATGTCATTGCAGGCAGGAAATTAGCCAATATATACAAAATACCTTCATTTATTAGGAAGGATATTGTCAAAAACAATTCCTCGCTCATTCATAGCAAGGACCGAGTTTCAAGAGGGATTAGTTAAATTTCAAGGGAACGGCATTTTTCTGCAGAAAGAAAAGGGAAATTAGGTTTTTTGATTCAGGCCGAAAGTAATATTATCTTTTTTCACTTTATTGGACAATATGTTTAGATGAATTGCATTTTTTCAAATTCGTTTCCGGACATTTTCGAGCTGTTATAAAAATTGTCAAAAAACTCGAGACGAGCTAAATGTGTGCTCTGTCAATATCAAAATCCATTAGAAATCTCTAATTGCAACTGATGTTTAAAAAACAACAACATTTACAAGTGAAAATGTGTAAAATTGAACAATTCTCATCGAGAAATATTAATTGATGTCCAATACAACAGTCCAAACAAAATAAAGAAATGTTGGACTAAAACAAAGCTATGACTATTTTAGATATACGAAATCCAGTAAGGAAATGAATTCGTTAAAAGTTATTTTTTTAAAGCTATTTCTCACAGATAAAAATAGGCAGGGTGCAAGACTTTGACGCATTTAGAATAAATAAAATTTGTCACATAAAAAAATACCGTATGTAACAGGGATTAAAACAGGATTGGAACTCTTGTTGAAATCAAATCCAACGCAAAAAATCGAAAGTCGTCTCGTTATTACTATATCACTTCCGGTAAAAGAAACGATCACAGACAAAATTTCGTCTATAATTTAATGCTTTTATCACCGGTAAAGACAGTGTAATTCTGAGCGGTTAACCTGTATGTGCATTATTTGCAAATACGGTTAATTGCACAAAGCAGAGTCCGAAATCTTGTTTTGATGAGCTTGTCATCGCATCATTCGAAATAGAAATAAACCATTTACAATGCCGCCAAAAATCTCGCCTTCCTCGGTTTGTTCTCCGACAGGTTAACGGCAGTTTTTGTAACTTTAGCAAAGCTCCAAGCACATGACAAGGTGGCATGTTTCTGGCGCGTCTCTCGACGCAAAACCTGTTCGATTAACAAGCAACAATTTGCGCACTTGCTTTAGTCATGGTATCGTCTATGAATTAGTGAGCAGCGTCAACTTCGGTTAATATCGTTTGCAGTAACGCTAGTTCAACGACTGTTTGGGCCAGCTGTTTCTTCATAACAGAAAAACGTAAACTCGGTAAAATCCTGGCTTAACAAATTATAATAAAACGTTCTTCGTTAAGCAAGTTTAAGTGTTATTGAAATGCAGACACGTTTGTAGGCTTTAGCGACACCTGGTTTGAATTTATTCATGAATTTTTCATATTTACATAATTTCTATACATTTCAATGATAATTAATGGCCGCATCCAATTTGTTTCAGAAAAAAATCAATTTCTATTTCTGCCCTCAAAAAAGCATTGCAGAAAATTCGCGTCTCTTGACATGTCAAGAGATGATTAAAAGTTGCGCTAATCACGAGCAGTTATTGTGGTCTTCGGTCTAAAAAGCCAAATGTGCTTGTTAATTTATCGACGAATTTACCAATAATACCTTGATTAAAATTTAAAATCTCGTATAGATAGGTTAATTTTTATCTTTTCCTTGGGAGCAAGAAATAAATAAACTGTATATAGATCCACTTCATAGCGATAATATGTATTTATATTTTAGCAAAACAACCGAACTTTTTTTCACAGAAATCTGAATTCGCAGGCAAAACTTCTGATTTTTCAAACAATTCAATGATATCAATAATAATGCCTGCTTAGATTTTGTTCTACCAATGAGTGACATTTATACACTTCTGTCTTCAAGTTATTTGAAAATTTCAGCGTACAAATTTACGGGTGTGTTACCATAGCTACGTATTCTTGATAGGATTGATTAAATAAAGAACCGTTTTTTGGTCGAAATGTTAATAAGGCAACAAGTCTTGTTTTATAAATTGGCATATAATCTTACGTCATTTATTTAAGATTTTAATCTTTAATTCATTAAAATTCTACTCCTATCTTTACTAATTATTGAAATCTTGATTTGGGTTGTTCAAACTAGCTCCATTTTGCGTGCTTGAAATGGGCAGGTTGACAAAGCCGTTATTCACGAAGGAATCCTGGCCTTTCAAAAAATTACCCGGGTACAGTTCTCCGGGCATATAACGGTAACATGAGGGGGAATAATCCCCACCATGTGCACCAAAATGATGTCCCATTGCATATGGATGTTGTATTGCACCCTGCTCCTGTGTGCCTGAGTATAAGCCTTGATGATAATGGGCGTAAGGTTTCATCATCGAGAAGCGACAATTTGTCTTGGTAAACGAGCTAAGGTACGTCTGGGTATCACCATTGCTTGATAAAGGTGTCGGGCAAACCGATCCAACACTTACCTCCTGACGCCAATCCATGTTGCCAGGTGACGACGATTTCCCAACAAGTGACGTCATGTTTTGAAGACAGTCGAAGGGATTATTTTCCAAGTGACTTGGAGACTCGTGATTAGACGATGCTGAAAATAGGTCGATTGCTTCAGTCGTAATGAAAAGCAAACACAACTGAGCTATTTAGAGTACCTGTAGTGTAGTGATGAATTACATGACGTGGTGATGACGTAGCACATGCCGAGGAAGGACTGCTGCAATTGGTCAGTTTCATCAAATGTGGCGAGAGTCTTGACCCAGTTTCTTCACAGTCATCCTCTAGTTTGCGCTTCGTTGCGCCGTACGTTGCCCCAAACGAATTACACGTTCCACGAAACCCCTTTGCAAAAGGATTGTTTTCAATCTTTAGTTGAGTAATCTACAAATAAATAAAATGGTTTCGTCCACTTGAGAAAATGAGATAATTAGCTATCTAACATACTACTGATAATGATGTTCACCGTTCAATGTGGGAGATAAATTTTATCCGACCTGTGGGTTTTGATAAGCCGTGACAGCCATAAATTCTGTCTCTGGAAAAGTGAAAGTCTCGTGGATATTAAAGTGTGCGTTTACAGCGTGGATGTCGTTGGTCTGAATAACGTGAAGGCGAGGCTGATATTTGTGCATCGAATTCAGAATTACCTAAAAAATAAGAGAAAATGCTGTTGATAAAAATTGAATCCTTTCAGCTGGTGGATAGAAAGAATCTATCTAATCTATTTTAGAAATGTTTCATCACAAACTGAGTGTTTTTCATACTTGAGTCATCATAATACGATTATAGGAAAAGATTGGACGACGTAATCGTATTGGTTGCTCGGAAAAACAAAATTTTTTCGATTTTTTCATTTTCTCATCGAATTAAAATGGTAATGTTCAAGCTATGGTAAATGGAAACCTAATTACATTAAACAGCGTATATCATACATAAAAAAAACTCGCGATGGCAAAAATTTAAGCGACAAATAACAGTAATCTGGTATTATATGAATGGAATTCTAATATTAGAGAAGTTAAGCTGGATAATTGTGGATAAGCCTTCTTATAAAGGTTATAAAGCCACTCCAAGACGCCGACGAAATTGCCTAAATTTATTGTAGACCCATATAAACACAGTATAATTCTTTTATGTTAAATTCCGTGAATCAAAAAAATTTTCCGTGAGAACACTTATTTTTAAATATGTTAAGAGATCTGGCGTCATTTTGCTTCGATTGATGTTGCAAAGTATAATACCCAAATAGCCTATTTTTACTGAATAGCTATACCAACTTGAAACTGATATTGTTAAAAAAAACAGTGAGGAGCTTTTATGTAATCGATCCTTTCTAATTATTACAAGAAGCTAAGTATCAGACTTTATCAAAAGCGTTCAGTTAGCCGTCGTACAGGATTTAAAAAATCAACCTGACATGGATTTGCGGAAAGCCAAAAACAGATAATTTCACACAAATGAAGGCGAAAGGAAATATTTTTGCTGAAAATTTCACATGCAGTTGACGACTATATGTTTACGGAAATCCTACAATATCAATGATACAATAGTTGAACACAGCAAAAACGATCATTTTTAACGAGATGGGCGGATCGGAGAAACAACAAAAAAGTGTTGTTCCTATTTAAACATCGATCTAAATGATCAATTATCGCGAAAAATATTCAAGACAACGTACATGATAGCTCTTACGGCAATTAACGTTTGAGATATCTGAAAGGTTTTCTATATCATAATAGTATTTGTGTACATGCAATTACAGACTTGAAGACATTGGTGTAAATGAACTACCCGCATGTATTTCAATAAGCGAATATTTTCCAATATAATTCAATAGACCGAAATCTTTATTTCAAAACGTTAAAATTATATGCTCGATCAATATCGCGAAACAGAATGGGAGGGGAAGTGATTAAACGTAAACAGATTTTCATTCAGTCTCAAACAGCTTCAAAACATTCATTCACCTTGATGATAAACTACGTGCATGTTCACTGCCGGATGCAGCTACAATTCAATCTTCTATACTTAAAAATAATATACTTGCTGAAATGTGAATATCTCTGTAAATTAAGAATATAGAAAAACAAAAGCTCTTCCGTCTAACATATGTGAAGACGCTTAAAATAGTAATGCACGATATACACACTGCTCTAAGGAAAATGACTGCTTTAAGCAGGAAAATACCCTTCAACTATAAACAGAAAAATTATTTGCACTTCATGGATGTTGTATCTACCATTATGAGATATTTATTCACGGCAGATCAACGAGTAACTTTGCTTTTTTGATTGCAGAGCAAAATGATCAATTCCCACATTTATTCTTAGAGATCTATAGCTACATAGCAAGAGATCCCTAAATGCAGGATATCAAAATAATTTTCGCTACATACAAATAAAGGGAATTCATACTTACATGTCCATTTGAATCGACTTGACAGTTGGTCAACTTTAGTTTTTGAAAAGAAACAACTTGTCTCATCCATTGAGCACCAGTGGCTGGAGAGTCAGCGTGAAAATGTAATCTTGACGGATGCGAAGGTTCTGCTTTTCCAGATATTACCCATTCGCCATTATGGTATTTGTACCGATTGTCGTCTACGGGAACTATGTCCACAATTAGGATGTACTTCAGTTTGGGATCTAATCCTTCGAGTTTCACTCTGATCGTTGGAAACATTCTCCTATTATGTAAATAAAGCATGTACAATCACAGATTGTTTCTTGTTTAATGTTCAAGTCATGTTATCATATAATGTATAGATCTTGCCATGAAGAAAAACATCTTATATTTTCATTATAGATAGTTACATAAGTTCTAAATTGTATTCAGAGACTTTGTATAATCTGTTATAGATCCAGTGCCATAAAACTAACATGAGTGTGATTGCCCAAAAGTGTTGGAAACTATGGTTTACAGTTTGAGAAGAAATTACGG
Source organism: Xenia sp. Carnegie-2017 (assembly GCF_021976095.1). Classification (NCBI taxonomy): domain Eukaryota; kingdom Metazoa; phylum Cnidaria; class Anthozoa; order Malacalcyonacea; family Xeniidae; genus Xenia; species Xenia sp. Carnegie-2017. The sequence continues at coordinate 9,722,867 of NW_025813447.1, read as the reverse complement.
AATATTTCTAGCGGAATGTACATCACTGACGGAAAAAGATATTTAGAGAACAGTACAACAATAACATAATGAATAAAGCAATAAATCCGGAATCGGGCGGCTCTTGATGCAAGCTTTAGTTGGCGCCTAACATGACCTTGTGGTCTTCACGACTATTTCAAGGCTTTCAAATCTGTCTTAATATGAATTAAAGCAGGAAATATTGTAAAACCAAAACACGAAATCATTACTTTAGCTCAACATACAACAGCATGCTTAACACAACGAAGAAAACGCGAACAAATGCAGTGAACAACGTTGAATTTCATGTCTCTACTTCATTCTTTTAAGAACACTTCCATTGAAGCATGTAATCTTATAATAAAATACAGTAAAAGGAGCAAAAACTAAAATACAAAATAAACTTCACATTGAGTGTTTGTCGATTCAGCAAATAAAAAACCGGGTGTAAGATAGCGATACGGTGAGTCGACTTGACAGCTTTAAACAACGTTAATGTGCGAAAAATACACAGACGGGAATAAAAGCAGCACGGGAAACGTGACAAAATGCCTCGTTGTTTTAAAGTGGCATATTTCGAGCTTAAAATCAAAGATTAAAACTATTTTCTCACGAGTACTTTGGAAAAGAATCTTGAGTTTCTGCTCGTTTCTTTCCGTAACAATGGCTACATAACGCAGCCACGTTTTAACTCTTCAAACAACACTCAGCTGTTCTTGTAATTGCAAGTCAGCATCGCGTTCAGTGTGCTGCTTTTCAACGATTAAATGCATATGCCACCCAGCTATTCCATAATGAGCATAGCTATATTTTATACTTACATCGCTAATTTTCCAAATAGTATCAATATACAAGACGTTATGGGCGTTGTAGGAAATTATACTTCCTCGAAAAACAGACAGGTTTCTATTTGATTTGAGACTCATGTATTCGACATGCAAACCAAAAATACCTATGATATGATTTCGGAAACTTCTGGCAAGTCGTACAGACACAAAATATAACTTATAATAATAGAGAATTTTTTACGGGAAGTTTCTGAATAAGTATGGCTTTATACGACACAAAATGTCAGCGCATGAAATCGCTTGAGCGCGAAGTATCTTTTATTAAATATGACGAGAAGGGAAATTGAAGTGCTTGTTTTTGATAAAATAAATGCAATTTATAACGGATGTGCTATCTCTGACCCAGATACAATGCCAAATAGGATATTGCGCAAAAGGAAACGCTTGTTTATATAGAAAAAATATTTGTACAGGTTGGGACCAAAGTTGCCAGAATGATGGCAATGTCTGTCAAAGTAAATGTCTGTGTATGATTTATGGAGTTAAAACACGAATTTTTGTTCAAATTCATTTGAAATATTTGTAAAGCATCATTTTGAAGATACTTTTTGCTCCTGTTAAATATAATCGTTACTGACTGGAAAGAAGACAGAAGAACAGTTCGGAAAAATTACTGATGTAGCTTAGAGCACTTTAACACACAAGTAAAATGGAGCCGGAAAAATGCTATTGATAATTTAACATTTACAAACTCTAAATAACGACTGCCCCATATGTTGTATTTCTGACATATAGATAGCTACAAATCAAAAAGCGAATAAAAGCCTCCGTACCTTCCAGCCTTTGTTATGATCATTTCAGTTCCATACTCGTTAAAACCTTTCCACAACGCTCTGTTATCGAGTTCGGCTCGAATATTCCCACTTGGCTTTCTCTTCGCTTCCGAAAACTCGAGGAATCCTGATCCACCGAGAAAAGACGCTGCAGAATTTGAAAACAGCTGATGGCTAGGAGCGGATGCTGCGTACGAGTAGTCGTCACAGAAGTTTGGTGGTCTTGCGTACGAAGGATGCAGCCCAGTGGCATTTCTGTGATAATCTGAATGAAATATCAAAAGTTGTTGAAGCAACAGAGATAAATATCATCGTAAATTGTACCAAGATATTAAAGTACAACTATCCAATACTATAAGGACAAATTCAAAATGGAAAGTATACGTGTATCTGCAAGACACCAACAGACTATTAAAACAATTTTTACAGTTCCTTAAGCATTGATTAAAACACCAAAGTTTATATGTAATGATGAATGCACAAAAGAAAACGATAAGTCTTTGTTACAAAATATAAGCTGACGTTAGTTAATGTGTTAGCTGACACAAATAATCGTGAGAACATTACGACAGTCCTCATACCATACTAACTTTAAGCAGAGAATTCAAGTCAAGAGATGGACGTTACTGAACTGAATTTAGAGCGTTCAATTAACCATCAAATTCTGACAATATTTCGTCATTTTATATGTTACTGTTCCACGCGAATATCAGAACAACAGACACATGCTTTGAGTATGTATTTTTGGAGAGATTAGTTACAGTTGATTCACAAGAACATAAATCTAAGAAATTTCAAACGCATGATTGTTTATACTTGTTCAACAAATAAAATGATCTTTTCGCATTCATTAAAACACTAAAGTTTCTTTCTTAGGACGAAAGTTATTTCAAAACGTAACAGTACGAATTATCTTTGTACAAGCAAGGAAAAAGAAATTAAATAAATTTTCACGGGCACAAATTTCTCTATCTTTCGAATGGAAAGAGAGCGTTGCCAACGCATGTATGCTATATATAAAGGCATGCAAACAACAAACCACGATTAAGAAGATGGAGACAAAGCGCAAATTAATATTACGGATAAATCTATAAAATTAATCTTATATAACTATTTTATCTCATTCGACAACCATTCTATTCCTCATGATTCAATATTTGTGCTCACTCGAAAACAAAACAATACTTCAAAAACTTAGGCGTTTTCTAGCCGTATAATAAAACAGTCTCTCACATTTTAACGATAGAATCAACAACTGGGCAGTTGAACGAGGCGGGTAATAGACACACCAACCGCTTATAATCACATTTATCACAATAAAAGACATGTTTATTCAGACTGATCTATATACTTTTAGCGTGTTAAGGTGCTAAGAGTAAGACGTGAAAATTTTGACTTGTTCACAACGAAAGCACGATGCGTGTGTGTATTATCATGTGGCCGAATAATGATTCTTACCTGAAACATCGCGGAACAAATATCCACTGTGAGATGGTATGGGAATTGGAGATACTTGAAAGGAACTTGTACCTCGCGTCAAAGATCCATGATGACCAATATGAGCCATTTTGCTAACAAAACATAAAACCAGGATATTAGCTCGCGAAGTTCAAACTTTAATCCGCGGAGATGAACGACAAACGATATATCCCGTTTCGATACTTTATGTATGATTCACGTGTTTTCAATAGTGCTGCCAGCCAACTATCAAACGGGGGCTATTTTCGATGCGGAAACCTGAACTATATATATAAGTGTTCAAGATGCTGACGATAATTTGTTGTAGATATGTTGAAATAATTATATGATCGTTGTAGCGACCTTATTAATAGCATTTAGTCGTCAGTTGACGACGTTTGATAATACTTCATTGAATCAAATAGGCGTGTATAATAATTACTCTTAATGAGCTAACAGGGATTAATGATCAAAATTATTGGCTGCTCAACGCGCTGTGGGCGTTTCGCTTTGTCCCAAGATATTGGAAGATGTCAGGTGTCACAGAGAATATCGTGGACAACCTTAGTGGAAAAAGTGCAAAATTCATGGCACGAAACTTAGAAAGTAGAGTGATTCTAGTTTTACGACATACGTGACAATGCTCGGCAACTCAACGGATAAGTGTATGCAAAAAACGAAAGGAAAATAGAACTCAATGAATGAGATAGTTGTACATAAAAATCCAACACCAAATCGACTATTCGTCCACAGGGTGCTTCCCCTTACAAGCTTCCCTAAAAAATAATATTGTTTTGTTTTTACAGCAAGTTAAAGTTGCGCTATTTTACCTCCAGAGAATTTAAAACACCTTTAGGTGCACAGTTTCAGTTCAGTTCAGTTTTCCGATGTGTATTAACACGTGTTCAATAAAAAGAATTATTTCCAAATAGAGACCATTTGGGACACCTTCTCATCAAAATGTTTCGACTGTGTAAACTGCCTGGGGCTAAGGCTGCTTCGCGGGATGCGTGGAAATATTTTCTAGATACGCTTACTGTCTTCATCGTCAAAGACAGGTGTCATTGAGAAACCTCAGACGCGGCACAAAAAAGTCGGTGACGAAATATCATTGAGTTTCTATTGACCAATAACTTTTGTTATAGTCTTGAAGCCAACAACTTAGTTCAAGAGCTCAGCACTCTTAGGCTGATGTCGTTTTTTGCTCATTATCTGACATTGTCCTAATGAACTCAGACTGTGAACGCGCACTTGAAGGAGAAATTCATTATTTTAATGATGTATTGTTGCATTCCCTTATTGCATGGATAACCGTTGATTCTCTTTGCACATTTTTATTGGAAAAAGCGAAAGGCAAAACTGCATCTACTGTAATTAAAACCAGTTTTGTCAACTTTTCCTGCTGTAGCAATACAAGATTAATAAGAATCATCCTTAATGGGGCTTTTCTGAAGATAACACGCATTAATTGCCGTGAAATGCGAATCAACTTAGTTCAATCTGTATATTCTTTTACTATGGCAATAGGTAAAACGATTGATCTATACAAAGGATAGGAAGTAAACTTTCAACTGAATAAACTTTACAAATCCTATCATAGCCATTTTCGGATCGCTCTGCAAACATTGCTGTCATTTCGGCAGATATCAAATCCGTGTGAATTTCAGCTGCACATGAGACAAACACGAGATGTTAAAGCTGCAATGACATACAAACAACACGCTTGTGCTATATTTACTTAAATCTTTTCCTGATTTCACATCAGCTTTGGATTTTGTTTTGTTTCTTGACTTCCGAATTTAAAGTCAGACGCTGTAAAACACAAGGATGACGCTCTTTAAAAGTGTGAGAATAGGTTAAGTGAAAAGTGATGTCTCTTTGCAGCTACCTGGAGGCAAAATATTTAAAATTGGTGCTTCATTCATGAACTATTTTTTTGCATTTTTCCCAACGATGCAATAAAGATCTGGTCTTAGCTCAAGTTAGAAAAATAAATGGATTAAAAATTATGCATGTGTTGAAAATTTACGCTTTTCTTGTTTAAAGTTTTTTCTCAGAGATCCCGCAAATCTGTTAATGCAATATTGCTACAGAAAAAAAAGCAGAACTGCACTTAGGTTAAATCCAAACAAGAAAAACAGTAATTATTTCATTCATATATAAATGTAAACAAGTCCGTGGTCAAAGACAGCAACCAAACCATTTACACAGTAAGGCACGTCTTAAAAAACTCTGTAGTTACATCCAAAGAAAACCAATCCAAAACCAAGTCATCACATCCATAACAAAATATGCTATTAATTAACTCTCGTTGACATTTTCACAAGAACTGGGTAAATTACGGTAGTTCCTGGCCACAGGGCTAGATTTTCACAATTAATCGTTCATTTATGGCATGATCACGTCCTTAAACGTTGACGTCGACAAGACTGCGATTAGCCGCGAGGAGGAAACGCGTTTTTAAATCTCTTCTGTTTATTGTTTACTGCGTGTAATTAATGTCTATTATCGAAAATTTCACGCCAAAACAAATTTTATAGGGAAAAATGGAACATGCGCACAATGTACAATAAGTAGACACATTTACAGGCGATGAGTCGACCGTGTGTGTGTGTGCGCAATTTATGCTAATTAACATGAATTACCTTTATCTAATCTCGATTCACTCACGGATAATCCAAATCGAATTCACCAAATGTCAGCTGGACACTCCGTCTTCAACAAGCGTATAACCTTTTATAGCAAAAAAAATCAATTATAGACTATTTTTATGATTAATGTACAGCTATAATAGATAAATATCGCGGTACGTGTGAAGGGTCAAGAGAGTTAAGACGGGATTTTTCCTATGAATCACGTGTTAATTTTGATGCACGCATCTAAATAATTAGTTACCCCATTTCGTGGGGTAAAGCACACCGTAACAATTCAAGAAGATCCCAGCAATACAATTAAAATATGCCACAACTAGACTACCAGTTTAAAGCTTTTGTGATTAGTTCATGGATACTGATAATCGTAATAATCAAAATGATTGACAAGATATAAAAGGTCAATGACAGAGCTATTGATGGAGAAATGACTTGTCGCTACTTGTTTTGATGTCATTTCAGCTCTCGATCAGTGGGTATTTATCAAAGTATGAAACCAAGCTTAGAAAATGAAGCGTAGTACGCTACTCGCACGAAAAACATGAACTTCGGGTGCAGGGAAAAAGTGGTCGCATGCCTTTGGTAAATATTTGTTGCTCCTTAGTAAGATCAAAACAAATTTATTTGTTCGTAGCAACCATGAGCATTTTTTCTGAGGATTAGATGATGAAAGGATTAAGATTAGAAAACAATAATAGCTACTACACTCCTTACCATAACATGTTCGTGACTTTCATATTAATACAGCGATGGAGGCTATTCACAAATCAAATATACTAAAACAATGAATCGCTATCGTGGTTCATCGACAGTTACTCTAACAGATGATTTCGTGAACTCCACGATTCTGCAAGGACATTATTTAAAAGGCATTGAAATGGCGTAAACAAGTGATGGTATATACATAGACTGACGACAACACATAACGCGAAACTAAAATTAAGCATGCAAAAACCCACCGTGCAAAAGATTTATCTAGGCCTATGTTTCTCAAGATTTAATCTGATTATTGACATTATTTAGTGTTATTTTTCGCAACGACAGGAAAAGACTGTGTTTAAGCGGCACTTGCCGTAAAGATCAAAGTACAATAGCCCATTTGCAGACGAATCAGGAAGACGCATACAAAGATTTTGTAAAAATACTTCAAATTATTTTGAACGGCGAAAAATTCCTATCACACCTCGAAGACAAATTAGAACATTAATTCCAAAAAAAACCCCATTACTCAATCAATGCACGATATGGAGAAAATTCTACATATTTTGATAAAGAAACACTCAAAGAATTAAATTGACCAATAGAGAGCAAGAAAAACACGGTGCGTGACAGTTTTCCGCAATTTCAACTATTCATTGATAATAGCACTGATGATGACTGAAAATCCGCTTACACAAGAAGATTATTTGAACCATGCGATCATAACGTTACTACCGAGAACAAAATACATCATTAAAAAATGAGATGACCAAAACAAATTGCATAATATTTATAATAGTCATGTGTATTTTATATAATCGTTAATACTTTCGAAGCTTTCAACACCTCTCTTGCCTCCTTGTTACAACCAACAGCACTCTCTTCAAATCTGCTAGGATGAAAACCGGCTGGCCCATTTACCACAACAAAATTAGCGGCGAAAATCTGCTCGATAACTTGGAAACATTAATACACATTATCTTTAGTTATTCGTCAGCAACTTGTATATTTTTGTTCACGCCTTCACGCCTAAACACAACACTGTATTATACATCGATTAAGAGTAAGTTTAAACGACACCCTCGTGTGAAAACGCCCTATGTGTGGACCCCACGCGGGAAACTGCCGAACGAGTTTGATGCAGTAGCGATCGCTTTAAATTTAGATCAAAATAATCGTCGTGCAAGTACGCCCTCGTGTGAAAGCGCGCTATGTGTGGACCCCACGCGGGAAACTGCCCAACGAGTTTGATGCAGCAGCGATCGCTTCAAGTTTAGATCAAAATAATCATCGTGCAAGTGCGAGATCACGAATTTTCATGATTATTTTGCATTCGCGTTAAGCGCTTCCATTCATGAAACGCTACCCCAGGATAATATATAGTTCAGCGGGCTTTCAAAATAAGCTTTAAAAGAATAAGGAGAATAGCTCAAGTCCTTTGGAATAAATTTTATTTTGTTCCAAACTTTGTAGGGTAGAAGATTGTGTAACGCCGTGCCATTAAATAATCTTCAGCAAAATAAGGTTTTACGACAAACTCTTTCAAAAGCCCTTCTGTGGTTTGCTTTGCATTATAAACACGACAGTTGTTTATAATTGTTTTTCACTTACGGAGAACATACATAGGTCGGCGTCATGGGGTTTTTCAGTGAGTATGAAGCGAGAATTTTGTCATTTAGATTATAATTTCATTAAATTTATTTTTCAAAATGACGGCGAATTTTCTAAAACAGTTTATTCATATCACTTCTCATTCTCAAGATACTGAAGTTTATCTAATGTACGCATTACACAACCTGTGACGTCACGTTACATAATGAAATTTAAATAATCAGGTATATATGCAGACATAGAATAAGAATATACAGACGAGTCACTCGTGTCGGAACCTTTGATGTTTTTGTCCTCGAGCATGTCGTGCCGCGCATGGTGGCAGTCATTATTCCAGCCAGATGATGAGGGTTTTTGACTTTTTCCAAACCTTTAAAATGATCCGAAGTAAGTTTTTAAGTCAAAATATACTTGAATTCATTATTAAGTATGGACGTCATGTAATTTTAATGGTTGGAAACAAGTGAGAAATCCTAATCATCTTGCTGGAATAATGGCCGACATGAGGACACGTTGTACACCTGAGTGACCCTTCAGTATAATTATTATTCTGTGGTGCAGATATGTTACTTTAACCGAGCAGAGTTCACTTTATATTAGCCACATCTAAGACTTAATTGTGTAAAAGATGGCCTAATCATTTCAACCTAAAGTTGCCGGGAAACTTGAAGGATGTTTGAAGGTTTGCAGCGACTCAAGTTTGTGTATATCGGACATTGCAAAAACTCCAACATCTTGAGAATGAAAAGAGATATGCATAAACTGTTTTAGACTGTCATATTAAGAATTTTGTCGAATGAAAATATAATTTAAATAGGAAAAACTTTTTGTTTCATAAACACCTTAAACGGTTATTTTCGATACAAAATCATGCGCAGTGCACGATGGAACAAAATCAATGGCTATCGTTATCATCACAATATAGTCTTTTGAAAGTTTTTATACTGTTGCATTACGAGTATCTATTTTAGATACATATATATATATATATATATATATGTATAATACATTCTTCAGTCTCGTAAGCTTATACAACGATCATTGTCTATCAATTTCACCATTCTGTATATTGTAGACGCTCAATTGCTATGTAATACAATTTCCCTGCTCCCTTTGTATTACCTGCGCATTTTACAAAGTTTCAGCATCACTTAGGTCGTAGTGGTTTCCTTATCATATTTCCGTATTCTTCGACGAGCTTTACATTTTCGGGATTAAACCAAATCTATGAGAATATTTAACAAACGAAATTATACCAAGGCACTGAGGGAAAAAGAAGAAAAATAAGTATTTTATAAGTTTCTTCCTGCAGTGACAATAGATCGATACGATTTGTAACACGATTTTTATCTTAACACGTCGCACAAACTAAAAAAGACTTTTCTACAGAGCATCAATGTTATAAGCAGTATAATACGACCCAGTTTCAACTCCTACAAATTGAAATATTCTCCAATACACAAATATCCTATTTACATACTTTTGTGTTCGTTCACTGAAAAAACAATGACAGAAATCACTTTTTAAAAGAAACGAATAAATTCCCTAAAAAATTTGTATGATAGGAGTAAAAGGTTGTACTGGTTTTGCCACCGGGTATAATATTTTACAAATATTCAAAATGAAAAATTACCGATTGTGGACAGTCCCTAATCTCCCCACAAGGAACACTGGATACAGCAACAACATGAAGTCTAGACTTGCGTTTACAAGATTGCATGCCCTGTTCACACGATTTGCATAAAAGTGGAATGTAACAACACGACTGTTCCTCGCGGTAAATACTGTTCACCCTTGCGTCTATATAAAAATAGAAAGTTGTAAAGCAACATTTATCACGATCATCGGGAAGCGATTATACAAATATTGTGATCCAAGGATAGTGCAAAATTTCAAAAAAATACTGCCTTATGATTCGTAATTTAAAGCAAACATAGAAGGTTTCATACATTTAGTTTATTTCTCCATATTTTGATTCATGTATCATGAGGCGAACATCCATTGACTTCATAGCAAATAAAAACATTTTAATAAAACCCATCATAAACTATTGTCTACATAACCACTTCAGTTTTAGTAAGCAATTTTCTTTTTGTCTACAGAGTAATGTCCATGGTTGTGTGTTGGCTAATTTTCTTTTACGCATGCTGGGGTCAAAGCAAGCCAATCTCCCACTGAAACGTTAACATGCGACGCTCTAGTGCTCAACTATCTTGGGGTATCGGAAGGCATTGACCGAAAACGGGATTTTTCGTTTTCAAAATTTTTCTTGTGTTTACAAGAGTTCTTCTCATTAAAAAAATATACTATCCAAGAATCCTGCTATGCTTCAGTCAACTCTTGCCTTTTCGAGACTTATATAATTATCTGTTTCCTTTGTATCATTCAATGTTGAAATAAAATCAAAGATTTCAGAGTTTATAACGATAACAGTTAATAATCACAATAGTGACCCAAGAATAGTGCAAAGTTTCTTTCAGAGAATGGCTTGCAAACGCTAAAAGAACTACGAAAAAACAACGAGTTGAATAGTTTATTTTCGTATCAAATGCGTCAGTGTTCCATGGAAGCTTTACATTAAAACTAGAAGGCCTTATCCAGTTAGCAAGTTATAATTTGATTCAATATTATACGAGTTAAATGAGGATTTTCAACATACCATGTTAAGCATAGCCAAAACAATGTCACACTACATCGCTCTCCAGTGTTTGGGGACGTAAACTCGTAAAACTGCCCTTATTAATCTTATTTTTTCAAATGGTCACCAAAATTAATCTTTGCGTATCTTTGTCAAGATAAATAAAATAAACAAGAATGATGGTGTAAACAGACAGAGTAAAAAGTCTCAAAATACCTGCTTCGGTATGTGATTCATTCATGTCTGAAAAAGCCGGACAGCATTTATCTAGAACTGTTGAATCACTGCGAACCGCTTTAAAAACTTTTACTGTTGGTGGTTTCTTCTTCTTCTTCCACGCAATGAAAAATAATCTGTGTATAATAACTCCGAGAATGTCATCGGTTGAGATCTCTTCAGTTGTAATTGAAGCTACGTAAAAATATACAAAAAATCACGCACTAAAAAAACATCTAAATAGAACAGTTTCAACAATGATGTTCATAAATGAGATCCAATATTGATCATCTCATTGACACAAAGACCAAGTAACTACAAAAAAATACATCTTACCATTATCTCCTGTTTTAGCTGAATACAAAGCTGTATCACAACGAGTGCACGTGACTGTCGTACACGCAGTCTTCAATCCACAATTATCTATATTCCTTTCGTCATACGCGAAATTCTTATTTGTTTTGTTCCCTTTTTTCGGTGTTCCCGTATTATAATTCTCTGTTTCTAAACATTCCTCACTATCCCCACAAGTTTCATCAGCGTTCATTGATGGTGGGGTATAAAAGAGGATAGGTGAGTCAGAGGTGTCATCATCATTCGACACAGTCTCACAGGATTGTGATATTCCTAAACATTTATTTAGATCTAAAGGTGGAGGAATGTTAGTTCGAGACTTCTTTGATGGCGATTCCTTACAATCGTCAGGTTCTTTTACTACACTGGATTTCAAATTCTCTGAAGAAAACAGTGCTTTTCTTGGCAATCCGATCGACTGAGTCGAGCCGTATGCATTGTTAGATGCATTAGGTCTTTGAGAGAAAAAAGATCCCTGTGTGCTGTGTGATGTACTCTTGTTAGCATTCACGTTCTCTGATGACGTTGAGCCGGCCTTAGTGCGCATGTCAGTAATGATACCATCTGAACACAATTCATGTTGACCAATAACTGTTTTCTGAGGATTATCGCCGCTGCCTTCATTCCTCAACGATGTTTGATCCTCCAAACACATACCCTTCACTTCATCAGGGGGACTTTGAGGTTCTTGTTTGATTTTTACCATAGTTATCGGAGCATTTGATACTTGAACGTCCATGGCAATCCCAGAACTCATTACTCCTGTGCTCTCAGAGGTCCCTAATTCATTACTAGTCATTGCCATATGATTTTTGGTGTTTGGCGAGGTCATCAACGGAGGACGCTGTCCAGGTAAAAGTGCATATCGAACGGGTTCCCCTTTTGCATTGACAAATCTAACTAACACTGGTCCGTTACCACATGGAAACCTTGGCTGCATAAGGTTACCCAGTTGTTGATGGTTTGCACTTCGCAGAGGATTGGTAACATTTGCTGCGTTATTGAAAACTATCGGATTGCCCCTGCGTTGCAAATGGCTGACATGCTGCATGTTGCTGATTTGTTGCAGTTTTCCAACTTGCGGTAGGTTATTGACCTGCTGCATGTTGCTGATTTGTTGCAGTTTTCCAACTTGTGGTAGGTTATTGACCTGCTGCATGTTGCTGATTTGTTGCAGTTTTCCAACTTGTGGTAGGTTATTGACCTGCTGCATGTTGCTGATTTGTTGCAGTTTTCCAACTTGTGGTAGGTTATTGACCTGCTGCATGTTGCTGATTTGTTGCACTTTTCCAACTTGTGGTAGGTTATTGACCTTCTGCATGTTGCTGATTTGTTTCAGTTTTCCAACTTGCGGTTGGTTATTGACCTGCTGCAGGTTATTGACTTGTTGCATGTTATTGGGTTGTTGCAGATCATTGACAGGTTGCAGGTTGTTCACTGTATGCATGCCTTGAAACACTGAATTATGCACAGTGTTTTGCGGGCTATTTAACGTGGGATCAGACAAGGAAATGGAAGATGACACATTCGCATTGATGTTTTTCTCGACGTTTCTCGATGGAGTTAACTGGGAGGTTGCACAGACTGTTAGCGAAGAATCCTGACTTGAGACATCAGAGGTACGAGACGGTGTTTGAAGTACAGAATTCTGAGGACATGAATTATTCACGCGTGTCACAGTGAACTCCTTTACTGATGATAAAAAATCACCGAACGAGTTGTGATGAGAGAGTTTGTTACGTAACCATTTAGACAATCCTAATAACGTGCAAAGTTTGTTACTTAATCATTATAACAATTCTACTAACATGTAAAGTTTGTTACTTAATCATTATAACAATTCTACTAACATGTAAAGTTTGTTACTTAGTCATTATAACAATTCTAGTAACATGTAAAGTTTGTTACTTAATCATTATAACAATTCTACTAACATGTAAAGTTTGTTACTTAATCATTATAACAATTCTACTTACATGTAAAGTTTGTTACTTAATCATTATAACAATTCTAGTAACATGTAAAGTTTGTTACTTAGTCATTATAACAATTCTAGTAACATGTAAAGTTTGTTACTTAATCATTATAACAATTCTAGTAACATGTAAAGTTTGTTACTTAATCATTATAACAATTCTACTAACATGTAAAGTTTGTTACTTAATCATTATAACAATTCTACTAACATGTAAAGTTTGTTACTTAGTCATTATAACAGTTCTACTAACATGTAAAGTTTGTTACTTAATCATTATAACAATTCTACTAACATGTAAAGTTTGTTAAGTAGCCATTTCAATAAAACTGTAATGTAGTACAACAAACCAATAAGAAACTAACCATTTTTGTACTTGGAAGACATACCAAATCTTTCATCAATTAACAAAATCACACCCCAGTCATTTCTAAATATGAACGCAAAAATAAACAAAAATTTAACATACTAAATATGATGATTATTTGAATAAAAACGAGGGATAATGAGGGACTTATAAATACCTGTGATGATTATTTAAATAAAAATGAGGAGTAATAAGGAATTTAACAATACCTGTGCCTGATACAACGTCCTAATGCCTGAAAGCAAGCAAAAAATGAAAGGATAATCGGGGATTTCTCTCTGTTTTACATCATTAGTTAAGTGATAGTTTACATACCTGATTAAGCGCTCTATAAGCTTGAATTTCGTACCAATCACGACCATTCAAGAGTCCTTTCAAGGTATGATTCTTATCGTTGTACTTTCTTTTCAGTTCCACTTGAATGTCTTTCAAACTGGGAAACGGAATTCCCACCTTAATGAAGAAGGTACGATTGAAAAATGTCAAAAGAACATGTCAAAAATTTAATAGCGGACACAAAACATGAATAGTAATATTTGAGTTTTATTTGTAATCGGTACAAAGTTCAAAAGTGCACGGGTATAATGGAAACACAAAAATGGGGCTGGCCATTTTCACGATAATAACACCTCACTTTTTTGCTTTATTTAATCAGGGCATTATGCAACAGTTACATTAACAGAATCAAATTCAATAAAATTTCTCACTGTAATAACTGCACGCGCATTGTTGTCCGCAAAATCCAATCCTTCACTGACTTTTCCACGACAAACAGCAAAGAAAATAGCACCAGAAGGCGCATACTCGCAGTCTGAATCATCTAGAAAATATAAAATTTGTTTTTAAACGAGATTCAAACCATTCTACAAAGGCTACACGGTTGTTGAGTTCCATATTCATAATACAAATTAACCTATTCCTGATAACAAAACTAAAACAAACCAGAGTCTCCAGAAACTCTTATGCATTCGTAATAGTCGCTGATTACACCGTTAAAATCTAAAAAAATGAAAAAAGGAAAGAAGGTTCAAATCAATTAGCTTTGTTTTAAAATAGGACGTCGTGGAAGAAAATTTGTTGCTGAAGATATAAAACCTGATTTATCTCCACATCTTGGCTCGCAGAAAGTGTTCTTCACTCTTTTCAATCTTGTCCAAAGATTGGTACACTATGCAAATACAAACAGGTATAGAAAAATTAAATACAGAATAGGACACTAAAGATGTAATTTTCTTCTATCTACCATGGACGGCGCAACGAAATTGAATCTAGGGGAGGGGGGCTACGACTTATATTTACTGAAGTTACAGCGTCTTTGCCTCAACGTTAGCAAAAACGTTAGCCTCCCCCCGTTTGATGCCGTGCCTGCCTACTCTATCGGTGCAAACATAAATCAATATCGCAACGTTAAAGTTAAAATAAAGAGGCGAAATGGATATTAGTGTATTTGATAAAATACAGAGTTAAAATATTGAGTTACTAAAGATTTGGACACGGTAGTTGAAAGTGAGTTAAAACGTTAATAGACATTTGGAGACGTTGGTTTTAAAAAGATGTTGGTTGTTGACTTTATAAAGATTCAAAAGTGTTGATTAGGAGAATTCATATATACCTTCCATCGTTTAGTGAGTTTATCCAACATGCCGTACGAAGATAGAAAGCAAAGAACGCCATGTGGAACAGCCTTAAAGATTAACGAAAGATTGTAAGTTAAACGTAGATTACCAATCTTGAGGATACGATACACACAAAGACCACAAAGCAGTCTTCAAGAAAATTAGCTTGACTCTAAACAAAAACACCAGTGAAGTCAAAAAAGAAGGAGAAATAAACGCACATGAAAAGATACATCGTACCTCACAGACTCTGAGAATTGTTTCCCCCAGTTCGTCTTGAAACTGTAGTTTCTAAAGAGAAATGATATTAGCCCCAAGCAAAACCAATCGTGTGCGCAAAAAATACTACATTAGTCTTGACAACAGTTTATAAGGGAATATACTTCATTGAATAACAAACCTCGGAAAAACGATAAGAACCATTGAGAGTTGTTCCTGATGGACCTGTAGAAAGACTGCCAACCATTACCTGCACAAAAAAAAACGCAACGAAGTTTAAGAATTTTCAACTGATCGCTTGTAGTCCATTAGTAATAAAAATAACGTTGGAAAAAAGATGCTGAAATAAAGACCAGTGTGAAAATTCACACAATGATAAGATCTTGGAACAAAATACACAATGACAAGATCTTTCTTGGAACAAAACACATAATGATAAGATCTTTCTTGGAACAAAATACACAATGATAAGATCTTTCTTGGAACAAAATACACAATGACAAGATCTTTCTTGGAACAAAACACACAATGATAAGATCTTTCTTGGAACAAAATACACAATGACAAGATCTTTCTTGGAACAAAACACATAATGATAAGATCTTTCTTGGAACAAAATACACAATGATAAGATCTTTCTTGGAACAAAATACACAATGACAAGATCTTTCTTGGAACAAAACACACAATGATAAGATCTTTCTTGGAACAAAATACACAATGATAAGAAACAAAATACACAATGAGAAGATCTTTCTTGGAACAAAACACACAATGATCAGATCTTGGAACAAAATACACAATGATAAGATCTTTTGGAACAAAATACACATGACAAGATCTTGGAACAAAACACACAATGATCAGATCTTTTTGGAACAAAATACACAATGATAAGATCTTTCTTGGAACAAAATACACAATGACAAGATCTTTCTTGGAACAAAACACAATGATAAGATCTTTCTTGGAACAAAATACACAATGATAAGATCTTTCTTGGAACAAAATACACAATGAGAAGATCTTTCTTGGAACAAAACACACAATGATCAGATCTTTTTGGAACAAAATACACAATGATAAGATATTCCTTGGAACAAAATACACAATGAGAAGATCTTGGAACAAAATACACAATGATAAGATATTCCTTGGAACAAAATACACAATGATAAGATATTCCTTAGAACAAAATACACAATGATAAGATCTTCTTTCGCTTTTAGTCATTTTCGTGAACCAAAACACGAACGAAAAACACTA
This sequence comes from Xenia sp. Carnegie-2017, assembly GCF_021976095.1. NCBI lineage: Eukaryota > Metazoa > Cnidaria > Anthozoa > Malacalcyonacea > Xeniidae > Xenia > Xenia sp. Carnegie-2017. The sequence goes on along the minus strand of NW_025813447.1, from coordinate 9,706,176 downwards.
AAGATAATGCTCCTCACGATGTCATGGTTACCTGTGAACGGCTTATGACGTGATTAGCTTCCAGTTGTATTGGGAACTGACAACCAAGTTCTGACGAAAATGTCGCCATTGGTGAGAGAGTTCCTGACGTGAGAATAACACTCCGACATTGTTCATTGATCTCAGAAAACACCTGGAATATGAAGAAAAACAGCACATTACCAAGCAAGAATTACTTAAGTACGGATAGTTTTATTCCACAGAAAGAGAGATATTCAAGTGAGGACAAACCACAGCAGGACTAAGACACCAAAAATTAAGAACATAGAGCTCTTCTCTTTTAGGATCTTCAAGACAAAAGAACAAAAATTAAGATGATATCAAAGATATTTTAATCGAGTCTTGTTGCTTCGTTCGAGCCCCTTTTTGATTTTTCTATGACATAAATTGATGATTACCCCATCCTGGCCTAATGTTATAATTTCATTCATAAAAACAAACAACAGCCTTTACCTCCTCTTATAATATATCCGTTGGGCTAAATAAACAAAAATTGTAAAAGTTATTTGAAGAGTCTGAACATAATAATTTTAATCTACTGTTTAGATAGCATAAACTCGCCATTACTTTAGTTGTAGATATACAACCATTATGGTGGTTGTATATCTACTTACCATATGGTGGTTGTAGAAACTATAAACTCAACATTATGATGGTTGTAGAAACAATGAACGCAACATTATGGTGGTTGTAGAAACCATGAACTCAACATTATGATGGTTGTAGAAACCATAAACTCACCATTATGGTGGTTGTAGAAGCCATGAACTCAACATTATGATGGTTGTAGAAACCAGAAACTCACCATTATGGTGGTTGTAGAAACCATGAACTCAACATTATGATGGTTGTAAAAACCATAAACTCACCATTATGGTGGTTGTAGAAACCATGAACTCACCATTATGATGGTTGTAGAAACCATAAACTCACCATTATGGTGGTTGTAGAAACCATGAACTCACCATTATGGTGGTTGTAGAAACCATGAACTCAACATTATGATGGTTGTAGAAACCATGAACTCACCATTATGGTGGTTGTAGAAACCATGAACTCAACATTATGATGGTTGTAGAAACCATAAACTCACCATAATGGTGGTTGTAGAAACCATGAACTCACCATTATGGTGGTTGTAGAAGCCATGAACTCAACATTATGATGGTTGTAGAAACCAGAAACTCACCATTATGGTGGTTGTAGAAACCATGAACTCAACATTATGATGGTTGTAAAACCATAAACTCACCATTATGGTGGTTGTAGAAACCATGAACTCATCATTATGATGGTTGTAGAAACCATAAGCTCACCAATATGGTGGTTGTAGAAACCATGAACTCAACATTATGATGGTTGTAGAAACCATAAACTCACCATTATGGTGGTTGTAGAAGCCATGAACTCAACATTATGATGGTTGTAGAAACCATAAACTCACCATTATGGTGGTTGTAGAAACCATGAACTCACCATTATGGTGGTTGTAGAAACCATGAACTCAACATTATGATGGTTGTAGAAACCATAAACTCACCATTAAGGTGGTTGTAGAAACCATGAACTCAACATATGATGGTTGTAGAAACCAGAAACTCAACATTATGATGGTTGTAGAAACCACGAACTCAACATTATGATGGTTGTAGAAACCATAAACTCACCATAATGGTGGTTGTAGAAACCATAAACTCACCATTATGGTGGTTGTAGAAACCATGAACTCAACATTATGATGGTTGTAGAAACCATAAACTCACCATTATGGTGGTTGTAGAAACCATGAACTCACCATTATGGTGGTTGTAGAAACCATGAACTCAACATTATGATGGTTGTAGAAACCATAAACTCACCATTATGGTGGTTGTAGAAACCATGAACTCAACATATGATGGTTGTAGAAACCAGAAACTCAACATTATGATGGTTGTAGAAACCATGAACCTAACATTATGATGGTTGTAGAAACCATAAACTCACCATAATGGTGGTTGTAGAAACCATGAACTTAACATTATGATGGATGTAGAAACCATGAACTCAACATTATGATGGTTGTAGAAACCATGAACTCAACATTATGATGTTTGTAGAAACCATAAACTCACCATTATGGTGGTTGTAGAAACCATGAACTCACCATTATGGTGGTTGTAGAAACCATGAACTCAACATTATGATGGTTGTAGAAACCATAAACTCACCATTATGGTGGTTGTAGAAACCATGAACTCAACATTATGATGGTTGTAGAAACCAGAAACTCACCATTAAGGTGGTTGTAGACACCATGAACTCAACATATGATGGTTGTAGAAACCAGAAACTCAACATTATTATGGTTGTAGAAACCATGAACTCAACATTATGATGGTTGTAGAAACCATAAACTCACCATTATGGTGGTTGTAGAAACCATAAACTCAACATTATGATGGTTGTAGATACCATGAACTCAACATTATGATGGTTGTAGAAAACATAAACTCACCATTATGGTGGTTGTAGAAACCATGAACTCAACATTATGATGGTTGTAGAAACCATAAACTCACCATTATGGTGGTTGTAGAAACCATGAACTCAACATTATGATGGTTGTAGAAACCATAAACTCACCATTATGATGGTTATAGAGACCATAAACTCACCAATATGATCATTGAAAACACAACAAACTCACCATTATGGTAGCCGTAGATACCATAACATTTTCCTCTGTGATACCCATCCTAAGGGAAGATAAGTGTTTGAAAGAACATTGATTTTGAAACAACGGTAAAGGTTTGCAGGATATAACCTGTAATCATGAAGAAACTTGAAATTCTTTTCAGTTATGAATGATGAAACCGTGAACAATCCTTCAAGTAAACTACTCGTGGCAGCATTCATTACCGTCCTCTCCCTCCTGTCTATTTTTCTACACGTCAAAGATGGAAAGTAGTGAAAATGACGTCATCGCAAGATACGTGAAATATTTATAAAATCAAAACTAAATGCGGCAAAAGAAATCCGTAAGTAAAATAAATACTAAAAAATAATAAATCACGATGGGAATGAAGAAAAAACAAGCTAGGGATCCGAGAATAGTGCAAAGTTTCACAAAAATCATGAATCAATCATGAACTGTTTCACACATTTCTTTAGTTTCACCATTAACTCCAATTTGATTTGATATATTTATTATAAGATGAACATTCATTGCCTTCATGGCAATTCAATGATCTTAAGCTTGCTATTGTCATGCCCAGTCGGATATTGCGTGACAGGAGCCAATATCTCGAACAGAAACGTTAACATGCGACGCTCTAGTGCTAAACAGTCTCTTGGTTATGCGAAGGCATCGGGATTTTTTTTTGCAACTTTTTTTGTTTATACGTCTACATCTCATAAAATCAACTACAATATCCAAAGATACTGCAACGTTTCAAACAACTTCTGCCCTTTTTGACTAACAATTTAAGTCAAACCTAAACATGTTTTTTTTACATTTTTGATTGGTTTATATCTTTCACGATTGAACTCTCTCGTTTACTGTTCCGTGACGAGTGAGCAACCTATCCATGAGATTTTTGGCAAACCAGGATTTTCTGCTTCCCTTATATCATTTAATGTTGAAACATTCAATAAATAACAAGGTTTACTAAATCAAGTCATTTGTTTGTGCAAATGAAATGAATGTGAAATGTAAATGCCTTTTGGATAGAAAATTGACATTAAAGTATTAGCTTATCAACTCACCGCTCATCTAGTAAAAAAAGACAGGGTAGATGTACAGTGATCTTTCACTTACATTTAAGGGCTATATATTTTTAAGATTATTAGTTTTGAGCAGTTGCTAACTTTGCATTGAAAACGACAAAACCAAATAAATGATAAAAATGAACAACAGATAATGACACCACAAAAAATTGAAAACACCAAAATTTTCACACGAAATTTGTGATTTTTGCTATCGAAATTTCCCCCCATTTCCCAGTCATTCGCATCATAAATCGACATTCAAATGTAAGATCTTATGTATAACATACACTGATGATTCGACGGGCTTCATCACCTTGCCAAAATGCCTCTGACAAAAGAAAAAAAGTCGAAATATTCAAAGGATCTTCGACTTCAAGATATCATATGAAAGTAATTAAAGAAAAACGCGAAGGATAAAAGAATACTGAAAGGACATCTTTATAGGAATATCCTATCCAAAACAAAAGTGAAGAAGCTTTAAGTCAATCAGTCGTAGTAGTCATTAGTTATTATGAGAAATACATTACATGTTTGTAAATGTATTTATATAGATGTGATTTGTGTTCTTTGCTGTATGATTTTTAGTCTTTCAACTTAATTGAGGGGGCTTCCTAGCGTTCAACATTCTGGGGAGGGGACTTTCGTTGTTTAAAAACATTTGATCAATTCATCCTCCAGGTGTAAAAAACCATTCAAACAAGGATGTAAATAACGTCAATAAAATCAGAAAATTTCACACACATAAAACAAAAAGCGTCAACCAACCCATAACATTTTAAGAGGGTCCGGTCCCAAACCAAGATTCTGAATTATTTGTTTTATCTCGTTTCCTTCCCATATCTTTTCTCGAAACTTTTATTAAAATCGTTCTTTTTTGACGAACCCGACATAACGTTCGAGTTTTCCACGATCCACTTCCGTACTGTCGCACACTAAAAGTTAAAAAATCTCAATGCAAACGCATATCTAGTGTAGCACATAATACTGCGTACGTAGTAGCCACAATGAAAAATTTATGCTCAAAGCATTATCGAACGTGAGGATAATGACAATGAGATGAATGCTTACCATATAATGAAATATTTCATGTTGTTCTCGGTGGATGTTCTTACTCACTAAATATAAAAGAAAAACTCTCATTATATCTTTATGGAAGATCTCCAATACCTCCGGATGGAAATCTCTAAATTGTAGATAAAAAGTCTCTATTACTTCTGCATGAAAAATCTCTATTAATTCTGCATGAAAAATCTTTATTAGCTACTTCTGCAATCCGCATAGAAAATCTCTATTACTTCTGCAAAAATCTCTATTACTTCTAGAAGGAAAATCACCATTAATTCTCTTCACGACAAACCACCTCTAACCATTAATAGTAGATTAAGAAATAGAAAACATTCTCTGTGTCTCTTTAGAGTCATAGAAGCGCGGGTTTTTCATGCAACAAATCAGCACCTTTCATGCATTCAATCAATCAGCACCCGTGTCTTAAAAGACTATTGTGTAATTACGTAACGTATCTTTACGTGTTGGCAAAATATTTCTATCATTAAAAAATTGTTTTAAAAAGAGCTTATACCATGATGAATGTTCAAAATAATAATGTAATAATCCTTGAAAGAGCTGTTAAATTATTGCTTTTGCCCATTCACCATGGTATTTCCTCTTTCTAAAACAATTTTTAAATTGTCACGACGATGACAAAATCTCTATTTTACTATTTCTATCATTTTAAACAGTTCATCTCCAATATGCAGTAATGTGTATATGTTTTTTAAAAAAGTACGTTAACTTAAAGTAAACTAAGTATAGTCAGTGCTGTAGAAGTGGGGGCGCTTGGTGGAGGAGCCCCCTTCTACCTTTGAAATGGGTGATTTTTCATAATTTCATGGCTTCGGCTTCGTCAGGAGAGCCCCCCATCTGATAAATTTAGTTCTACAGCACTGAGTATAGTGTATATAACCAACCCATAAAATCAATATCAGATAGTGCTTCGTCAAGTTGGTGGGTATTGACCGACCAGCTTGCAGCATCACGACACGAATCTTCTATATTATGAGCTTCATCAAGTATTAACACTTCACCAGTAAGATCTATGTCCATCTGAAAAAAAATGGGCGTTATGGCTTATGGAAAGAGGAGAACAGAAAACACCTTAAATACTGAAAATCAAAACTGAAACTGCGCAAACTCTTAAATCTTAATCAGTAGCGCAGCCAGCCGGACTTTTTACTCCCGCTATGGAAATGTTTTGTGTTTACAGACAGTGGGAACAGTACATTTCTAAAGGAATAATGGTAATTATTTAAAATTTACATAGCTGGAGTAAATCTGCAGGCTGGCTACGCTGCTGCCCTTAACACAAAAAAGACAAAGATCAAATCTATAAAATGCAAACTAAACGTTTTATTGGTCGTTACATGTTTATTTATGTTGATCGTCCAGGTGCATATGGGTCCCATAAACAGGTATGGACCCCCCCCAGAGTTCAAACCCTTCATTTCACTATCGGTAGTAAAGAACTGGCGGCCACAGAGAACGAGAAAAGTTTTTACATTATCTAAGCTATAAACTAAGATGACGCGAGTCATCGTTGCGAACCGCAAATAATAAGATTTATTATCAGTCTTTAATCTAACATCTTCAATACGTATATGTATGTACGAACCTGATTTCTGATAATCGGATCGATGAGATAATTATAAGGACAAAAAATAATATCAGCATTCTTCTTGATTTCACGTGTCATGTAGTACGGACATCCCTGGAAAAAACTCAAAATGTAGAAAACACCACTAAGATAGCTCAGTTGGTTAGGCATTGGATGATGTGGAGGAAGTTTATATCCATCACATACTAACGCAAGGTGACTTGGTTGTTAAAAAGTATTTCAAAGTTCAAACATTAACTCGGAAAAGATTGTACTAAACTCAACGAACAAACAGGCTTACCTAACCATTTCCCCAATCTCCACAAGTTCTGAAATTGTCCAAGCTTTTTTATGCCATAATCTTCTAGATCCTGTTGATTTTTCACGTATTGAGCTCTTGAGTAAAATTTGCAAGATTTTCCCTGAAACACATAGCCCAGGAACGTGACGACAAACCATAAACATCTTGTAGGCTTTAATCTGACAGGTGTATGTTACACACTGCATGGAAATTGATATCAGACACAGCTAGGTGTAAGTTATCATGACACAAGTAAAAGGTTAGTGCATGTTATACTGCAGTCTCTAATAGAAAGGTGAAAATTTGTCTCATTGAATCAGTGAGAAATTTTATGCTAGTGCTCAACCAATGGAGTAGCCAACCTGCAATTTTGCTTGTACTATGTAAATTTCATATCATTTGCATTATTCAAAATATTTCGTTAGAAATCTAATATTGTTTTCAAATGAGTGAAAATGGAGATATCTACACAATAGATCAAATCAGCAATATATGAAAATACTTCATTATGTCATGGACATAAACATCACCTCACGATTTTCAATGGACTTTCTACATTCTTCTGTTTTGTTTTTCGCTTGTGAAACATGCGGATGAATACAAGTGTGCTCTCGACTTGCTAAGATACACATGCTACAAAAATTTTAATTGTAACATTTAAACATTCCAGTCATTAGAAAGAATATTTAAATTAAGTTTTTAGTCTATAATTTGTTTGGATAATATTGCAGGTTGGTGTCAGACCACGTGACCTTGTTTGAGATCACTTTTAGATAGACACTCAGCATGCAAGATAAGGAAGCAACTGTATGAAGCCAACTCATAAATTTTTGCATTAAACTCTTCATAAACCTTACAGACAACAAATGTCAAGCCACATGTTCTTCATCACAATTAGAAAGCAATATGAATAAGTCAGAAGCATTTGTGTTTTTGTCTTATTAATTCATTGGCAAACAAAAATTGCAATAAACAATAATGATACATAGTCTGCAGAGATGTATTGCAAAAGTTTTAACAAGTGGGACTCTGCAAAATTAGAATGGAATTTTCACAATGGAGGGTTGAGTCTCACATCTAATGCATCCTTGCGAAAGACAAAATCAAATTTTCACATGAACTTTTTTTTGTCATCAAATCATCATATCACTTAAATGCAGTCTCAGTATAATTTATCTTGTTGTACACAAATACATTTGCACAACCTTTTTCTTTGCAAGGTAATGAAAATACAACAACTATTTACTTACAGATAATTAAATCCCAGGCAAGAAACAAAAAAATGCCAAAAAAATAGAGTTAGCAAGAACTTACTTTTTGTTTCTATACTCAGTCCGATTGAGTTCCCGTATAATTTGTGTGATCTGTTTATGTGTTCGTGTGCCAAAGTAGATTTTCGGGACATTCTCTCTGTTGTTCCAAAAGGTACAAATTAATAGTTGTCTTTTCAGGATCTTATTGACATTTTATAAATACAATTAAAACTTTTTTTAAATAACTCACATCTCCAAGTCATCATTTTCAAACCAATGACTGTCATCAGCAAAAGACATTGTGCATCTGGCAAAGAATCTAGTAAACCATCATTAACATTATGACGGGATTTCTTGGCCCTAGGCATCTGAAAGAGACAGTATTGTCAGTAAATAAAAGGAATTGAGTTATATCAATTAGGGATATTTATGTTGTGACAATAGTCATTAAAGTATACACACACAAAATGTATAGAAAGTGATAAAATAGACAACTAGAAAGACCAAACACTTTCAATAATACTAATTTCATGCTAAAAATTGATAATAGGAATTGTGGAATGAACCTGTTCTTGAGGAGTCCGAAATCGCTTTCGTGGTACTTGAAAATCCATTTCATCTTCACTATCACATCCATTATGGCTATTCTTTTTTTTCTTCCTCTCATTCAATTTCTCTATATTTCCTGTACTCGCTTCCTTTTTTACTGATGGTTTAGCTTCTGTATCCCTTTCAGCTTTTATGGTAAGTTGAAAACCCGCCTCGTTAAATTCTGCTTTAATTTCAGTCTTTATAGCAGAGTTAATGAGGAACTTTGCATCAGGTTTCTGCTCGCATGTTTCATATTTCACATCAATCTGGGGTTCAGTCTTTATTTCATTTTCATTTTTGTTCATCTTCTCTAATTTCTCTAGAAAATCCATAGCATAGAGAAAATGTGAGAAAGATAACATCACAGAATGTTTATAAACAACAACTGTACCAAGATTGCGAAAAGATTGCTCCAGTTCCCTTTCTTTTTTCTGAACACGCTCTGCAAGGTGTCGAAATAAAAAGTAACAAACAGAAGTTGATATCAATGGATAGAGCGCCCCAAACTCTTACCTTTCTCATTTTGTTGCCAAGCTAAACTGGAACAAAGCAATGCCAGGCTCTTTCCCGAGCCTGTGGGACTCTCAAGTAGAGAATTTTGTCGTTTTTCGATACATTTTATGATCTGTAATATAAATATGTTCAAATATCGTATAACTATGATTTTTTGTGATGTTTTGAACGCAAACGTCTCACAAATACTACAAATACTTACCATTGACATCATTGACATCTGACTTGGATAGGGTTTGAAGGGAAACTTCACTTTTACACCAGTAATGGTGAATTCTTTAAAATTTGTCGCATCTGCCATTAAAACCGTTAAGCTTGTACTTGAATAAGCATCATCAAAGTTTCCAGAAAGGTAGCCAGCCTTGCTTTAACGATTGACAAAAAAAATTTTGCTTGAACTGCTTGAATGTCGTATTATTCGCGCGAAAACATTCCGAGAAAACATCTGTCAAAACGATATGCAAAATCTACCCATTTTTCAGTGCATTGCATTGCCGTTTTTCAAAAATTTGAATGAAATTTTCAGGTTAATTATAGTTAAGGATAACTACATTCTTTCAGCAACCAACTTTTGATTTTTTAGAACAATTTATAAGATTGTATGTGGTGTATGTAAATATATCGACTGAGATGACTTATATGACGTCACTTTAGTTTGCCTACGAGACCATCTCTCTTTATTGTGTTGGCGACGTTTTCCATGCGACTTTCTTACCCAAATGTTAGCTTGTAGAGCCTAAAAATGGACAGGGACGGCTATTCTATCTGGATTTTTCAGCAAAATGTTATAATTGTTGCTATCTACAGCTGCTTGTTCTTTTTTGTTGTGTTTTTTTGCTATGTATCTTTGAAAAATCGATCTTGGATGGAGTTCAGTGGAAAAAGAGTTCTGTTGGTTATTGCTCACCCCGACGACGAATGTATGTTTTTTGGACCTGTAATTTATCATGCTTGCAGAGCGGCTTCGTCGTTTTCGCTACTTTGCTTAACTAAAGGTTTGTATTGTCTTAGTTTTCAATCTTATTTCTTGGATGACACACAAACTGTATGGCCATGTCAAAAGGTCAGATATTATACCTACTTTACCGCGATATTTTGTTGTCCATCGTTTACAGGCAACTATTACAAAAAAGGTGATGAAAGGAAAAAGGAACTTTTGCAAAGTTGTAGAATATTGGGAATAAAAAGTGTCACCACTTTGGACAATCAGTATGTGTAGTCCCATACCTTGAGAAACATTGATTGACAAACGATTTTGATATAGTTTTGTGAACTAATCCTGCATTATATTTTTATTCAGAAATATAGTTGATAATCCAAATGTGATGTGGAATGCAAATGTGGTCAGTGATATCTTACTCCAGCATATCCGCACCCATAACATAAACTTGGTTTGTGACATCTCCATTAAGCATTGATGTTTCAAATACTCATTTCAAACTTATGCTGTCTTTAGATTATAACATTTGATAAGTATGGTGTATCGGGACACCGTAATCACAGATCAATATATCCTGGCTTGAAGCGGTTAATAGAGCAGAAATCCATTCCATATATTGTCTCAGTTTATACACTTGACAGTGTAATGTTACTGAGGAAATATATATTTGCACTTGATCTCATTTGGAGTTATTTCACGCGAAGACTCATTTATGTCAGCAGTCTTAGCCATCTTCTACGCTGTCAGGTCAGAGCATTTTAGTTACTGCAACAAATATTTGTCAATAAGTTAGCATGCAATCGGGTTGATGTCTGACAGAAATCTAATACTAAGTATACACAATTGATGAAATGCTTTCAAATGGTTGAATATTTCCATGATCACAATCAAAGTCATATGGTTGCATATAGCATTGTCTTTACAAATTTAAATGGTGGCATAGTTGCATAGCCTTAAATTAAAATAGTTGTATGTTCATATAGTCTTATGGTCACATCATCCTATTGCCATATACTTGTTTGGATACATAGCCTTATGCTCACATAGTCTTATGGTGTTATTCTTGTTTGGTTACATAGTCTTATGGTCACATCACCATATGGTCATATCCTCATGTGATTGCCTAGTTGTGTTTTTCTAAGGTCACATTGTCATCTAGTTGCATGAAAATCACTTGACATCAGTTCCTTTATAAAGAAGTTTCAATAATACTTGATAACATATAAAATATCTTGTCAAAGGACACAATTTTCACATTATCATATGATGATTACCAATTCACTACTTTCTTTGAGAAGTGGTGTGAATTTTCATATTTAATGGTACATGAAGTATCTTAGTATTTCTGTTCAATTCTGAAAGTCGTAGCTTTATTCATCATTTGTGTTACAATACATGCAAGTAATATTCGTGGTTTTAAATTTAGTCATGAAAGCGAATGCCATTTCATTTTATTTTGTAACAAGATCACCAATAAATATCTAATTCTATGGTGGAAATATCAATGCATGACTTTGAAAGAATAGCAATCAATAAATGAATCCTGTTTACACAGCACATTGCTTCTTTGCTTGTTTGAAAGTTAACATACTAATTACCAATAACAATTCAATAAATATTTAGCATTCTCTTTATAAACAGGATTTACTGCTGGTTATTCGTTACAAGTTTACTTCCAATGTTGTGCGGTTTTCATTCACGGTAAAATAATTTTTGTACTTATTGATCTATGACAGTTTCAAATTTTTGGTTTTAGAAAGCAATGGCTGCTCACAAGACACAGTACGTCTGGTTCAGAAAGCTATACGTCATCTTCTCAAGATATATGATCGTAAATACACTAACGCAAGTTTATGGTTTTAAAAGAAAGTGATTTTATATAAAACTGAGAGACGTTTCTTCATTTAAATTCAAGTAAGGATAATTGCGACAAAAGTCGTAAGGTAGGTAGGTGAAACACTTCGTTTGTCGCCGAAGAACTGAAGGAAGAAACGCACGTTTTATTTGAAAATCATTTGTCAAATGTAACTTATTTGTTAACTGTTTCTTTTTAAAGCTATTTTCGTTTATATGATTTGAAAAATCAATTACATTGTTCGGTAAAATTTTGAATGCGTCGGCATGATTCGGGAACCTCACCACAAATTAAACGTTCGTAAAAAATATTCAAATTGTTTAGACTTAATGAAAAGTACATTTAAAATAACGGATGACTTGCTGAGATAGTTTTTTCAAGGTTCGTGAGAACTGAGGTTGAACTTGAACCATGACGTCACATAGCATAAGTCGCCGTGTAAAACTTGGTAAAACTAAATGAAAAATACTGAGCCATCCTTCTCGGCTCCATAAGAAAAACAACCTTGTCAGTGCCACAGCTTGTAGATAAACTTTTATAATATGATCATTCGTTATGAGAACAATTCGTGACGTAAGAATAAAGAAAGTTTACAGTCTACTTTAGAAAACTTTGGTAAAAGTCAAAACTTGCTTTTGCAGCCTGCCAGCATTTAATAAAGCCAACCAATAGTTCTAACAACTACTATTACAACCTTCCATTGAGAAGTATAACAAAAGCCACAATCACAAGCAACAAATGAACTCTTTACCAATAAGAATATTGATATTGGAGATACGAACGACGGACAATGTGGTGCAACGTCCGAAGAAATGAGCCTGCACTACACAAATTTGCAACAAAATGTCAAAATTGGATACATAAGCTGGAGAAAGCGAAGTAAGACCTCAAGATCTTATCTATCAAGTATATCGATGAAACACATACAAACATACAAAGAACTAAATAATGAACTCAAGGCCAGCAAATAACACATGCTTCTCATCATCATCACAGACTTAAACACCCACGTGTTCCTGTTGATGATACGTAACTCCCCATCGCCGAAATTAAGAGAAGGCTATTATATATAAGTCTCACGAAAGATTTCACATAGTTTCTGAACAGCATTGAAGTAAATCATCTGTTGTTTTTCTTAAACATTGACTTCCGGATGAACCTTTCATCAAGAGTATGATTCACTTAACAGGGCATTGAGTTGCCGCAGGGTGATGGATTTCGCTTTATAACAACCAATAGATTTTGATATAGATTTGAACGGCGTCTCAAAGTTATCGGTACCTTTTTGAACTTGAAATTAAGGTCAAGGTGACTTCGAAACGCAGTTCTTTAATAAATTTATCGAGCCTGTCCTATTTGTCTAATTTTATGACCAGTACTCACTTTTGTATGTTTTGGCATACCACCAACATCATTGATCATAAAATAAATAGCTGTGTACCACACGCGTCTAGAGGGATATCTAATTTGAACAAATGCGTCACTTATCATCGCTTTAATATCATTAATACTGCTGTCTAAACATCCCACGTTTTGCTTCAAATTTGCGTGATGCTACGACAAGAAAGTTTTCGTCAGGTACACCAAGGTCAGCCTAAACAGCCTTACACAAATAAATTGTTTGCAGATGCAAGTATTGCACGGCAAGTGTACACAGAGCCGAAATTAAGCATCTTCTTTGCAGAAAATCAATAAGAAAATCAGGCAAATCCTGATCACAATGCAAAGAAAATCTGAACAGAACTGGAACTAGCAAAAGAACTAAAATGAGGAGAAAAGTCTTTGGGGCCATAACTGATATTCGTAAACACAACTTTACAATATAATTTTCTGTTTATAACCGAAACAGCTATACTATAGTAATAAGTTAAAAATTATTATTAATTAATATCGTTATTTGGGAAAAGACGAAGTCTCAATTGTTTGACTGTTGTCCGTTCGTCTCACAAAGCCCTTGTCTTCACCCACATGTACATGTCAATCCATGAATATAGAAATATACTCTCAAGGAACCAATTACCTACAACAAAGGCCAGCAATCTCTTACCTATTTAACAGTTTTCGCTGCCTAAATAGCCTTCAGCTTGCCCACTCTCTATTCACATGACCGAATAATGGTTCTCAACAGCACGAACACGTATCGGCTGTTGATTGGCTGACCTGGAAGGTAGACGAACAGAGCCACCTTGTATTATTGCTATCCTGTTGATCCTACTGGCTTGAACACTATGAGCTCGCCTTAGTCCTTCTTCACGGTTTACTCTTCCGGATAACGCCCTCCTGGGCGCACTTTCATTCTCCCCTCCGGTACGTACGACGAAATTGGTCAGCATAACGTCAGAGATGCCACCGCTTTCAAGAGGGATGGGGTTGCTGCGGTAATGTTCGAGCATGTCAAAGAGGCTTGGAAACCAGAGATGTTGCACCCTGCAATGACCCTCTGCATTTAACGACAATCGCAGATGCTAAAAGAAAACAGAGAAATTAGAAGAGCAGTGTCTTTGCTAAGTAATATCTTGGCCCAAAAATGCACTTGTATGTAAAACTATCATCTTAATTAATGTGACATCGAAATCTGTTCTGTATCTTCATGTGCTGAAGTGTCTTTATCAGCATTCATAAAAGGAGTCGATCCTTAAAAAACATGCATTTTAATTTACTGTCGGACAAACCTTAGCACGACCTTGAAAGTTGAACGTTAGTACATATTCGCCTTGTCTCGTCTCGCTCTGACGCAATAAAAACACTCCGTGCCACTGCTGTCCCCCCTGGGAAACCAAATGAGAAGCATCCAAACGTGAGAGAGTTCCATGAAACCAGGGGTAGGGAGCCAGAGGATGGTTGTCCCCGGTAAACGACATCCAATTTTGACTGTTTTGCGTCTCTGTAGAAGTCGTTTCCCTTTCATTTGTACGCGCTAAAAAGGTTTATTATAAATGTATATACTCCCTGTAAAGTCGTTTCCGAGATGAACATAAGTTAAAGAAACTCAAACGGCATGACTATACCTTGGAAAATCTATCAACAAACTATATCGGAAAAAAAATAGTGAAAATGCTCCTCTAACCTTGTGTAGTGGACATATCCGGACTAGGCGGTGGCGTCTCCTCGGACACGCCACGATGCGCGTCATTTCCGTTGTCTGCGTTAGTTTGGAGTTCGGAGTCATTCATTAAATGTGAGCGTGGAGGTAAGGCAGGTGGTGGTGAGCTGGACATGAAAGGTGCGGGCGAATCTAATGAGAAAAAAGTTCAAAGAAAACTAGTAAAGACAACACAAATGATCATTTGTAATGAACTATAGTGTACTAACAACGAATTCCAGTATTTGCTTCAATGTTGGTTTGTCTTGACAAGCGTCTTCTACCTGATACTACAAATAAAACATCGAAATTTTTCGTTAGAAAAGTCATACATATTGAATCACAAGTCTACCAAATCCTTTAAATTTTGAAATAAGAAATAATTGAATAAGAAATAAACATTTGCCAAGGTGCTTTAGATATTGAAGTTTTTGCTGATGTTTTGTTGATATCTCCCCCCAGAAGAAAGTTAGGGGCAAACAACGTATACGTGAATGTGGTTTGTTTGAATTTTATTGCATTAACAAAATGTTGTTAGAGATTTGGTACAGTGACAAATCTAAGGTACGTAAAACTAAATACATTTGCATTTCAACTACCCTAAAGAGGCAAAATATAGATTGGTAAAATTCTATTCTTTAGAAATAGGCAAACAATAGTTCAGTTCTGAAGGCATATTCAATTTAAAACTAAGCACATAATGTCATATAATTTATTTTGAAGAACATTGGATCCGCCACTGATATGGAGCATTATTGCATGCAAAAACAAAGGTTTAATAACAAATTATTACCATCCTCATCAGGTAAAGCAACAATAAGAGGCTCATCTCTTGGATCATGTCCACTAACAGGTGGCGTTGGAAGGGATGAGAATGAAGAAGGAGCAGTTGGAGTCGAGGGACTACATAAAAAATCTACAATGTTAATGAAAAGTATTGATTCGCTCTTTGGTAAATATTAGTGCAAAGAAACTTGGAATTGCAACAATATGTCTGGCTGATTTGGAAAGGAGGGGGAAAGCTTTCTACATTGATGGCAACAGCTTTTGCAAAGTTTATGTCAGGCATCATGATAACAATTGCCAAATTTTATGCAATTCCTTTTTGAAAATTGTGAATTATATTAGACATTAATATTGTGTCTATCTGAAGAGTATGATGCGGTTCTATCAGAAATTAAGAAAAACCTGTATAATTTTAAACTTCCACTGTAAGTTCATGAATCAAGAATTCAAGAACAACCAACTTATGTTACACCAAGAGTTAAAGTCACCATTTAAAGTAAAATATGTACCTTGTAGGACCAGTTTGATCCTCCTCCATACAATGAACAATATCCTTAAGCCAAGTATCCATTTCATACTTATTGTTTGCTCTCAACATGTATTCCTTCTTGTTCACTGCCTTAATAACAAACACATTATCCCCATCTGGCATTTCCAAAATAGTCGCTTGTCTTGCCTCGTGAATAAGAAAACAAAATACACCATTCTTCGGCTTTGCGGCCTATCATGTAAAAAATACATTGAACTCAAACTTTTGTACATAGGTAATTCAAATGATTGTACATAGACTTGTGTTAATTGTAATTTCAAGTTGAAGCAATATCAAGAAATCTAAAAAATCTAATCAATTCTTACACACAATTTGTACATACATGCAAGTGTATTCAGCTACTAAAATTAAAATATGTTTCAGTCCTTTTTGATGCATGCCAAACGTAAGAGGAACTGACAAAGAAATGTAAAAAATATGTAGAAGGAAAATATAATTAGACATATGACAAATATAATTTCTCCAAGTTTTCCTGCAGAAATACACAAGAGGGTAATAAGTGGGCATGTTAGCACTATTTGTATCAAAATAAATAAATGTAAAAGCTTTTGTTTGAAACAAGGAAGTTCTTTTTTCATACCAAGTATAATAGATCAATTATAATTACCTATAAATCAACTTCATTATTTTTGCTTCAAGGATGAACAAAGTAAGTTAATAAACAAGCAGAAACTAAAATAATAAAGGAATAGCATTTACTTTCTACCTTTGGCGGTGCGTAGAATTCTAACATGTACCCCCCGGGCGCTTTATACAACAAAACACGACATTTCTGCCAGAAGAATTCTTCCAGATCTGCACCAGAATCTAGATTCATCAAATAATCAAGAATACCGTCCTTTTTAATGTCTCCAGGCGTTCGTTCATGTTCCAGACTCAAGTTAGGTGGTCGAAACCTCCCAGACTGTCTAGTATCATGAACACTTGTACTCGTTGACTGACTTTCTATTTGCGTTGCACTATTAGATCGCTTGAACAAATGCCGAAAGTTAAATTTGGAGCGTGTTTTGCTTGTTGGCTCTTGTCCGTTGATATGAGTGAAACTAGAAGCAAAATTTTGCTCATTTGAAAACGGTCCAGGCGATTCAGGATCGCTTAGATCCGACCACGTCGCATTTATCAGTTCAGCTGTAAATGTTTGGTTAAAACATTCTATGAATTTTTTTGCGAAAATGTTGGCCGAACCAATGCCATCGTAAACTGGATTATTGTCCACAAACTGTTTCACCTCTCTTGCAAAGCACTTCGCAGCATTCTCGCCATGTTTACGGCAAAAATCTTCCCATCTGACAGAGGAATCGCGTTGCATCGTCGTTCAATTTAAGATCCTACCACGGAATTGCTACGAGCGAATATCTTGCTAAAAAGTCCTTCCCAAGTGTGAAAATTGCCACAAGACCTTCAAATTTACAGAAATATCCCCGAACATGGTAAAAGGATGCCTTATCGTGACGCTTGTTGATTCTTTCCTGTTCAAACAAAACGATCGAAAGGAAACTACTATAAATTTCCTAATTGATGTTTTCGATTTCGAGTCGTATTACACGAGCCTTCGAACAAAATATTTTTTTAGCAGGAATTCATGTAATATTAACCAATGGAAATCCATAATTGAAAATTTGTATTAAGAAAATTAGTATGATAAAAAACTTTCTATTTATGTAAATATATTTTAATATCATTATTCACAATAAGAATGCTTTTAAATACACTTTTTTATTAACGATGACATTTTTTTATAAATAACAAATATAATCTTTCACACTTTTTACAGAATTATTGCCAAAAAATCACAGCTCTGAAATGTAAAATGAAACATTGAAATGACCAGTACATTGATAAAAAAGCAATGACATAAGTAAGCACTAATACCTTACATGCCATAATCAAATTTTTGACTTGGAGTTCAGGATGGGAGGTTACGCTAAACAATGCCTGGTCCATACAACCATAATTTCTAATGATAAAATATGTAACAATATTTGTTAGTGCATCCCATAATGCATGATAATTTCCAAGCATCCTATGAGTACATGACTATACCTATGTTGCTCCATTGCATCCATCAATTGTGAGTGAACCCAATCCAAAGTTATGGCATCATTCTGTCAAAAGATGAAAAAGTCCATTTCAAAATGCCACAGAAAATGAGAACTGTGTTATATCAAACTCTCATCACCTCTGTGTAAAACTGCAATCCACATGAACAAAAAATAACCTGCTTGTTCTGCAACAAGGGATTTCTAAAATAACAACAAAACATACAATTTATAGACAAAAAGATTATTATAATTATAAAGGATGAAATGTAAGCAACAAGAAATGATGAATGCTAATCGTACTGTTTACAAATAGGACAAATAAGATCATTGGTTTGCAGACTTTCAATAGCTGCACAAAGTCTTTCTTCCTCAAATATCAAGTCTTTTTCATACTCCTGGCTAAGCAAGAGCTTTTCTAAAGAAAATTCACAAAATATAAAGGAAATAAAGAATAAATTACAAGAGATGACTTTGAAACATAGACAGCCCCAAACTTAGTTCATGTTTAAAGTGTTAGATCTACAATGATTTTTGAGCGCATTATACATGCATACCTTCCTCAATTAATTCATTTTGAATTTCTTCAAAAACATTGATTAAGTCATTTAGATCTTCATCATCCCCAAACTACAAAGAAGATCATTTTATTTGCATTGAAACTCAACTCATCAACATGTGACAAAACAAATACATTGGTTCATCTTGCAAAGTTGATTACCATAATGCTATGTTGGTAATCTCTTTAAGACAGAAATCTTTTAATTTGATTTCTTTTCCAAAGCAAGATGCACAATAATTCTAATTTAGTTATGAAAAAGGTCAGGAATAAAAAACCAAAATTTTGATGGTTAAACAAGCGGCTGTTTAGAACATAAACTTGTTTAATATCATATTTTACACATCAAACATGACTTATGTCATCCCATTGAAGATTAGGGGCAACATACTACTTTTATATTAAAGTGAACACAACATCTAGCTGCATAATACACTTTTGTCAGTATACAATGAATTTTCCTTGTAAGTCATTACATAAAACAGTAAGATTAACTAAATTTTTTGAGCGAAGAAGTACAATTGTTGAAAAACAATATCAGGAATGGTAAAGATAGCCAAACTCTACCAATATGGGTAGGTAAGTAGATAAAATGATGCACACCTCTGGTTCATAGCAAAACAGATTGTATCGTTTATACTCAGGTGTCAAACACAAATCAGTGTCTTTACGTAACATATTCCACTCTTCTTCCATAACCTCCTTCACTAAACTTTCCGATTTATCCATTTGACGAAATTTTTCCAACAATTTTCTCCTGCCATTGTGAAGTCTTTGCAAGCAACGCTGTTTGAAAATTTAACGTACTGTATAGATGGAAGTTTCTTGATTATTCAGTAAATATCAAAAAGCATTTTCTGTACAACCTTGCGATAAACGTCCTTCCAAGGAGGAGTAGAGAATTTATATCTTTCCTGATGTTGTAAGAAACCATTCTTTGGACTTTTTGAAGACATAAAAATAGCGTAATTGCTGAATGCAACCTCAAAATAATTCGTATTGCTTAGGCTTTTTTCTTGTTTCTTCTTCTGATGCTGCTAACTTTTTTGTGATATTGAACTCAATGTTATCGCTCAAAATGACAATCGGAGAAGAGTTTGTTATTTGGAGTGCGAATGAAATTTTTGAAAACAAGCACAGAATGTTGCTATTTACAATCTTTTTAGGCATTAAATATATCATTTGCTGTAGCATAAACATTGAAAAAACTTATCAAAAATACACAAACTAAGGCGGATAGATGAGTCATATATATTGAGTTCTATTACGTTGGAGCTTAGGAGGTATTGAAGCACTGGTTAGAGGCACTGGTTAGAGGTTACATATTAGGCTATTACAAAGGATTTTACAGTTATTAATGTTATTAAGGTTATTAAAGCTAGAAAAAACATCTTTCTGTTCGTTAAATGTCATTTTGAGCGATAGTATTTAGTTGAATGTGATAAATGATAAATTACTTTGTCCATTTTTACTGTTAATGTTTGTATACATTGTGTTGTGTGCAATTTCAATGCCTGTGTACTGACATAAATAATTCTTGTCCACGGAAAATGGTATGTGAATACAGAACTTGAGATGGATCTGATGAAGTCTGACTCCAAGGATTTGGCCATTACGAATAAAAATCCTCCGAAATCCTTGAGAAAACAAGATGTTCTTGATGAAGACACCTATATTAAGGTATAATTTTAAAGAGAAATGTATTTTTTATTCCAACCATTGATAGCTTCGGGAAATAATCTTCATCAATGACTACATATGAGTTATATCTGTTTAATGATTGCTACAGTTTTGTATTCAGTATTGAACCACTTAACATAAATGTCTATGTCAACAGAGGGAGGAAGTTAACTCATGTGATGTGTATATTTTGCAGTCAATAGAGGATATTATCGAGAGAGATTTCTTTCCCGAGGTTACAAAGTTAAAAGCTCAGAACGAATATTTGGAAGCTGTGAATGCTCAAGATGTTGAAAAGTTAAGAGCATTGTCTTCACAATACAACATCCTCCATACTCCCGCTGGAACACCAGGTAAAATTGGACTAAAAAATGCCATTTGATGGAAAGAAATGTTACATCTGCTTTAGAATATCCATGTTCATATACTTTTTGGGCATTGAAACCAATACCTACAAATGTACTTTTGTTTAATACATACTGCTGTCAATATTTTAGTTAACAAGAATTCAATCGTAGCTGCTACATTTAAAATAAAATTGTGGACTTTTTTAAACATTTTGCACCTTTGCAATCATTGTAACCTGGGATTTTTTGTTTTTTTGATAGTCATTTCTTTTTATATTCATCAAATGCAATCAAGATTATATTTTGCAGCTCCAACTCCTGCAAGTTTTCACAGACCACCTACTGGTAAAGGATGGGAAGATGGAGGCCAACAAACACCAAATCCTAATTGCGGGGAAGAAGTGAAAAGCATGAAAAGAGAAAAACAAGAGGACAACTCAAAAGAACCTGATAAGAACATATCTCTTGACAAGTTTCTCTTTAAAAACACCAGTGAAGACAATGCTTCATTTGAGACAATAATGGAAACCAGTTTGGAAAAAAATAAAGAGAAGCATGCTTGGTTATATGAAAAAGAGAAAGAACATGCTTTGTTAGTGCAAAGGAGACTAGAGCTTCCAACAAATGTCAAAGGTGATCAATTGCAGATAATGGATCGACCAGCTAACTTGGATAATTGGGCATACACAAACAAAAATGCCCTCATGTATGTACCAGAATGTACTACATTAACAACTGAAGAAGAAATAGCCCAAGCTAAGTTACAAGAGCGAGAAATAAAGCACGCAAATACCCGACTAACTCAAGATTTTGTTAAAGAAAAGGAAACAAGCAACTCCATGAATAAATTTTCAGAAAATCAAGGGGTCAGACAGAGAGGAAAATTTGGAGTAGATGGGAAAGAAACTGGAATGAACGAGACTCCTAATGTTAATGGATTTCGATTTGTTGCAACACCATCACCAGCTCCTGGTAGTTTAAATATTTGTGATTGTAAAAAAGATGAGGATGACCAAAGATTTGATGATTTAATGCTAAATTTGTAGGTGTTGATGCCTCGCCATTGATGACATGGGGAACAATAGAGGGTACTCCTTTTCGATTGGATGCTGGCGATGTGAATGTCAAATCGACCCCAGGACCCACATTTCAGATACCACAGCCAAAACATCGAGAGGTTTTGGCCCACAAGCTGGCAGAGAAAGCAAGTAAGCGACATCGAGAGGAAAGAAAGCAGGCTTTAGCTGCTTCAGCTTTTGGAAAGTAAGTAAGAACAGATTTTCTTGCAAATTAATCTTCCTGCACGTGCCTATATAAGAGATGCCAAAGTGTCATCGATACAATCCTTGTTATATTTAATAAAATTATGTATTTAAGGTCACCCAGAAGCAGAAGTACTAATGAAAGACTCAGCAAAATGTCACCAGCTGCCCAAAGATTGGCATCGGAGAGATTGGGGATAAGAATAGCCACGGACAAAGCCTTGCGTTCGAGTTACTCTCCATCGCCTCAACTATTGACGACACAGGGAACGCCAGACGTATCACGAACACAGTCACGTACGCCTCTTTATAACGCTTCAAACACTCCTTCTTTGACTGACAACTTGTTAAATTTACCAAAACGTTGAGGCATATCCAGATGCAAATTTTTATTTCAACTTCGGACAAGCGCGACATACTTATGTGGATGCAACAAGTTACTATGACATGGGACTAAGAACTGTACGTAGAATATCATGGCATTTTAATATCGATATATCTTTACATTCTTATTGATCAGATAAGAGCGCTGGATTTCGTATGAAAGGCATTAGAAACTTTTAAAATTCATAAGACGTTGTAGTCACACACACTCACGTCAATGCTGTGAGTAATTCTATATTACCAAAAGAAAACTCCAGTTAATGAGCTAGCGGAGAGCTTGTTCCATAAATGCTTGTTGTAAAACGATCTGGAGGAAGCAATGGACGTCGATAGGAAGATGTGCTCTCGTTGAAATGACGAAACGAGCTTCTCGTCCAACCATAGACCAGAGAATTCAGAAAGCCTTGTAAAGGCGTGAAAATAGCCTACAACATGACCAAGAATTTGTCTTTTAGGTTTTTTCTTGTAAATGAATTCAACAGAGATAAACTTTGGTGGACTTCGGATGAATTCTTAACTTTCTTTATAAATACCTCGATTAAAAATACGACAAACATTTTCTTGAAATCGTAGTATTTCTCTTCAGTCGCCAACTTAACCAATACAACAACCAGAGCTGAAAAGTATAAAAGCATTTGCAATGTCTTCTATTTGAATCGTACAATATCTCATTGTGAAACATCTCTCTACGTAAGCGGTGTGTAAATCATATACTACGCCAATGTATATAATTAAATTTTGTACCCATAGTAAAATTCTATGCTATTCAGTCTAAATCACTGTTCTTCAATGCACCTGTATGTATTTCACAATTTCCTACCTGGCAGCCAACATACGAAAAACACGGCAATGTACAACAGAACTCTTTTTCTATTACTTTCAGCCCTTTGTCGTTGTTGAACGGACAACAGGCTGTAACGTTTCATTGTACCAGCAAGTTTTCTCAATGCCACGAAATACAATACCTATGCGTAAAAAGAGTTCTAATGAGCGAGGCAGTAGGTGAGAAATTTCTATTTCAGCATTCACTTTTAATGCACAAACATACCAACATGACAGTAATAGCAAAACAAATAGTTAAAAGAAGGACAATCGAGGCGTAGTTTCGCCAAGCAAAATTTTTTACGTCCACCCTCGTCTAACAAAAAAAATTTAATAACAGCTATGAAAAACAGAAAAAATAGACAAGAATTAGATAAAAAAAAATACGGAATACCTCATTGTAAACGCGAGCCTTCGGTTGATCAATCAAAACTAAACAACTACAAGATATTGGTACGTGTTAATGTATATGATTTCTTTGTCTTAAGATTACAATAAACCATTTCCACTTACCGCGAGCAATGGACAAAATTATGACTAGAGTGGTATATGATCATTGGTAACATGACCAGCAAAGGAGTGATCCTATTCATTGTAAATAAACATGCTCAAAGTTGGTCAATGTTTCAACAAATGATCAGAATTCACGAATCAGCACAAAGGTTTAGATAAAGCAAAATCTTTTGTGTTTACCAAGAAAACATGTACAGACCACGAAAAAGACCCCGCTTTCGATAATAGAAACCACGTGTACCCTAAATGGTGTAACACCGTTATCTCAGGTTCTCAACACTAGCAAACAGGAATACGTGTAATCTTAATTGCAATATTATTTTTGGCCGATTATAACATGCATAAGCGTACGGAAAAGGGGGGGGCGGAGCTTCCGCCCCAAAAAGTTTGAAGATTGAAAAGTTGGGCAAATTTTAAACGTCAGTCGGGCGAAAATATGGCGGAACTTTTTTTTTGAGTTTGGGGAAATTTTACTGCACCCCCAAGAAATGATAGCTCCCGTACGCCTATGATAACGTGAGAAGGAGGAACCTTCACACTAAATTGTATTAAATAGTTCAAAACGACTTAAATAGTCAATGTTTGTAAAGAACTGCTTGTGATATGCAAGGAGACAAGCGATATGGAAGCTTTATAATCTTTTTAAATAAATTGAAAGTATATATAAAGTATATACAAAACTCTCTACGGCTACCCACCGATTCCACGGCTCTTTGTTGAACACGGATAAACACGTGAACAGCGTAATTAACAGTAAGAAAGAAGGAGGTAATTTGGAAAATCTGAGGAGAAAAAAAAAACAACATATATAGTGGGCGAGTTGTGAGCAAAATGCATTTGATATTGATTGGAATACAGGTGTATGCATTTGTCTGGTTTTTGTCAAAGATTTTTAATAAAAAAAAATAACGTTATTTTGTGTGTGTTGAAGTCTGTCTCTCGCACTTAACACAACTCAAGCTAAACATATTTAGTGAAAGATAAAAACCTGTGTGAACATCTCGATGTAGAAGCATGTCTCTGTACTTATTGAGGGGCCATCAGGATGTACCCACCACAGACATGTAGCCAGAAACCAACCGAACCCCAGAAAAAAGTCAGCGAGAGACAAATTGAACAGAGGTTGGATCTATAAAAGTAACACAAATCATGGCTGCAATTGATGTATTTTGGAAAAGGGGTCAAGACGAACGAAACTACACGGAGTGGTAGTGATGAAAAGCAAAGAAAGTAAGAGTTGATGAGAAAAATTACATTTCAGTCACCTCGTGATTTGACACAATTTTCTTTTTTAATGCAAACAAAATAATCGATGACGATCCAACGACGCTTCATTATAAAAAAGACTTTCAAATATGTAATTTACCCATACGTAAGACAAAAGCTAAAAGTAAGTTGGCTAATGTTACCTCAGTAAAGATGTTACCATGTAAATAAAGGCCACATACTTCAACTGCAAATACAAAGATGCAAATAAATGTCTGGGTACTTTCATTTTACAAGCGTCAAGATGCCGCACATTTCCCTTTTACCAGCTTAAGTCTAACATGCAGTTTTTAATAGATTGCAATGAAATTCGTTATTATACGAAAAATTTGTAGGGTGAGCCTGGGGAGTGCGGGAAACACTTCACCAAACTATCCGTTTTGCGCGGTCCAACGTCCATAACAAATTACAACGTCTCATAGTTCATGAATTTTGTTGGTTGTATTCTTGACTTGCGACCGTTCTCTTGAGATTTACCAAACAATGTTGCTCGCCTACGTCGGCTGGTGCCAACAATAACACTGATAAAATATTCTTTTCTATCATACCACCATAATGGCTGAATTGCAACTCAAGAATTACACAGGCGCGGCGCTTAAATGGGGAGGGGCTCTTGAGCCAATAATTCCCAGTATATAATATTTGCTGAAATTTATGTTTTCCAGCCTGACTTGAGACAAAGTAAGATATTTGGCAAGTTAAAGTTATCATTTTACTTTAAATCATGGTTATTTCACAATCAAAATAAAAATCATTGTATTTAGTCAGCAACGCTCGAGCATGTATAATTTGTCTTTATATTGGGCATGAAAATCACCCTTTGTCTCTGCATAAAACAATGATGTACAAACCCTCAATTAAATGGAGAGAGAAACAATGCATTCATCAACAAACTTACTTACCATGTCGGGAGAATAGTTTCTTGGCTGTTCACAGATTACGGGATTTAAATCAGATGGAAATATGATCGAGCCGTTTGAGTAATCCTTGCTTCCATTCGCCATAGCAAATCAAAGACAAAATAACTATATTTTTTAAATCTATTCAAACAATTATTGCCTTAAAACTAGAGCTTCGCTGTCTATAACTGTGACTGAAGTCACTGTATGCAGTATGCTCTCACAAACCAACATAAAACGAATAGTGGAAAATGCTCGACTGCGGTCACGAGACGAGATACTCACTAAACGATATTTCTTTCCCACGGGGGCGGTTTAGCCTAAGCTATATGGGCAAAATAAATTCCTTTAACGCATCGATTGGTTAATTTTCATTCATTTTATAACCAATGACTTCGTTGTTACGGTATTTTAAATTTAAAATTAGCGATTATAATTTATTTTGTTTCCGAGCCGCGTCCGGCTCTGTCTCATTGCTTCGGATTCTGAGTTATGTTTTCAGCTACATTGTTGAATTAACATAGGATACGGTATATGCTCAATGGAGCAGTAACTAGTGAATAAAAAATATCTTTATTCGGTGCAATTCTAAAGGGTGGTCAAAAACATGTAAAATTATATGGTTATTGGAAATTGGTTAATTTTTTATAAATTGCTACTGACATTGGTAATAGAATTGTTTCAAATGTGCATTGCTTTTAAAGATTAAACTAGAGTTCTTCAATAATCACTCGTGCATGCTTCAAATTACTCCAGACTTCAGACCGGTATAATATACACTGTTGTGTATATATCAGAAAATGAAAGAAAAAAGGCAACGTTCAAAAAACTGCCTTTTTATACAAAATTACAAATTTAAATAAGAAGCTCTATTCGCCATGTTTGTACATTTCTCACTAGCCAGTAAATCAAACTAAGAAGTTTTTCATGTTATTAATGTTTCCTAGCTTTAAATTTAGTAAAATGCTTGAATGGTCAATAACAGACATAGCAGGAAATAATACTCGACTTTATGCGCGCCGCAGTTTTTTTTTTGAGGGAGAGAAAGAAACCGCACGCACACTGGTGAACTTGCTGCGCGTACTTGTTATTCGTGACAAGTGTGATCGACAAAATTTCCTTGTGTGCGCGGAAGTTTTGAAAAACATGACTCATCTGTCACGAATGACAAACGTTGTTCAAAACTTCCGCGCAATCTAGGAAATTTTGTCGATCACGCTTGTCACGAATAACAAGTACGCGCGGCAAGTTCACCAGTGTGCAGCGGGCTTTAGTTACATATCACATTTGTATTTATATTTTCCTATTGTACATGGTATTGAAAAGATTATTTGGAAGGGGGACGGGGGGGGCGGCGGTGGGTTAAGGGTCCAAGGGTCCGCGTTCTAGATTTTAAAAAATGAACGACTAATATCACTGGCTCCCCACAACATTACATTTGGTAAGCCTAGTCACAACATTTATAAATTTGGATGTGGAGTAAAATATACACTATGACAAACATGGAATAGAAACAATGTTGTGTCAAACAGAGACAGCCGAATCTATATATGTAAAATAATCGTGACTTTATGAGGGCTGTTCGAGGAAATTGAGCCTTTGATATAATTGAAGATCGTGATACTCCTCTTACATTGTGCAATGCAACGAAAATCCATTATACTACGACATGGATTGGTAACTTTGTCTGTCTATCGTCGCAGATGTGGGAATCCGCATATTGAAGCACCTCTTCAGTTATCTATCAGTCGTCGTTGCCAGACAAATTACTATGAACATTGATTGTGTACAATGTAAATGCAAGAATCCATTGATTTCTTCGGAAATAGGAGGGAACTTTCATAAAAATTAAATGTTTACCGCGGCCTGGATAAAAATTACTTTTTCAATTTTGTCTTGTGACGCAATCCTTACATCATCAACAACATGGCCGCTGTAATGCAAGATTGAAAACTACAAGCTTTTCTTACTCTTAAAGCGCTATAATATCATTAATAAATGAGGAAATTTATGTTAGAGACTATTGAATTCGCTGAAATAAAGAATTGAATGATGTCTGCAGCACAATCACGGTTTATTTGTCAATTTAAACGTAGTAAGCGTTGGGTATTTCAACGACCTCGCTCAACAAGTCATGCGACGATTGAAGACTTCGTCCCCAAGAGTAACAGGCATCAAGACGAAAGGATTCTATCGCAACTAAGAGACTTTTTAGAGAAAAGTAAAAGGCTATTCGTGTTAACAGGAGCAGGCATTTCGACAGAGTCTGGCATACGAGATTACAGATCTGAAGGTGTTGGGTTGTATGCAGTAAGTAATGATAAACCAATGCAACATCAAGATTTTGTCAAAAGTCAATCGAAAAGGCAGCGATATTGGGCCAGAAATTACGCTGGATGGGAAGATTTTTCAACGCACAAACCAAACCGAGGACATCTTGTGTTAGCAGAACTGGAAAAGGCTGGAAAAATTCACTGGCTTGTCACTCAAAATGTCGATTCTTTGCATTCGAAGGCTGGCTCGAAAAGATTGACAGAACTACACGGAACTACCAGCAGGTTTCTTTCACCGTTAATGGCAAGCAACAGAGTTGACTTTAAGTAACCAACTGTTATGAAGACTAAAGATTTCTTATTTCATTTCTAGAGTTACATGTTTGACTTGCAGTGGGACGATATCAAGGAAAGAGCTCCAAGGGTTGTTTAAAAAGCTCAACCCTTTCTTTAACGCATCGCCCGAGCTAGCCGCTCCTGATGGAGATGTTCACCTAAGCAAAGACTTACTCCGAGACTTTACTGTTCCTGATTGCGCAGTCTGTGGTGGAGTGCTGAAACCGGATGTCGTCTTCTTTGGAGACACTGTACCACGTGACCGAATCGCCCTTGTTCACGATCGTTTAAGTGAGTCCGATGCGGTGCTGGCCTTGGGTTCTAGTCTCCAGGTCTACTCGGCGTATAGATTTATTGTTAGGGCTTGCGAGCACAAACTACCGTTGGCTATTGTGAATATTGGTGAAACCAGGGCAGATGACTTGGCTACACTGAGGGTACATGGTAGAATAGGAGATATTGTCCATATACTTAAGGAGTTTTCAGTTAGATAGATTAAGGTCCGATTCACATACTTTGAAACATTTGTAAACGCAACTTCAAATTCAATAAATCCATCAGTTTACTAGTAAGAGAAGGATACATATCGTATCGACATGGTTTGTGTTGCCATTTCAGCCGTAACTGTTTGCACATTCGTTTAAAGGTCATTCCAGGGCAAAATCGTTGTACAAAATACAATACTCGCGACCAACGTCCCTGCTCACACACACATGTTATGGTTTAGGAGAACGTATATTTCCTCGCCAAATGCTATTTTAGGATTGCATAGACAGAATTCATCCGGACAAACAACGACTTCATTGTTCAGATAGTGTTGACTAAGAGTAATGATTTCATTCTGTTTACAATTAGATCAAACTTCTCTTTGCATAATGCAGGTGCATCGTCCTTGTAATTTAACTTAATGTATAAATTAACTTGTACATTGACATGTACAATCCGGTCAAGAAATTCATTTTGTTCACAAATAAACCGAATTCTATCATTAAAACTGTTTTCATTTTTCTCGCGGTTTGATGCGCTATGTTTTTGACATAAAAACAGCTAATTGCCTTCACTAAACGATATTTGCAAAATGTCCAAAACCTATCGCTTGGTTTTGGGCAAATTTAAGAATTTACTCTATTTAACCATTTAAAATTCATTAAATTCACTTTTTGCTCGTTGAATAAACGGAAATATCAACAGAAATTGTTTAACAGATTGGCGTCTTACGATGGAGTGTATTTGCTTTCCTAATGGCTACCGGCGTTCCACTGAAGATCCAACGTTTGTCAAATGGATTTGTTAAGGCTATAAAAGATTCGTCGAGTCATTACAAAATCAGAATATTCCTCTTCAATCAAAAACTAATCTTAACGAAGACAAAATCTTAACGAGTTCTAAAGAATTGTGAAGCAATGAAAGGAGTTCTGGCTGGCTTATTCCTGGTGTTGTGTTCGCTAGCTTTAGTCAAAAAGAATCTGGCTTATTCGGCTGGAACGGGCAGATTTGGAGATGAAATGAAGGTAGGTGCTTAGAAAAAGAACCTTGAAAGAATAGCGAGTAAAGTGGTTAATTGTAATTATCCAATGAAACAGACAACAGAAATTGGCTTAAAGAGAGGAGGAACGGTTTTGGAAGTAGCATAAATCTATTGGACAGAAAAAGAACCATAAATCAGTTTTATTTTACTTTGTTTTTTACTGCAGCTTAAAAGAAACTGGCAAAATCCACTTGGCTCTAGGGGCAAACCTGCAGGCCTATCGCTTAGACGCAGAAAACCCTTAACATATCAACACTGCCAACAATGGGAGATAGACGAAAACAAGTTTCCTTGAACTGAACAGTCAGCGACACTATACTATCATGTTGTTGATGTTTAAATGTCTTTGAAATAGAATAGTGTTGTACGATTAGCAGATTAAAAGATCAAAACGTATATTTCAAAAATATGAAGTAATTTTGTCGTTGAAGTCGAGATTTGAGTCTCAAGTTTAAGCGATAGCATAAATGTTTTCTCATTCACTCCTTCCTAAAATTTACATTATTACCTGGATAAGGAGTACAGACCGTTATCAAAAAAGGCGGATTTTTAAATAACTAAAAAAGGATCGAAACATCCCAACTAGCAATGACATGTAGGGGCCTGAAGAAATTTACACGTAATAAATTTCACTCTTGAGGAAACATTTTTAGAAAAAATTAGAAATTTGGCCTGAACAGCATATGTATTTTTGGTAGCTTATCATGCATGAATAAAATATTATCTACTTTGCGTAAGATGATGATAAAACGACTACGTAACGAAGGTAGTGTCATGCACGAAAATGGCAACATTTTTAGAAAAAATTAGAAATTTGGCCTGAACAGCATATGCATTATTGGTAACTTATCGTGCATGAATAAAATACTATCTACTTTGCATAAGATGATGATAAAACGACTACGTAACGAAGGTAGTGTCATGCACGAAAATGGCAAGCGTTGGGATTTTTCGGTGTGATGCTAAAAACTAATAAATTCCTAGGTAAACTTAAAACCCTAGCCTAACTTCTTCACAGACGATACAACATATGAACAATATTACACTCCATGCATGCGAAATTTCATGTTCTCAACATGATCTGTAACAATATATACACCTAGCTCTCACACGTTTACATTTAAAAATCCTTTTCCACTTATCCATAGATGCAAAGACAAAAACATGGCAAATT
This sequence comes from Xenia sp. Carnegie-2017, assembly GCF_021976095.1. Lineage (NCBI taxonomy): Eukaryota > Metazoa > Cnidaria > Anthozoa > Malacalcyonacea > Xeniidae > Xenia > Xenia sp. Carnegie-2017. The sequence continues at coordinate 9,674,784 of NW_025813447.1, read as the reverse complement.
TTCGACAAAGTAACGACTAAGTGTTTTAATTGCATTCATATTTATCGTCCTCATCAATATAAGTATGTTCATTTGAGATGTGCTGAACGCGTGGCATTACTAAGTATATTTGCACCTGTCTAATAAACTTAAACTGAGAATGTTTATTTTAAACACGAATACGAGATTGAAAATTTTAGCATGTACTACATGTCAAGGATTTGCGCGTATCATGCAGGTTTCGATAAAGTTTTGGGTATACAAACGCAAAGTTTTGAGAATGGGGTTTTATTTAAAAGATAAAGAATAGCGAAGGTCCTGATGAGTTTCTTAGTAAAACAACCTTCGACAAGGAAGAAAAGAATCGAAGAGAAATATATCGCTCGACAAATTCAGATTTACTCCAAATCATTGATCTTTAGATTACAGGAAATTTACAAAAGACCAATAACAAACAAAAGGCGCTCGTCAAACTCAAAAATTTTAAATCACAAAAAATTACAACTGTACACATCCGAAATTCAATTTTTTACAGTTTAAATTGCACGCGAAAATTTATTAAACAGTCAAAACATATAATATTTTATTTACATAACCGAGACGAAACGCGTGGTAATCGAGGTAAGACAATGCGAAAAGGTGAAAAGTTAATGAACGAAGTCTGGTGTTAATATATGACGCGCAAAAATCACATTAATTATATATGTACTTCATTAAAACGCTCTATTGTATAAAATTGAAGATAATCCTGTTTAATTAACGAGTTGGATAGTTATAAAACGAAGTCGGGTTTCGGTGTGAAGGCAGTTTCGACTGAAAGAGCAATTACTACATACAGACACAGCTATTTAGGAAAAAAAGTTAAGAAAATGAAAAGAGTGACAGTGCTTCTCGTTTTTGCATTTCTTTTTTCAATTGTTTTCGTGAAAGAAATTGAATGTTTTGCGGCTGGTGGTGGTGCTTTTGGAAGGAAAAGAATGTTCACAAATGAGGTATAACATACTGAGAAAGTCTTATCTTTTTTTGTTGTCGTTCGTAGCTAGTCTTAGCTGCTAAGATTACATTAAGTACAAACGAGCTCCGGATTACAAAAGAAACTTTTTATCAGCTATACATAAGCCATAAGACATACTCGTTTTGGCGAAGTAAACCGTTTGAAACGATTGCAATGTTTTCGATGGACAACAAATTTCGATTGTGAGTGAACAAATTGATGCATATTAGTTAAATTTTACAGTATATTTGAATGCCATTCTTTCGGCTTTTTTGATATTGTCAAAACAGATATAATGTATCGTGTTTTTTGTCTTATTCATCTCTCGGAAATTAGTTTGCTGGCAAAGCAAATTAAATGATATTACTGGCACTGGCGAGTTCATAACTTTTATCCACCGACAAAATCTTTGAATATGATTTGCCATAGTTTTATAAAACGACACAACAAGCTGTGCAATATACATCATTTTTAAAATATATACCATGTCCTCAATTTTACTAATTAAGCTCCACAGTTGAAAAATATTATTCTTGCAAATTCCTAATGTTGTTTTTTCTTTGTGATACAGCAATTCACAGCCAGAAACGGTTTAATTCATGTGTGTGAAACAGTCGGAGGATTTTGCAAAAAGTACGCAAGAGAGAGGCGAATGAAGAACTTCTGAAATCAGAACAACACCATATATATAAATACGTATATTGAAATGAATTATAATTTGTAATAACAACTAGATTATATAAACGATATCAAATTAACAAAAAAATTAAGATTGGAGCAAAAGACTTGCAAGTATAGTAAATAAATGAAACGTATTAATTAAATGTAAAACATGCATTCGATCGATACAAAGATTGATAAAAACCTCCTACCGAGATTGAGAACGAAGTATCACGATAATATAGAAAAATAATGCTCAGTGCAGAGTGATACTTCTTACGTATAGCTAAGGTAAAATAGGTCAAAGATGGTCTCCACAATTGAATCGTTGATGAGACAGTTTGGGACGATTTAAAAAAAAACATGGAACCTATCCAACTAGTTACAAACACAGAGTGTTGAAAAGGCCGTTTCAGTGTATTCGATGTATATTAAACCGTCGTTGTGTGGGATTGAACAAAAAAGGCAGGACGAGTTTGTGACGATGTCAAAACAGGCTTCAGGGAAGATTTTAACATTTCGCTTCGACAAGTAAAATGACATCATGATTAACCGCTGTCCACAATAGCGCAGCCGGCTACCAAACAACATAATATATAGCACACCGTGTAATACATGATATATACTACACCTAGACATTGTGTAATACATGATATATACTACACCCAGACATCGTATAATACATGATATATAATACACCCACACATTGTATAATACATGATATATACTACACCCAGACATCGTACAATACATGATATATACTACACTCAGACATTGTAAAACACATGATATATACTACACCCAGACATTGTAGAATACATGATATATACTACACCTAGACATTGTACAATACATGATATATACTACACCTAGACATTGTAGAATACATGATATATACTACACTCAGTCATCGCAAGAAAAACACTGGCATGAAATGGAGGCTGACAATGAAACTGCTGTTAAAAACGGGTGTATATTTAATTGTTAACACGAACCTCTATTTCTGCAACATCTTTCGAAAATCATCATTGCTCAGTCCAGACTTCACTTTATCCGACTGCTTCGATTCAACTGAGCTGTCCAAGATGGCGTGTGCTTCCGAACTGTCCGCGACCTGTGTTTTTTTCAAAGCCCTGGGTACAAATTGAACCTGCGTGCGCGCACGACCGGGACGACTATACGAACAATTAAATAAAACATAGATAAACAGTACAAATTTTAATTGAAAGGAACGATTTTACAAAAGAGCGAATAAATATAACACACCTTCCTGTGTCAGGACGAATGTGTTTTACGTCAGTTTCTTGGCGTTCTCGTTTTGGTGGATTTGATAAAGCTACATTAATAACGCGATTCTTCACAGTCTTCTGGTCCTGCTTCAAAACCGCCGCTGCAGCACCCGACTTAAAATATCAACACATTTTCAACTTTTACAAATAACGTCCTCGCAACGTGTTTGATAAAAAGCATTTAATTGATTACAAGCTATCTTGTAATGAACCATGTAGAAGTGTTTATTCTAATATATATAAATGTAGAGAGAAGAGTATGCTATCAACTGAACAAGCAGTCATCCATGAAGTGTGAAACTATCTTGTAATCATTCATAGACAAATGCATACAATCTATATAATTCATACAAGGAGAAGTATATGTCTTGTTGTGTAATCATTTAAGAAAATTGTACATTAGTTATTAAGTAATAAATCATAGAGAAGAGTGGGCGACTCTATAATCAATCAATCAATCAATCAGTCTATTGCTTCTTGAAAAACATGTACTATCCCATATGGTTAAAAAAATGACAAAAAAATACCTCGTCTTCAAATTCTACATAAGCGTATCCTTTCGACTTTCCTGCCCTATTTGTGACCAAACGAACCTGCTTTACTTTGCCATGCTGTAAAAAACATCAGTGATAAATTTCGGGAAGAAAAGCCTAAAATCCAACAATGAAGACAATCACTGCACGTACCTCGCTAAAAACATCTTCAATTTCTGTACTATTCATTTCAAATGGCAGGTTGGTGACAAAGACGGTGGTCTTGTCGAGGGTTGTGGAAAACTACAAAAAAAAGAATAAGGAACTGTTTAATGCATCATGTTTAATGCATCATGAAAAAAAAACATCCACGATCTTCATGGCAAACAAGGATTACATGTTTTGCTTTTCTCATTTAAATTTGAAATAATAATCAAGTCCAATACCTTTAGTTCAAAGTTTTTACAATAATAACATATAATAAGGTGAGCCATTTGTAAAATCTAACTTGACCTACATTTTAAACCTTTATGTTATGAAATTTTAATAATCTGATATCCTACCCTGAAAGTGGTCGGAGTTTGAGTTTTATCCACACACTGCGAAACAAACATCGGTCGTCCACACAACTGTTGTCTGTCTGTAGCCAAAGCGGCTGAAACAGAGCTCTGAAGAGATAAATGAATACATGAACAGAAATGGAAGCAGCTATTGAAGGAAATGAAAACACCTGTTGAAGCAGCCCTTTCCCACGTTGTCTTACTAAAAAAAGGGAGATCTCGTCTAAAAAGCGGCAAGCCCTGTTGGTGTCATACTACCAAAGAGCAAAAGTCCCTAGGTGTCATAACGACAACTGGTAAAGTCACTAATGCATAGGCAAAAAAAGGGCGACCCCAAAAAGCAACAATGGTTATTTTTAAATTGTCTGCAACAACAGTAGGTATGGACCAATACGCTACAAGCATACGATCACGTGACAAGAGTGCTACAATCCTCATACCTGATGTTTAAATTCGACGTATGCGTATCCTTTAGATTTTCCTTGTAGATTTTTAATCAAACGAATTTCCTCTATTTCACCCAGCTATGTAAGTAAAAAAAGAATAAAAGACCAAGAACTACGGGGATAATGAAACAGTTAAACATTATTGACAAACTAACCGGCGAAAATACACTTTTTAATTGCTCCTCGTCGACAGAAAAGAGTAAATTGCTAACAAATACTTTCAAATGGTCTTTGCAGCTAGCGATAAACGATAAAAACAAACAGACAATACGTCATGAAACAAATAAAATATTGGCATATAATTTTTAAACAATTTATAAGGGTAAGTGATTGGCCTTACATGGAAAAATAACTTATTCAAAAACAATGCAATCTAATGTAGTCCAAACTGAATTAACTTTCTATTGCACGCAATTTCTCATACAAAGCAATGCTTTTTTTTAACTCATTTCTCTGTACAAGGCAATGTTTTTATCCGACAAGAGGAAACGATTTTTTTTCATAAATGATACTAAAAACCTTTTTGTATCATCTTTAATACCTGCCATGAACTTTATCTTCCTTAGTCGCTAGCGTTGGATGTTTCAATTGTGGTGCTTTTTCGTCTTTCGATACTGAAGGAAGAAAGAAATAAAATTTCTATTTTCAAAGTATTCTCAATGTACCCAATGTACATTCGAAGTATCCAATTATCCTCATCAGAACATTATCAAATGATCCTTCAAGAACCACCAAAAGCAACTTTCAACGAAATCTAGATGAATAACGAAGCGTGGACATTGAAGTAATTACCGAAAGGACGTTTTGCGCTTGGCTGTTCATCTTTAATATCGTTATCGTCAATATCTTCATGCTACAAGCATAAAAAGGCACAACTATCAATGCGGAAAAAATCTTTACGAAAAAACAACTGAAGATTATTCAGAGAAAAATTTTACATACTTTTCGTTTGACTTTTTGAATTTTTAGTTTCTCTTCTGCTTTTTTATTGGTGCGTTTATCAGCTTTTACTTTCTCCTTCTTGGCATTCGCTTCATCCTCCGCTTGACGGGTAGCATCACTCCTCTCATATTCCTGTGATAATTACGAGTTTTGCAATCACCATATGGATGGACAAAGGTAAAATACAACTTACAAATCACCATAAGGATATAGAAAGGTAACATGCAATTTACAGAATCACCATATGGATGTAGAAAGGTAACATGCAATTTACAGAATCACCATATGGATGTAGAAAGGTAACATGCAATTTACAGAATCATCATATGGATGTAGAAAGGTAACATGCAACTTACAAATCATCATATGGATGTAGAAAGGTAACATGCAGTTTACAGAATCATCATATGGATGGAGAAAGGTAACATGCAATTTACAGAATCATCATATGGATGGAGAAAGGTAACATGCAATTTACAGAATCACCATATGGATGTAGAAAGGTAACATGCAATTTACAGAATCACCATATGGATGTAGAAAGGTAACATGCAATTTACAGAATCATCATATGGATGGAGAAAGGTAACATGCAACTTACAAATCATCATATGGATGGAGAAAGGTAACATGCAACTTACAAATCACCGTATGGATGTAGAAAGGTAACATGCAACTTACAAATCACCATATGGATATAGAAAGGTAACATGCAATTTACAGAATCATCATATGGATGGAGAAAGGTTACATGCAACTTCTATGCAGAGGACAAATACCTTTTGTTTTTGAGCCCAAACTCGTTTCAGTCTTTCAGAACACTTGTTAACAGCGACATCAAGATCACTTAAAGATCCTGAACGAACAATACAAATAAATACATGCTGACTTCGCTATTTCAAAATTCATGAATACCTTAATCGAAAGTATATTCAGAAATGAAGCATTGCCCACTATGATAACTTATAACGTTACTGTAAAGTGCGTAAAAGCACTATTGATAATGCTCATTTAATGAATACGAAACATGCTTATTGTTACATGTTTATTGAAACAGGTTTATTCAGAAAACAAACTTGTCGTATTCATTAAATGCGCATAACTTATATCATTACAAAACCACTTAAAACATTTCAACAAACCTTCTTCTTTTTCAAACTTAAGATAAAGTTCACAAAGTTTTTCAGGCTCATCATTTGATGTTTGTATCGCACGATTAAACAGCTTTCTACAACCGATGTTATCCTGTACTTGTCTGAAACAAATTATATATTTCATCAATTTATCCTCGTTGACCATCGCGTTCCAGTTCTCCCTCATAAAAACTAATGTTAGACTTACAAAAAAACACTTGTACACGCTATGACACAAAACCTAACTCTATATAGCGCTCAGGAATTTCCAATAAACTAACCTTAACAACTGAATGTATTCAACCCAAAACTTTGACTCACGATTATGATGTAACATAATGAAATCCCATATTTTTTTGGCACCTGAGATATTGTCCAGCTTCGTTGCCTAAACACAATGGTAGGTATGAGTCCAGTACATTCGACACAGATTTGATAGAAATGATAAAACTGACATGCGATAGCATAAATGTTGCTAATCAAACCTCAAAGTAGGCCTTATATCTTAAAATGAAATGCTGACTATCTCCGTCTTTCCCGAAGTCTGAAAAAAAAGAAACCAACACTTGATCTTATAATTCAATATATATTACTTGTGATATCTTTTCTCCCTCAAATAGTTGTTCCTATAAATAAAGAGAAGTTTAACACACTTGACTTGATATAATCTGTAGCGTCATCAAATGCTTTCATCAAGTCCACCCTTTCTGCGTTTTCTGACGACATCATAAAAAAACAACACATGCCATTAAAATTGGCAAAACAATTAAAAGTTCTGAGCAATTTGCTAACCTTGTTTCCAGTCTTTTACACGCCGTCTCAGACATTCCAAAAAACAGCGCCAAAGCAAGATTGAATCATCTGCATTTGAAATCATTGCATTCATTCCGCGGTCAAAAACCTCTACAAAAGACGACTATACTAACGATGTTGTTTAGATGACATGGAAGGGAAATTCTATTTTAGAGAAATGCCCCAAAGAATAATTAGCATCATTTGATACAAATCGATACAAAAATTCAACGACATACAATACCTTGTACTTTGTCTTGACTTTGAGAAGTTCGTTCCTTAAATGACACAACAAAACATTTATAAATAACATTTTAACATTATTTAACGAAATTACAAGAGCGACATCAACGTAAATGTTTCCTGAAATGTCTCATGGTAGTTGATAATGAAACAAAAACATCATACCAAGGCCTTGATGTAACTACACCACAACGTTACAACCCACGGACAGTTACGAACAGCGCGTTCATGAACAGGTAAGACAACATCGATAATACTGACTTTCATATCCTGTTTAATGGAAAGTAGTTGAATGAGAAGAAAAATATACAGGTTGGAATAATACCTACGCACTATTTTCTCGAGGGAAATGTTGTACCAAATACAAAAATGATTAATCTGACTGAGCTGAATACGTTACCTTAACACCTTAATCCGGGAAAAATTTTGTGAATGTTATCCTACGTGTACGTTATCCAAACATTTTACAAAGATTTGGAATTCCAACTAGCTTAAGATAATTAATTGCCAACACTAAAAATCTAGAGTTAATGCAAATAAAAAAAACCTCCAAAAACACGTGCTTTCCTTGTACAACAGAATTCAATGCAACAGGGTCAGCTTACACCCACCCACTAGCGTAGTCAATCAGCTTATTAAGTCCTGCTATGTCGATTTTTCTGTTTTCAATCAATGTGAAAACAATAGTTTTATTAAAAAAAAATGAACAATGATAGTGCTCTGAAAATTCCATAGCAGGAAGAAAATGCGCGGGATGTCTTCGCTACTGCTTATACCTATATTGCAGCATCGACAAAAGATATATTTTTTTCACAAAAGCAAGATTGCAACTCGAGAAAATATTGTTCCTACCAAATAGTTCGTGTATTCAATCCAAAATTCTGAATTCAAACAGTTCTCCAACATAGCTCTCTCGTAAAGACATTGAACCCTCGCTAAGTCGTTCTCTTTCATCTCGAATGCTATATACTCGCGGTATTCAGTAAGCTTTGGAGACTCTGCTGATGCCTTTGAAAATAATGTGGGATGTATCAGAGCTCTTTCCTGAGTTCCTGTAAAGTATTTATCTTATCCAGTATTCTAAAAGATCTTATCTTACACATTCTTACAGCATCCTACTCAAGAATTTCACTAGGGTTGACGCAAATTTCAAATTTACCAATGTCTCTTCGAAAGGTAAACATTTTTCAAGTTTGGTTTCGGCTCGTTTGTATTCTCGCATGATATTTTCCTGTATTCCTTCATCTCCTAACCATTGTTCATATTCTCGATAAGCAGCTTGCATTCCTATGGTTGTACAACATTCACACATAAGGAAACGTTGGTATGGAACATATTATATGAGAGCATTTTTTTATTTACCAATTAATGGGACAGAGACTTCTCGTCTGAAAAGAGTTTTCACTTTTTCTTTCTGTTGGCTACTGTAAGATATTATCAGCATATATTTGTATGAACTTATTTTTCAATTTTAAAATATTTCAATGAAGTCGACTTAACATACAGTTTCTTCTGGAATTGTGGACCATTGGATCCTTCAGCAATTGTCTACAATTAGAGCAAACATTTAACATCGAGGATGCCAAAAACAGCAATGACAATATGACAAATAGGCAGTAGCATATAAACCATTTCTCACTTGATATGAGTCGCACAAGGCCATTTCAAATTCCCTATAACCATCCCAAATAGCTGCACCCTGTAATAACAATTTATTTTCCATATTTTCATGATTATAAAAACCTTAACAACTTATATATCACACAAGTCTTGAAAAAAATCACAAAGTCCCCAACCTCAGTCACATGAAGACCAACAGCAGTTATTGCTCTCTCAAATACCATTCGAGCCTCTTCTATCCCTGCCTCACCATCCATGTTATCCATAACAAACTGACAATATTCTGTCCACAGTTTGACAGCTGGAAATGTTTAGAAAGGTCACAGAACTAAATTTCAACTTTCCAGTTATTTGTAAAGCATCAGACCTGAGTGCATATTAATAATCGTCAATCAAATGATTTAGTGTGAAATACACTCTATTACCAAGAATTGACACATGAATGATAGTAAATCACAAGATAGTAAATAGTTTCTCCACAGAAGTAACTTCATACATTGATAATCTTGAACAGCTTTCTCAAACAGATCATGGATATAAGTTTTCTGTTCTGTGATACAAGAGAGTGGCATCTCATCTTTAATCCATTCCAACCAAATTTCTATTCAATTAAAGACCTTCTAATTAACTGTTTTGATCTAAGATATTGTTATGATGTAGGAAAATATGGGTTACCTGGGGTTAAAGGGAACATACGACTCATTGTTTCTCTGGCTTGCCTTGTTTTGTCCAGGTCACCAATCTCGCGCAATGCTTGAATCAATTTAAGATGACTCTCATAATGGAAAGGTGAGTTTTCAAGCTATGAAAAATGTTTATCTTTCAGTTAAATATTCAAAAAGTAGTTTATACTTTATTGCAATTCGAATGACAACAGACTACCCTGTATGTTATAATGTTATTGAACCCAAACCTTAGCAAAAATAATTTATTCTTAAAGCCTTTTCCTTATTCGACTTGATCTTACTAAATGCTAATGGTAAAGAAATGCAAAATAAAAAATCGTAACTAAAAAACAACAGTATGAGGTTCTTCATTATCACGTGTTCCCGAATAAATTCTAGGCTGACAGTGGCAGACTGGCAGTGGACTCGTAAAAATTTAACTTACGAACTCTCGTAGTTCAGTTACTTGACTATCTTCTGGCATTTCATCATCACTAGAAGTAACTTCATCATCATTCTCTTCTCTCATTTTCATTTGCACATCACATTCTGCATGAGAAACATCGTCTGACATGACAGCCTTTTCTGTTGTAGAATCGTCCGCCATATTCATTTAATGTCCATCATCTGCAAATCACCCCCCCCTGTCCATAGTATACAAAGTGAAAACCGTTTTTGAAAGTTGACAAAAAAGGAAAAGCGAAGGTTCAAAATTATTAGTGTTTGACTCAATATACAACAAACAATGAATGTGTAAAAAGCTTTGTTGAAGCTTATTTGCAGAGGCTTTGTAAGCGTTCAAGAGTTGTGGGTGTTCCACATTCGCCATGTCATAACGCAAGAGACTTTCCATCATTTCGTGAATGGTCAAACAATTTAAAATTTCCCTGGTTTCTGGTGCCCGTTCAATAATTTGAAAATTTGGTACACCTATCATAAACGTTCAAGTGAGAAGCTAAATTTGTGGGTGTCCTTCATTTAAGGTACACAAAAAAAAAGAATTGTGGGTGTTCGGATACCCACACCCAGATACCCACGGTTTCCCAAGCCCTCGCTTATTTGTTTTCCCCTTTTTCCGCTTCGTATGTGCACGTTCCACCTCCTTAATGATTTTAAAACACGATTTTACTTTTTCCCAAGGTGCAATTGAATTTACAAAACTGAGTATACATTTCCCTCCCGTTAAGTGCAATTCAATATGTGTAGACAATAAAATGTAATGTGTAAATGTGTTCAATTCAATACGTTAAAATTTAAAATGTTCTTTTATCAACCGAAGTTGTAACATATCTTGTTGAAAAATTGGTCACACATTACATAGTGTAACTGCTTTTAACTGGTACCAGATACAATTGAATTTTTTTTGAAACGCAGAATGGTCAAAACAAATTCATGTTTTCTCAGACGGTAAAGCTATTAATTTCATCGCTAGCACGTACGTAGGCGTCCAAAAATTATCAGAGAATTTTTTTTAAAGAAACAGTACTTTTTGATTGGTTCGGTATGTTGTAAGATTGACCCTAGTGTGGGATAAATAACATTTTGATATTATCAATCAAAGTACACGTAATTTTCGCCATTTATTATTTATAACGTGCAAATGATCTTGGGACGCTCAAATAAAGCGCGATCACAAAAGTCAAAAGAAAAGTTTTTGAAAGTTGAACAAAGGAACAACATAGTCGAGTTATGCTAAAAGTTCCGCGTTAAAAGAGCTTCTCGCTTGACGCAATGTCCTCAGAGAAAGAGAATGTAGATTTGTCAAACGATAAACGAAAGTCTTGGGTTTGTACTTTACTTAATATTGTGTTTCAAAATTAATCTTACATTTCACACTTTCCACTGTATTCGCCACGCTTGCGCATTACAATAGTCCATAGTTCATCTCAAAGGTTTTCATTTTGCTATTTACTTTGAAATTTTCTTCTTATGATTTCTTGAAATTAAATAGTGGAATGTTTTGCCTTTTATACAAATTGGAATCATATCACAAGTAGTACAGCAGCTTTTAGCAGTTGATGGCGATTTCGCAGGTTCTCGTCGCGTTGACACGTTGCTTGGACAAATTTTGACATATGTACATTTGTTCATAAATAGCTTGGCTAGTTTTACTTCATTTCCTGAGTAAGTTATCAATACTCGAGTATGATTAAACCGTTTTTGCTGTAATTTGTCGACTTGTGTGTGTATTTTGTGAAGAGGACTTGGTTTATTTTATATCATTTGCTGTCCATCAACATCAACATATTGTTGATGTTGTGGATTTCGTTCTTCAAAAACGTGCCATTGTTATGATTTAACAAAAATTATTAATATAGCGTAAAACCTTGTCAAGCGATTGAAACTGGTAACATAATCAATACGGTGCATGACTGGTATAACTTTAAATTATATAATTTACCGAGGGGATTACGCAATATTGCTACGTTATTTTGAAATACTTCGACAGCGTTTACCTGCTGTTACTGTAAAAAAATTTTCGTAACATTGGCAAACTTTTATCAGTTTTGGTTCGTAAAAGTTTTCAAAAGTTGGTTACTCATTCATATTCAATACATTTACAAGATTTTAACGATTTACCAGACGTCTACGGCTTGAGAACGAAACATTTATTTTTATTATAATCGATTTCATCATCGCACATTCAAATACCTTCAATATATTTGCCTGTGAACAAAGGTCTATAGCTTTGCTACGAAGTGCGATTTTAAAGTTGATGATTTTGTTCTTTAGTCAGACGCCGTCTTTCATGTCAATTATATTTTTTTCAGCTTGACAATATAAAAGAAATGGCCAGACAAGTTGCAGCTCGAACTCGAAACGTCAGTTATTCTTCATATTATGGTATTAACCACTCTCTTTCGATACCCGCACCACTAACCGTGAGTAACCAGTTCAACATTATGGACCAGAGTGTGTTTAAGACGCCACCCGAGGGTTGCACTCCAGTTGATCAGAAGAGTTTCAACTTTGATGACCATTCCTTGAAGTCCCTTCAGGCAACAAACAACTTATCTTTGCCTTTGCATGTTAAGTTAGATGACTCTGGTGTTTGTCAAAGCACGATAAAGAATGATCATGGTGATGCTGGAGATAAAGAAGCTTTCAACAGCATTGATGATGATAGTTATGAGTTTCACACACCACCTGAGTTCCATGTTGAAGGTTATTCTTTATTTTTGATATTTTTTCACTTTGGCCTACATGACCACAGGTTTATAAATTTCCAGTGTGTCAACACAAATTAAATGGTTTCTTTATATTTCAAGGAATGTATCCTGATCATCTACCTTTGGCATTTGCACCAGAAGATGACAATCTGTTAAGTTCTTTTGAAAAAATGCTTGTGAAACATGATGTACCTGATTGTAAAATGGCAAATGACTTAACAGAATTTACAAATGGAAATGTTAATTTATGGAAAGTGAATCTCCCAGTAAAATTGACCATGAAGCATTCAAAGAAAATGAGGTCGAGTTAATAATTGAACAGGATGTTTTAACATTGGAAAGTGCCACAAATTCAGAACAAGAATCTACAGATAAAGATAGTTTTGATGAATCACAGCAAAGTCCACAAAGTTGTACACAAGAAGAGGATGATTCTGGTATTTCTCTAGTTGACGAGAATGACATTGTTCAGGACACCACAAGCAGGATGGTGGAAAGTATGGTTAATACTGACATTAAGCATGGAACTGATTGTGACACAAATGCAAGCAGTAATCAGAAATCTATTGTTGAAGTTGAATTTCAATGTTCCGAAGCAAGCAATTTGGAGCAAAATTCTTCATTCGATCAAGAGGTACAATCAACAAAAGCATTGACTAACCCACAAAAGAACTCTTTAGAATGTGAAGAAAACTTGATAGGATGGCAAACACGACACAAACGGACTAGCAAAAAACGAAGTGATCAAGATAGAACGAATGACCATAAAGCCAAGGTTACAGAGATTTTATCTAAAGAGGGGGATTCTCTGCATAGAAATTTATCTACAAAAAGTGGTTTCAGTAAGGATAAGAAGTCAATACAGAAAAGTAATAATGATCAACAGAAAAGCAATAGTGTAAACCAACAGGAAAGCGCTGGGAAACGACGTCGTGGTCATACAGGAAAGAAAACAGACAGCAGACACATGAAGAGTCAGAAAGAGAGACATATGATGTCAGAAAAACAGAATGATTCTAATGTTCAAAAGAATAAATCACAACAAAGTAAATTTTCTTACAGAGATGCTTTGCTCAAATCTGGTTCAATTGCAGGTATTATGTTGTTTTATTATGACGTAGGCAATTGAATTGTGTTCTTGTCATATATCCTATCAAACTGGTCTTGTTGTAGCTTCAAACTCAAAGGGCTATCTTAGAGTATCTTCTCCATCACGAGCATTTGATCTAGAATTAGCAGTGGATTATTTATCATCAGGTAAGGTTGAAAAGAATTGAATTTTTGTGTTAAAAATAAGAGACACGAACATTGTTTTCTTTCATTGTAGTGTGGAAAAGTGTAAACAATTTGCAGAAAAAAGGTTTGAGTATTTGTTATTACCAAAATTACCAGGGAGGGAGCAACCTACAACAATAAAAAAGGAAAAGTACATGGTTTTTATCATCATTCATGTCTGATTAGCAATACATTTATTGTTTTAGATCCCACGCAAGTGTTTGTTTATGATGGCCAATAAAATGTTTAACATTAATCGCTAATGACAGAATATTGAGGTGAATGTAAAAAGTATAATTTGTGACTGCTTTGCTTAATAATGAATCAAAACTTTATGAATCAAAACAATTAAGTAATAGAAGTGTGCACTTTCAAGCACATTTTAACCGACCATTATCATATATATGCCTGTCTTGTTGTAACAACATGTAAGGTGTTTATTCCCAAGTTGTCAAAATGCCACCCTCATTACAAACTGTTCAAATATTTATGAAATATTTGTGAAGAAGTGGCTCAAAGTCATCACACAATCCCTTGAAAATATAAAAATATAACTATATCAAATAAATTGCATTCATCATCAGTATTAACGAAGTAAACTTTGTTGCTTGTGCCTTAAAAATCAAACAATAAAAAGAACTAGTTCATGATTTTATACAGTCTGATTTAAAAACCCAAAATTCACATTTGCGTTTCCAATATACACATATTTAACATGTTTTTTGTGTCTTTGGTGATAAACCAATTAGCGCACCTGTGCAGTCGGAGAGACGTCTTTTTAATTTTTTGCACATACATTCATTGTCTTCAATTTTTTCTATCACTTTAGCTTGTTCTTCCTTAAGATGGGATAGTTTGTTTTTCACAGTTTCTTCCGATGTTTGTAGTTCACAGACCTCTTTTTGCAGTCTTTCTATTTCCTCGGCAAGCTTCAACTTTTTCACATCAATACATCCCAACATTTCCTCAACTGAGTTTATCTCATTATCCAATTCTCCTTTTGACATTTTAAGACTGTGCAGTGTAGAATGCATGGAGTCAACTTTTGCAGTATCATCAGTGATTACATCCTTCAGTAGACTTTGGAACTTCAAAGAAACATCTGGTTCCGAAAGCAACTTGATTAAAAGTACAGGAGTTAGAGCATTGCCTTTCATAACATGTTCTATCATAGGTGGTGTGGCTGGTTGTGTTTCAGGCATATTTTCACTCAAGTCAGGACTTGTGCTGCTATTTGGAGGCGTTAGTATTGATATGTTTTGAGTGACTTCATTAACTGCATTATGCTCAGTGGAAATGTGTTGCAATAGCTCATTATCAACATTTGCGAGCCGTAATGCCTCAGCTAATATGTCTGTACTTTCAATTGATTTATCTAATGATTTCGTATCAATTGAACATTGTGTTTCTTGATTGGATATGTCTTCCGACCATGACATGTCTGATTCATCCCCTGCATGACTTATGTTCACACGAAGGTCTATCTGTTTGTCGATTTCAACCTGTTCATTGTCACCACTAAGAGACTCCAAATCGCATGTCTGGTGGTCAGTCATGCCTCCATTATCCATGTCACATTGACTAGCATCAGCATCAATATTTGTGACTGAGTCATTATCAATGCTACTTTCAGCTTCATCTCTCTGGTAAAAACTACTTTCTCTTCATCGAGTACACCCACTGTTTGTGGCTTTTCCATAAAAGATTGCTCAACTGTTCCCAAGGGATAATTGACAAGTGTAGTGGCCTCTGTGACAGAAACATCAGTGCAAGAACTACTTAATTTTTCTGAGACATTTGAGGACAATGCTCCTTGCCTATCTGAGGTGCAATTGCTTTTGCGGTGCTCACACAAGCATTCCTCTGATTGCAGCTCCATCTTAACGATAGGAACTGAACAACTGGAAAACTTGTATGCTTCTATCAATGCAGCAAATCTCTGGTTATTGTTCTTCAAAGCCACTAGAATAGGTGTTTCGTAAAAATTATTTGAGACACTTAGATCAAACCCCACAACATTCTTCAAGATCATATCAAAACACAAGTTCACAGTTTCATTTTGTGACATGGCTGCAAGATGCCAAACTGTGTTACCATCCAAATCTTTTTGCAAAAAGCCTTTTCTAATATACTCCTCTCTTAGTTTCTTTTGTTTTAATAAATGCACAAGGCTCTCACACAGCACCTTGAGCAAGGCCTGATAGTAGTGAGCTAGTCGTGGACAGGTACATTGATTTTCCTTCAATAATTTTAGGCACAGAGAAAAAGGAGTATTGCGCTCAACATAATCAAAGCGAAGTAGCAGCCGGGGTGATTTCGTCATAAAAATATCAAGAACTTTGGTGAACACCTGAACAATGTTATTTAAAGAGTATCGGCGACCACGACCCATTCTAGGATCCACCGCCCGCTCGTGAGCCTGACAAGCAATGAGTCGATGTAAGGCTGTTTCCCCTTGAGAATTTATGACATCTGCATTGAATCCTTGATTTAACAGCCACTGCAGGGCAGAAAGTTTTCCATACACTGCAGCCCAGTGAACTAACGGGAAGCGAAAAAACGTACAGCTGTCTTCAATGTCACCGTTTTTGTTCCATCCACGCGATATCGCTTTAAGAACGCTTTGTTTGAATTTCTCAGCACTTTTAGGGTCGTTTCTCTTGCTCGCAGTTAACAGCAATAATATTTCATGATGCGTGTAGCTGCAATCTTCGTCGCAGTAAACTGTGTGTCCTTCTTTAACGCCGAACATTACTGAGCCCTTTTTCAAAAGCCTTTTTTTCTTGCTATGTTTTGATTCAAACATGCTTCATGCTTATTCATACTACACATGGCTAAGATGGCGTCTGGCTTGTTGAAAGTACTCACTGCGCAGGCGCTCAAATTTGAACTTAGATTTCAATTTGGTCGTGTGTGTGTAAAATAATGGTGTAATCATGTGGTAATTTTGTAATTCTCGATATACATTTTGACTAAGACAACTCGCCATCTTTACAATACTAAACATGCACAAATTCACACGTTGGCAAACATCACCTTGACTTCACTATTTACCAAAATGTAAAACTACACAACCATTCGTATTTCTCTGAGTCTCAGGCACCGTCATGGTTTCTATTAAATTGAAAATGCGCTTTATCAAAAATATCAAAGAAGATCAATCAATACATGACATTAACCACATCAAGCTTTTAAATATGTTTAGACTGTGAATTAATTTTACACAGGGACAGTTAATATAACTTACACGAGTAGTTGTTTCATATGAAGCATGCCACCGCCACAGTCTTTTTTCCAAAAAAGTTGCTGTTTACTTCAAATGCATATTGAAATCATGGATATATTTCGAATTTGTAATTTTCCCAACAGCAGTTATCAATTTGAGCTGGAATACTTCAGAAGTAACAAAAAACAACAAAAAATGAACACGATTTGTTTGCTAAATGCAAAGTATTCATACAACAATTGTCAAATTGAGGTCATTTAGGGATTGCGAGAAAAACTTTTGAATTCAAAAGAAGGACTTTCAATATCAGACAGTTCGCTTTCAGAAATATTCTGTGCTTTAGCTCTCGGCAAATAAGTCACGTGACAGTCCTCTTCCTGCGTATCACTGGCAAGACTGGAGCGTTGGTTACGTCCTCGTCGCTTCTTCGAAATCGATAAAGTTTCCAGCCCATCACGTAGATCGCGGTTTTCTTTGGCTAATGTTAGCATCTCTTTTTCAAGAGCTGCTTTCGTCCTCTTCAATTCTTCGCATTTTTGCCGCTCTTCGGTCGCCATATCTGTTGCTATGGAAATAGTACGATGAAGATCGCACCTTATGGATTCGCTCTCCTGCAATTTTTCCTCCAGAACTTGAGTATGCTGTCCTAAGTTCTTTAATTCCTTATTTAGCTGCTTTAAGTCTTGAAGAGAGCCTTTGCATGGACACATGTGAGGGTCTGAAACGCACAGGAATTTTACACAGACATCTGACAAGAAAGTATATTATGCAGAAATATGATGGGAGATGATTTAACAACACGAGCAACTTACCATGAGAAAGCGTTTCTTCATTTTGTGGTTTAGTTTCGATTAAATTTCCATCGTCCAAAGCATTTCTCAGTTTATCAAGTCCTTGCTCTAAATATCCTAAGAGTCCACGGACATCATCTCTGTTAATGTTCACTTGGACCCCCTCATCCCTCAATGTCCTCCCAAGAAAATTGTCGTCACTGGTGGCACAATGAACTTCATCCTTTGATGTACTACAACCATCTTCAAGTATTACCTCATTCTCAAGTGGAGTAAATAATTCGTGGATATTGCTTAAGTGGAGTTCTTTCGTCGGTATGATGTCATCTTCCTTGATATCATCATTATGAGTGGTATCGTTCTTAACCATGACGTCACAGATACTAACGACCGAGCTATCATTTACGTCATCACTAAGGGTGAAGTTAGGATCAGATTGTAAACGAACTATGATAGAAAGAAGGGATTTTTTCTCTTCGTGTAGACGGTAGATTTCCATTTCAAGTTCAGAAATTCGCCTATCATTATGCACTGAGTTGACTTCAACGTCTGTCTTTTGGATGTCATATTTTTGTGTGGAGTGGCCTTCCGTCAATTTTTCATCTAAGCATTTCAATTCGTTTTTCAACTTTGATAGAGTTTCGTCGTTTTCGTCATTTTCGTGCTCATGTTGTTCAGCAAGCAACTTGCGCATTTTTTGTAAAGTGTCGGCCAAGCATGTATATCTTTGCTCTGTTGTGAAAATGTCCGTGCATTCGGCTTTAACGACCGCCGAGGATTCGGATTCTGTTGCGCTACCAACAGAGGATTCTCGTTGGTTGTTAAGTAACTGCATGCTCTGGAGTAGAACCCGTTTCTCTTCAAGAAGTTGCGCAACTTTGTCCTCCAGGTTTCCCGCGAATGTGATTTCAGCACCGGAATCCTTAGAATGGTCTTTATCATCACATGGTTTACCGCTATCTGTCTCCAAAGTTACATCATCACTTCCTTCGATGTGACAATGATTTTCAGATTCAACTACAGTCATAGTGGATGCCTTGGAAATGTTTTTAGAATTGTTTGAGTTAGAAGAAGTGTCAGCAAAATTATTATTATCGTGTTCTCTCGATTCCGAAGGAGATCCTTGAGCAGCGTATAAAGAAAAAAGGTTTTGAAGTAATGTCCTCAGCTCTTCATGCAGACGCTGAACCTGAATGGATATGCAGCAGTATAAGTATTTTATTTAAAAACAACTTAACCATGTCAAAAAAAATGAATACGTTTTGTCAATGTCATGTTTTCATAAGACGAAGAACACAAACCTCATCCTCCAAATCTTGATTCCGTTTTGTAAGAGATGAAATTTCATTGTTTGCTTTTTTCAAGCTCCTTCCTTGTGATTCTTCTATTTCATCCTTGAGAGCAGTAATCTTTTTCTCATATTCACTTTTGAGTTGAGCCTTCATAACGTCACCACGATATGACAGAACATATTTCAGATATTTCGCTTCTTCCTCCATATCCTCGTGCTCCATTCGTAGTTCGGAATTTGCCGCCTCTAATTCGTGAATACGCTGTTCACTGTCCTCCAACTTCTTGCACAGCTTTTGAATACAGTCCAGTTTCCCCACACCGTGATCCATGGAAAGAGTGCGCTCAAGTTTTCGAATCTTCTTCGTAACACGCGCTCGTTTTTGATCACCATCTGCAGAATAATATGGAGTGAAAGTCAGAATTACGATTTAGCGTAAACAAATCATATGCTAAACCATTCCTACCTTCCTCGACAGCGTCTACTTTTTCTTCCATGTCACTGACGCTTGTGTCTGCTTCCAACTCCCCCGTGACGTCACTCGAAGATTGGAATTTCTGGATCATCGCAAACCTCGTTTCCAATAAATCTTTCTTCTGCTTCTCAAGATTTCGAATCTTGTTGGCTAAATCATCAATGCATTGTTCGTTGGATTTCAACTTCTTTTTAAACACATGTAAAGTAAGAATATCTTCAGTATCAGCCGGCAAAGTTTCGGGCTCGACAAAAACCTCCTCACTGCTGCAAGGTATGACTTCTAATGAAAAATTATTCTTGGATTCCATCTCCAGTTTTCTTCTCTTTTGAGCTTCGACGTTTCGTACCTGTTCTAAGACTTCCTTCAGAGTGGATGTAAAAAAAGCAGCGATTTTATTTTGTTCGTACAGTAGATCGTCTCTTTCTTTACGTAGTGTTTGTACGATATCTTTCGTAGAGCTTAACTTTTTCAATAATATTTCAGAGTTTTTCTTCGCAACAGAAGAGTCAGATTTAACCTCGTGAGTTTCTCGACAGACTCTTTCACATTCTTGCAAGTGACCAACGGCAATTTTACGACTGTGCTCAACACACTCGTACTCCGTGATTAGATTCGTATTTTGCGCCCGCAATTCCTTGAGTTCATGCTCGGCGGTTAACAACATGAAGCTGAGACGATCGCGTTCTGATGCCAACACATCCTTCTCGCGTCGTAAGTAATCCATTGTACCCGAACCATCTTTCAATTTCTCCTTGAAAGTGACAATTTGTTTTTTATTTTTTGCATTCTCCTGCTCCGTTAGCGATAATTTCTTTTCCAAGTGAAGTACACTTTTTTCGCGGTTTTTGAAATTTTCCCTTAATTCAGCAATGGTTTTCTTCAATGCTGAAACCTCACTCGACGTTGAAACTATGCTGCTGCTGCTGTCAGTGTCGCACTCGTTGGCGTTATGTTTTTCACGTTTGTCGCTCGTGTCACTAGCTTTAGTGTAGAATTTGTATCCACCAAGTTCACGCAGTACCACTGGCTTATCTGTCGTAAAAAAAAACCGGGTTTTCGTTTTCAGCCAGAAAACCTCTCGTTCATATAAAATGGACCGCAAAAGATCGATGACTTGTGGAGAGGGGCTCATATTGATACATCCATGTATGTTAATTCGTCTTAATCCACAATCACCATTGATTTCAAAAGAAACGAATAAATTTAAATGAAACATGTAGCCCCTTTAGTCATCGATCTTCGATACGGTCCCTGTATGAAGGAGGATTACAGTAAATTCAAAAGAGACTTAACTATAATGTAAATTGTGACAATTTAAAAGTAGTAAGGTCAGGAGAACCATAGGTGTTGACAAATACTTTAAGCCCCGCACCCCCTTTGAAATATGAACGATTTTGCATATTTTCCACCAAATTATAAGGAATTTAGAACGTGTTACCATTCTCAGGTTTTCTCAAATCAAGAGTACTGCGACAGCGGAAGAATTTTGGATTGAGCACACCGCTCTTTTTCCTATAAAATGCATACATCGAGATTTGTAAGGCCGTAAGCTGTAATACACGAGGCACGTTTTACATTATTCACTACGATACAATTTTTTTGCGTCTATGCCACACGATTCGGATGAAATGTATGTTGGTGTTCGGCATCGTTGCAAATCACGACACAATCGTCGTTAATCACTCGGTTAATCATGTCTATTGAAGAACTCAAGTGTATTAAATATCGCTCATTACATCACAAGAAAATGAAGTATGACGATTACCCAGAAATGACAACAAACCTTGCGCTCAAAACAGGTTCAGATAATTTTCTTTCTTTCATAAAATCAAATGGATCGCTACTTTTGCCATCTTTACCATACTTTACCACGCCATTCTCGACCTCGTCTTTTTCAACTCCAGCCACATTCTCATTTTCAACATCCCTATCTGTCAACAAGATCTCACTCGATCCCTCGACAACCCTAGGTAAGTGTTTCAGAACACCAACAGAGCTCATAACGATAGACTTATCAAATTTTTCTTCAGTTTTATCTTTTCCTCGCGATCCTGGCAGTTGATCATAGACAGTGGTACCGATTTGTCGAGATAACACCGATATAATTGTGAGTTTAGCCGCAGCTTTTTGAAATACCCGAGATGCGTTTGACGTGGGCCTGATCACGAGCTCTGAAAAAGGCGAAAACATCGCACACTTTACAGGGAGAATATTTTTCATTTAAATTCAACTTTACTGCTCGGATTTTTTTTTGCAAACGGAAAAATTCAATTAAATAGTGATGACAAACACGAATTATGTTGTGCTGCACGGCACGAAAAACACATCCATCATTCTCAACAACCTTCTGGAAATTGAAGAATGGAAAAAATTATTGCATCGTCGTTGGCAATCATGTTGTAGATGCACAGCAATATTGTTGAATCTTTTTTTGTATCGACTAAAAGAAAGCCTTTTTGTGTGTGTAACCGACAACCTTGGATGGCTTTTTCCCATATCAAAATCTTATTCTGTGTTGATGTTGCAGTGGCCATCTGACGAGAATTATGCGCAAAAATATTTAAACTTTGCAAAATTTAACTATTACGTAGTGTGAACACTTTCGTAGAGGTTTTTGGAAAATCCTTTTAAGTCGCTTATATGCACTCGTAACTAAACTATTTCACCTTTGAACCAATCTCATTTATGAAATCACATTCTGTGTTTTACTTAGAAAGTCAGTTTCAGTGATGTACCTTCGAATGTACGTAAAATTATGTACCTTCACATTTGCTTTCCGCAGACAGCATTTTCGTTCTGGTAGTTTGTGAATTTTCTTTCCGAAGTCAATATATCACCGTTTTCAATACTCACGCAAGTGAAGATCTGTAATACGAAAAGGAATTCCATAATTTATAATGTCTATTTCACATGTCGTTGAAAGATCAATAAAATAAGTACAAAATAAGATGAAAACAATCTTTATACGGCATCCTAGACTAGAAACATGAAAATTATACCAAAAATCAATTGCTAGTTAATAAAATAATAAATACTTCACTCGTCTCTCGATGAAGAAACGTGTGAAGACAATAAATGTTCAATTACTGAATGACATCTCAATAACCGTGAAATTGGTTTGGAAAATTTGTTTTAGTTCGAAGGTGCACATGACAAATACGACAATTACTTACCTAAACAGAGAACAATACAATCTAAACAATAAACGTTTTGAAGAAAATTACGAGCATCTGTCTCAAATTGTCTGGCATCATCATATATAAGCTCAACCATAAGCCACAAACGAATTCTTCAATCGAGTTTAGCGCAGAGGCAAACACTTTTTATTGGAAAGGTCAAAACGAACCTAACTGTTTGCAGTCATGCAAACGTTTTCTGGCCCACCAAATGAAATAACGAAGCCAGACGAATTTGACAGGATGAAATAATAATGTGGCAAAAAGTTAATCGTGGCTTTACCACTAACAATTCTATGCGATATAATGGTAATATTAAGTTGTTCTAACAAGCCAATAGAGACTTACCGTCATTCTTAATGGTATATTTCGAACACAGGTTTTTTGCAATTAGACACGCGTCATTGGTGAATCGTTGTAATTATGAATGAAATATTATATACATGTGATTTCGGGTGCATTTAAAAAGCCACCTCACACAATAGGGGTTTAATATTTTCCGATGACGTAACTATTAGGGTGTGGACTGCGAGTGTTGGGTTACACAGAAGGGGCAAAAAGCTGTGTAATGAAAGGGGAACCCAAATTTTTATCAAATTCAAATAAATGTCGACGCGTCAAATTGAATAATGCCACAAATATCGAAATGAGTTTATGATGCTTTTTTAAGTGACCTTCTCCGTGCCAATTCCTCCTGTTGTACATAATTATGTCAATAAACGACTGAGCTGTCTTGAATGCCTGTAACGATGGTAACGATAAACATGGGCGTACCCCCCGGTAGGAGTGAAGGTAGGCTAGGGGAGTGGCAATTACCAAATTTTCGGAAAAACAACGCAAGATTGGGTAAATTGCTAGTCGCTAGGTAACCCCACGAAATACTAGCCGCTAGGCCCCGTCATTATAAGTTTTTTAATTTCAAAATACCACTCCTGTCGATGTTGGGGTCATTAAAATGGTCATTGTCAATGTATCGCAACTTTTTGTATGAGTACCCCCATAGTACCCTAAAGTACACATACCAATATACGCATAATATACGCGCCAAATGGCGGGTACTATTTCCAATATGGCGGATAAAGAACTTGTAAATTTGCCATGGTAAATAGGCCTTCACTTTCAACTGACTTAAGCAAGAAAACGTTTTACAACTCAAATTTTTGTTTAATTAGGGTGGAGAAATATCGTCCAAATAACTTAGACGAGTTGATTTCTCACAAAGATATTATCAAAACAAGTGAGTAGATACTAGATAAGTATTTGATATTTCGAAGTATTTCCAAATTCCAACGGTGCATAAAACCGGCCGTTTGCAAATAGTTTCTGGATTCACATTTAAAACCTCATCCTTCCAGTTCAAAAGTTTATCAAAGAAGAAAGATTACCTCATCTGTTGTTTTATGGTCCACCTGGGACAGGCAAGACCTCGACAATTCTTGCTATCGCTAAGCAACTTTATACTAAAAAAGAATTTGGATCTATGGTTTTGGAAGTGAGTTTCATAAAAAAAATGAAAACATTGGCAAGATCTCTTGTCTTGAAATGCTTTCTTCCTAATATTCACTATTTTTCCAAACAGCTTAATGCTTCAGATGACAGAGGAATCGGCATTGTCCGTGAATCCATACTCAGTTTTGCAAGCACAAGAACAATCTTTAAGTAATTCAATGATTATTGCATATGGTTAATATTAATTTGCAGTTAATTATTTCTTAAACCAAATTGAAAAAGGTCTGGATTTAAGATGGTGATTCTTGATGAAGCAGATGAAATGACATCTGATGCTCAAAATGCATTAAGGAGAGGTGAATAATGTCAACTGACACAGTTAATTCTACTTAAACAGCACATGCCACCGGAATTTATAATGCTTTTTGTACATATAGTAATGGAGAAATTTACAGAAAACACCAGATTTTGCCTCATTTGCAACTACCTCAGCAAGATAATTCCAGCATTACAATCTCGATGTACCAGATTCAGATTTGGTCCACTCGATATGCAACAAATGAGTTCAAGGCTTGACTTTGTGATTGAAAATGAAAGGTTTGTATATCTTTGAGTTTTTACTATCATGCAAGATTTGATTTGCAAACGTGAATAGCTTTCCTTACCATTCTACTTTCAAATTATAGAATAAATGTTGTCGAGGATGGCAAAAAGAGTTTGATAAGATTATCTGATGGTGATATGAGAAAGGCTTTGAATATCTTACAGGTAGGTGTATTTGATTTGTATATGTAATAGCATGGTTTCGAGTGCAATTTGGAAGAAACATGCAGAGTGAGTTTTTCAAAGACTATCAAAATTGCAAAAGTGCAATTTGAAGTCTTTGAAAACCTCACAAGAGCATGTTTTCCAAATTGCATGAGAAACCATGCTATTACTTATTAATAATATACATGAAAAAATTTCTCAATTCTGTTGACTTTTAACTTAAGTGTACATACATTTCAGTCGGCAAGTTATTATTATCGACCAGCTCGTATATTTCAATTAAAACTTACGCCAGCCACTGTAATTGCTTTGTTTACATTAATTTAACTTTCCTGCTTTTCAAATGTTTTATT
Source organism: Xenia sp. Carnegie-2017 (assembly GCF_021976095.1). NCBI lineage: Eukaryota > Metazoa > Cnidaria > Anthozoa > Malacalcyonacea > Xeniidae > Xenia > Xenia sp. Carnegie-2017. The sequence goes on along the minus strand of NW_025813447.1, from coordinate 9,649,011 downwards.
TTGATTGGCTCTAACATCACTTCTTTGTTTGAGTAACCAATCAGGAGCACATTTTTCGAAAATAAATTGCAACGGTGTTTCGCTTTTTTGCACCAGTGTTTCGCTTTTTTGTAGAGTACTTCGATCGCATTTGACATTGTCAATGAGGAAAATATCTACACATGCACAGGAAAACCTCAAAGAAATGATATAGCCAAAATTGTAGATTGGATGTTGAATGAAGATTATAAAACATCTTATCATAGTATCCTTTTACAAAAACATTTCAAAATACTCCTTAGCTTTGAAAGTGTAGTGTTGAAGTTGAAGCATGTATGTGGTTGCTATTTTTGCTTATTGCGTGAAATGTAGATCTTAATGCAATAAGATATAATGGAACTTAAAACAAGGAAAGGACTTGCATTGGATGATATCCTGGCAGAAGTTCACACCTATGTACATAGAGGTACAATGACTAAAACATAAACAGGAGACTCTAAATGTTATTATATCAAATCATGGCTTGTTTTGATTTAGTTGACTTTCCTGCTGTGGTGCGCATGCAGTTACTCGACAAAATGGCAAATGTAGAGTAAGTACTTTTCTTAAAGCTCGTTCTGTTATGATATTTTTCTTTTAACTGAAAGCAATTCGTTTTTTATACCTAGGCATCGACTGGCTTCAGGTACTTCAGAAAAGATACAACTAGGTTCATTACTTGCAGCATTTCAAGTGGCACGAGACATTGTGTCTAATAGCATTAACGAAGCCTCATAAGTTCAAAGGCTAAGTGATAGCAGATTAAACTTCCTAATATGACTACTATGAAGTCAAAGCAATGTTAGATAAAAATTGACTGTAAAAATAGTATTAATATCATATTACTGCAACATAAATAAATATTTATCTTCCAAAAAATGGCCTTTCTCAATGAATACAAATGATCATATCTTGCCAATACTTACTTAATGTTAATCAATATTTCATGAGGGACTTTCCATTAAGATATTGGCAAAGTCCTCCTTGCTCACATTTTTCACAATTGAGGTTCCAAGTTTAAGAGAAAGATGTACAGCCAACACATGCTTACACTAGAATAATTCAAGGATGAATTTATCAAATCATTACCATTGAGCTGGTATAAATTGTCTAATAAAACAGATTGTCATACCATTAGCATCTCTTCTTTCATCAAGACTACATGAAGTAAACATTGTTCTTAACAGTTAATCATGAGAACTATTATTAATTATAGGAGAAAGAAATAATACAACCAAGCAGATATGGTTTTCCAACCAATAATTTATTATTGTAGTAAAAGGAAAAATGAAGAATGTACAACACATACCATAGTAAGTATATGATGGGCATGTGCAATATTCTGAGGACATTAGACACAAGTAAATTCGTCCAGACAAGCCTTTAACCTTAAATGTAAAAAGGCAAAGTTAAACTGAAAGATCTCAAAAATTAGCAAAAGCAAAAGATCTCTCAATTTCAAGTTTATCTTTATTACTTGGAATGCTTCTCGGCCTTGAGGAGAAAGTACTCTCGTTACCAACTGACGATCAATCAAATCCAAAGCTTGCAGCAATGTCTGTGGGAATACAAGCCGTAACCTGAATGGAATATTCCACAGTTTTAAACCTTTACTACGGTTTCTTAAAATGTACTGTATCTTTTTATATCACATTAGCATTATAAATATTAAAATAAGCTGCTTGCATCTTGCATACATTAAATAATTATGGACGTCGTCCTCGATCCTCGTCTCATAAACACAAATTGTATAAATAATGAATAACAGTAAGATTGCATCGTGAAAGAAATAAAAACATTGTACTCACGCAGATAGTAATTCATCGCTGGGCACCTGATTGTCTACCCACAATGAAAAAAGGAAAAATTGATGAAAATCTTTCATTCATTTGTATGAAAGAGCAGAAATATCAAATAAATTCAAAGACGCCATTCCAAAATGTGTAAATTTACTTTCTCGCTCTTCGTGCTTTTCACGTTCGACCTCTTCAAATAGTTTTAGAGCAATTTCTCGTAGTTTTCTCATGCTTATAAATAATCTCTCGAACCCATATATGACATATTTGCTTTATTCAACTGCATAATTTAATCTATACATTGACCTCAACACACATTGAGGAGCCTGGACTATCATATCCTATATCCTTATAAAGTAAATGGTTTGAAATGGTTTGAATCTACATTTATAAACATATCCTATATCCTATATCCAGTCTATTAACTTAAACTTTATTGATTTAATTCACAAATCTTAGCCATCATCAGTAACATACACTGATAAGTTTCAGTTACCTAATTACTTAATTTGCACATGACTATAACTAGAAATATAAAAAGATATGAATGTTTCTGAGATATATTGGATACAAGACTCTAATCAAAAGTTCAAAACACTTTATTGCTTGCAACATTTGTTGCACAACCTTTTTTACGCCTTTCCAAAATAGGGTAGTTTTTATTCATCGACATAATACATCTCCTTTTCCAGAGGGAATATAAACATCCAATGCAAGCATTAGAATCATTTCCTTGTGTGCATTTGTCTAAATGTAAGGTTAACCCTTGGTCCACGGCAATTTTTACGAATTGGCAGTGAATGGTACCAGAATGAATTAGTTGGGTGATTCATTAGCAGGATGCTGCCTGATTGCAGACAAAGTTTGACAGGTTCAATTTTTCTGGTTGCTTTGGCTCCTCTTGAATCCTGGTGACGAAAAACAAATTGTCTCTCCTGACCAAAGGATAGAGAAGCTATTGGGCTTTTGGCAATCAGCTCTTTTTCATCATCTTTATGTTCACCCATGTGGTCAATACCATCTTTGTATCGATTAATCAGAACAAAATTGAAATACACCCCAATCATGTTCACCAACATGTCCCGAAGTGCTTCAAGAAATGGAGTCCATGGTTCTGCAGTAACTGTTGTCCCTGAAAATGTATATTTCAAGCCATAATCTCCAAATGATGCTTGTTTCCGTGGGACCTGATGCCACTTTCCAAAAACCTGAACCTTACTCTCTTTCTCATACTCAATTTCTTTTTCAAGGAATTTGAACATCTTGTACGCATCGCCAGCCTTAAACAGAATACTATATTGCAATTCTAAATTCTCAGCTGTAATTCTCCTCCATTCAGGCTCAAGCCTTCTGCTCAAGAGTATCGAAATGTCATCGAATTTACCCAAAATATTATTCCTCGCTAGTTTATTTGATCGTTTTCCTTCTTCCAATTCTTCGTTTTCCTCTTTCTTCTTCCTTTTACCACACTCGATAAAGAAATTTTCGATCATAATGAAGTAATATACTGATGATATTTGAGGCAGTAGATGAGGAGAAGCCAAAAACAATAGAAATGCAGAAGTGCAAAGTAACCTATACCATGCTTTCACAGATAACGATGATTATATTTATATAACCAATGAAACGCGTCCGCTGATTGGTTTAGAGCTGTGTTTGCATAAGCCTGTGCCAAAACCAATCTGAGCTCAACCAATCAAATCAATCAATCAATCAAAGAGAATTTGCACATCAATCATGAATACACGTAGAAGAATGTTAAAACGTTTTATTTGTCTTATTTGTCTCATTATTTTTATTTTATAAAAGAAGTAAAAGATCTCGACCTTCGGTCTCGGGCTTGCACTGATCAGCTCTCAACTTCTCTCAAAGGTCTCCTCGATTTGCATAGGCCCGTGCAAAAAAGCATCTTTTATTTCTTAAATAATCAATTCAATATGGCGGCCGAAGAAGAGAAAATGCTTGATAGAATTCATTGGAAAGTAAGAAAACTTTACTTAAATAGATACCGTTTTTTAAATTCTTGATTTTTTTTTAAAGAAACTTCGACAAAATATTTTTGATCCACAACTTATCTTTATATAATTTAATTTATAGCCTAGATGTATTGACTATTGGAGTAAGTGGAGAACGTGTGTAGGTATACTATTGACTAAAATATTCAATCAATACTACATATCAAAATATTTTTATTATCAGTGTTGTGCACAAATTAACAACAAACCAATCTTCAGCATCTTCAAATCAATTCCGTAAATATTATCAATATGGGAAATTCGAAGACTGCAAGGTTTATCAAAAAGACTTGAAAAACTGTTTTCTGTGGAAGACTAGGAAGTCTGTGGATGCTTTAGTAAGTCTAAGGCTGCAAATATTGAAGGAATTTTCTAAATGAGTTTCCAAGGAGCCACTTACTTTTCTCCGTTCCGGATGTATTGACAGACAAGTTTGGATTTGTTTTGCAGGACAGTCTTATATCAAGGAAGCATGAAGAGGAATACATGTTGTCTTCAAGATTTGCACACTGTGTTTGGGAAATTAGAGATGACCCATCAAATGATTGGAATCAGTGACAATAGTGATCTGACAAATTGTTGATTATTCTGAAAAGTTGAAAGGGGAAATGACAGTATTTGGTCAACTCAACTTTGATAAAGAACCTGAAAATTTTGAAATACATTGCACTCTTAATTTACATTTTCATTATAAACGAGTGTGATTTGTGTTGTGTGACATAGCAACGCTAGTAAACGCTGCATTTACAACACCAATAGCAACAAAAAGAAATAATAAAATATTATGTATATTGTTGAATGCCGTTCGATAGAATCGCGCCTACGAAACGCCCACCGTTCGTTGGTAAAGTTTGTGTTTACGTTCAAAACTGGTGCTGATAATTTTGTTTTTCACAAACTTGTGGAAAAATGAAGGAACGACCTTCAACAGATTGAAGTCCTCACAAGAAGCTGCTTTTCTAGGCTGTGCATATGTGTTAGTTCGTGTTTATGAATATAATTTAAAAATATTTAGAATAATTTTAATGATACAATGATAATTTTTTATTTTGGCCAATCACAACGCTAGATTTGCTAAGATAAAAACAAATTCACTTTTCCACAAAGCTGTCGACGTTAACCACACCGTCCGAAGTGCTTTACGCTCTCCATTTTCAACATTATTTCTGCAAATTCCCTTATTTTTTGAAAAAAGATGGATGCTCCACTCACACCAGAGTTAAAGAAAGAGTTAAAAAACAACGCTGAAGCTATTGTGAAACCGGGGAAAGGTATTTTAGCTGCTGATGAAAGTACAGGCACGATGGGTAAAAGATTTAAGAATATATCTGTCGAAAACACTGAAGAAAATCGCCGTCTTTACCGACAACTTCTATTCTCAACCGACCCGAAAGTTGCTCAGAATATTGGTGGCGTTATACTTTTTCACGAAACTCTTTATCAGAAAGCTGACGATGGCACGCCGTTTGTGAAAATGATTCAAGACCTCGGTATCCTTCCTGGTATAAAGGTTGATAAAGGTGTTGTACCTCTGGCTGGGACCGTGAATGAGTGCACGACCCAAGGTTTAGATGGTTTGGGAGAGAGATGCGCTCAGTATAAGAAAGATGGCTGTCAGTTTGCTAAATGGCGTTGTGTTTTGAAAATTGGCCCTAATAATCCTTCCGAATTGGCGATGAAGGAGAATGCCAACGTATTGGCGCGATATGCAACTATCTGTCAAGCCAATGGTTTGGTACCAATTGTTGAACCTGAAATTCTTTGTGATGGCGAACATGACCTTGAAACGTGTCAAAAAGCAACGGAAGCCGTGCTGTCAGCAACGTACAAAGCTTTGATGGATCATCATGTTTATTTGGAGGGCACATTACTCAAGCCGAACATGGTTACACCAGGTACGTTTAACAAAAAAATGTTTTTAATACGGTTCCATATCCTTAATTGTACACTATGCGACATTGTGAAATGATGTTAGTGTATGTGAAATTTACGTACAATATTATGTTTTTGTTTGTTGTTTTATCACGCCGGCCTTTCCGCTTTTCCTTGTTGCACAAGTTGTATAATTTTAAACAAGAACATACTGTGGTGACGTCAAAGTCAAAGTACAAGTGCTTTTGTTCGTCCCTATTGTACAATATTAAATATAATTGCAGGTCAGAGTTGCTCAAAGAAATACACACCAGAACAAATAGGTGAAGCAACAGTCACAGCCCTTCAACGTACTGTTCCTCCTGCCGTACCTGGTATTACCTTCCTTTCTGGTGGTCAATCTGAAGAGGAAGCTTCAGTTAACCTTAATGCAGTCAATAAGCATCCTGGTTTGTCTACAATCTTTTCTCAAACATCTTTTCAACATTTTTGTTAATTAGTTAATTATTTTTCTGATTTCATACTTCTCATTTTGTTCTTAGGGAAGAAGCCTTGGGCATTGACCTTTTCATTTGGACGTGCCCTTCAGGCAAGTGCCTTAAAAGCATGGAGTGGTAAACCAGATAATGTGAAAGCAGGACAATGTGAGTATGCTAAACGAGCATTGGCCAATGGTGCAGCTTCATGTGGAAAATATACTGGCATTGAAAGCCTTGCTGGAAGTCAAAAGACTTTTGAAGCCAACTATGCTTATTGAAAACTTTATACTGCCTATATCATATCTTGAAGAAAAACAAAAATTCTGGGCAGTCATTAGGCTAAGATAAATTATTGCAACATTAAACTGAAACTGTGCTTATATACGAACTAGTAGTCAATAAATGAATTCTTGAATTTCTATGTGTCTAATCATTGCATCATATGGAAATGCTACAATTTGTTAATAAAAAGATGTATAGAAATCAAATGCATAAATAAGAACCAATTCTATTGTACATGATTTAATTAATCAGTTATTAGGATACGTAATGATCACAGTAATTACCATTGCATCATGTAGGATGAAATACATTTGGCATTTCATGAGCATTTTGCATGTGCTCAAAAACTCTAAAATGGAAGCACAAAAACCAAATCAAAACTTTTGGTAATATGTTGTGTTAATCACTAAAAATGGAAAAAGATCTCAGTATACAGCCCCTCTCACATTCCTTGCCTTTCTCAATACCTTAAAAGCAAAATATGCATTTGTACGACTCTCCTAAGCATGAAACTTCGTGGTTGCTTTCAAATACTTCATTCTTCTATAGAGGCTAGCTTTGAATTTGCATTTCGTGATTGTTCGTTGGTACTAACACACTTCTTCATTAACCATTCCCTCACTTTCTAGTATATTTTTGAACAACTTCATCAAAAATTGAACAAATAAGTCCCTTGTGACTGACTGCCATACAACTTTCATCTTCTCCAGGGCACTACCACATGCCTTCACTTTTGCTTGTCTTCAACAGGTTATGATCTATCTATAGCATTGATTTACCTTTTCTGTCTAGTATCTCATTTATCTACCTTTCCTTTGCAAATGTATTTCTAGTGTGGCAAGTTTCAAACTTACCCAGTGTCATATTTTTCAGCAACAACTCGTTTGCACGATTCTGTATATGCCAACTTATACAATACCTGAATGAAATTCACCAATCATGTGAATATACAATTGAAAATGATCATCATATATGAAAGTGACGGCACAGTTTATGAATGACAAAAATATCATACCAAGAAAACAAGACAATGAAGTAATATGGTGTAAAAAAAGGTCACAGCCCGAGCTATTTTGTTGGACAGAATGAATTTTCCCTACAAAAAAACACCATCAACATTTAGCTTGCGTTGTAATGTAAATTCATAATGACAGCAACAATGCTGAAGCATTGAAACAAAGAGATACGTAAACACGAGCGCGGTTCGTTTTGTATTTTTTACCATGTTCAGTGTAACTCTGTCATGAGCACTTAAACCAAGGTATCTTTGTTGTTTTTCCTGAAGGAGGAATTGTGAAATATGTTAGAGGTTCTACACTTCACAACCGAAATCTCAAGTTGCTCACGTTTTTGTTGAAAGCGGCAAAAGGATCAAGTCGTGCTTCATATTGGGAAGAATACTTATTGACAGCTATTTCATCCATTTCTCGGTTATTCCCACCTTTGTTGGGATAACTCTGCAGAAAGCGAATTTTCTCATAAAGTTTAACGTTGTCAGAACGCAAGCCGTCGATTTCATTTTGCAAAAGACTTGTTTGTCGTTGTTGGTGACGTACTTGCTGAAAGATAAAAACGAAAGCACATGAAAGATCATCTTTGCAAGATACCAGGAAGAACAGTTTAATGGCTTAATTTCACTGATTGAAAAACTCATTACATACTGCTTCAAGTTCCATATTTCGCGTCTTAAATCTCTCACGCTGACTTGAAATAATGGGCAGAAGGGAGTCGGCGGATGAAGAACTTTCCACGGGAATCGCTTCTAAAAGATGGCAAAAAATTTGGACATTTGAAGTCATGTGAACTGCCGTCAGCCAAAATACACGACACAGAGATATATATGAATAAACACGAATATACCAAAGGCATTAGTTCCCTATACTCTTTTTATCAAATACATTATAAAATGATGAAATACATCATTCCATTGAACAATCTTACCTGATGGTATGATATTCGGACTTTTTACAACTCCCTGTACAGCGACTGACACCAGCTCTGATTCAGTTGTTGGTCCAGATTCACCCTTGAACAAAAAGAATGAAAATAGAAATGGTGTTGTGTACAGAAAGAGAGAAAGGAGAATTACAAAAAGGCAGTGGGAAGTTCATAAAATAATCAAAAAGATCGTTGTAGGAAAGAGAGGGAAATGGGAAAGCATAAAAAAGAATCGATGAAATAAGACAAGATAGGGGGGGAGGAGGAGAGAAGTGAGAAATACATCGATTGACGGGTGAATATTCTCAAAACGTCGTGTTATGTATATATTTCGACGTTCGCCAACTGTAAAACAACAAGAAAAACACACAACATTTCGAAAGAAACAAAAAACGCTAATGATCTGAGAATTACATAGAACGAGCAAACCTGCGCGATGGCTATACCACCACATTGAACCTAGACTAAAACGATAAATTTTTTTCATTATGTTTTCATTTATCAATCATGCACCATATGTTTTGTGCTATAATAAGCACTTTAAAATATTTCACCTCTCCTTGCCCTCGATGCGTTGATGGTAAAGCGTGGACGGAGAGAAGATCCGCCTCAAGCTGTTTGATCAATTCTTGCTGTTCTTTCAGAGTGCGAGCTGCGTCGGTAAACTGTTTTTGGAGGTTCTCGTGACGTTCTGAAGAAGAAATATCAGAAAAATTCATACTTACACCACTCACAGCATGGGATGTTTTTACCCCGAAGCAAAACGAGTTGCTTAAAGGTTGCAGACAAGATTGCTTCAAATTAGTAACAGAAATACGAGTTACATGTTTGTAAATGTAGATCGTCCAGGTTGGTATAGTCCTGAGAAGGACTGTTTTTATTGTTGTTGACTGACGTTTCGACAACCTTAGCGGTAGTCATCTTCAGAGTCAAAACTAGTATCAAATACGAGTAACAAATTCTAAATTTTCATGTCCTTTACGAGTCACATACTCCTTATATCCGGAAAGGGTCACATAAAACCCCACAAGTCCCTGAAAAAGTGTCGCACATACCACATGCCCTAAGAAATTATCGTCTATTTCAGACGGCAAAATTTGCAAATTCGTTGCCAAGGTCGAAAGTTCTTGATGAAAAGAGTTTTATGAGCTTGCTGTTTAGAGACTTACTGACCTGTTAGCTCTTCAATTGCAAATTTAAGCTTGGTATTTTCCGACTGCAACCCTTGAAATACAAAAAAGAGGCTTTGGTCTTTTCCAAACACGTTTGCAATTTTATACGTGCACTATAGTGCAAACATAAAGACCAACATACCGCGATTCTTCTCCAGAAGAAGAATTTCCAATGACTTTCGATCATCCTGTAAATGCCCAACAGAGAATTGGCTTTCATCAAACACAAATCAATGAAATAAATAAAATTGATTGTAACCTTTTCAAAGACCCTGTCTTTTGTATCGCTATCGTCTTCAATGCTTGGTGATCGTGAGAATTCAACTGACTTTAAAATGCTATCAAAAGAGCAAAAAAATTGGCATTCAACCCGTCATTGTAGCTACATGACCTCGAGGATTGTATCATTTTCACTTACTCTAATTCTCTACGGATTTCCTCGTAATCAGCTTGTTGTCTCAATTTTGTTTCCTGGAATATAAGAATGACATGAAAGTAATTAGTTTTCGAAATTTAACATTATATAATCAGGTCACGTGGAAAACATGTGACCCAGACTCAAACCATTGATATTGTATTGAAAAGTGATGACATTTCTATTCATACACTTACAAGTTCGATTATCAACTCAGTTTTCTCGGCCAATTGCTGCTCAAGTGATGCGATGCGTTGATTTCCAGCTTCGCGCATTTTATTCATTGCAGCCTGAAGTCGTTGAATGTCGTCAACCAATTGGGTGATCTTAAAGAATTCAAGGCATTAAAAATAGGCACGTATGCGTACACCAAGAAACCAAAAGACGGAAGATCAATCGATACACATTGGAAAAATAACTGATCTCAATGTTGTGGTGGAAGAACGCAAAGAGGAAGCGATGGATCCGTTTCTTTGATTGGATTGAAGTATGCAATTGGTTAAATACACAATTGTCTAGCATTCATCCGTGTATTGCTTTAAAAAACCTTGTTGTAAAAACTAAAACGAACAAGTTAATAAAACCATAAAATTTCATCCTCAATATTACTGTGTTTCTCTGCTCTTGACTTGCAGTCTAAAACCTATTCCCAAGTACATTTCTTCCACTAATTCATACACTGTTACTAACTTAAATGGAAAACAACAGAGATATTCATTAACAAAAGTTTGTAATAAGTTTTGTTGGTGACTAAATCCTCAGTACTTAACCAAATGAACTATTTCCCTCTATAGTACCACTCACGAATTCTTGTTTGATACGCATACTACTCTCGTCTCTTCTTCAAAAGTTCACGCTTAAAGTTGAAAAATGAGTATTTTCAGGTTCTAAAATACTAAATGAAAATAATACCTCGTTCTCTTTCGCAGACAGTTCTCGTTCTAAATTTGTCTTCGATATGGAATGAAAAGCGTCATCCTAACAATGAAAACAATACAAAAACGTCGGAGATAGTTTAGAAATATAAAAATCACATGTTAAATTACAAACCATGTTTTTCTGAGATCTTTCATCCGACATCTATAATCATAAAGTAGTGAAACGTCAAAAGTTTTGACATAAACGACGACCAAGCTATGACGTACCGCCAATGTTAAAAACAATAAAATTACATGCTCACCTCAAGCTCAGATTTCAATCGATTCAATTGCTCGTTCAACGATTCCGTTTGACGCTCTGATAACAGCGCCCTCTGTTAAAATAACGACCATGACATACACGATGAAACTGTCATCTTAGCTTATGTGAAGCTGTTGTCAAGTACCTGGTTTGCTCTTTCTAGGTCTGCTTCAAGAATTTCTACAGCTGAACTCCTGTGCACAATAAAACATGAATTAACTGATGTAGAGTTCATTTACAGAAAAAGTTCAAGATATATTTTGAGGTACTTTGGTTTGCATCAGCCTACCTTGCTTCATTCTCTTCATCTAGCTTTGATTTCACATCAAACAGCTCAGACTGCGTGCTTTCCAGAGCTAAGAAGAAATATAAAATATACTTATATGTCAGACTTGTCAGTAGCCAATGCAAAATTCCATGAAGGCTTGTTACATCAGCTTAGTAAATACATAATTTGCATTTGCTGTCAAACACATCTTTAGTAGTCCATTTTCGAGGACTTACCAGATTTCAAATTCGCAACTTGTAGCTCAGTTTCTCCCAACTTCTTGGCGACTTCAAGCTGGGTCTCCTGTAACTGTCTAAAATGTGGATGTCAAAATTATTTCAAATATACGTGCATATTTCATGGCTGTGAAAGAATCTCAACATGAGCACAAGCCAAAAGAAACCTGTCATATTTCATAACCCAATTTCATGTATGTAACTTTTCTGTTTTTTCAAACCATTACCTTTCTCTTTCAGCAAAAGACTTTTCCATTTCCTTTTCCTTTTCCTGAACTCGCAACTACGTATCACGAGACATGTTCAAGCAATAATGTAATTGTCAGCACAATAAAGACATTAAGGACACAATGTAGCATGATACACATACCTGAGCTGTTTCTTCAATTTTATCTTCATATTCTTTCAATTTTTCACGCAAACGATTTATTGTCACCTCTGTTAATGTAAAAGATATGAAAACTATTCGTGACAAAAAAAGATGACACATAATGAGAAAGGTTGATTGCTGCCTTCTTAAAAGATAACCGATGCATTGGGGTGGGGGGGAGAGATGACTGTCATCCTTATTAAAGGCAGATCCAGACTTTCATTTAGGAGTCCATCATTTGTAAATGTCATTATAAAATATCATTTTCTTCAACAAGCTATCAAAGTTCTGAGCTCAGTGAGGAGTTCACAGCCCACCTCCCTCTCCTTTATTTCTCCTATGGATCTTCACTTGATTATATGACTGATGTTTGAAGAAACGATAAATGATCAAATTTAAATCTTTTAACCTTGGTTCTTTACTTCAGCAAATTCATTGTTGTATTCGCTAAGTGTATCACGAAGTTTCTTGTTTTCAATTTCATAATCCTGAAGAAGAATACTTATATGAAGTATACCAGTTGCAATAATGCTGCTCTTCTAATATGTTAATTGAGTTCTAAATCGGGCTATGTTGATTGCATGTACATATTCCACAAAACTTACATGGAACTTTGAAACTTTTGATTGATTAGCAACACACTGATCCAAAGCTGGAAGAGGATCTAAGAACAGATTCATGAACAGAAATTGGCATTTGTTATTTCCACAAAGTCAAATTAAGAAATAGTTTTCACAAACCAGGAATTTCCACGACTCTCTTGTACAGTGATAAAAATGCTGTTTCTGCAGCTTTGCTTCGTTTTGACAATGAATCTACCTGTATAAAAAACTAATTCTAATTGGATGCCAAAACAAATACGTAAATTCAAAGCAAAGAAAGCATGAGAAATTTATTGTTTTTCATGGTAAATGAGTGAAGAAAGGACAAAAAGAATAATGCTTCTCATCACATATACATTATTTTCAATATGAACATAATAGCCCAACATAAGACTTTTAAAAAAGCCATCACAATAGTAAAATAAAGAAAGATTTATTAATAAGGGAAAACTTGGGAATCTCTCCCTTAACAGGGAAAACTTTCCTTATGTCCACCACCATCTGCAGTTCTTTCCCATATAAGAAATACATTTCACTCTGCCGATTTTAATGACTTCTCAATTCTCTCTTCCTCCTCTGACAATTATGACCTTATGATTCATGAAAGCCTTCTTATATCCAAACTTAAACCCCCTCTTAACACCCAAGGCAACTCAATCCCCTTCACCTTCTTTAAAATACCGCCATTCTCACTTAAATCCATCATTGAAGCTTCCTTCTCCCCTCACATGTAATTTAACACCCTGTAATATATGCTTGTATTTAAAACCACTTGTATATAATTCATATCAAATAATCTGAAGATGTCTTAAGTTAAAGATGAAATGTTATTAATAAATGGCTTTTCTAAAAGTCTTATGTTGGGCTATTATGTTCATATTGAAAATTCGCATTCCGCCAGGCAAATCTCTGGCCATGATTTTACATATACATTACCTCCCCTTGGAAACTCTTGAGTAAAGGGGCTACTTGTTTACGCACATTCTGCAAGATAAAATGAGATGTTACAATTAATCCTAGGTAGAAAAATTCAATTTGTAGAATTTCGTTGACCCTCCCGTCACTTCTACTTCTTAAACTCAACCCTCTCCCCTGTTTCTTAAACTTAGCCCCCTTCCCTGTTTCTTAAACTCAACCCCCTCCCCTTCCTCCAGGTTCCATATTGCTTAATTCAATATAGGCAAGTCATACATCCTATCATCACCTCTGGTGTGGTCTTCTTGAATTCACGACTTAGATCAACTAACATTTTACGCGATATTTCCGACTTATCTTGTCTCCCAGCCAATTCAGTGGCTTCGCCATCTAACTTTTTCTGTAAAGGAAATGGAAAATATACATTACTCATCTCTTATTTAGAGAAAAGATGTTAATGATTCCAAATAAAATACAATTTCTCTACCTGCAACGAAATAATGTCAAAATTTCTCCAAAATTCTCGAATAGAACTCAATGTTGTTGACGCTGTAGATGCCATCTTTGTTTTATGACTTATAATTTTAGTGTTTCTTTTGTCAGCCGGCAAAAAGAGGTAAAATAACCCTTAACATTTTTAAATACTTATTTCACTATTGTATTGACTCTGTTTCTTTTTTCTTTCAAGGATTTGCAACTGCACCGGGAAAAAAAATCGTATATACATATAATTCGTGAAAACACTTTGGCATTTCGTGTACGCCACGCGCGACTTCCTTGCTACTAACATTGGCATTTGAATTTGGACTGCGGATTTCAAACCAATAAATTAACATAATTAATAACATTGTATATGTCACATATGTATATCTATTTCTTAGAACTGACGGCTGGTTATTGGAGTGCAAGAAGTTAAAAGGGAACAAATTTAAATGGTAAAAGTAAAACTTTACTTTCAGTATTTATTGCATTATAAATTTAGATGACGTGTCTTGTTTACGTTTTGTCGGCAGGCAGATTTGGTCGAGTGCTTTTAGGCAACATCAGCAACAAAGCTTAACCTATCTTGGGATTAACTAGAAACGTAAACAAGGCAAGTTATCTATTGTCAGAATCTAAATTTCGCTAAAGTTTTAGGCCTACAGCAATATGACCAACCCAGTTGGCCAGTGATGCCTATCTTACTGATATATATAAAAATGTCCATGAAATTATTTAAAATTCATACTTCATTGTGGTTGGGCTTTATTTGTAGATTTGTGTTCACATAAAGAACATTCCCATATCTCCCTAACATTATGATTAAAATTTGGGACAATTATTTCTCATTCATCCAATTTTGATCTAGGTTCATTTCCTTAAACATTGGGCGATCTTTTCTACCCCACTTTGAAGGTAATTAGTATATTCTCTAACTTCCATTTTGTATCTTGCTTTTGCTTATTGACGAAATAAGAAATTGTAATCCTTTTGGGAATCAATGTTTCAAGACGACCCTGATCACATAAACATAAATAAACGATATGATCAATTAGCAATAAACGCCAGTTATTTTTGATAATGCCTTATATGTTATTTAAGTCATGGTTATGTCCAAAATGTTTCAACTTGTTAAAAGTCATCATCAAAAGTAAGTTGTTGCATGCTAGCTTCAATAAACACAGATATTTACCATGAAGTAAATATGTGTAAGGAGGTTTTTTAAAAGGTAACAATGAGCAGAGTTTAGTTTTTGTTTATTACTAGCATTATTTTGTAAAATATAAGGGAAATTTAGGATTAGTGTTTGCATTAAGTAGTGCTTTGTCAATGTATGTTGTGGCTTGTGTGGAGGCATCGGTATGTCTTTGACATTGCTGGTTGTGTACATGCAACTATTTGACAACAAAGTTATGCTGTGATTTGTGGAGTGGGACACATTTTTCTTACTTACCCATTAAATGTGACTGGTGTGATATTTCAATAAAAAGGGAGTTGTTTTTCAAGATCTTTGGCAGATTTACATTTTGCTACTTAAAATTATTGTTGGGAGCGTTTGCTGGCGAAAAATTTTCATCAAATGTCTGTAAAGTGTTTTGGGAGAATCGGTACTGTAGAAAGCCATGAACATTTCAAGTGATACAACGCTCTTCGTTGTATGTCAGGGCTGGTGGAGTTGTTGGATAAGAAAAATTAACATTACGCGAGTAAATAAACGAACTATCCAGTGGCCACGCTGCTTGCTGTGCGTGTACAGAAAATTCAAAAAAAATCCACTTTCATTCGTATAAATGGTATTCCTGGTGGCATAAATGAATGCTTGAACAGAATCAATTCATTTCGTTCAACTCTTGGAGTACAATGTGTTGAGTCTATCCTGAAGATTTCGTTGTAATGCAAATTCCTCTCTTGAGATATCCTGTTTTGGACGTAGCGCAAATCCAAAAATTTTGATGAAACCAATTTTCAAGACAATCATTCCTGACATTTCAGCAAGCACTGCTACATATGTACTTGACGAAGTTCAATTCTTTTACTTCAACTCCTACAATACAATGCGCTGAGTGTCAGCTTGTTTTGACTTTACCAACTTGTACAAATGAACATTTTATTTGAAAAGTTTTTAGGATATTACGCAAAGAAGTTTCATTTGTTTTGAAAACCACAAGCCTTTGTAATAATGCGGTCTTTTCACGTAAATTAGTTTAAATAATTAAGAAAGGTCTGTTTAATGAAGAATAATAAGTTTTACCAAAGAACATTGTAGCTAATTAGCTTGCCTTCATTTTGCTCCAGAATTAAATACGTTAAATGTTTTTGAAAAAGCATTGAAATTTCTAAATATATATTGAGGACAAGTGGAAAAACAATAATTGTCTTTTATAGAATTACACCTGTTACGTTGTCCCGTTCAATTTTTGTGCCGCTGCGTGGCAACTAACAGGTGTTCTACAGCATATATTCCTTAATTATGATAGGAATGAAGAAAAATTACTTAAATACTGTTCTCGCAAAATGCGCGTTTTTATCTCGTACGAAAATCGTATACGCAGCGTCTCGATCGATCCCAAAGTAACAGTACGGGACCTCAAAACCATTTTACGTCGTCGATTTCATTTGAATTTGAGAAACGAGCGCGAGGAGAGCGATGAACACTTGTCGTTAGCTTATCAAGGATGTAGTCTTCAAGATGATTATGTCTACGGTGATCTGTCTCTTCCTCCCGGATCAACACTTTTATGTCGTGTGGAAAAACAACGGAAGCCTATCCTTCGAATAAATTGTGTCAACTATGAGCTAAGGATCGTCTACAATAAATTTTTTGTCGTTTGGGAGACGTCTGTTGGCGCACTACGTACGATGATACAAGACACGACTGGAATTCACGTTAGTGCTTTCAGACTTTTCGCGAAAAAAGGTTTGGAGCTCTTTGATTGTCACACCCTCGGCGATTATGGTATTGGTACTGGTGATGCTGTTGCAATGGAGATATGGTCTGATGTTGTTCATGTGATTACAGCATCACGTGACAACGATATAACTGCTACCATTGGCTCTCTTGCTTCGCTTCCGGACTCTCCGCATCTGCTCTTGTATCAACTACAGTTGTGCCTGTTTATCTCAGCTCATTACGGTTATCATCAACTTGGGACTCAGCTCATGAGATGCGGTGCGAAACCGGACGCACCAGTTGGACAGCATCCGTCACGTGTTTGGTGTGGCTCGTCTGCGAATGTCAATAACTTAAAGACACCGGCACATGAAGCAGCTCAGTGTGGTAGACTAAAATGCCTACAGTATTTTCATATGTTCAATCGTTCCATTGTCGTTTGTAAAGACTCAAATGGTCTAACACCATGTAACACTGCCCGTAGGTTCAAACAGAGCGAGTGCTTCAAATTTCTCATTGCAGAAGAATTTCGTGTTCCCAGCGTACACCCTAAACTTAGTCTGTCTGCATATTCGCGCGTCCGTCAATGGTGCGATCGTGCTAAAATACGGGCTCGCTTGAACAAAGATAAAAGGTCCGTATTTCTTCTTAAGAATGGAAAAGCTGTGAGGATGTGTGGTGTTGTTGGTCAAGATATTGAAGTTAATGGTTACAGTAATGTGGAAGACAACAGAAAGGTAAAGAGTGCCCCCTGCTTTCTTCGCGGAAACATTGAAAAAGCATTCAACATCGCTCATAATTCTTGTACTCGGACAATAAGTGATGGCATAAAATTTCCCTGTACCTTTTCTAGAAAAAATGGTTTCCATACTTCTTTTAATGGTTCGTTAAAAATGGGACCATTCTCTCACGACGCTCAGTTGATGTCTAAGGCAACATTCAATGTTAACCCTTTAAAGCTTTCTCTTAGTCAACGTGATAATTCCCACGGTAATGGTCGTGGGAAATGTCAAAACATTAAATCTGATCAACAGTTGAACGAGAATAAGAGGGGGAAAGTTCGTACACAATCTTCTAATTCTTTACATGAAAGCCAACTTTCCTTGCATGAAAACAAAAAGCCTTCCGTCGTAAGTGGTAATACTCCATGTAAAAAAATTATCTCTCGAGAAAAGTATGTCTGGAAACCTGCGAGAACTTTTGGGAAAAGTGATGAGGAAAATGTTGGGACGTCAGTGGAGAAGGATAGACGACTTGAAACAAATGTTTCATCATCGATTGTAAACAAGAATTTGCAAAACCCCTCCAACGAAATGAAATGTAGTTATAATCGAAAGATTGAAGAGCAAAGTAATTATGACAAACCAAGATCTAATACACCCTGGCATTCAAATCACCGCGCCTCTAAACTTGACAGTAACAGTTTCCGAGACGAAAAATGTATCGAGCTGAAGCAATCGAAAAAACAATCTTCTGACATCAAATCAAGAAGCACAGGCTCGAATGCTGACTTATGTTTGAAAATAGCATCAAAGACTTTTCACAAGAAGTGTTTTCTTCGTCAAGTACAAATGGCACTTGCCATCAATGAAAAAATGTACAGGCGGTCTAATAACGGGCTATGAAAGAAAGAGGTAATGAAAAAAGGAGGTAATGAAAGGAGGTAATGAATGAAACAGGCAATTAATGAAACAGGCAATGAATGAAACAGGCAACGAATGAAACAGGCAATTAATGAAACAGGCAACAAATGAAACAGGCAACAAATGAAACAGGCAACGAATGAAACAGGCAACAGAAACAGGCAACAGAATGAAACAGGCAACGAATGAAAGGCAATGGAAACAGGCAATGAATGAAACAGGAATGGAATGGAATGGAATGAATGGAATGGCAACAGAATGAAATGAATGAATGAAACAGGCAATGGATGAAATGGCAATGGATGGAAAGAATGGAATGAATGGAACAGGAATGAAATGGAATGGAAACAGGAATGGAATGAAACAGGAATAATGGAATGAAACAGGCAATGGAATGGAATAATGAATGAAATGGAATGGAATGGCAATGAATGAATGAATGAATGAAACAAAATGGAATTAATGAATGGAAATGGAAGGAATGAAATCAATGGAAACAGGATGAAACAATGGATGGAATGGATGAAACAATGGAACAGGCAACGAATGGAACAGGCAATCAATGAAACAGGCAATCAATGAAACAGGCAATCAATGAAACGGGCAATGAATGAAACGGGCAAAATAAATAAACAGAAAAAAATAAAAATGATAAGTAGAAAATTGTCAAATGTAAAATGACAAGAGAGATCGAATATTAGAAATAAAATAGGTATTAGAAGATTTAGGGAAGAACTAGGTTAAAAAGGAGAGAAAAGCTGACAAAATAAATTAGGAAGATTATTACCGAAGTTTATATTACATGACAGTTTTCCATAGTCTAAACTGGAAAAATTATCTAATAGATTTTGACGATTCCATTAATTATGGAGAGTTTGCAGAATGCTTTGTAGAAACATGTTAATCATAGAAAAAAGGATCGGACCGTACATTCGTATCTTCTTTGTATGACATGACTCTTTTGCAATTGCAGGTGTGTTATATTTCATTCGAAACTCATTTCGAGTTGAAATCTTGCTGGGCGTTTTTGTTTGAAATTCAAATTAGCTTAATGTAAATTATCATAATACTTTTTTATGTGCCGAAAAAAGATAAATTGACCTCGTTTCGCTTCAGAAGACTTCAGAGACTTCCTGACACTTCAACTATTGCTTACTGCCTTACAGCTTACAGCAGAAAATGTCCCAAGTTTTTGACGCCCTCAATGGAAGTCTGATCAATAGAAATGGCGAGGAATTGTCTTTCGGTTTGATACAAGGAAAGGGAAAAGTAATAGCGATATACTTTTCTGCTCATTGGTGCCCACCTTGTCGAGCTTTCACTCCTAAATTGGCAGGATTTTATAAGAATGTGAAGAAAGGAGTAAACCAAAATAACTTTGAGATTATTTTTGTAAGCTCCGATAAAAGTGAAGATAAGTTCGACGAATACCTTGGTGACATGCCTTGGTATGCCATGCCCTACAAGAAACGTTCAGCCAAGGTATGTTAAATCAGGATGATCGTGTTTGCTGACCAATAGTCAAACATTGATAGTAGGGAGATTAACAAGTATTGGTCGGACCGTAAGCTTCTGTCCGTATAAATGAAAATGACCTTATTTTATAACTTGATAACTAAACATCTTACGTACACAGAGCTTTTGACTTTTTATTACTTTATGATTATGCGATCTCAACCTTTGTTTGGTATTTAAATTCGCTATCTCCTTTTAAATTGTAACTTGTTCGGCTTTTAGGATAAATCGCTACTAATAATAATCAAGGACAGCTTGTGGCCACGTAGATAGCTTTTTTACATCTCTTTAAAGATGTGTCGCCCATTAAACTAAGGTCATAACGCTGTCTATTGTCGACTAAACTCGTATTGACTGTATTGTGTGAAGATATTTCTTATGGCTTGAACTTGCTAGCTTGTACTATTCACCCAACAGATATTAGTTAACTTTAAATTGTTTAATAACGTAAAGCCAGCAAGCGATTAGTTGCATAGCAACCAGTAAAGCATTTAACGTCGATTTCTGTTTCTCAACTAAGGTAGCAAGATATTTTGTGGGTTTTTTTGAGAAATTGTACCGCTTTCCGACGATTAGGAGTGCTTTTTGACTGTGTGATCCGGGTATATATTACTATCATGCAAACATAAGATCATAGTCATTGTTGTGCAAATGAATAAAAAAATCATTGAATCTAAGGAGTGTACAAATTTGCATAATTGCGGTCACCTTGGCAACATTCAATGTTGCAAATTTGCTATTATTGTTGCTATTAGCATTTTCATTAGCAACATAATTCGTCCACTCCCACTAAGCTGCTGATAACCGCGGTGAACAAATTGTCGTATTATATCTGAACAACACTTATTTAAACTTCGGTAATTTTTCAAGAAAAAGATCATTTTTATTTTTATATGCGCGCAACATTTGATTCAGTTCTATTATTTCCGAGAATACGATAAACCGGCTGTTCCAGTCACTTTTTATACGTCACGTCAATAACTTTTTTTTCGTATGTCATATTTTGTTAATTTTGGGATTTTTGCCTAAAACTATGATTTTGCCGACTGGAGTGTTCTGTATTTATTTCCGAAGTCAATTGACCAATCAAAATTACTCGATAAATGTTCAAAATATAACGTTCAATGAAAATTAACATCACATCAATTTTTTTCTCTTTTTCTCGAAACTCCCCAAAACGACTTAGGGATAAAAAATAGTAACGCAACGATTATTGGGATTGTCGTTGGCTGTTGTTTAAACATAACTTTTCGTAAATAATTGCCAAAAGACCTGTTTAATATCAAATCGTACTAAACCGTACATATGACAAACACTCAAATAAATGGTGCAGATCATTCACACTACCTTATGTAGTCTCGGTTTCATCATTTTAGAACACTTTAAACGTTGGCTTCTTTGTGACCTTCAAACTCAAAAAAAGCACACGTTGTTGAAATCTGTCTGCTGTAAATTATGGGTAGTCAGAATTTTGAGAAATACTTTACTAAATTATGGTAATTGAGACCCACTTTTTCATAATTGTTCCTTGTGTCGTGCAGGATGATAGAGAACAAAAAAAGGACGACGCTTTATCCTTCATGTCCAATTCAGTTGATGCATAACCAAGACGCAGTTTCTTTTGAGACATCAGTAAACAATTCAAAGTTTACCTGTTTAAGACATAGCAATTTTATGTATAATATTGCTAAGTCTTAAACGATGCTGAACCTGGCTGAAACATGCATAATGCAGTGTTTACTATATGTTTAATTGTATACAGTGTATACAACCATAGGCGTAGGGGAGCTGTCATTTGTGGGTGGGGGGGGGGGGCAGTAAAATATTTCCCCCGACTCACAGCAAAGGTTCCGCCATATTTTCGCTCGACTACAGCTACCCCCGCCCCGTACGCCTAGGTATACAACCACCCAAAGTAAGAACCTATACAACCTCTCTGACAAGAATTTATGCGACATTTAGCTGAAACATGAGCACAATGGAGTGGTTTACAACCTGTTCAAATGTAACTTGTGTACGGTTTACGGTATATTTAGAGATTTATTGTGTATATACCATCACACTGACACGAACTTATACGATATTTTGCCAATCATATGCATAATGCATTTGCTAATAGCGACATGATGGCTGTGCTATATTCTAAGCAACGACCATAAACATTCCCAGAAAAAGATTTTTGCAACAAATGTACTTCTGGTACCGCATTCCACGTTAAAAAGTGTACTTGTCACAGTACAAGTCGTTAAATTAGTCTGTAACTGACATTTCAAGTTAAGGAACCGCTCAAGGGATAGATCCTTTTTTCCCAGCAGCATTAATTTACATCATAATTGAACATCTCTTCCCGCGTTATCTTACCACAGGAGAAGCTTTCAAAACTTTTCAAAGTCAGTGGAATTCCAACGCTGATATTTCTTGACGGAGAGAATGGGCAAATCCTCAATAGAAACGGTCGATCGGCTGTCGAGAATGATGAGTCGGGCCGAAAATTTCCTTGGAAATCACCCACAGTATTTGACTTGTTGAGAAAAGGCGAATACATCAATAATGGCGATGAAGCAAAATCGTTTGAGAGAGACATCCAGGGAAAGGTCATTGGTATTTATTTCTCTGCTCATTGGGTACGTATATTATGAAAAATAATTCGAAAATTTTTTAAGCTGCTAATAAATTGGCAATTATGCAAGTTTTAAAAACCGTTTAGAAACTTTAGCTTTTTGCCAATTAAGCAAAAACTTAAAATGGGAATTATGGGGCAGTGTTCTTTTTCAATAAATTTACTATTCCATAATTCACTGTCATGATAATGCATGGTAACAGCACTCACATTAATGCAAGAGAAGCACGCTGAGTCAAATGATGTAGAAAATGAGGAAATGTTCGAGTTAAGCCCTATATACACGATAAAAACTAACCCGTGTTAAATTTTTTGCGTGTAAACACCACTAACCGAGGATTAACCTAGGTTAAATTCGAGCTATCTCATGAGGTAGGTTTGACCTAGGTTAAACCTTCGTTAGTAGTAGTTACACGTTAAAAAATAAACCTGGGTTAAACCCGGGTTAGTTTGTCTTGTGAATAGGGGTTTATTGTTTTGGGGTAATTTTGTATACAGCACTGTATGTGTTTAAACACTTTGGAGGTTGAATTTTTCATCGTAATATAACTAATAACTAATTCAATTGTTATTTTTCTAAAACAACAATTGAGTCACTTGGTTGAGTCATTTCTGAAGACAGAATTGTGAAAATGTTTATGTCTAACGAATGTTTTAGTGTCCACCTTGTAAGGCATTCACACCCATCCTTAGCGAGGCGTACCAAGCGATCAACAAAGACGAGAAGAAGTTCGAAATAATATTCGTGAGCTCGGACAACACGGAAAGTGCGTATAAAGAATATTTTGCTGAAATGCCATTCCTTGCTTTGCCGTATAAAGCCGAGCTGAAGGATGAGCTGAGCGATCATTATGAGATCGAAGGTTGGTGATACGATCCATACCTTTCCGACAAATTAACTGGGATGTTTCAGAAATACTTGCAAATAAAAATCTTAGACATAGCTGGCGAGCACAGACATAGCTGGGAAAATCAATCGTAATCCTTAGAAACTCGCGTAAGACAAATATCTGAAGTTAGGTTTTTCGTCTCTTAGTTCTGAACATTCTTCTATTTGCACCTCATATACGTAAGTAAGATAGAATTTTTGCAAGTAAATACCAATCTGATAGATTGAATCGATATTTTGGTATTAAGGTATTCCTACACTGATTCTCCTCGATGAAGAAGGGAACTTAATTACAACAAGTGGACGAGCAGTGGTGTCTGGGGATAAGAAGGGACAGGTCTGTATTGTGTATTTCATTTGTTGATGCTATAACAAGGTTAATTATGTAAGACGTCTTAAATAAAATTAAGAGTTGGCGAGAAAACTTAGTCCTTGAAACACTGTTTTGTGAAATGTATTTAGCAGCTGCTAGGATTTATCACTTGTTTTTTTATACTTTAGAAATTTCCATGGCTCCCTGAACCGGTAGAAGAACTTGATGAAGTGTCTGGACCGAGAATCAACGAAGAACCTTGTCTGATCTACATTCCTGGTGAAGGTAAATATTTCCATATTTATATCTATGCTTGATTCGCGCCACATTTAAACAAAATTCCAACTAGAATTTCAAAGCTTTTTTTTTCAATTATTTGGGGGCATATCGATTTAGTTTGTTCATCTTGCTACCAAACTCTTTTTTAAATAAGATGACTATAGTTAGAAATTTGTCTTGATATGTGTTTCCTCTTATTAAAACAAAGACGAAGAGTCATCTGAAAGTATGAGAAAGATTCTTCTGCCGATAGCCACTGAAATGCAAAAACTAGCAAAGTCACAAAATTTATCACAAGAGCTCCACTTCTTTATCGCAACAAAGGAAAATATGATTTTGGATTCGCTCAGCGATTTCTTGAATATTGATCCGAAGAAGAAAGCTCTCTTTATCGTGGATGTTCCCTCTGGGAAGATATACCATTCTGAATCGTCGCAGATCTCAAATGAAGAAATGGTGAAAAAGTTTGTCGAAGACTACAAAAACGACAAACTTGAAGCAAAAAACATACGAGACTAAACACGTACGTTAGTAGGCAATTGTCTTGTAATGCGATACAATACTATAATTGAATGTTTGAATGATCGAATGCCAATGAACTAGAAGATTACAGTGTAGTTTGTGTAGTCCACCATAATCATAATGACGAATGAAGAAGTAGCGAAGAAATGACGAATTGCAATGGTAATTAAATAAATCAATTTTGCCAAGTATTTTCAAAGCATTGTATGATTTAGTATTGGACGACACCCAGCACATGCAAATGCACGGTCGTAATGAACAAAAAACATGGTGTTTTGGTAATTCTTTAAAGATAAAAACATTGTTATAGGCTTTAATGGAGTCGCGCTTGAGTGTTTTATTTCGGTCGATTGTGAAACTGGGCGTACTTTTTGCTTTCTGTTGTCTTTATCTATTCCATTGGCATGGTGTTATTACTTGTTAACATAAGAATTTTGCAGAACCTCGCCACTTAAAGGCTAGGGTATATTCAAAAATTAATCTAGCTGAGAATTTAAAATTAATTTTCAGCTAGAAACTAATCTTCATCGTCTGAGTTTGCTATCTTCACGATACGCGACTTCTTACGCGCCAAGTACCTTTCTCTAGCAGACATGACGGTTGCATCGGACGAATGTTTAACGAACTTCGTCTTTAATTTTGTGTCATCCTTACTGCCACTTACCTCTGGATTTTTGCTATTGCAATCCTTGTCTGAGAAAATTACCTCCGTCTCATGCTGTTCTTTTGCTCTGTTTACAGATTCATCTCGTTCTCGTTTTTTACTCTCCTTTTCATTTTCTCGACATTCATGTGTTTCGTGTAGCCGTTCCTCCGAAACATGCCGATCTTTCTTGTATTCATCTTTTTCAAAAGGTTCTTTATCTCGCATTCTCTCTGCATTACTAGTTTCTCTATCCTGAATACTTCGCTCGCTGTTTGAATCCGTACTTTCGACGTGACCCGACCGTTTCCGTTTCTCATTCCCTCTATCTTCGGTAGTTTCCGTGCGTTGCTCGGTATTGTACGAGCCACCGGCTGAAACGTTTTTCTCTAGTAAATTTCTGTAAAACTTGCTCAAGTCAGTCTGTTTCGTTACGTCACCTTAATGTACAAGAGATGTATAATTTTAATGAAGTTCGCAAATAAAACAAGAGAAATAGGATTAAAGACAAGTTTTTCTTTTACAGCAAAAATGTTTCTACAAGCAATAAGCCATCTTCTGTGCAACGAAAAAATGTAAGATGATACTTTGTGAACATACAATGTCAACTATGTTGTGTTTTCACAGGGCAAGCATGATAAAAGTAGGTAAGTGAAGTTATTTATATTTGGCAGATATCAAATAAAATTTAAATTTGTTCAGATAGTCTACCATTGGTTTACACGGGAATAGACCACCCCGAGAAAAGACTGGCGGGAATTTATTTGGTAGATAGTAAATGAAATTTAAATTTGTTCAGATAGTCTACCATTGGTTTACACGGGAATAGACCCCCCCGAGAAAAGACTGGCGGGAACATACTTCAGGGGAAAACCCTCCGTGAAAAGATGTTGGCAAAAGATTGCCATGTATAGACCCACTACTTAATAAAGACACTCAGAGAGCTCCCCATGTAAAGATGCCTAGGAAAATCTAGCGGGGTAAAAAAAAATGGAGAAAACCTGTTTTACACAAGATAAATTGTTGGAAAATAATGAAATCCATACCATCTAACTCGTCCTGTCGTCTTTGACGCTCTTCGGCTTCCATCATTTCTTGCATTTTTTGGCGATAACTTTCAGTGTTAAGGATAAAACACATTGAAATCTATACTGCTGAAACATCACATATGTAAAACAAATACGAAACGTTTTTCCCGGAGTTATTTGAAACTATTTCAGAGTTTCGATTACTATTCAAAACATTAAAGTTATTTAGCCACTTGATAAGAATATTTGACGGGAAAGCCTGAATAACTTCTGTGTAACCACTACTCTCTGTGAATACGTTACAAGACAGTTCACGCATTAAGCTTCACATTAGCAAAACAACATTCATTTATCGCCGTTTTATAGATGTCGTAAAAAACATGATGGTTTGGACATCATTGTGTGAACAAAAAGATACGCGGACGTAACAAATGCATCTTTATCGGCAAATTCAGAGCCTTCGGCTTCACGTTCTTTCTGAACCTGTCGTTCAATTCGCCGTTCTTCTTCTTTCTTTCTTGTTTCGGCAAATTTGAGAAGGTTAGTGATATATTTGGGCTAGAAATATAAATAAATCCCTGTTAAATTGATTCCTCATTGGGATTTAGTGCATTAAGTATACAACATTCAAATTTTCAATGTACGTGATTCAGTTTTTCTCCGAAATAAATAACTTTAGCCAATGAGAATCAACAAAAACTTTGGTTTAATTTCATTACAGGAGCATAATTTGCAATCAACAAGCACACTTTTCACCAATACATGTGAATGTGTAGATTTGATTATAAATTTATTGTATTATTTATTGGCATTTAAAAAAAATTAAAAACTATTTTATTTGATCAATACGGAACCTTAACGACAGTTTCAGATACCACTTTACCACATAAATCAAAACATCAACACATAATTATATAGTAGACATACTCATAAAATAATCATTAAATTATTTTAACACATACTAAATCACCTTTTTATCGTTTTTGGCATTTTTGGCAATCAGCATATTAGCCTTTCTTTCAGCCATTTTGTCATAAACAGCATCATAGTCATAAGCTGTAGGATCCTCTGCCAAAACTTTCTCCATTTCCACTTCCGTCTGGTGGTAACATAGTAAAAAGACAAGTACTTATTTGTACACAGGGCTTGCATTAAGGGTTGCCCGTACACCCTAGTTTACTAAAGCGAGCAATTTATCGCGCAATGTTGTTATCTTGTAGAATCATGATTACTTTATAGTATATGAAGTGTGTATTTGTATAAGAAAGTTTACAACCTCAAAAACCAGTCAAATGACAAACCTGTCTTATTTGTTTCTTTCTTGCAGCCTCAGCTCGAATGCTGTGGTTTACATTTTTTTGTTCACTTTGCTAAAAAAATATATAACTTTCTCATCATTAAAGCTTTCTTTCACATATGTGTATGGATATGGAAGCTTGATGCAAAAGCTTGAAGCATTTTCTTGTATAAAATGTTATAAAATGATTATTAAAATAATGCAAACAAATGACAGCAATAATGATATAAACAACTGACAGCAATAATGATGCTCAGTATAGTTTTTGAAGACTTTGGAACTCAACAGATTACAGATATCTTTTACGTTAGTTGAAACAAACTTTGATACCATTTCACTGTCAGAATCATCTTCATTGAAAACAGACTGCTTCTGTTGGAAAGCTGATGGTTTTTTCTTGATAATAAGACCATATCTGGAAAACATCAAAATTTATTACAAGTTAGAACATATTTATAACAATTTAGTTTTTCACAATTTCCATCAGCTTACTTCTTTCCAGCTTTTTCATTCATTATTTAAGGTTTCAGGATTTCACACTCAAAGACTTGTTGAGATACCTTACACATGAGAGACTGTACAAAAGAAGTTGAACATTTACAAACATAAAATAATTTTTCACATCGTTGAGCGCCATTTTGTCAGCGCGTCTTACTAAGGAAACTGGCGGCGACTTGCAGACTTGTAATCGCACGTGATCAGTGGGTGAATGCGGCATTTCTCAACTTGAAAGTGAATACTGAATTTTGTCATTAAAGACGACTGAATAGTCTGCATAGACTTTATTTTGCAATGATTCTCACCGCCAACAATTCCAACACCCCATACTAACTATTCGCCAACCCCCTTTCGCACTCCCACACACCACAATTACAATTCACATTCACTATGAATTATAAGTTGCAACTTATAACTTGTTTTGAAATTCGACGTAGGAAGATCGATAATTGGGGTTGGGTGGAGTATTCATATGTTTAAGTTATAATCCAAAGAAAACAATGATTACAAAGGAAGTTAAGATGGCGGATCATGCATACACGAATACTGCCCCCCACCCAATTATCAATCTTCCTACGTCTCTGGTTTAAAAAAAAGCCACAAAGGATAGAGTTTCATGTACTTATCCCGCAAAAATTTTCAAATGTTGGCAAACACGCAGAGGTGGCAGAGTATAAAAGATACAAGGGAACACAAAACAAGTGGAATAAAATACAGTTTTACTCACTATCAATTGAAGACAGAAAAATCAGTCAGCTATAAAATAAAATTGCTTGAAAAGAAGATTGGTAAATTCGACATTACCATCAACACATTAATTTTTCAAGATACAAAAGTTTCAACTGTTTCTCCCTCAAACAACGCCCACAACGCGGCGGACTCGAGTTCGTTTTGGATTTCAGTGACGTCAACAGGAGCAATGGCATTATCGGGAAGCCAAGCATTCAACAGAGATGCAGAGAGTGGTGGACTGGGTTCCATGTTACTCGGATCACGAAAAGAACGAAACCTAAATGTAAATATATAGCAACTGTTTATATATTTAAACTGAACGCCCTATTTTGTTCATCTCCAACACCAGATGAACCTGTCCTGAAAAAATACGAAACCCAAACTAATGTTGATCCTGTGTTACTACCGAAAGAAATCTAATCTAAACAAACTGTATTTCAGGGATGGCGGAAACTTGATAAACGAGGGAAGCCATATTCACATATGCATGTTCTACTTCGTTAGTTTCTATTGAAATCAATCAGTTGATAAAATATGAATATGCCCATCTCTCATTATCAAGCTTTCTTTGCCTCTGTTTTCTACGTAATAGTTCTATATGTTAAAGATAATGTCCAGTTATTCCGGTGTCAGCTACTGCATGCACTTCCACTGTTAGAACAAGACACAACTTAGTTGCGAAAAACTGCTCATGGATAAGAACAAATTTCTTACATTCTCTGTCCATCTTCACTGTTCAGGAACTCGTCCACATCAAGACCCAGACCATAACCGGAACCACACGATCCACGTGGTGTGAGGGGCAATGTCATTGAGTCAGGGTTCATGACGTCAACGTTTAGACCGTCTTGAAATGTTCTACCAGCAAATCTATTTAAATTGCAGCTCTCGTTCGAAATCAAAACCTCTGAACATCTCGTTGAAGAATTGTTATTCGCAATGAAATCGATAAGATTGAAAGATTTTTGTCCAATAGCATTAAGTTCTGAAGGCAAAGTAAGAGAAATATCTACAGACTTTGTGTCGAGTGTTTTGCTTGCGATTGCTGTAGGCTCATAGACTTGTCCTTCAACAATGATATTTGCATTTTTTGTCATGTTCCTTCCATCATTTGGAATGCTTCTTATAACAGAAATGATGCTTTCCGAGGAATCTGTCGAAGTCTCGCGTCTTTCATTTCCAACAGGATTGGCATAAAGCATGTCCGCTTGTGTTAAGTTGAAAGCCTGATTCTTTGAATGAATTGGAACATTTTCTTGTAGTAAATTTTGAGATCTATCAATTCCCTTAGATCCATTATGGACAATTTCATCGTGCCTTAAAGTCGGCCAGTTCGTCATCTTTTCTGTTTCTATACCCATCTGAGGTATAGCGTTGTTGTTCAATTTCATTGCAGGTTCACCAGTATTAAGAGTATTACCTAACATATTCGTTTTTCTACTCGCTGCATTCTTCAACGGAATAGCGGTAGACACCAAGGGTGGTTGTAAGGACTCATTAACTACACAGTTTTCTGGGAATGCCTGAGATGTACGAGTAACGTTTAATGTAGGCTCAAGACATTGTCGTTCTAACTGTGTTGTTAAGCTGGCCTTGGAACCGAGATTCGAGCCATATTCTTTTGTTACCTGCGGTGGAGCTAACATCTGTTCAACAGTTGCATTATTTAATGTTGTTTTTTCAACACGTGTTCTCTGCGCGATTGTTTCATCCAATGGGGCAATTTGCGAAGCACCTACACAAGACATTAACATTCAAGCACATCTCCAAGAAGCGAAGAGAATTGCTTAAGAATAGAGAAGGACTGAGTCATACGTACGGTAGTAAATAATAATACGCACCTGACATGGTTTTTGTCAATGCAGTGATGGTCCCAGGATAGTCGATAATCCCAGATGTTTTAACAGCTTTCAACTGTTCTTTTCCATCTCCTTTCTCATAATTTGTAAACTGATAAGAAACGCCATTCTGCTTCACAACCTGATAGGTATTTTGTTGAAATTTTCCCGTCGTCAAATGTTGTTCCCCTTTCAAAGCTTTTATTTCTTCCATGTACTTTCTTATCGGATGAATAAAAGGTTTAGTCTGTGCTGCCATGTTTTTCCAGCGATCAAGGAGTTTCTTGTCGTTATCACTAAGTTCCGAAACACCGCAAGATTTGTCCGTTTTGTTTTCAATTGTTCCACTCTTTTTGAAATACTTCCTTTTGCTAGAGTTATTATTGGCCTCTTTTGGTTCCTGTTTTCGCTTATTGTTTGAAGAACCATCAGCTTTTTTTATAATTTTTTGCTCATATTGAACAGGTATGTTAGTGTAGCTTTTGTCTGGAAATAAATTGAAAACTAAGATCAGCACAATGAACACAAATCAGCTAAGTCACTTTCATCAAATACATGCTAACACTTTGAAAGTAAATCACACCTGATATTGAAGATCTGATTTGATTTGGACTGTTATAGAATTCTATCTCTTTCAATATCTGTTTCTTCAAAGATTCCTTACTCACATTCTGACTATCAAATGAAAAATCAAATGGTGAAATGCAACAAGGCTCATCATCCATATCATGGTATTTTTCCAAGTACTCGTGTTCCAAAGCCTCAGCTGCGGTTACTCGTTGCAACGGGTCCAGCTGCAACATTTTTTCCAGAAGTCTTAAGCTAATTGGATTGGCATTTTCATATATTTTGTTAAACTGAACCGGTTCCTTTTTTGGCAGCTTGTTGATGTATGTCTTCACGCGCTCAGCTCCCATTCTTGATGAGAAATTCTCTGAGGGTGTACCAACAACACTAAGTATTAACTATGAACAAACAGAAATTAGCATGAAACATCAATGACATACGGGTCGAATGATTTTCATTGTATATACCTGCAATTGATTAAGATAATTTGTTCCTGGAAATAGAGGTTTCCTTCCCAGCATTTCAGCAAATATGCAACCAACAGACCATATATCCATTGCTTGTGAGTACTCACTGAGAGAGAGCATTAGCTCCGGCGCCCGGTACCACCGTGTTGCCACATATTCGGTCATAACACGCTTTTGCTCAGTAGGTGATGAATCTAAACCTCTTGCCATTCCAAAATCACCAATTTTCAATTCACAGTCCTCATTTACCAATAAGTTACTGGGTTTAAGATCTCTATGGAGAACATTTGCTGAATGTATATATTTCAGCCCTCGAAGCAGTTGGTACAGAAAGTATCTTATATGCTCGTCAGTCAATGGTTGATCGGAATGAATAATGCGATGCAGGTCTGTTTCCATCATATCAAATACGACATATACATCACTAAACAACGCTATGTCTTCAGATGGACGTAAAATGTTCCTTATTGCGATAATATTGTCGTGATTAAAGTGTTTCAATATCTTCAGTTCGCGATAAGTTCTTTTTGCAATTGTCAATACGTCCAAAGCTGTTGGTATCTTCTTGATTGCAACTTTTTTCTCTGTTTCCGTATCAATTGCTGAGCAGACAATCCCGTAGGCCCCACAGCCGATATTTTCAAGAACATTGTATCGTTTATCTACAACAAACTTCACTTCGAAGTTTTTGTCTTTTATTGTGTAAGTTTTACTCATAATTTAAATCTGGTGTCGTTCCTGTCGTATTGTTACCTTCTCAACTATTTCGTCATAAAAAGTTCTGCCATCTTGGTCTCTGGCCCAGTCTTCAAAACCGAGCACCATTTAAATAACTATTTTGAACTAAAATTAGAACAGTTTGGGGAATACCCAAAGGAAGACTACAACATAGAACGCTGTAAGGGGGTGTTTACATGAATCCGGAATGAGTTTCGATCCGGAATGAACTCATTCCACTTTAAATGAAATCCTATTGCATGTTTACATGAATCCGGAATGAGTCACAACTCGATCCGGATCGAGTTCATTCCTAGTTTCATTCCGGATCGAAATTTCATTCCGGATCGAAATTTACTTGTTATCTCATGTAAACGCGAATTGAGTTTCATTCTGGAATGATATTGTGATTAATGACGAAGCACGCATGTGGCATGGGTATTGTCTTCTGGCAAATTGAAGCTCGTAAGCAAATAAAGAGGCTAAATGGGTTAAAATGAGTGCGAAGAAAAACAACAATTAGTTTCATGTAAACACGGATTGACATCACGTTTCGATCGGGATTGAAAGTCATTCCGGATTCATGTATACACCCCCTTATTTGAACAAACTCTTTGAATTTCTGTGTATAAAATTAGTATACCGAATTTATTCCAAAAATAGTATTTAAAATGTAATTCAGCGATCACTCGTATTTTTCATTTGCCCTAACTTGTGTTCAATTATATGAACTAAGCTTATATGATACTTTCTGTTCTGTATCAACAGGAATGTTAGAGCAAGGTAAAAATTAGGTAAGTCAGAAGTTGGAGATGAGTAGGAGTCAAAGAACGTGGGATCAGGGCGAATATCTAACCAGCAATGTAATAAAACCAAAAAAGGTAAATTTTATAACACAAGTAATTGTGTGCTATTCTGGCAGTGATTGGATATTTTATTTTAGTATGTATTCTAAATTTAGCACATCAAATTACACAAATATAAGAGATCCACAGGTAGAATCCTACTGCTGATGATCTAATAAAACGAAAATTTCGAAAAAGAGTTCAATTAGAAACGAGAGATTGGAATGGTGTCTCGGCGAAACACATGGTTATAAATAAGTACTGCGAATGGTGACGGAGACGATTTTACAAACAGCAAATTTCTACAAAATGGACGCATTGTAATTTAACGACAAAGAAACCATTGATCTGCTACAAGAAAAAATATTTGTGAAAATGAATAAATGATACGAAAGAACCAAAAAAACATTAAAAAGAAATTTAAAAATAAAAATGAGAAGATATTTAAAAATAAAAATAGACAACGCAAGAGAAGAACGATGAAAATTAAAACACAAAGATCTAGGTTTAATTTCTGTTTCACAATTTTTGTTGTTTGTCATTCATATCGTTTGAATCTCACAATCTATTAAATCTGGTGCTTCGTCGAAGAGTGCCTTCCTTATGATATAAAAACTCCAACGTGCTGAATTTGACGTTTGTATACATATGTATATGTCATGCTTTTTTAATCCATAGTCGAGGAATGCTCCTAATTTTTCCTTTTTTTGGGTCGGGCTAGTGTAGCCATTGGAAGTTTGAATCTTGTTCTAGAAACACAAACAGTTTGATATTTGAAAGTAACATGTACACTAAGTACAAGTTCAATCATGTATAATGCATCAAAAACACCATGAAAGAAACAAATCTATGGTAGAAACATACTGACAAGTACGACATCGTGGTATCAATTGACAGTAAACTAAAATAAAAGAAGACATATTAGATGAAACACGACAGCTTAAGATTTATAATGAAGATGTCATTTTCAACTAACTTGAAAGACAAACAGAGCACACGAAGCCAATGTCCACCAATGTTCTGTGACAAAAGCAAGCTGCTCTGTAGTCGATTTCTATGGCACGTGGCATGTTTAAGCTCTCCCTTGTACTGGGGTTGGGTAGGAAAATCCACTATAGAATTGAGTCAACGAGTAAGAACGACAACAGCAACAGGAGAGAGAAAGTCTGATTTCAAAATAATTATGATATGTAGAAGCCAATAACAATATAAAAATGAGATACTTCGGTATTTTTATACTGTTTTTGGCTTCTATACAACAAAACTATGTGCCGCATTGTTTTTACCTTACGTAATAATAATTAATAGATCGGATGAAAGAAGTTTGTATTTAGATCGGATGAAAGAAGTTCGCATTTAAGTAATCTACGTTTTGAAAGACAGTTGTTCCTTGAGATGCAACATTCTTAATCATTCATTATAAATACTTTCGTGTTTTCTCTATAGAAGACGTGCAGCAACAGAGAAATTTACCGAAATGCACCATGCAGTTACGAGTTTCTTTAACATTTCTAAGACTCGCTATTGCAACCACAACTTTATTTAAGTTATAACTACGGACATATACAGATTCAAAGGATTGAGGGTGTCGTGATAACCGCATTCGCTTCTATGTACATTTTATATGGCTTTGGGGTCTGTGGCTTATGAGTCAGTTATTATCATTGTCAGCGGTCTTCTGTCTTGGCAGCCGCCATGTTTGTTAATTAGGTTATGTTTATTGTTGATACTTGCACCTGGCAGGAACTGCACCTGCCTGGGCATCCAACTAAGCGGTCGTACAACTAAGGATAACAAAACAAGAAAGCGCTTAACCATTGGGGCATGGAACGTGAGAACGCTGTTGGACAGGGGAGACAGACCAGAGCGACGCACTGCTCTAATAGCAAGGTTGCTTGGACAATACCAGGTGGACATAGCCGCATTGAGTGAGACCAGACTTGCAGATGAAACTCAACTGGAAGAGGTCGGTGGTGGCTACACCTTCTACTGCATTGGGATACCGGAAAACGCACCCAAGACACTCAGGCGTGGGATTTGCCATACGCACTCAGCTCGCAAGGCGACTAGTCAGATTGCCACATGGCATCAGCGATCGCCTCATGACCCTGCGGCTGAAACTCCAGAAGGACTGCAACGCAACAATTGTCAGCGCCTACGCCCCTACAATGACAAACCCAGATGAAGTGAAGGAAGCCTTCTACGAAGAGCTCAACCAGCTACTCTCCAGTGTTGACCGCAGAGACAAACTCATCATCCTTGGAGACTTTAACGCACGAGTTGGAGTAGACTACACCATCTGGCCAAACATCCTGGGTCGCCATGGAACTGGCAAGTGCAACTCCAATTGCCTGATGCTACTATCTCTGTGCGCACAGCACGAGCTAACCATCACTAACACTCTCTTTCAAAAAGCTGACAAGCTGAAGAACACATGCATGCACCCTCGCTCCAAACAGTGGCACATGCTGGACTACGTAATCGTCCGCCAGAGGGACCGCAGAGACGTGCACATCACACGCTGCATGCGTGGTGCCGACTATTGGTCTGATCACCGCCTGCTACGGAGCAAGATGAACATCCAGCTCGCCAGAAAGAACAAATCAGCAAGAGAGAAGCCACCGAGGAAGTTGAATGTAGCTCGCAATCCACCCAACAAAGAAAAGCTGCAAGAGAAGCTAGAGGTAGCCCTGGGAAACATTTACATCACGGGCGAGGATATAGAGGAAGACTGGAGCACTTTCAAAGAAGCCGTCTACAACTCTGCAGCGAGTGTCCTCGGATACGTTGAGCGAAAACATCGAGACTGCTTTGACGAGAATGACGCTGAGATCAACAGGCTTATTGACAGGCTCCATAAGGCTCACAGCGACCTTATAGGAGACAAAGCTTGCGAGAAGAAGCAAGACTACCAGCAAGTGAGGCATCATGTGCAACACAAGCTGCGGGAAATGAAGAACGCCTGGTGGGAAAAGAAAACCGAAGAAATCCAAGTGGCAGCTGATGCTCACGACTCAAAAAAGCTCCACGATGGGCTTCGCGCGGTGTACAGTCCAAAATCGTCAGGCTCTACCCCCATCAGGTCTGCAGACCGAACGACACTGCTAACAGACAAAGCTGACATACTTTCACGCTGGGCTGAACACTTCAACAAACTGCTGAATAGAGAGTCACAGATGAACGAAGAAGCCATTGAGTCCCTCCCCCAGCTGCCAATCAAAGAGGAAATTGCCGACCCACCCACCAGAGACGAGGTTGCGAA
Source organism: Xenia sp. Carnegie-2017 (assembly GCF_021976095.1). Classification (NCBI taxonomy): domain Eukaryota; kingdom Metazoa; phylum Cnidaria; class Anthozoa; order Malacalcyonacea; family Xeniidae; genus Xenia; species Xenia sp. Carnegie-2017. The sequence goes on along the minus strand of NW_025813447.1, from coordinate 9,612,409 downwards.
AGCCCTCCAGCAGACAAGGTCTGGAAAGGCTCCTGGGGCTGATGGCATTCCAGCTGACGTTTACAAGAACGGAGGCCAGGCACTCCTGGACAAACTGACATCCCTGTTCCAGGAGGTTTAGAAAGTTGCCAAGGTCCCCCAGGACTTCAAAGATGCTGCCGTCGTGCACATCTAAGAGGAAATGCGATAAGACCTCATGTGACAACCATCGAGGCATATCCCTCATCTACATCGCAGGCAAGGTTTTGGCCCGAGTAGTCCTCAACAGGCTAATCACAAATGTTGCCGAGGCCATCGTCCCTGAATCTCAGTGTGGTTTTCGCTATTCGCCAGTTTCAGGAAAAGTGCCGCGAGCAAAACAAGGAACTCCACATGGTCTTAGTAGACATAACTAAGGCATTCGACACCGTTAATCGGGAAGGCCTTTGGAGGATCCTGGGAAAATTTGGGTGTCCAAAGAAGCTAGTCTCTCTGGTAGCCTCCTTTCACGATGGCATGCAGGCAAGAGTCCAGGAAAGTGGGGAGACATCAGACCCATTTCCTGTGAAGAACGGTGTGAAGCAAGGTTGTGTTCTTGCCCCCTCTCTCTTTTCCATCCTGCTCGCAGCGATGCTGCTCGACGCCTTCCGTGACTTCGACAAAGGGGTGTACATTCAGTTCCGTACTGATGGAAAGCTCTTCAATCTCAGAAGACTTAAGGCCAAGACCAAAGTCTACGAGGCACTCCTGCGTGAATTTCTCTTCGCAGATGACTGTGCACTAGCCGCCAACTCTCATGAAGACATCCAGTGCATAACAGACCGCTTCGAAACTGCATGTGATCGCTTTAGGCTGACCATCAGCCTGGGCAAGACTGAGACCCTGGTCCAGCTTCCACCATCCCAGACTCGTGACACCTCACCACCACCTCCTGTCATCATTAACTACACCAACATCAAGACTGTTGACAAGTTCTGCTACCTTGGCAGCACCATCAGCAACAATAGTTCCCTGGACGCAGAGGTAACGCTGCGTATTGCAAAGGCCAGTGCTGCTTTCGGCAGACTAAAGAGAAGACTCTGGCAGGAACACGGCATCAAGATCGTCACCAAAATTGCTGTTTACAGGGCTGTGGTCCTGAGTGTTCTGCTGTACTGCTGTGAAACCTGGACCACTTATCACAGGCACATACAACAGCTGGAACAGTTCCACCAGCGCTGCCTGAGAAAAATCCTCCGCATCAAGTGGCAGAACAAAGTGTCCAATCTTGAAGTCCTTGAAAGGTGTGGACTCCCCAGCATTGTGAGCTTGATCATCAAAGCTCGACTCCGATGGACAGGCCATGTCGTAAGGATGGATGACAGCAGAATCCCAAAGATGCTGCTGTATGGTCAACTACAAGACGGAAGCCGTGTCCAAGGAAGACCGCTGAAGAGATACAAAGACACCCTTAAAGCCAACATCAAGAGCTGCAACATAGACCCAAACACCTGGGAGGAGTTCACAACAATTTAATCAACAATAATTTCAAGAGGAAATGGATAAAGTCTTACGGCCAGAGCGGCTAGAAACCGACCCAAACAGTGGAACAGCGACAAAAGAATGGCTTCATTGGAAACGTACGTTTGAAAACTTCATGGCCGTTTTGCCAAAAGAAGGTTTGGATAAACTTGCAGTATTATCCAATTTCGTCTCCCCAAGCATCTTTCAACACATAGAAGATTGTGAAGATTATAAGACATCGATTGAAACACTTCAGAATCACTTTATCAAACCGAAAAACGAAGTTTTTGCTCGCCTTCTTTTAGCTACTAGGAAACAAGCTCCAACAGAAACACTAGACGAATATTTACAAGCCCTGAAGGCACTAAGCAAAGATTGTAACTTCAAGAACGTCACAGCTGTACAATACTGTGAAGAGAGCATTAGAAATGCATTTATTGCTGGATTACAGTCAAATGTTATACGCCAAAGACTTTTGGAAAACAAGACACTCGACTTAAAAACTATGTTCGATCAGGCTAGATCTCTTAAGTCAGCCATGAAGACTTCTGAGTCGTATTCAACTCCAAATACACTCATCAATGCTGCTGTTCCTGCTGAGTCTTCAAGGTCTGGAGAGGGCCAAGAGAATACTCTTGCTGCTGCAGTCGAAACAACTTCCAGCTGCTATTTCTGTGGCAACAATGGGCACCCACGATCTAAATGTCCTGCAAAGGAAGCTATATGTGCAAAGTGTCAGAAAAAAGGTCACTACGCCAAGGTTTGTCAAAGTAAAGCTACCTTAAAGGTATCAGCATCCATACACTCCCCTGTTTTAGCCACCACTTCATGTCCTGGGTCTCTATCAAAGTCAATGGCAAACGTCAGCTTAGGAAGATTGAAAGTAAAGGCATTGTTTGACAGTGGCAGCACTGAGAGTTTCATACACCCAAATCTAGTTGAAAGGGCTGGGCTGACTGTGCAACCAGCTAGTGGAACTGTTTCCATGGCTTCCACTACCTTGTCAGCTAATGTTACGGGTACTTGAATACCAGGACCAGAAATACACCAACCTTCGCTTTTCAATCCTTCCTGGACTCTGCGCCGATCTCATACTCGGCCTGGACTTCCAGTTACAGCATGAGAGCATTACATTTCAGTATGGGGTAGCCAACCGCCACTGTCTGTCTGTGGTTTTAGTACCCCCAACATGGACCCAGCTGAGCCATTTGCTAACCTAACTGAGAACTGTCGTCCAATTGCAAGCAAATCTCGTCGCTACAGTAAGGATGATTTAAAGTTCATTGATGGAGAGGTTGAAAGGCTGCTAAAAGAAGGGATCATAGAACCAAGCAACTCCACTTGGAGAGCGAAATTCGTTGTGACCAAGGATGATAATCACAAAAAGAGACTTGCTATCGACTACTCCCAAACTATTAATCGCTTTACTTAACTAGACGCCTTCCCGCTACCAAGGATAAATGACTTGGTAAATGACATTGCACAGTATCGAGTCTTCAGCACAATTGATCTACAAAGTGCGCACCATCAGGTTCCCCTCAAAGAGGAAGATAAGCAATACACAGCCTTCGAAGCACGCAACAATCTCTATCAGTTTACACGCCTCCCATTTGGTGTGACAAATGGGGTTGCCTGTTTTCAATGTGAGATGGTAAAGTTTGTTGAACAGAACAATCTCAATGCAGTTTTTCCATACTTGGATAACATCACTATCTGCGGTAAAGACCAAAAAAGAACATGATGCAAACCTTGAGCAATTTCTTGCTGCAGCAAAGAGGAAGAACATCTGTTACAACGACTCAAAGAGTGTCTTCTCAACTCGGAAACTTGCTATTCTTGGATATGTAATTGAAGAAGGCGTTATTCGTCCAGACCCAGAAAGGCTAAGCCCTCTGCGCAACCTACCTGTGACTCACGATTCTAAGTCACTCAACAGGTGCCTTGATCTGTTCTCTTACTACTCTCAGTGGATCCCAGAGTTCTCCAACCGCATTAAGCCACTAACAAGCTCAAAGTCATTCCCTCTGTCACCTGAACCTGTCAATACATTTGACAACTTGAAGAAAACTGTAGAAGGAGCCTTTGTTACTGCTTTTGATGAAACTATACCATTTGAAGTCGAAACTGACGCATCTGATGTAGCACTAGCAGCCACACTCAGCCAAGAGGGCAGGCCTGTCGCTTTCTTCTATCGCTCACTACAAGGAAGCGAACTGAAGAATGCTGCCATAGAAAAAGAAGCACAAGCTATCATTGAGTCATTGAGGCCTTCATTGGAGGCATTTCCTGACAGGGCGACACTTCATTCTGAGAACCGACGAAAAGTCTGTATCATACAAGAACGACAAAATCATGCGTTGGAGGCTTGAACTAGCATGTTACCAGCTTTGACATTGTATACCGCCCAGGAAAGGAGAATGTACTCCCTGATGCACTCTCCAGAGCGACCTGTGCTTCTGCACCTCAAGATTCCCTGTATAACCTCCACGAGGCACTCTGCCACCCTGGTGTTACCTGGCTTAACCACTTTATTCGTAGCAAGAACTTACCTTATTCATTGGATGAGGTAAAGCGTGTCACAAACCAATGTCAAATATGCGCTGAATCTAAGCCTCGATATCACAAGCCAGAGGAAGTCCCACTTATTAAAGCGACTCAACCCTTCGAAAGAATCAATATCGATTTCAAGGGTCCATTGCCAAGCAACAACGGAAACAAGTTTTTCCTGAACATAGTTGATGAATACTCCAGGTTCCCATTCGTGTTTCCATGCTCAGATATATCAACATCTACAGTGATAAAATGCTTAACTACTCTATTCTCCCTGTTTGGCATGCCAGCATTTGTTCATTCAGACCGTGGTGCATCGTTCATGAGCCATGAGCTGCAAGCATTCCTAAGAGGAAAAGGGATCGCCACAAGTCGAACAACAAGCTACAACCCTGCAGGAAATGGTCAGGTTGAAAAATATAACGGTATTGTATGGAAAGCTGTTGAAACGTCCTTGAAATCCAAGAATCTACATATTAAGTATTGGCAGATTATTCTACCTGACGCCCTCCATTCCATTCGCTCCTTACTCTGTACGGCTACAAATGAGACACCTCACGAGCGCTTCTTCAAGTTTCCTAGACGATCTTCTTCGGGTGCATCGATTCCTACTTGGACGACAGAACCAGGTGCTGTACTCCTCAAGCGTCATGTTTGCACAAATAAAACTGATCCGTTAGTCGACGAGGTGGAGCTACTCCAGGCAAACCCTCACTATGCCTTTGTACGTTATCCTGATGGTAGGCAGACAACTGTGTCAACGAAGCATCTTGCACCCAAACCTCCATCTACAACTGAAGTTCAAATTCAGCCTCACGATCATGCGCCAGAAACTACAGCTGCAAATTCTCCTGGGCAACAAGAAGTACCAACAGCTACCAATCAAGCTAGCATACCTACTACATCTGAACACACCCCTGTGCGGCGCTCTGAGCGAATCAGGCACCCAGTTGATAGACTTAATCTTTAAAGGACAGGGTGAATGTCGTGATAACCGCATTCGCTTCTATGTACATTTTATATGGTTTTGGGGTTGCTGTAGCTTATGAGTCAGTTATTATCATTGTCAGCGGTCTTCTGTCTTGGCAGCCGCCAAGTTTGTTAATTAGGTTATGTTTAAGGTTGATTAAAGCCTAACTTCAGGTCAATGCGTAGTTAATCCTTCACAACAGAGGGAAAAGGGGGAAAATGTACACGATACCAATAAATATTGTAGTAGCGACTCCATCTTTTCAACTTTTAAATACATGCCACCCGTAATGTCTGATGCCTTGAAAAAACAACAAGCTACATTAAAAAACTTGAAGTTCTGAATATTCATTTAGTCTTCACTCCTACTTGTTGAAGGAATCCGGAATCCGACTTTAGGAGACAAGAATCCATAACTATATTCTGTGGACACAATCAAAGGAAAAGATAAACACAATATCAAAGGATTTTGCAAAGTAAAGACATTCTGAACGTAAATACATAGAACGTACATTTTTTTGCGCTGCAAATATGCAATTCATTGTGGCCATGTACTGTGTGGACACGTCTTTCGTTCCTTTCAGGATCTAAAATAATAAAAGTTCCCCAAAAGTGGCAATCCTTTGAGTTTGATTCATTTAATTTCCTTACTAATAATCTTGATTTAACGCACTGTCCAACTAGAAAACAACAAAAATCAACAAAGAAGGCAAAAGAATTCAACGAAATGTAGGAAAAAGACAAAAAAAACATCTTACGAGGGCAATCACGCTCGGCTTGCTTTATATCTAACATATTGGTAAAGAAGTTTAAGATTTAAATCAACTGCATTAAGTTTATGTTCAACTTTGATCCATTAGAGTAATAAGGATACAACAAAGAGCCATTGAAAGCGCTCCTGACAAGAGCGAGGCAGTATTTTGATTAACATCGCTACCTATAATGCAGTGCACATTGGATGGACCATAAAACAACGTTTTTACTTAAATAAATGCAGCCACCAAACATTGAGTGTTTAAGAATGGTCAAAGGACATACAGCAATATATTCTAATTGATAACAGACAACTACAAATCATCTATTACTTATGGGAACACTGCACACATATCTTACCATCATTGTTGATTTCATTTTTCATTACTTCTCTAATTCTTTTAACAACTATATTGTTCATGGATGAAAAGTGTTCATACTTTCCATCTTTGTTCTTAATGCTATCATTGTCATTCTCTTCATTACTCGGATAGATAAATTGACTATGAAGAAGACAGTTAAAGTATCACTTGATTTACATAGCTATTTTTATTAATGATAAGAATTGTTATTGTTTTGTCACCTTTTGGTACAAGTGGCACCAAGTATTGCCAGTTCATTTGTGTGTTTCATCATGAGATGAGCATTACAGAATACCAGTACATTGTTCAAAAACGCGTTTAATGGTGGCACAACAGGCTCCTAAAATATTATCTTTATCAAAAAAATTTTTGGATGTTGGATTAATGTTTCTAGTATTGTCCACAAGGTAGACTCGTTACACAAATAAAACAACAAGGTGTGCTCTGATGCCTTGTGTAAAGTGTGACCTTATATTTGGTGGGATGAGCTTAAACAATCCCCCCTTAATCTGAATTCTACAAATATAAAATGCAGGGGGGGAGTCTTAGCTCATCACACCAAATTTTGTAAAAAAATTGTATGTACAATCACACAGTATGCTTGGTTGTAAAAAATAAGGTTAATATTTAATAGAGTTCAAAGAGCAAAAGTCCACAAAATTGGGCAAAAACTGTCGAAATACCAAATAAACAATATTCCATAATTCTAATGGTTAAATTAAAGTATTTGCATTGTTTTTCATTTTCCTGTGAATGCAAATTATCCTTTTGGTTTACAAGTTCATCTCATGCAGAGCATTGGCAGATTACTAATTACGGGGCCTGTGAGCTAAAACAAAGTTGTTGGACTTAAAGTCGAATATCCATTTCTCCCACAAAGTCTCTTTATAACATTTGCATTCCTGACACACCTTGGCATTTCCCAGCTTGTTTTTGTATAGTATCAACAATAAGGAGTAAATTTAAAGTTGTCACTGCGAAAACTCACTACTTCATGAGTTCTGAGTATCATGCATTTGAAAAGTAGATCATATGGTTTGTAACAGCATAAATGGTCTAAATTAAGAACATTTAACCAGTCCTGAATGGCAAAAACTAAACACTAATTATATCTAGATACAATGGCCCTTTCAAAAGCCTTGGCCTGTATGCTTCAGCCTATTTAGCCTACTGAGTAATCTGCAACTGATGCAGATCATGATAGTGGAAGACTTAGTCCAGACTCTTTTAATATCCTTCAATTACTTCTGTCAAAAACAGCAACTACTATCTACTGACTTAAAAACCACCTGCATTGTACCTTATACTAAACTTTTTGGTTCAGTTACAGTGGTATAGCTAGCCTCAATATTTTGTTGGGGATATTCATACATGCATGATGAAATCCACAGAAAACAATTGACTTCAAGAGAGCTTAAGATGGCAGAACATGCCACACATTCCCCTCCAATTATTAAGCTGGCTATGCCACTTTTCGTCTAGATTATACCTAATCAGCAATACTTTTGGCTATTGTTGTCCATTCTTCTGTTTACCTGCGAGATGGGACCTTAATACTTTACTTTGCACTCATTAACAAATATTATTTTTTGGCATTTTATCTATTATTTTCGATTAATATTTTCCCTCGTTGAAAAGAACCAATGTAAAACTTACATTTGGCAAGTTTGCAGGCTGATTTTCTTGTAAGATCCTGGCCTGAAGTCCCCACCATACAGGATTTATATCACACACCACAACAAGTAGATTTCTGTATATATCTGGTGACAATATGTGAAGTCTTATTATATGCTAAGCAACAAAAAAACATTAAAAAATTAATGTTGAAAAATGCGTTGAAGTCTCACCATCTGCCATGACATTTTCCTAACTGTTTTTACTTTGCTTTGGTCATGTGGTGCTTTGCTTCTTGTGTGTGCTACGCGATTGATACATTGAAAACAATTTGTATCAATCTTGCGTAACTGAGGACGTGCGTCATAGATGACTTGCATATTTATCGAGCGACCAATGAAACGGAATGGACACGTAGAACGTGTTTTGTTTTACCATTTATGGTAGGGCCGCGTGATACATGGCATGATAGGTCGAGAAGCGGCGAGAAGGTTAGTCAGCATTGCCGTTGTGCGTTAGGTAAACGTTGTGGTGGCGAGAAGTATAGAAGCTCGTTTAAAAGGAAATTTAAATTTATCTTCTTAAACATAACGAAAACAAGGTAGGTGCAACGGTGACAAGGTTCTCAGAGCATTGTGTGATGAGACTTTGGACGGTTTCCTTCGCACGTTGATCATTTAAATGTTATGGATGAGAATAGACATTGTATTCTTTCGGCTTGTCAGAGATAGAAGTGAAATGGCTCAACAGTCAAGTTCCTATTCAACTTTAAGTCGAGCACAGTTAACAGTCGAATATCTTCATACGAACAGGTAATTCAGTCTATACACGAAGACAAATAGCGAGTTCCTTCAGCATTTTGCAGGACGAAGCCATGTGTTCATCTTGTTGTCCAACAGACCTTGAATTGAGCATTTGTCATCTATCCTCCTTTTTTCCTTCTTTTCGTAGAGACGCGATTTTTAGCATAAATATGGTACAAAATTAGGTAGCATCAAAATAAAACTTCCTCGTGGATTTCATGTGATGTCTTTGACGTACAATTACAGCATTTCTCTAAACGAATATTGTTACATGCCTGTGTTTTTACTAAGTTCAGATTGATGATTCTTGTGAGGCCAATGCTCTGGTAGAAATTACATAACTTGACTCCAACCATATCGATTATCGATAATTACAAAATCATTTTAAATCGTCAGAAGTTATATTAATCCCTGAAGCTACTTGATCTAACTTATTTCCCTCTGTAGTACCACTCATGAATTCTTGTTTGGGGCGCTTGCAGAACTTGTTGACAACGCACGGTAATGTATTTGGATTATGTTCAAAAGAAGATCTAATAAATGGGTAATAAATGAGCCCCTTTCGATAAAAGACCGAATATCAGAGAACACGAAATTAAATTTTGTGCCATGGTGTATGGAAAAAAGAAAAATAACACGTAATCAATATTTTTATTTAAACATAAACATTCTTTGTTTACTTGTACAGGGACGCAGGCGCCACGAAAATGGACATATTTTCTGGTAAATATCATATTAGTCGTCAGTTTTATGTAATAAAACGCATGCTTTATAGAATAGAATCGTAAATACGCCATGTGTGGTGAAAATCTCCTGTGCGGTGAAAATCTGCTGTGTGAAGAAAATCTGCTTTGCTAAGCACATATTTACAACTATTTTTGATGTCAGTTGGGTGCCATTGCATTTCAAAGGACAGGAAATATTTCAAATTTATGCATTTAAAACGTCGAATGTATTATAACAAATATTTATTGAAACAGCCCAAGTGAAAAAGATTCACAACGAGAATTGTTCAAAAATTTGTCAGCTATCGCCTAAAACATTGACAACTGTGGTTTGGTATACCTTTAAATGGATTTTTAGCAACAACGTGAATCAATGAAACATGATCCGTGACGAGTCGGAGATCGTAAATTGTCCATTAAATGCAAACGAAGAGAAAGATATGTCGTTGTATTCCATGTGAAATATTACGATAAGGCAATTACAAACATCTGGAGGCATACCAAAAGTGACCCCAGATAGCCGTCATGCCATTATTTGGGTGAAAAATAAACAACTGAAGCAGCACGTTTTGGTTGGCGATGCTTCGAAACTAAAAGGAGTAATCGAATTTCTCAAAATCAAGGCATTTCTCTGTATTTGTTGAAGACACAAGGCTAGAGGATAAGATGCTGCTTAAATGGATGATAAAAACACGATGCAGGCAGAATGCAGTTCTGGGGAAGGACAAAAAATTCATTGAAGATTTCACGCGGAGAGAATCGTCGCCAAGGCGGCTTGGATTTTACTCTGGGAAAAGATAATATCTAAAAGATATTTAAAGATGAAGGATAGCTGAAGGCGTGGACGAGCAAATAAGAAGCCGAGGCTTCGTGCTCACGAGTGAAGGACGCTCTATGTTTATGGAGTTTGTTATGGCCTCTGTAAAGCAAAATTCTCAAGAATGATGGTATCGTGGTTAAAACATATTGCATTAACATGCATTTTTATCCCAATGTATCACTTGGTGGTGGTTGTGTCAGGAAATGACAATCAGACAGCAAATCAGGCGTCCTTTTAGATAAACCTTCACAGAAAAAGATTTGGCGTTGCAACTTATGTAATTGAAGGAGAAAGTTATTGGACTACCATCAATTCTCCATTAAATATAGTTGAATTCAATAAAAATCAAAAAGATGCCATGTGAAGCAGAAGTTCATAAAATGATAAACAAATGTTATAACGGAAAATGGTTTGGAGCCATTCAGTTTAAGGATGTGGATAGCCATTGATGTGCAATTGAATTATTTTGTTGATTGCAATAGAATAAGGAAAGAGTATTCAGTAATTTCGTAAAAATATAATGCAAGTTTATGCATTATAAACTGAAATCAAAAAGATGCCATATCAAGCAGAAGTTCAAAAAATGATAAACAAATGTTATAACGGAAAATGGTTTGGAGCCATTCAGTTTAAGGATGTGGATAGCCATCGATGCGCAATTGAATTATTTTGTTGATTGCAATAGAATAAGGAAAGAGTATTCAGTAATTTCTTAAAAATATAATGCAAGTTTATGCATTATACAAACTGAAATCAAAAAGATGCCATATCAAGCAGAAGTTCAAAAAATGATAAACAAATGTTATAACGGAAAATCGTTTGGAGCCATTCATTTAAGGATGTGGATAGCCATTGATGCGCAATTGAATTATTTTGTTGATTTCAACAGAATAAGGAAATGGTATTCAGTAAATTCGTGAAAAATATAATGGAAGTTTAAGCATTATACAAACTGAAAAGCCAAAGATGCCATGTAAAATAACAGTTCACAATAAAGCAAATTTTACATCGCGTGCAGTTGCGAATTTAGCTACTGCAACGGAAAGTCACAAATTCTTTTGCAGGCGACCATCGATTTTCAGTTGAACTATATCGTTGACGTCGATAACCTAAGAAGAAAGATGCCGGTTGGAAGATGAGTTAACAAAAGAACAAAACAAAATATAGCCAACATGCAAATGCGAATAGCCTTGGAAGGTATTGAATCAAATTGGCCATCAATTCCCAAGTAAATTACATTGTTGAACTCGATAAAATGAAAAACCAAAAGATGAAATGTGCCAAACAATTTCACATATTGATAAATGAAATCTTATCCAACACGCAACTGGAAATGGCTGGACGACATTCTTGTCTTGCAACCAAACTGTTGGTATTTATCAAACTATAGCGTTTGCCCACGCCCACCACAATAGTATCGACAAAATTTTGTTTTGTATAAAACCTCCAACATGGCTGATATCAAAAACATTAATTGCGTCAAGGGTAATGTTGAAGAGATTTTCACTTGGGTGAAATTATATTTCCTGTAATATAAAGAGGACAACCAAGACACAGAAATCTGAAAAGAATTCCATTTGCAACGTAGCTATATGCTAAGACCACCGTCGACATGAGAGCAATGCGTCAAAATTACATTATGAAATAGGATTCCTTGAGTCCCCCTTTTTTTACTATTTGCACATAATTTCTCAAACTAAATTGTTCTTTTGCAAAGAATTTTTTCACTATGGGAAGTGAGAAACGTGGAGAGTCCTCTAAAACGAAGCTTAAATCTTTTCCAGTGCCTAATAACGACGTTCTTGGAAAACATCTTCTGTGTTTCTGTGATGATGGAAGTGGCATGGATCCAAGTAGGTTACCTCATCCAAGTGCGATTAACAGGCCCATTTAGACGATAAGGTTCGTCAACTGATGCCTTATTTTTATAGCGGAAGTCGCCAACGTTATCCAGTTTGGAAGATCCACGAAACGAGTAATGGATTCTAAAATGATCGGGCAATATGGAAATGGTCTGAAATCGTAAGTAGTATCTCACGAGCCCGCGTCGGGTTTTTTAATTTACCAGCAAGTAACCTGCTTCAAACAAGCTAAAAAAGCCATCTTATGTTTCTACAGAGGCTCGATGCGTATTGGAAAAGACATGATCCTTTTTACCAAAAAGTAAGTGGCAAAATATTCATAAAAATTGGTCGGTTCCATCGAGATAGAAATACCTGGGTGCTTAACACGCATCATCAAAAACGTCCAAAAAAAGTTGGCCATGGGACACTGACCATGGAAGGCAAACTATAAAAAATTTTGCGATATCTGAAGGAAATTTATTTTTCTTAGTAATTTCAAGTCTATACAATATTTATCTTTTTTCTTCTCTGAACAGGTAAGTCCAGAATGGCGAATCTGTTTGTCAGTTTCTAATACCATATGATGTTAAGTGTAGCTTTAAATTTTATCATGTGTTACTAATGATTGATTTTATCAAACAATAAAAGTTTGACCTATTTCTTATAATTCGTCGAGAAATGTATATTGTTGTTAAAAGCTTGTACTGCAAAGCCTACTTCGCTAACTACCTCTTACAAGCAGTATTGTTTTAAATTTGTATCTAAAACACCCTAAAATGTTGTTGATAAATACTTTGTCAACTTAATGTGCAGTCGATTCATGACGTTCATTTCTTAACGTTCACTTCATAACCTTCACTTCATGACGTTCACTTCATGACGTTCACTTCATGACGTTCACTTCATAACGTTCACTTCATGACGTTCACTTCATAACGTTCACTTCATGACGTTCACGACGTTCACTTCATAACGTTTGTTATATTTTCATTATAAAATGGATAGAGAGTTCACGAGTTCAACTAAATTAAAATACTTTGATAAACAACGAAATAATTATTAATGAAATTGTTGGTGGTAACACAACATAGTAAGCATGGTCAGTGGCTGCTACCGTGAAGGAAATAACCTCCTTTTACCCACCTTTTCTTCTGATACTTTCTCGAGCGATTTTCATTACGATCCAACACTTCAGGTATTTCTATCTCAATGCTCATTATTAAACTGATAAATATAGGCAAGTATGAACAAAATGCTTGTGTACACAGCAATAATCCTATAGGATATGAGCTATTGGCTCAGGTTTCAATGTACTTGGTTGATGTTTATTTGATGAACCACAAGTGTCTTCTACAGGCATGGTACGATGAGTTGTCTGTTTCTGTCACGCACCTTTCACGAACGAGAAGGAATTAGTGAAGTAAGTTATCTGCATAAAAAGACAAACGTTGATCTTTAAATTTGGAGAAGTATTGACATCCTTCAGCATTCTTACAAGGTCTTTAGCAACATGGTTGCAATTCTTCATAACAAGTTGCTTCAAAGTATGGCAAACGAAACAACAAAAGATCTTAGGCCGGAAACGCAAGTTTAAAACCCCACCCTAATGTTTCAGGAAAACTGCATTTGCAGTAGAAGCCTTCAAAACAAATTTTCTTTTCATCGTTCAACTCCAAGGAATGAATTTGATGCTTAATACTTGTCATTAGGTCGTCGTACCAATTCCTTCGTGGGATGTTGCAACCAAAAAACCGCTTGGAAGAACAAAACGAGAACTTGAAAAAGTATGTCGACAAAATATGAAAAATGGGCACGGAATTTACTTGGAACAAATGTCATAAATTTTCATATTTTCTTGCGCTTTCAGCATGAAATTGAGCTGAGTATAATACTGAAGTACTCACCTTTCAAGACAGAGAAAGATTTGCTCGATTATTTTGACAAAATTAAAACAAAAGGTTCGATATGATTTCATGTTATACTGTGGGTTTACATTGAGCGTCACTAGTCAACACACTTTTATGTAAATGTAAATAGGGACTATGATAATGGTGTATAATTTGAAATTGTTGGATTCTGGCGAGACAGAATTGGAGGTATTTAAAAGACGAGCGGCTGAAGCTTCTCAGTAATTGTCTTTGCTCCTTTGTTCCACGAGTTGGAAGAGGAAAATACAGCTAAACGAGTCGTGTTTTGTCTTTCCAAGGTCTGTGATGATGATTTTGTGATGCGCGAGTTACACGAAGAGCATTATGATGATAAAAGGTAATAACAAATAAGAATCAGAAGAATAAAACGAACGCGTTGGAAACCTATTATAAAAAAAGTAATACAGTTGTAGCTGTTGTAAAGTCCCTTGATTGATCTTTCCAATAGTGTGATGCCAGAACGTAAATCGTTCCGGGCCTATAGCTCAATTCTGTATCTCGATCCAAGAATGAAAATCTACATTCAGGTAAGTAGATAAATTTGAAAAGGAAACTTTGAAAACAGAAAATTGAATGCAAGATGTGGTGGTTTTAGAACAAGAAAGTACTCACGAAAAGACTTGGTGACAATTTATTCAAACCAAGGTAGTCGTCTGCACATGGATATTATCATAAAAGCGAGAGCTGTACTTCAGTGGATTCTTCATAAATTATTTCGTATCTTCGTAGGAGTTACTTGTTTTCATCGAAACGATTCAAAACACGTTCTGAACGAGAAGCCAATAAGGCGATGGTAGCTGCTAAGTCTGGTAAAAGTTTATTTTCAGCTAATGTTTTTCGTAAAGAAACGGCTGTTCAAAGTTTATCGTGCTAATGCCTGTCTGTGTGTTTAGCTGCGGACAAAGCCAGAGAACTGGAGACGATCGCTAAGTAATTTATTTACTATTTGAATTTTCATCACGCGTTTGTTGTGAATTTCTTCTGATGCTGAGCGACTGCGTACATCATTTTGCAGGGAACTTCAGGCTGAAGAACAAACACTCTCCAAGGAGTCTCGAGTAAGAAAAGAACAAACTCACTTTCTTGATTTTCTTCATGATTACTATGATGTATTGACCATGAGTATAACTACAGGCACGACTGAGGCAAGCCCAGGACAACGCTTTGAAAGCAAGAACCGAAGCGGATATAAAGAATCATATTGCCATGACCAAAAAAAAGTACGGACATTAGGCGCTTTAGACAAAACAGTGTGTCATTCACGAGGCTTTCATCTTTTTTTATTAACACTGCATGTCCTCACACTTAGATCTTTGAACGAACCTAAAACGCTGACTTTCACCTTCGGTTTCAACATCAATCGCAGACATTCCTACGGCATGTTTGTTTATAACTGCAACAGGTTGGTTGTGCCCTTCCTCTCAGTAAGATATCGTACACGATACTTTCCTCTGCATAATATGTGCTTTCTTTCTCAGATTGATTAAAATGTACGAGAAATCAGGCTTCCAATCCGATGGCAAGAGGTGCGATTTGATCAAATGTAATGTCTTTAACAGCGTGGTTTGAAACTAAAATCTCTTATATTCTAGAACATATGCTGGCATCGTCGGCTTCGTTGACGTTCCATATTTAGTGTTAGAACCTACTCACAATAAACAAGACTTCGCTGATGCTAAGGTATTCAACGACTTCCTTTTTAAGTCACCTTCATCTCACAGCAAGACACATATTCAAGGAATTCGTATCGTTACTATTTCAGGAGTATAAACATTTGCTCCGTTCTATGGCCGACCACTTGGCACAATATTGGAAAGATAGCGGATTTACAGGTAGCTACACACGTTCTAATCTTGGCGAAAGTGAAAGAACATGGTGTTTTACCTATTGTGTGTTCTTGTCGCCTTTGACTATTAGAAAGGAGTCTTGATGGATTCTGGAAGCAATTTGGTTACATATCAAACGATGTTGAAGAAGAACCGTCGGATGAGCCTAAATACGCAAGAAAACGAGCCATGCAGCTGCCTTGTACCGTACAATGTGGTAACTGTAGTTACTGTTATTTTTGTATTGGTCAATATCGTTTCATTTATTCATCACCACACGTTTGTTTTATCTCAGTCAAATGTCTCAAGTGGCGAACTCTGCCGTTTTCTGCGAAGAACATCGGACGAACATTCGATGATGAATGGACGTGTGCTTTAAATAGTGATCCTGAACGTAACAAGTAATTTCTAAAGTTCTTATACTGCGTTTCTTGAAGTAAACATTTTCTATCAGATCACCCGTGTATACATCCAGTTTATGTTTAAATTTGAATAACTCTGCGCATATCTCTCTGCTAATAACTGCATTTCGTCCAGATGTACTGCACCTGAGCTTAAATCTATCATCCCCGTGGGTAGTCTTAAAAAACAAGTGAAGACAGCCGAGGAAAAACAGCGTGAACTTATGGACGATATAAAGAAAAAGACAGAGAAACTCAATCAGCTTGATGTGAGAAACACAGCTACACCAGATGCGCCAACGAAGCGTGTACTTCAGGTTGGTTAACGAACTAATCTCGCCTAGAAACGGTAGCCTTTATTATGCCGTAAGGAGGAGTAGCAGGCTGTTCACTTTTTAAGGAAATTTGAATTGTTTCTCCAGGTGCCTCCCAGAAGTACGACTACACCTTCACCCATTCCCACGTCCAATAGAGGGACATCACAAACAGTCACTGCCCCCTCAAAGACAAATAGTAACGCACAGAAAGAACGAACACCTACGACAACCAAAAGGTCTACCCCCTATATGGCCCCTAAACCTTCTTCAACTATGAAGCAAACCAAGGCTGTAAAACCTGTCTCCGTGGCAGTGGGCAGGCTTAGAGCCTCTCCTCCCTATAAGGATGCCAAAACTACGTCCGATAAACCTACAGCTAAACTCGTGAGTGTTTAAAGTTGAATTCTAATGGAGCAGAATTCTGGCTGTTTTGGGGATTTTTCAATCGTATGCTTCCTTTATGATAGAGAATAAAATTTGCATCTTCATTAGAGCAGCACAGTAATTTAGCATGTAGCTATTGTTGCCTGGTTGCAAAACTCGCGTTTTCAAAGATCTCATTTCCTTATTTTTGTGAAGAAAAAAAAACAAGCACAAAATTTCCTGCAAGAAACACATTACAACTCATGTTTCACATGTCATGATGTTGTATATTTTTACCTTGTTTCTCAGACTCCAATAGCACGACAACCGAATGTTGAAAACAACAAAACATCAAACAATTTATCATCCGTCTTGGGATCCAATAAACGTGAACATCCTACGGCAGAGAGAGAGGTTGGTGACAACAAGGCAGTACCGTGTGGAGAAACTGTGTGGTGAAATATTTCTTGACAAACTCACACCATTTTTTTAAATTTTTAGATTTGCGAGGTGCAGCCGAAGCGAATGAGAAAAGAAATCTCTCCACCACCAAAGGTAATTATGAAAATGAATCGTTTATTCCGGTTTTGAATAATTTCGGTTCCGTCAAACATGTTTCAACTATGCGCACATTTTTTTGTTGGGTTGAACGAAAAGTCCAAAGAAGTTGATCCAGATGAAAACAGTGACACGGCCACAAGCGACGGTACCACTGCGTCATCGAATCTCTCGAAATGTGAGTTTAATTATTGCCAGTTCAGTGCTCGTAATATCGTTTGAATGTATAATGTATGTATGAATAATTTATTTCAACATTTCAACACGCTAACCATTGTCAACATGTGTCATGTATATCCACATATATCATCTTCTATCCTATAGATAAGAAAGGTGCTGCTGTTGAAGTTTTCATCTCACCAAAATGGTAAAATTATGGCGTGTTTATTTTTTTGTTGGGTTAGGATTGGATTTTTTGTGCGCGTATATAATTCACCTTGTTTTTGATGTCTCAAGGTACAAGGGAAAGGTTGTGGCTGTCAAATATCGTAAAGAAACCAGTGCGAAAGTTAAGGTGAAATTTGACAGTTATCAGAAAGATAAATACGACAAATGGTAAGAAATCATCCTCAAAATTCCTCTCCATGATTTATCATTGAACTAGTATTTCCAAATATTACGACAGGTACGATGAAAGCGACGCTGACATCAAACTTTTCTCTGTAAGTGACAATTCTCGTTTCATTTTTATTACTAATCTTTATAACATACCAATGTCCACTTTTCTCGTCCAGGAGGAGTACGCGACATCTGAGGACAGCGGCAAACTGAAGCCTACAACATTAACAAATCCAAAAGGGCCGCTTCCAGCTACCTTGAGTGCCCAACGCGAGGCAACCATAACGTCATCAGCAAACGAAAATGCGTCGTTAAAAGAGACGATTATCGTTCTAGATAAAATGTTAAGGTGAGTTCATATCAGTGAATGATGTTGTTTACATGAACCTGTGTCGTATGTAACGTTGCTTCCGTGTTCGTGGCAACATAGCTACATCACCACACCAATTGCTATGTGAAATGTAAAATTTCGTTCGTTGTTTTTTTTTTGTTTTAGATCATGTGTATCTTATATCCTTGTGCCCGAGTTTCCGACAACTGGACGTCAACTTGATGCCATGTCGTTAGAGTCATTACAGAACTTTCCTTTAGTGAGTATAAACACAAACACACACACAGAATCAAGAATTTTGTTTGAAGTTAACGTATTTCATTGTTAGTGTATAAAAATTGCACGCTGTAAATCCTTGAATTCTTGAATTTAGACGTAACAAACGAATGTAGAAGTAGTAGCAGTACATGATACTTACGTTCACTTTTATAGGATAAACTGTTTGATGTTCACAGCGACAGCATGAAGGCGGTGAGAAGTTGACAAAATATCTTTGTTTAGTTGGACTTACCGGTGTTTGTTTTTGAAATCTTTACATTCAGGTCTGTAATAATTTAGCAAACACGTCTCTTTAGATGATGGATGAAAGAAGCAATAAATTAATGGCGGAGAAAATAGCTGAGAAAGAAAAAGAGATAGTCGAGATCACAAAACGCGAAACCGAATGTAGGACAAAGCTGTCCGGTCTAAGACGAACGGCGGCGAAACTGATACGAGCGTTGAACGAGGTGTGTGAGGTTATACTGTTATATAGCTTTACTGTAAACTGATTGAACAATGTGAAGATTACAACACTCCATTACAACCTGACTGTACTTACTTCTCTATTCTGTAGAATCCTGAGGATAGTAGCATTGCACCCGAAGAGGACTCAGATCAAGTAGATATCTTGTTAGAAGCCATTGCTGAACAAGCTTTGACAAGTGACGCTATATGATTATGTTGAACTTTCACGGTTGCTTATTTGGTTTAGTTAGCTATTATACGTTTTATTCATACATTGACTTTTTATATCTGAATGCATGGTCATTCATTGGATGAAAACGTTAATAATGTCCACATACGAACACTAACCTTTGTGTTAGTTTAGTTTTGATCAATGGAGTTGAATTTGTTGGGTTTAGCATCACAACTAAGTGAAACTTTGTTGTGTTGAGTGAATTTAATTATTTGTATTTTTTTCATGCTGAAATGGGTATTGTCAGCGGCCCTTTAGTTATGAAGACGATCGTTTTTTTATCCAAATGAATTTGTTATGTTGGCATGAAAATACTGTAAAAGTTATTTTAATTTGTAAATAGACACAAATATTATTTTTATATTAGAAAATAAGAGTTTTCAATCATCTCAAAAACGTGTAAATATACAAATTTAAAATATACATGTTGTGTCTTTCTGTACAATTTCTCTTTTAAGATATTTATTCGCTCATGTAGTTTAAAATGTTTTAAAAATAATAAATAATCAAATTTTGTCAACAAACCATCCCAATCATCTGAAATCTGTCAATGGATCTTCGCGGCAATTAATGGCATACATCAGTTTCTCTCTCATAACATTTTCACTTGTGTAACGCGGCAACTTCACCATAAACATGCATGTCTCGACGCGGATGTATCTCGCATCAGGTGGACCTTGAAAGACGTTATACAAACACGTAGGAATCAAACTAATTTGAATAGAATACCCTTCAATTTGCGCATGTGCACTGTGTATTCTACATATAGTTATACGTAAAACCATGGTAGTGTGGTCAATGCTCTCTATAATTCTAGGCGTCCATTAACCTTCCAAACTCTTCCAGAAATACAGCAAGCATAACGTTCGTTTTTTCCTACCTCTGCCATCCGGCGGTCCAATCTTCATCGGATAAGGTGGTACATGTACATCACTCACGCCGTCCTGACAAGAACAACGACCTGGTAAACGTTCTTGATTGCAAGCAAACTTGATGAATTTTCCTTGTTGTTCCTGAAAAAAGACAAGTTTGTTTGCCACTACAACATATGAAAGGCTTGAATATATAGAAATAACACTTGCCTTTGAGAAACTTTCCAGCGTATTCCAGAAATACTCAATGTGCCTGTCGGATGATCGAACACCTGCGACGTATGTCGTATGCATCTTAAAGAAAACGTAAATTATTATTTTCACGGATTGTCCGTAATCAAGAGTTGTATTTTCAACAGATGCAATAATCAAAGTTTTGCCATGTCAATGAAGTATTTAACCATGGACATAACACACATTTCAAAAAGAAAGTGATACTCCCACTAAAATACTTCAGGTAAATGTCACGGGCGTAAATGACGATAAGGTGGGTGAAACAAAGTAAACACTTATTTTTTTACCTAAAAAAAGTTCATACCTTAAGAAAATCAACATCAACATTAGGTATACCGCATACACGCATTTCCAAATCCCTGGGATTGAGTATCGTAAGAACATGAAGAGGCACTACGCTAGCAAGACCCGATTTGATTGCCAACACACGATTCTCGCACACCAGCTCTTGCAAGCGATATTCTCGCACCATTTTAACATATTCCAAACGGTTTTCCCAGCTGGACGAAGAAGAGAACAATGAAAGTGAAAATTCACTGAGACACAAGATGTCAGTTTTTGGTTTTTAAAACGTCATGCTTCATAACATTGACTGAGGTTTTCGAGTCAATCAAACAGGCTGCGTGTTTCATCAAGATTACACATTGCGAAAAATTAAGTTGTGTATAGCCGTGCTATACATTGATTTTACCTTACAACAATCTCATTTCCTTGAGGACAAAGGTCTACCTCCTCGCCATTAAGGGAGGTGAAGGTGAAACGTGTCTCGGAAATATCGGCCTCTAAACATAACCTTTCAAATTCTTCTTTACAAGAAATCTACGACGAGAAAAAAGAACAGTACAATAAAGAAGCGTTAGTACAGTAGAATTTAAAGTAAAGAGACAACTAGGATCCAAGGATAGTGCAAAGTTTCAAAAGAGCACAGCCTTTTGACTCGTAATATGAATCAACCATAAAATGTTTCATGCATTCATTTCATTTCTTCATTAACTTCATTTCTTCCATCGATTTGCATCGCTCAAAATTTATAAAACGTAAAACATCCATTTTGGAACAACCCTCATAAAGTTTACACAATATGTCATCCCCAAAATTTGAATGCTCGTACCCAAAATACTGCACTTTTCATGCAAACACTGCACTTTCCATGCAAACACTGCACTTTCCATGCAAACACTGCCCTTTCCATGCAAACACTGCACTAAAAACATAAAAGTTCCGTTACCTTAGATAAGCGCCTTGTGTAGTTGTACGTCAACACATCGGCCTCCCAAAGGTCGTTCTCGTCCAATGGCACGCCAAGAAGACTTTTCCAAAACGATGAAAGAATATCAAGTGCTAGAGGAATGTCTGATCTTAAAGCGATACCGAGAAGCTGGAAAACAACAATTCAAATCAACACACAAAAAAAAGCAAAAGACACGAAATACATAAAAGTGCACGAACATTGAACAAGGTCTATGGTAATGGGACTGAGCAATGCATTAACACGTAAACACGCGACCTGAATTATTTTACGAAAACTCCATATACATACCTGACCAAAGAAGACTAGAATATTGCGTACGTTGAAGGTCATTAGTCCGGGACGAAGTATAAACTTTCCCTAAATGAGATGATATCAAACTGGTCATGGACGAGTTTGATATAAAACAACCCCCCTTTATAACCTCTCATGTCGCCCACTAGATAACGCGACCGACGCATGCTTACTTTGTTCTTGTTAGCAGCCGCGCTAGGACATGGGACAAATAAGCCAAGATGTGAACTTTGAACTTCACGTCCCATAATCCACATGAAATGGCGATAAGCTCCACCCAGACCAAGCACTTGTTCACCACGTAGGTTGACGCGTAATGGGAAAGATGGGTCACCACCCGTAGCCACCTTAACACGGAGTTTGGCAGTCGTAACTTTGGACAGCTGGCTTGCTACTTGATACAATTGCGGACCAGTGTCAGCAACTTTGGTGGCTATGTAGGAATGAGTGAAATGCTTTAGAATCCTGGCAAAGATACTTGAGTAAAAGATGCTCAAACCAAAAAAGATCTTCAGATATTGGAAGAAATATTTTCAAATGGTCTCTAAGATCAAACCTTGTGAATTAATGCTTCCTTAAAAAAATGGATTGCTGATTTCACATGAGAATTACAAATGATTATCAATAACATTTCAAGAGAGGCAAAAAATGTCAAACGTATTCCAAAGGTTGGTTGCAAAATCTGGTGGTAAGAGTCAGAACTGACCAATCTTCAAGCACCATACAACAATCAGAAATACTACACTTCTTATGTCAAAGTACAAACCTTCAGTACTCTCAAAAGAACCAATATACACACCCTTTAAGTGTCATGCAAAAAACTACAAATGCTACAGTTCTTATGCCAAAGTACCTTCAATGCTCTCAAGCGGATCAATTGATATTTCCGGAGAAGGATCATCAGAATTGCGTTGAGCAGACAGATCTAACACGCGATTTAACTCGGAGATCTTTGTATTTCTAAACAAGATGTCTTTGGCAGCTGCCAGTAGAGACGACACGCTCATTGTGTATGTCTTTGCAACTCGTAGGTCAACGACTGGTAATACAAGCCGTTGAACAAACTGATTTATGCACTTGTAAAGCATAAAACGAGACCCGATGCTTCGATTGGTATATTCTACAATAAAATTACATGTTGCGTTCTAACGATTTGCAGAAGCTCAGCACAAACAATTTCAAAATTATTTTAAGAATGCAACATACTGTCCAACGAAGCAAATCGAGGATTCATCAAATCGCTTTCCCAAAAGACCTCTTCCGCATTGAATCGTTGTGGAGAAGCGGAAAGATTTTTAGACATGTCATCAACAAACTCAACCAGGACTTTATCATCTTCAAAACTCCACCTTTCATTCTCGCGGCTTACATCTTCTGGGAAGATTTCCGTCGATCTGAATTTGAGAAAAATACGACGCAATCAACGAGTTATAAGCTGATCATAAATTCAATAGATTTGGATAATTTCTGATGACCTGAATGCCACAAACACAGGATATGATTTTGATTAGTAAGAATTTATCAATCTTACCGTCGAAACCTGAAGTCATATCCACATGCGTGAAAAGCCCTCCACACCAGTCTTTTATCTGATTGCACACTCTTTTTTACGTAAAGTAGAAAACCCTGAAAATGGAGTACAGCTTTTTCGCGGGAGTCATTACCACCGTCTTGAACGTCACTATAATGTACCACAACATCCACCAAGTCATCTTTAGTTAATTTTTTACACTCACTCAATGTTTTGAAAAACCCTAAAAGCAAATTTCCGGTTTTATCATCAGCAATATTGTCTGCAGACAGAGCAACGGTATTGGCCAAGTCTGGCAGAGAAACGTCATCTGTTTTAAACTCTGTTTCCTTATTAGAATGGCATAATGCAACGTGATGACAACTCAGGTAGATTTCAGCAAGTGTTTGCAAGGCCATAGATGTGAATGTGTCTGTATTCTCCATGAGTTTATCTGAAAGAAATTTCTCCCAAGCCAAGCAAGCTTTAGTCGCAGCCCAGCCACCCTCGAAGAGAAGCATAGAATTCACCTTTAATACCTAGAAAAGAGAAATGACAAGTGATTGAAGGATAGGTTGGATAATGGTGACATTTATCAATTTGACCATAATATTTCCACATAACATTTAATTATCATAAAAAACCAGAATAACAATAAATATTTTCATAATTATATAATATACCTGTATTGAAGTCCTCGAAGTGCTACTAATCATCAACAGCTTTTCTTGTAACAACCGCTGACGAACCTGATCGACTTGAAGGCTCGTACGTAACTGAACAACCGCTGATCTTGTGAGCTGCTCGACGGACTGATCAACGCATGAAACACCTTCACTCTCTTTATCACCAGGCGTTTTATACATAACGGGCTCGTCTTCCATCATGATTCCATCAACGGGTAGCAATCCTCCAGCTAATCGCGCAGATTTTGTGATAGCTGAAAAACATACAATAACCACGAATATATACTTCTAAACAATTCGGCCACATTTGGATATTCAAGCAACAGTTAAAAAATACCACAGTTTAGAAAGCATGACAGTTTAGAAATTTAGAAAAGCCAATACGCAAAACTTACTCATCGAACAAAACTTGGCCATTTGTACTTCAGACTAAGATAACATCGCTGACATTAAAGAATGTGTATCAACCAAGATGCACTGCGAGTTAATCACAGCGTGACGGCCATTTTGTGGCTCGATAAAATGGCGAATTTTGTTATTGTAGTCCATGCAACTTTGACAAACAATAATAATTAATGTAAAATAGAGTTTTTAATCGATATTTTTCTGCTAAATTTTCAAATAAATTAGACGATGTAGTGACAAAATTGAATTCAGGGTGCTGCAAAAACTAACGATGTCAACATAAACAAAAGCGCGCAATGCATCTTGGTTGACACACATTCTTTAAAATTGTCTTATAACAACACACCTTGCATTACAACATCGAAGCTGAATTCATGTGGAATATTGGTGATTACGATCACTCGATTCCAGGCCATTGAAGGTAGAGGAAGACTAGTTCTCAAAACATCTAAAACCAAGGACTTTCCAGAGGAATCTTTATGTACCAAATGACGGAGTGCGACCAATGTACGCAACAGTCTGCCGAACCAAGCAGGATTCTCTTCTGCTCTATCGTCTTCAGATGACATATCTGTTCGAGAGGATGTGGCTTTCTTTGTGTTAAGCTTTTTGCGTTCACGGAAACGTAGGCGGCGAAGCGTCTGAGGGCTAAAAACCAAATCAATAATCTTTAAGTATAATTTGTTGATTCCAAGTTATAGAGAGCGCTGCAGACCTTGACTCTCTCCCAGGACTCTCCCCCATCTCAGTGACCAATCGTTGGTTCTCGTTCATCACGGGAAGCGATGCGAAGAAAGGAATATATGTGGCGGGATTTTCACCTCCCCCTGTATATACTTCAATACTCAAGTCTTCACTTCTTGACTCTGGTATTCTTCTGCGATCAGAACTTTCCTAAACAGGGAGAGATATGAAGTTGTAAGAGATTATTCTGAATTATGATCCAGAGTTCGATGTATTACAGATCACCTGGGATGTGTCAGCATCATCCTCATCGTCTTCATCATAAACATCACAAGACGTACCCCACAATGCACCAGTATATTCCTTAGAATTCCACTCTGCTCCTAATATCCTTGTACGTAGCTCAAGAGCAGCGAGAATAACATCAAGTAGCGCTTGAAAATAGGAAGAAAACTTCACTTTTTCAAAATTGCAATTCAAGACGAACACCACAGCGTTCGAGCGAGATAGGGACACTTCCTTCTCGAACAACTTGAAAAATTCGCATTTCATGGCAGCCAAAAAACTCGATGAGGATTCAAGAAAAACTTCAAGACGTTCAGCAGACGAGAATTTTGCAAGCAGCCGTAATATTTGTGAAAGAAGATGGAAAATAATCTCGCGGATAAATGGCGAAAGTGTTATTGAAATTAACGTATGTTGTAGCAACGTAAACATAGCGGTGAGGTATGGTGGTTCTGGAATTTTATCAGCTTTGCATGAGACCAACGGCCAACGCATTGAAAATATATGAATAAGTGCTTCCATGGACGCAAGGCACAGCAAAAGCTCTTGAGTAATGCCTTTCACATGTACAATCAGTCCTCTGGCATTGCTGGAGCCGAGCTTGACATGCAAACGATTCGTGGGTAGAAGGCGTCCGAGATTCATGCAGTTCCTTCCATCACCAAAATGGCTGATTTGCTGACCGGAAAAATCGGGATAATGAAGAAGCTTGTATTTGAGAATGTTCCCATCCTTTGAGATTCGACGTCGCCCGTAATAGCCATACATCTCGACACACGGGGAGCGCACTCTTGAAATATACAAAGTTTAGTTTAATAATACTACGTCGCTAACAAACGAAACGATCCCGAATATATCTTCAAAAAGAATGGCTTGTAATTGAAAGAGATACTTAGTTAGGAGCGTTTAGATTGCTATGACAAGGTATGTGTTAGATAAAATTCTTACAGGATGACAAGAAAGGACAGACTTGACAACTGGCATAAGTTTCCATACAAAACACGTAGACAATGCAAGGCTTTATCTACAACATTCGGATCAATTATCGAAAATCTTCTCAGGATGTCAAAGAAAGACAGAGTTAGCTACTAACAGAAGCATCCATACACAAACGTAACATAATATCAAGTTTCTTATCAACATTTGAATTAATCGTCGATGATCTTCACTAAGTGACAAAAATAAGAACACACCGAGGCATGAAGTAATCTGTGGTGGCAAGACAAGAGACTGTCGTAATAGCTGCATTTTCAAAATGGACATCTTTTTGTGCGCTGACGTTGGATACTTCAAACTGTTGCAAGCATTGTGAAAACGACTTCTCAATCACGGATTGAAACAATTGTTCACCAACATCCTGGAACTTCACGTCATCACGCAGAAATGAGTAAAGCAACCGAGTTAGCAGAGAAGATAATTTTTCTTCGTCTTTATAAAAGACAGCGAGGGGTGAACATGACGTTGTTTTAAGACTTTCAACCAACGATTTACTTGCAGCGATGTAACGAGCATTCACAGCACCATCTGAATGAGCATCACGAAGATATTGCTCACTTAGTAACAATATCTCGTCCACATTTGACTCCATATTATTGATGGCTTAAAATGTGGAAATAAATGTAAGTTCAATCGACTATATCCCCAATGGCAATATTCAATTATGTTACCCTATTGACAACGTTCAACAGTGTTACCTTACTGACAACATTCAACAGTGTTACCCTACTGACAACATTCAACAGTGCTACCTTACTGACAACATTCAACAGTGTTACCTTACTGACAACATTCAACAGTGTTACCTTACTGACAACATTCAACAGTGTTACCCTACTGACAACATTCAACAGTGCTACCTTACTGACAACATTCAACAGTGTTACCCTACTGACAACATTCAACAGTGCTACCTTACTGAAAACATTCAACAGTGTTACCCTACTGACAACATTCAACAGTGCTACCTTACTGACAACATTCAACAGTGTTACCTTACTGACAACGTTCAACGGTGTTACCTCACTGATAACGTTCAACAGTGTTACCCCATTACAACATTTAATAGAATCATCAATACCTACCATGAAGGAGTTTGATGGCAGAAGAACGGCAATACATCTTTGTCAGAGCGCTTTCACACTTCCATAAATCTGCGTAGACCTCAAAACTGGCTTTTTCCTGATCTACGAAAGTCAACGATGATAACCGACCAAACGCCGGCGGTTGAGGTTTCACGGCGTGCACTGGGTACCAATAACGAACAACGGAACCCTCGTCCCGGATGTAAACGTCAACCAAAACAAGCTCTTTTGCCTGCAATAGGATGGAGGTTGTCAGAAATTAACAAGAAAAGAATAATAAAAGAAAACGATTAGCTACACTAGTTAGAATATGTGACAAGAGTCGGTGAAGGTTGTGATGAATAAGAAACAAAAATTATTTCTATTCTACATAAACAAACTCACCTTATCTAAATCTTGCACAACACCGCTAAGACCAAATGTCTTTCGCATCAGGGGCTCGGCAAAGCCAGGAAATATTGAAACTGATCTGCATATCTGGACGGTCATTGCTTGGCGCAAATCATTGACGGTAGTCCTATCCAATTCAGCCTCGATATCTTCAATACGTGGAAAGGTGAGAGACGTTGGTAAACCACCACTATCTTCGTAAAGATCTTCCACTGTTGATATAGCGATGTCAATCAAACCTCGAGAAAAAACGAATAACTTAAATCATAGAAATATAGCCTTAAATCATTGAAATTGTCCATAGTATTCTCGGAATTGAATTATGCAGTTTAAAACAACGGCACATGAAGTAAATTTGAATATTTTGTAATAAAGCAAACGCTCCTTCTTACCTTCCATAAGAGCACCCCTGATTTGCTCAAGTCCAGAACGGCGATCAGCCTCACTACGGAATCGACGTCTGATGGTTGGAAATACTTTGATTCCCAAGCCTTGACAAGTAAGCTACGTGGATCTTTGCGGAATGTCTTATGTCTGTTGGCAAGACGACAATCGTCTTCGTCAGCGGTCATGTAAACTGGAGGACCGTTGTCTAACATGAGATCATAACTACTGCCGAGAAACTCCAGTTGGGAGATATGATGATCATAGCCTTTCTCCTGCCACTCCAGAGAGTCAGGTTCCTTTTCTTCAACAACTGTCGAAGTCTGTTGTGTAGAACCTGAAATAGGTCCATCATAAATAAAATGCTTATTTAGGTCCTCCTTAGACATGTACAGCATTCACGGTGAAATCACATTAATGTATTTGCTACAAAAGCCTTTACCTTTTACATTTTCAAAGCAAATCACAAAAAAGCCAAATGTTCATTTTTACATAATTTACAAGCATGCAACAAAGTCGCTTCCGTGATTTCTGAAGATCCTCAGAGATGATTTGTTACAAATACTAAATGCTTCTCAAATCAGAGATGATTTGTTACAAATACTAAATGCTTCTCAAATCAGAAATGATTTGTTACAAATACTAAATGCTTCTCAAATCAGAGATGATTTGTTACAAATACTAAATGCTTCTCAAATCAGAGATGATTTGTTACAAATACTAAATGCTTCTCAAATCAGAGATGATTTGTTACAAATACTAAATGCTTCTCAAATCAGAGATGATTTGTTACAAATACTAAATGCTTCTCAAATCAGAGATGATTTGTTACAAATACTAAATGCTTCTCAAACCTTCGCTATTCTGCACAGGTCCAAGACTGGTGTGAATAACAATCTCTTCAAGTTCATCAGACTCTGTACAGTTAGAAAAGGGCAATTCGGCAAGATCTGCTCTTACTTCGTCTACCGATGAACTATGTACGCTCTCTATGGACATCTTCTGGGTGTTGGCGTCTTGGTAATGAAATAATCGCGTTCCAAAGTTCACAAACACGCGAACATCCTGTAAGGGTTATGCCAAAAAAATTAATAAAATAAATTGTGTCTGCAACGACTGCTGCGTATGAAAGTTTACAATTTTTAACTTGTGCAATAACAAGCAAAGAAAAAATATGTTTGAAGATGTAAATTACCTTCTTTTGAATATGTACGACGGGAAATAGACCACGTTCAACACCATCCAAAACCTCCGATAATCTTTTACCATTATGAGTAAAAAATGCAGTACCAACTCCAGTTGTGTTCTCCTCGCGATCCATCGCCTCCCAACCACAGCCGATGATGTCATGTTCACGCATGCTCAGATTAAACGTGACAGATTTCCAAGAAAGTGGATCGCCAGACACGTATCGTATAGCACGACCAGTACTGTGTAGCATACAGCTACCAGGGGGGACAGTCCAAGCTGAATCAGTGGGGGGATGATTGGGCATGAAACCAAAGGATAAAGAAGGACCCGACTCATTATGATTCCCCTCACCGAGCGACAAGATGTCTGCTTCCCAGTAATAAGAGTTCACCTAGATAAACGTTACGAAACGTTCGTGAAGAAACTTCATAATCTTAAAACTCCGTTTGATTCAAGAATACTCACTCGTGTAGGTATTGTTTTATCAGCAAAGATCAAAGCTCCACGGGGCTGCCTACAGGATGGATTATCACCTGGATCACATACATAATGTACTGAAGTAAGATCACGCATGAAAACACAACCAAATGGAATAGGAAATTCACGCATGATGTCAAATTCGCACGGTGCATCTGATCGCCGCTTTTCCGGGGACAAATCGTGATTGATCGGACGAACGTACTCCTTGAAGAGGGCCCGCAATTCTTCGCAGTGGCTTTCCACCACAACCTGTCGCTCGCCTGGATCTACACTCCTGGCAAAGGTGAGAAGTTTTGCTAGCAAGTCTGGAGAAGTTTCCAAAACATTTCGAGCAATATTTTCGTCGTCAAGACACTCATTCAAAAGAACAAAAAGCCTGGAAAGAAAATATTGACAATTGAAACATTTCGAAGAAGCAAAACTTGCCAATCAAGGCATCAACGTGAAAAATTACAAAATAACCTCGTCTTAATTTCTGCTGAAATCCTTAGGACTTCAAGATTGGAATCGTTGTTTGCAAAAACACTCCTCAGAGATTCTAAAGATCTGTCGTCCTCCAGCATTTTATTGGCAGCCAATACAAGTTTACTGTGAAGAGTTTCATCGATAAGATGCACAACCTAAACATAAAACATTACTGTGAAGAGTTTCATCGATAAGATGCACAACCTAAACATAAAACATTACTGTGAAGAGTTTCATCGATAAGATGCACAACCTAAACATAAAACATTACTGTGAAGAGTTTCATCGATAAGATGCACGACCTAAACATAAAACATTACTGTGAAGAGTTTCATCGATAAGATGCACGACCTAAACATAAAACATTACTGTGAAGAGTTTCATCGATAAGATGCACGACCTAAACATAAAACATTACTGTGAAGAGTTTCATCGATAAGATGCACAACCTAAACATAAAACATTACTGTGAAGAGTTTCATCGATAAGATGCACGACCTAAACATAAACATTACTGTGAAGAGTTTCATCGATAAGATGCACGACCTAAACATAAAACATTACTGTGAAGAGTTTCATCGATAAGATGCACAACCTAAACATAAAACATGCAGAAATTATCTAAAAAAAAATCATTGTAAACAACAAGTAGTTTTCTCAATGAGAATATCCCAACTTTTCCACCACCAGAGACGCACCTTTTCACGAGGTACAAATAAGAGATTTAGAGGGATGTTTATGGGATTGTTAGGATTATAAATGTCAGTGTTCAGCGCCTCGTTATCATCCACAATCACGTGTGCAACGCCTTGTTCAGGGATACGGAGAGGATAGAGCACTTGCTTGAACGTAATCCTTCACCATGTATCTTAAAAAAGATGAAGTTCGTTTAGCACATAAGTAATTTCAAAATATTAAAGGTAAAATTATATACTATCATCAAAAATTACAAAGACAGCATTCTAAGTATACTATACTGCAAAAGGTATTCAGCATAAATTACTAAAGGCCATACGATAAATGTCTATACAAGCACAGGGTGAAGAGAGATCAATGCTGAATAACAATAAGCAGAACATATATTGTATAATTAAGAAATGTCCACAATGTATCCATAAAAGTAAACAGTTTGATGTACACGACTTTAATTAGGTTTCTTCTTCAAATAACACGAAAACAAACCACGAAAATAGAACAGCGAGTTTCTCCAAATAATTATTTACTTACAAAAGCTGAGCATCCTGGCCTGACAGTTTCGTTAAATCCACCCAAAGTGCAGATAATAGCCAAGATTTGCTGCGCAGTTAAAACCAGTGGGACTCATCACCACTAAAGTTCTCGTCTAACACAGGTCCAACAGAGACGAGATCATTAAGGCCTTCTGCAAGAACATCCTTCACAATTGTCGACCATGTTGACTTGGCCTGCATGAGATTACGAAGTAACGCAATAACTTCCGTTGCCATATTGTGAGCAACAGTTCCGCTGACAAAAGGCCGGGTGTTGCCGAGTCTGTGTTACCAAAAACAAAACAAAAAATATAATCAATGGAGATGTTGTCGATAGGCATGTTCTCATTGATGATATACACATATTTTGCATGTGATGTCGATAGTAATTTCTTTAATGGTGGTGTAATTTTTGGTGAAGATGTTGAAATGTTCTCAATTATGTTGAAACGATCACCATCACAAAACAAGTTCCCACAGATAAGATTGAACATGCAAGTATGAGATCACACAGAAAATATTCCGGAAAAAATTAAACAAAAAAAATGTGTTCTTAGGCTTTACCGCGATAAGTTTTTGTTTCTTTCGTAGCAAGCAGCCTCTGATGTTTGTCCTTCGGTTGCCGTCGTCTCCGCCAACATTCCCTTTACCTCGTGCGGGGCTGATAGGCTGACGCAGATACCGGACTGAGCCAATCGTGTGGCTTGTTTCAAACACGTGCTCATGTTGCCCGTAAGGACTTCGGCAAGGCCACGTTCGGTGAGCACACGATTTAAATTTATTGCTCGCTCCATCTGAGAGCCGAGACCAACTTGAAACAAGAATGGTTGACCACTTGAGCTACAGAAACAAAAAGAAATCACTGAAATGCACTTCTCCTTAGCAAATTCCAGACCAATTATAAATTTACAAAACCGAGTTTGTTTCTAAGCGAACAAGCCCTAAGTTTTACGTTTAGCAGCAATATGAAAGTATTTTTTCATTAAAAAGCAACAATGACTGACAACAACACAGATGAACTGCAATTATAGGTAATTATTTTGTATCATGTGACCACATACTAACCAATCACCGTAACCGTTCAACACCACTAACATAACAACGCGCAGTTACCTTAGAACTTTTTGTACAATTTCATGTGCGGGAATATCCCCTCTGTGATGTACATATACCGACAATACTGATATTCCATAACTGGTTGAGCGTCGTTGACGTTTCGTACTTGATGTCACTTCCTCAGAAACATTATTGTGACTAGGTAACAATAGTTGTCCTAATTTATGAAGTAAAACCTTGATTACGGCATGCGAAGACTTTTGATGGGTAGTATGAGATGGCGAGAGTCCTTGAGAAAGCGCATCCGTCGATGGTGAGGTGAGGGGGTCCTTGATATCTGGATCAGTCAGGGGTAAGGAGGAATACAGGAGGGTGAGAGAGGTGAGCACATGTTTCGGCGAGGCTTGGCGATCAGTGACCACAGAAAGAAGAATCTTGGTCATGTGAGGTTGAGTGAGAACGCACTCGCCGAGATTAGTCCTAAAAATGACAATGATTCCCACATGTTTTCATTTAACGAGAACATTGGAAATCAGTGAAGCTTCAAGATATAAGTCTTGAATGAAGTAAATAAAAATTCTGAGAACTTAAACGAGAGCACAACGTTAGCACATCACGAATGAAATGAAAATTTAGTGCATACAATACGACGTGTCCTCACAACAATCAAAGTTCAATTTATTAACCAGTAATCACGTCATGATAGAGAAGGTTCTTCCCCATAGATAACCAATAATAACTACCACAGCCTTGTTCTTCCCCATAAATAACCAATAATAACTACCACAGCCTTGTTCTTCCCAATAAATAACCAATAATAACTAGCACAGCCTTGTTCTACCCCATAAATAATAAATAAAATCTACAAAAGTCATGTCCTTCCCCATAGATAACCAATAATAACTACCACAGCCTTGTTCTTCCCAATAAATAACCAATAATAACTACCAAAGCCATAAACATTAAAGACTTACCCTGAAATTCTTTGCAGTAGTTCTAATACTTCATGCAATGGATCATTAGCGAGATCCTTTTCACGGACTTTTTTTTCAAGATATTGCAGGTAGTTTGTAAGAACCGTGGTCACCTGTCTTGCAACACCAGACCATTCGATAGCCTTAGGATCATGACCTGATAACAAAAATCTGGAATTTAGCTAGAAACGTGACAACGTGCCCATCGATAAGAAGTCTATGCGATAAGAGATTTGACACCGCCATCTTTTTAGACAAATCTTTAACGTTAACATCTACGAACGCCATTTAATTAACACCATTATTTTTGACAACATTTTCCCGACAAACGTCTATTGACAAATTCTCCGTTGGAAACATCTCTATAGATCAAATATGTATTGCATAATCGCAAGTGACTGCTTCACTTTCGAAAACATCCCCAAAACAAATAGCTCCATTGAGAACATTTCTATTAACATGCAACATACATGTCAAATTCTACATTCGAAAATTTCTCATAACAATTACTTAACATATCTCTACCTTCAACAACTTTAAAACCCCAACATTTACTCGTTCTCGTCAATTACACCATACTTACATTTATCGCTCTCCCAAGTGACAAGACGATGAACCAATAATTGAAAGCTTTTCCAAGCATGACTCCTCTGCGTGTAATGCAATAATCCCAAATCACGACTGTTACCGCTGGTCAGTTTATTAAGCATGATCATAAGATTACTACGCAACACATCATCCAGTTGTTGAGGCACAAAAGGGATTGTAGCCAAAACTATAACCTTTTCACAATAAGAAGAAAGCTTTCCCATACACTGATCGACAACCTGACGCAATAACACGCCGTATTCCTCACGAACATCTTTCAGCATACCACTACATTCAAGGTCATCGAGTTTTGCTCCTTGACTCATGACAGAGACAACAACGCCCAGAAGATGTACGCCAGTTGCGCCGAGTGTGGAAGATAGCATCGCGAGTTTGTTCATATGAAGAATGGAAAGCTGGCGATACTTTCCACGACGCCATCGTGTTCGTGCAGCAGAAAGAAATGAGCTACAGGAAACATTCTGATCAAAACTGCTGCCGGCCACGAAACAGAAGATCTGTTCAACAATAGACGGATGATCGTTTTTCACTTCATTACTCCAATCATTGTGGAGGGACGATGTCTTGCTGCGATGACGTAATGTCTTGCTCCATCGACGAAATCTTTGAAGATCTTCTACACCTTGAAGACTGTCCCCAGGATGCTGTAGATGCGGAGCAGAAGCGGATCGAGTTACGTCAGTTGTCACGTTATCTAGATAAAACAGAAATGAATCGTTCTACTAAAGGTATTTCACTAATACAGAATTAGTGTAGACTTCCTATCAAGCATTGCCACAAAAAAAGAAATAATTCGTAGCAAGTCTATATGGAGAACGGTTTAGCACTGATATCACGGATAAAGAAAGTTAGAGGTCTCTAAGAAAAACGGTTTAGAATTGATATCAAGAATCAAGAAAGTTAGAGGTCTCTATGAAGAAAAGTTTAGAATTAATATCCAGGAGGGACAAAATTTGTTACGTTTGATCGTGCCCTTATGCAAGGGCGGCGGAGCATTGACAATTAGGGGGGGAGAGTATTATTCATATATGCATGTTTCACGTAATTACTTTCTATTGAAATCAATTGTGTTTACGGATTATAACATATGAATATATGAATATAGCCCCCCTCATTTATCAATGTTCCGCCGCCGCTGCCCTTATGATAACACTGGCCCAACAAAAGAGCATCCTTTCTGGATAATCAAGAAGTATAGTTAAAACTACTAAAGATATCCAGAATGAATGAACTCCTGTTGATATTAGCAATACCTGTAGTGTTCCTTGAAAAAGCCATCGTAGAATCGTTCTCCATGATTGTTACAGTCAGCAACAGCTCGGCTCTTTCCATTATGTACTTCACATAGCTGCTCGTGCGTGGAAACTCGCTGCTCACGTCAATATCGTAATGGCAACCAGCAACTGCAGTGGACTCAGACTCCAAAATTTGAATTAGTCTTCCAACGGATTTCTCGTGATCGAAAGCGTCAAAAACGATTCCTTTAAGATTACAAAGTAGTTCGAGTTCCTTCGCTTTATCTTCCTGCAAATGATAATCGTTGAAAAAGGTCGCTGTAGGCTGCAGATTCCCTTCATGAATGTCAACAAGATCTTGGGACCATTTCTTTTCCAATTCTGCCATAGCTTGAAGCTGACGGACTAAGGCATCGATACGAAAGAATGCTTCATCGGCAACATCAAGAAGCTCAGAAAATTCCACCTTTTTCGAAATATCAAGCTTTGCCAGTTCAAACTTTCCAACACACGACGCAAAACCGTAATGTTTCACGATTGCACTCAGGACAGCAGTCTCTATGGTAAGCGGACGAACAACTTTCTGTATGCTCGGGCGCAAGGTTGGTCGTTGACTCTGACAACATGACCGTAACTTATCGACAGTTGAAGCACTCAATGGATTGTAAGTTTTGAGAGGATTTGATGTATCCGTTTTTGGTGAGTCATGAATTATTGTATGACTGTCTCTCCATACGCATCTCTGGAGGAGTTTCGATTTAAGCAATGAAGAACAACGTTGTTCAACTTCCGAGGGAAAAGGTCCACAGTACATAGTGGTCAGCAGGTTGTACGTGAAATGCGAAGACGCCAAAGCGGCATCCGTGTACATATCAAGACTGTTCTTGTGTTTGTTTCTCTCTTTCACCAATTCTGGATCGGCTGCAATCAAGACGCCATACCCCCAGACAGCTTTATCGGGCGTCGCTCGCTCACGAGTACTTTTCACGTCCAAACACAACAAGACTGTGTCACCATTTACCTTGTTTAAATAAAGCAGTAAAGTTGCATTGATTGAGACATAAATATGTTCACGGAAAACCACAGAAATACATCGTAATCCCAACACAGAACACGTACAAAGAAATCAAAAATAACATGGTCATACAAGCGAATGATAAATGTAAAAAACACCTTCACTATTTCTTTAGGCCAGCCAGTCTTTACAACACTTCGACCACCATATCCGTAACAATTCCCGCCATATTCACCAACTTTCGTACAGTTAGTGTTCTCCCCAGCATACACAACAAGCTGATATAAAAACAATGTGCAGTGTTAATTCAGCATTGTTAATACACACAATTCTTTTACCAACTCCACCACTATTCATGCCATCAAAAACATATCTAATACATTTTTCGGCAACATGCGCAACATCTACCTATCATCCTGATTAAAAGGACATCGGTTAGTCAATTAGCGAAAAGTCAGCACTTCTAAAACCTTTCCATGAAACGACATGTTCTAAAATATAGGCAAATGCCTCTCCGTTGTTTTTGATGTTAAAGAAAATTTTATCAAATGCACCAAATCTTGAAAATTTGACTCGCAC
Source organism: Xenia sp. Carnegie-2017 (assembly GCF_021976095.1). Lineage (NCBI taxonomy): Eukaryota > Metazoa > Cnidaria > Anthozoa > Malacalcyonacea > Xeniidae > Xenia > Xenia sp. Carnegie-2017. Next base: position 9,575,340 of record NW_025813447.1, on the reverse strand, counting down.
GTAACTCAAAAAAGATACACTAAATCATATCAGAAATATCAATACTGAGAACAACCAAGATGATTACATCTTTATTGAAGAACAGATCTTGAAAATATCCAAATTAACTATACTTCACAAATACGGCACCTCCATTTAAGATATATAAATACCTTATCGTAGTCATACTGGGTGGCACATCTTTCATCAAACTTCAAATACAATGCCTTCGCTCCATAAAGCGTGACTCTTCTTTGAGACACGTACTCATCACACACGGGATGCATGCTAGCTACAATCTGTGGTGCCAGCCATGGTTTTGGAATGGAGACTTTATCGAAGGGGGTCTTGCTATCTTTATCTGTTGACGTCATTTTGCATCGAGGTTGCGTCAACGATGTGTGACGCAACGGTGAGAGTTTTCGATAAAGTGAAGCAATCTGTTCAAAGATGTGATGGCACGTCAAGCTATATTTTACTGGAGAACAGCGATTTACTGATGAAATAGTTTTGCTTTCTTTGCATAAAACATTATCTCGTAAAAGGCAAACTTAATACAGCACGCGAAAAATCGTAAACCAGAACCACATCATTCAAAACTCGTAACGAAGTCATATAATGCTTACTAAACGCAGATTTTTACAACAAACAAACGCTAAACAAAGAGTACGACCCAAAGGTTTCAAACTCACCTTGGCAAGAGTAACGGTAAGTTCTAAGCTTGATGTAACCAATAGTTTACACGCAGCAAGGTTGCAAATGTTTTGAGAACACAAAGCGGTTAGAAATATCGGCATTACATGATGGAAGATAGATGATTTCATTGCCATGTGCAACAATGTCAGTTTATCTTCTAAACCAGGCGTAGTCTTAGCGTCTATGGCAGTAAAGACATCAAGAACTGTACAAGACACCTGTGAAAGACATGATGAACGTGTCATATAACGTGTAAGAATGATGAGAAAGGAAGCGTTAAAGAAGAAAAATGTTAAACCTCCTTGAATGAGTCCAATAATCTCGAGAAAAATCTTCGACATCACCCTGAGAATTCAGAAAATATTCAATTGAGCAGGTTCAGTCATGAAATAGATTAAAAGTAATCCACCTTTCCGACGGTAAGCACATGTGTCAAAGATACGACATCAAATTACAAAATTTGGACAATCAAATGGTCGGACATAGCATTGTATTTGAAAAATGGTGGCAATAAAATAGAAAGAAGATGCCCTTCGGGCATTTTAAATATTATTTAAAAATGCAGAACGATTAAATATAAAAGCAGAAGGTGCAAGAGTGAATAAAAACCATTTTCCGTCAAATCAGAGGAAAGCTTGGATATGACATGCAATATATATGCAGATACAAAGTTATAGAAAAAAATAAAAACATTTCTAACGTTGTCGCGGATATTACGATTGCCGTAACAAAGTGCTGATGATTTTGATGACAAAGAGCATGCCAAAAATATATGATTGAAAACTTGCTCAGTGCATAAACAAGCACCAATTTTAGAGCTCGCTCTGTCACAAATTCATTGAGAATTAATCTGAGCATGCGTAGTCAACTGCATCAACTCTCCAAGTTTATGGTCATGGCAACGACCAACTGTATGTACTAGTACCGATTATGGAGTAATTGGCTTGCTCAGTCACAAATTTTCAGATAAATAATCTGAGCACGCGCAGTTTGCTTGAGCATGCGCAGTCAACTTGACAAGCTGCCCAAGTTCATGGTCATGGCAACGACCAACTACATCTACTAGCACAGATTTTGAAGTTAATAGCATGCTTAGTAACAATTTAATATTGAAATCATCTGCGCATGCGCTCAAGCATGCGCAGTCCACTTCACTAATTGTTCATGGTCATGGCAACGACTAACTAGATGCACTTGCACTACTTTCGTGGCAATTAGCTCACTTAGTCGCAAATTATCAAAGAAATAATCTGGGCATGCGCAGTAGTGACTTTAATAATACCACAACTTTCGTAAGCCTTTGAATTTATGTATATATAAATATATAAAGGCAATACTAGGTATAGTAGATGTCAACTAGCAGTGGAAGCTGGGTGCGATATAGTATGCAGTGGCTTAGGGGCCCACACTTCGGTGGCGACCGCACTCTCCCTGCGTACCCGAGCAAAGCCTATCGCAGGTGATCTCGGGGTCTGATAGGCGGTAGCTTGCTATTGCATCTCCCAAGTAGGATAGCGTGGAGGGGCCGAAATCTCCTACCAAAACGTTAACATGCGGCGTTCTAGTGCCTTACGCTTAAGAGGGTATCGGGAAGGATGGACCGAAAACGGGGTTTTTTGCTTTTCAATTTTATCTTTTTGTTTATAAAATAAACCAATGTTCATAAATAAAACCAAGCAATGTTTGAATTTTCTCAGTCACAAATTTTCGGATAAATCATCTGCCCATCCGCAGTCGACTTGACCAGTAGCCCAAGTTCATGGTCATGGCAACTACCAACTGCATCCACTAGCACCGATTTTATTGCTACTATTTTACATAAACAACACTATGTCCGACCATTTGATTACGAGAATTTTGTAATTTGATCTCGCATTTTTCACATGAGTGTCAACCGTCGGAAAAGTGGATTAAGTAAAAAGAGATGGCAAAAGAAGACTTCAACGAAAGCAAAAAATAGAGCAAAAGAAGAAACGTTTGCCATGAAACGCAGATGGCGAAGATCCCACTATTCTTAGTAGCATTCATTCAATCCATACAACCCACAAACTTACGGGAAATGAAGGTTCATGTCCAAGGTACAACTCTTCAAATGTCTTCGTAACCATCGCCTTAAGGTAGGCCAACAAAGGAGAAAGACACTACAAATGAAGCGCAATGCAAATTTTAGTCGCAAATATTTAATTTGAATTGTAATGAATAAGGTGGACGCCACTCACGGGAAATTCATCATCACCCGTTCTTCCATCTTTAGCCAGGGATATGATAGAGCAGGATTCTACAGTGCAGTGATGGATAATCGTGTACAAAACATCTTCCGTAAGCCTAATGTACAAAAGAAAACGTAGAACATTTTAATGATGGCAAGCGCATTTAAGCATTAAAATAATCACGCTTCGTAGTTAATGAAACAAATTCGTTAAAGTCCTCTCACCATCCAGGGCAGCTACTATCATGTTGTTGATCATTGATAAGAGCATTAGTAAAATCACGAAGAAGAGCATTCTTTAAGTAGACAATTCCATTATCATCGCCTGAAATTAACCATTTTACGACACATATATTGCATCAATACATTTTTTGCATTTGATTTGTTTTCTTCATTGGGTAATGTAATGTAAGTCGATCGTTCGGTCAGTAACATAGTTCTTATTGCAGATTACAATGATTGTAAATCAAAGGGAGCAGTAACTAGAGATCCAAGGATAGTACATACGTTCATTAAAAAGAATCATCATTACGGCACTTTGCTCTGTGATGGATGGATAAAATATCCCCAGACATAATCTAAAATGGTAAAACATACCACAAATACTATTTAACACAGCAACTATGTTAAATTGAGCACACCACATCAGCATAATGACGTCATAAACATTTTTTGGCGTGTAGTTTGATTTAAATCACATGGTGCGGGATTTATGCGACATATCAAATTATTATACCATGCCAGAAGTTTTACTAGTGAAATTGATTTATGAAACTGTACATGAAAAATCTAGGAAACATATGGATAGAGAGAGACAATGATATATAATACGTGATCAGTGTTTACCTAAGTGTTTGACAAGCTTCGCGACGAACATCATCATAAACGTCGACAATATCACAACAGATGACTTTCCAAATACACAACCTGTTACAGAAAATAAAAAACAAAATATTCAAGTACGATAATGAAAAGGATGGGAATGAATACTTACTTTGATTTCATTACCTTACAGATGCTACTAGATCTTCGTTCAATTTCAAAGCTTTTGAAAGTTCCCTAGTGTACAATACCTACAACCAAAAACAGCATGACAGGATAACGTATTTATTATTGGGTGAATATGGATGATTAAAACTATGTACCAAACAACTGCATGATACATATCAGAAAGTAGATCTGGTAGTTCTATTCACGTTACGTATTATAAGACAAACAAAAGGTTTGGATTTGATAACTAGTCAGCAACTGCCAACTTCACTTATCACTCGCAAAGTTTCAGCTGACGGAGAAGTTGATTCATAAAAAAGTACTGACGCCAGCTTTATTATTTCTTGATTGATAGATACCTGTATGAGAATGAAAATAGCATGAATCACGACTTGATCATGTTCGCGGACAGCGTGATCCAAAATCTCATAGATCTGTCGGTGATACTCATCATCCAAAGTCACATCGTACTTCAACAAGTCATCGTCAGATGATGCACAAGACGAGAGAAATCCTATTTGCAATGCAACAGCTGTCAGACAATCTGAGGGACTGATCGTATTATTATTTTCAAATACATCTAAACGAGAAGAAAAAGAACATGAAATAGCATCGATTGCTCATTAAATCATCATCAATGTCATGGATAAAAGACCTTGAGATTTTGACTCTATCTTATGGACAACGTGATGATATGACAGAGCTCCAACATTTCGCCATTCTTCGACGCAATTCTCGTTGTTCGTCCAAATTTGATTATTAAAATGATCATAACAGACACCTGTTTTCAGTATAAAATAGATCGTGCTTCAACTCCATAACGTTGGTGGAAACGTAGCAACATATTTACCTGTATTCATCAGCGATATATTTTGCCATTTAGGATTCTCAGCTTTAGGAACATCAATAAGATTCACGTCATCCACAAACCTTCCATCCATCACAGAGAAACAACGATTAAAAGGCGCTAATAAAACATAACAAAATGGTAGGGACTCAAATGACGAAAGGGTCGACTAAATGATCGTCATCAAAAAACGTGTCATTTCTCATAGAGATAAACAATAGATTGCAAACATACCATATCATAATTCATATTTTATGCACATAAACATAAGGAACTAAACATACCATACCATCCCACAAACACATAAACATAAGGTACCGAACATACCATACCATCCCACATACACACAAACATAAGGTACAAAACATACCATATCATCCCACAAACACACAAACAAAAGGTACAAAACATACCATACTATCCCACAAACACATAAACATAAGGTACAAAACATACCATACCATCCCACAAACACATAAACATAAGGTACAAAACATACCATACCATCCCACATACACATAAACATAAGGTACCGAACATACCATACCATCCCACATACACATAATCATAAGGTACCGAACATACCATACCATCCCACATACACACAAACATAAGGTACAAAACATACCATATCATCCCACAAACACACAAACAAAAGGTACAAAACATACCATACTATCCCACAAACACATAAACATAAGGTACAAAACATACCATACCATCCCACATACACATAAACATAAGGTACCAAACATACCATACCATCTCACATACACATAAACATAAGGTACCAAACATACCATACCATCTCACATACACATAAACGAGACGTTACCTTTACTAACAGGATAGCTCTGATGATAAGGATGGCCAATCATCATAACGAGAAATGTTCCATCTGTGAGCATACTAGCTCGTAGCAAGGAGTTTGTAGTAAGACCACAGCTGGTCTTGTCTGCAAAAGTTAATCCCATCACGATTATGGGTAGCATTAACTTATATTCATATTGATGATAAGATATCAGAATATAACACATCAACAATCAATGAAAAAACGACGGGTCTTACTGTTGTCCTCCCGCGATGGAGAAGATAGATTGACAGGTCTTATGGCGAGCGGCATGCTGAATTCATTGGTCACAGCAGGTTCGCTTTTATGACTTAAAACAACAGGGTCGCGCAAAGGGGCGACAAAGTATTTTCCGTCCTCTTCCTGAAATTTTAAAGAAAATTATAAACATGCAATACACCCATTTTTAACATTTTGATAGACAATCCCAGTTGCTGTTTTTCTCAAATTCATAAATCGCAATGATAAACTCCACTTAACAATAAATGGTTACAATGCATTCTTGAAGAACTATGGCGTTCACACATTTATAAATGTCACTGTAAATCATTGGATATCGCAACTGTCGTAATATTTTCTGCAGAAAGAGTTAAAAAAATTAAACTGTTCGTGCATTTCTCAGCCTCAGCTTTATGATATAAAACAGATACGCAATGCGTACATTGGGCTGGCTTAGCAAATGAGTAAAAGATTGCAATATTCTTTGCACTTACAATTTACACAAATTTGATAGTCTGTTTTAGTAAAATAGATGTTAGACTATGAGCAACAAGCTGAGTTTGTCTTGCGTAGAGATTCGATTTGTATGAATCACATAACCGCAACATAAATCATAAATTTCTTTTCGATAAGGAGTCGCAGAAACAACAAGAATAATAATCCAATTACCTTTAAAGCTAAAATCTCCAAATATACTTCAATTGAATTAGCCGTTCCATTTGTTGATCCTGATTGGCTGACAGGAGTATCTCGACCACCGGTTTTTGAAAGAACTGCATTGTAGTACACCCAATATATTAACAATCCATCTGTGATGACATTTACAGTTTTTCTGTTTGAGACAGCCGTATTATGATGCAAACTGTACTCAACACTCGATCTGATCTGAGAAACCAACACACAAACATTACAAACTGCTGCAGCACTGACTTATTGTGAAAGAGAAGATAATCTTGATTAAATGAACAATAACAGATAAGAATACACTTGTGCACACATGAGACCGTTGGGAAAACATTTTATCGCGTGTGCAAATGTTAGACACGAGAGCGACACAACTTTGTAAATTTTTTTAGCACTCATCAAAATTTTTAGTCCTTAATTAAGCGAACGCTCTAAAAACGTTCTAAAAACAGTATGGGGCAAAAGAGGCCTTATAAACGCAAACAATAAGATCACACGTGACGTGAGATTGACCTTGAAATACCCGTATAGCAATCAAAAGTATGAGGTCTGTATTACTAACCAACAATGTTTTTGTGTCAATAATTTCAGCAAAATGTTTTGTTCCTTGTGCTCCATCGGCTGTGTTTTGCCGAAATAGAAGTTTACCAGCAACAAAACACATAAAACCACCAGGAAAGCTTCCGTTTGACTCATACACGTGACCTCTGATAAAATAGAAGAAGACAAAAAGTTGCATGAATCATGTATTGAATTATTTTTGAGGAAATATTCTTCAAAAGATAAGTATGAGGATTAGCACATTTGTAGGTTGTATACACAGACCTGATTGTGTTTTGTTTACCAGTTCCCAACTTCACAAGGCACGATACGTGTAATATGTACAAAAACTTTCCATCACAAGTGATTGTACTACCTTTCATACAACCTACATATAGAACAATGAAACTTGTTTGGAGCTTTTGGGATATCAACTAAGAAAAAGTCATTTATAGTTTATTGAAGCGAACAAGACCATCAAATTAATGCTTCGATTGCTTTGATAAAAGTCATAATCGATGCCACAATTTAAACTTGAACATTTCAAATTAATTGAGTGCTTCTTGAAAGATTTATGTTTTTCTATAAATAACTCTAGCACAACATGTGCCTGGGGTATCGAATGTTAAAAGATTATGTGAGAGTTATGTAATATTGACATGCCTGGTCTGCACGGCTTCAAAGAATTTCAATTTTACTGACCTATATAATTCCTCACAATAACTGGATAAAGATTAAAACAATCTTTGTACTTTCATATCCTAAAGCAATACCTGGACCTGGCAGCTCATATTTCCACGTTTTTTTCAGGTTTGATGCTAAAACAACACTTGGTTTGACTTGCCATCCACATTTCTCATAATGAACAGTTTTTTCCAACATAACTGCAAGTGAAAGCATGCTCAATCTGTCTTTGATTTTTTGAAGCATCAATAAAGATTTGGTGAACAAGCTCAGTGATAACCTGTAAACGAAAACTATATCAGTAATGATTGATTGTTATGGAATACCCATAATAATATACCATAAATAACAGGACACAATACTTGACTGTGAATAGTGAGCACCTAATCTTTAACAAGAGCATAACAGTTTGTAGCAAAATTGATAAGTTTGTATGTACGGTACAAAAATATGCACGTACAAATTGTTACATATCATGAACATAGGAATATCCGATGAATTGAAAACCAATGAATTTCAAAGGAGCTTAAAGATGGGACATCATGCATATATGAATATCCCCACTCTCACACAATTATCCACCGTTCAACATCCATTGCGCAAGTCATTTTGTCAATTGGTAATGTCTTAAACTAAATACATGCAAGCAATCAATAAAAAAAGGGATATCTCTAAAATTGCAAGAAATCTTAATTCCCATGTACAATCCTTTGAGGGACAGAGGGGACATACCCTCCCACACTCTTTAGGACAACACTGTTTGGACAACTGTCACTACACCCTGAACCATTTTTGAAAACGGATTTGCACCCTCGTCCACATTGCTGGAGAGGTTATACAAAGATGAAAAAAAATTTATTAATGTAAACCATATCTTGATGGTGTGTTTTTATATTGGAGTTGCATAATCCGATAAGTAATAAATTTTGGCTCAAATGAGAGCTTTGAACCTGTAGCAGGTTGATATATTACCTGGCACAAGCCAGCGAAACAAGACATCCAATGATTATTTCATTTTGTGTCTGTTCTTCAATTTGTCCATCTACAGTACTAACAAGGTCTACGTTTTCTTTGCCCTCGACTTCGTCGGCTAGCCATCCCGTTAAAAGATCCGCCAGACCAGTCACGCAATTCAACGGCTCGTCACGTAGTGAATTCGGTTTGCAATCTTTCAGACATTGAAATAAAATTTGTGTTGACTGTTGGGCTAAACAACTGTCTATTTTACTGTGCGACTTTATTAAAGGAATAAGCAAAAGCAGGCTAATGTGTGAAGAAAATTCCGCGGACTCCGCACGGTTCTTTGTGACAGTTGACAACTGCAGACCCTTGGAGTTGGTTGTGCTGCTGTTCTTGGACGAGCGCTTTGAGTTGTGTCGTTCTCGCCATAATTTCTCCAAAGCTCTTAGACGGTACAGAAAATACATGGCATATTCGCTTTTCTGAGTGACAAACAACGATTGCAGTTCCTTGGCAGAGTTATTTGCGCTGTATTTGACTGAGTGCGAGTCAAAGTCATTTTGTTGTTCACCTGTGATGTCTGCTGAACAGCCAGAACTCAATTCACGGGGTATTTCTGTTAAATTTACAATATGGTTAATACGTTCATCTTCAAATATACTTTCCTCTTCAATATAGCTCCACGATACGGGTTCTCCAAATGCAACTGTACCCATTAAATTTGCTTTTTTGAACAACTTCTTGACAGCAGCTATTTGTACATTTAAATTCGTAGAACAACCACCAAACATTGACAAAGTTCAGGAAGCTGGTACCAAGTGTTTACGCCATTATTCATCATGTACGCGAAATATTTAAATTTGAATCGTCGAATTTTGCGTTTTTTAAGATCTGTTTGCTCTCAGCCTTCCTAAATCATGGTTTTATGTAATCGATTGCAATTTCAGTCAAAAATTTTGGAACTACCGTTTTCTTTTAGGCATACAAAATGAAGCCAATAACTCGTCAGATCGTCATGTCATATAGTCATCTTGTTGTAAGAACTTACAATGAATAACGATGAATGATTACACGGGCACCATTGTAATCGAATGGTTGAAATGACCGTGCGTGTAAATGTCTTGTCGACCTTTGTTAGTGGAATTCAGAGAAAATTTCAAAGAATTAAAAAGCAACACGAATCGCATTGTTTGTAACAAACTCATTTAATTAAATTTAGTTATTTTATTTGATGTATTTACATGAGTAAAACTTGTTTTTAACTGGTTAACAAATTGAAGTCCCTTGAATTTTTGTGTCAATATATCATAATTTGTGAATAACACTAAAAGGACAATTTGAGACTTGAGTTTAGTGTCATAAAACTGACAATAGGAATGTGCAATTAATTTACATAAAAATGAATATTCATTTTCTAAAGTTGGAGAAACATTTTAGCAAAAATTCTTTTAGACGTATGTTCCACCATAAACAGTAGCGTAGCCAGCCTGTAGATTTACTCCCGCTATGTAAATTTTAAATAATTACTATTATTCATTGTTTTAGAAATGTATAGTTCTACAAGTTAAGTTGTCCCACAGTAAACACAAACGCTACTAATCATAAAAATTGCCAAAATGAAAAAAAGCTTGACTGCTTTGTCAAAAAGTACTTGTAAAAAAGGAAGTGGCTATTACTGGGCAATCAAAACAAACATTGTCAACAAGGGTGTGCTATTAAGTGATATGAGTATACACTAATGGCTATCTTTTTTCATCATAGCAAAGTGATAATCATTGCTATGCAAATATTTCGTCACCTGTGAAGCCCTTGACAAGTGTCAAGACTCTAGATCATCATCAACATAAACCTCTTCATCTTCGCAAGTACTAGGAGATTTGGGGTTGGATGGTAATATTGCCATTGCAACAGGTTCTGGCAATTTATTAATTACAGCTGCATTTGCATTTTCTGGAGAGGGCAAAATGACACAGATGTTTTTGAAATATCTTGTTTCATGCCAGTTGAGGCATCTAGAAGAACTTTAATCTCATTCCTCAAAGTTCTCAGTCGTTCTCGTAAACTCAAGTTGTGTTTTTTTAGTTCTTCCTTTTCCTTTGTCACTTCTTTGGCCTTTTTCTCCAAATTCTAGTAAACATTGTAGATTTAGTCCAACCATTTATTTATCACATAACATACTTTTGCATACTTGCTACAGATATTTTATTTTGGTAAAATAACTAGTCATTACTTCTGTTCACCCATTAATAATTTTGTTCTAATAGGGAACACCATGACCACCTGGTTTTCTTTTTACACATACAGACAATGTTTTCAAACAATGCAAATATTCATGAAATGAGTAATTCATATAACAAGACAAATACAAAATGCCAAGACTGTTGCCTTGCTAGAATTCAAATCAATAAAAACATAGCTAAACTTGAAATAATAACAGACAGTATATTCTACTCAATCGATTATCCCACAACTAAAAAATTCATATAGAGCTATATTGTTAATCTTATGCTAGCCAGTTAAAACACTAGATAGTGAAAGTGAACAAAACCTCTTGAAATATTCAATTTCTTCACTTCCTTTTTATGTGAGTTTAATTTGCTTGTAATCAATTTGCTTTTCAAATCTAGAGCAACCACAATTGAATGAATCAATTTATTAATGTATTCCCTTAAAATGAACTTGGTATTATCTGTAAGGTCAAATGTGCAGACATTACAAAACTTCTGTTTACTTTAAAAAGAATGATGAAAGAGCACATAGTAAAGTTCTCCAAAACATGACAAATTATAATAAAATAATAATGCCAGAAACAACACAAATATTGGCTCGTGTCATTAAACAATTATGATAAAATTGTCGTTTGTTCCACATGCCCAAACATGTCTGCTGTAAACATTAAAATTATCAATAAAGGGCTATTCTTGTTCAAACATCAAAGTTCAAGACATAATTTCACTTTAACAAAATGACGAAATCTATATTTTTATGACTTTGAATGCATTGAATTTTTCAATCAGTAAATTCCAAAGGAAATTTTGAGCATTAAACGTGCATTGTGGCATTGCCTCGTTTACGTGTTTCGCATGGATAAGAACTTGACCTTCAAATTTAAAAAGAATTTCCGAAAAAAAGTAAACATTTTCATTAATTACCACGGTAGCGCGTCGTTTCAACTATGAATTTATACGATCCAAATTAAACTTTAAACTTAACCTACTTCTATGTATCGGAGAGCACTCTTGAGGATGCTTAAATTCGAAGTTCTTTTGTCATCCAAGGTTGGAATCTCTTTCTTCAAAGTTTCAAAACATACTTTTAAATGAGCCCGTCTACACGTCAAAACAATAGTTAAAACATGTTATATAATACGTATACGGTTAAAATAACTCACGAGTAAAATTCGAATGCCTACCGATTTTTCTCGAGTCTGTTATGAATTTCACGCGTCCCTGCTCTATATTGAATAACAATAAATATTTCGTACACTGTACATGCGGCATCATATTTCGAAAAATCTTCAATTCTCAAACGGCGTATGGTAAGGTCAGCTTTAATAATGTTAAGACAAATTAAAATTACCCTCCTGGCCGTCTCTTGTCTTTTTCACAATCCGAGTCAGATGTTGGAGAACTAATTAGACGTTTCGATGAATTTTCTACAAAACAAGCCAAGGCAAGCGTTTAAGATTTCAAATTTGTAAAATGACACAAAAACACATGGCTACTTCACATTTACCACGTGTGTCAACCTCGCTCTTATTACTTTGCGCTTCGACAAAACTTGCTGCAGCAGCCAAAGTGTTCAGACTCATTTAAAAAGCTTGAGACGAGTTTATACATAAAATGCTTTCCCGATCAGAGACAAACGTCGTAATTTGTACCCCCTTCTACGCAATGCAAATAATCCACAAACTTGTGAAGAATTTATGGTAACAAGCAAGGGCACTGTTTGCTATTGTTTTGACCAAAACTTGTGACTACAATGTACGAACCAATCACGTTTCCATATCGTGTTATTGTCTTTATCGAGGTTTCGAAATACGTCGAGAACTCGAGAGCACGTGTTTTTTGTCGGCTCAATGTGTACATCGTCAGCAGCAGGATGCATTATCCATCAACTTCATGTATGGTCAATGGTTAACAATTGCAAGTTGACAGTTTTGATTAGCAATGATCTACTTTCGCATGAAATGAGATTGTATTATAAGTGGCTTTTTGTAATCGTTATTGTCCTTTTTTTTGTCATCATATGGCGAAATTACTCAACCGACTATCAGGTACGTTACATTATGTATTGTAAAATTATGTACTATACATTATGTATTGTACAATTTTGTGTGTACAATACATAATGGATGTTTATTTGTGTGCTGTCACGACTGTTGACAAAACTAAGAGAATGCAATAATCATGTCTTCATAGTTCAAATGTACTATTATATGGTGGGATATGTAACAGAAAGTAAAAATTATGATACCATAAACCTATTTAGTTCAGGTGATTGCCCATTTTATTTGCTGTAGGACGAGACTTCTTCGCTAAAAGAGAATGATGAGACACCAACATTTCAATGGGTAGAGTTTAAGAGCCATCGAAAGTGCAGGAACTCTGTACAAGGTTACAAGCTTATTGTTGATGATCTAGGTTGGTATAACTCAGATCAGTTTAACCATTTTCCAGTTCAACTAATATGAATTCATTGAATTGCACACTGGTGTAGTTTTTTAAGTAAAAATTATGTTTTGAGCATTTTCATGAGATCATTCGGGACTACTACAGTTTAGTGGACACCTTAGATGCTGACCCAAACCCTAACCCTATAATCCTAACCAAAAATGAGCCCACACTCCACATGTAAGCACTTCAGGTATTTGCTAAACTGCATCCTAGCCGATCATTCTCCTATAGATCTAAGGCATTGTTTACCAGTGATTAATCATTCATTGCAAGAAAATGTTTATTTTCAAAAAGCCATGCGACAGTCATTTTCTTGCAACTTTGTCATTGTCAATCAAATCCATGTTTGCTAGTGAAATTATACCAAAACAATAATTAGCTTTATTTTTTGTGATTACCATCAGTATTTGCCAATATTTGCCTTGAATTTAGAGAATTGATTTTCAACAAAATATACTGTGAAATTTACCATTTTCGTTAAGGTTATATCTGTGAATGGTCAGACAGGCTATCCAATGGTTGCTGCTTCCCTAAAGGTCCATCAACTAATCAATTTGTTTGCAATAGCTGCCTTGTTAACCATTGTTGTAGTGTCTATGAACATTGCGTTTCATGTTGCCTCCATCCCAACAAAGTATGTCAAAATGGTTGCTGTTTATGGTACCTGATGAAATGATAAATTTAAAATTCTTTTCAGAAATTACTTCTTCGCTCAATTTTGGCAAACAACAGTAGAAAGATTCTAAAAATGGTGACTGACCAGTTTGAATTTTGCATTGTCAAATGTCGAACCTCGTCCCAGGTAGACAATTGAAGCAAACTACTATTGAGCTATGCATGGGGGCACTTCATTTGTGCCAAAGAATCAAAGTTACCACACTCTTTATGAGCTGGAATTGTTATCCAGCTGATAATTTATAAGGAGAAATGACTTGAATACATTACCTAGACATTTAAACCGAATGTGATTGTATGGTCTAACTGCCATTTTTTGGTATTTATGGGTCATGACCTTTAAAAATCAAATTTTATTGAACGAGATTTGTGGATTGAGTTTCCTATGCCAGAGCCTGTGCTCTATATCACCTTGAGAATAGCTGACTATTGTCTGTTTGTTCTAGAGTGTTGTCCATGAAAACCATTATCGTAATAGCAAACATAAGCATTGCTTTGGCTTCAAGCTACCTGAAGCTGAACCTTTGTAATTGAAGTGGAGGTGTATCTTTGGAAGAATAAGGACAAGACATTTTAGTGGTGAAGGCAAAGTACCTGATGATATTATGTGCTTGGAGAGGAGGGGCAGGAAAGTACCTGATGATATTGGGTGCTTAAAGAGGAGGGGCAGGAAAGTACCTGATGATATTGGGTGCTTGAAGAGGAGCGGCAGGAAAGTACCTGATGATCTTGGGTGCTTGAAGAGCAGAGGCAGGAAAGTACCTGATGATATTGGGTGCTTGAAGAGTAGGGGCAGGAAAGTACCTGAAGATATTGGGTGCTTGAAGAGGAAGGACAGGAAAGTACCTGATGATATTGGGTGCTTGAAGAGCAGAGGCAAAGACTACATGAAAAACCAATTAGGTTTTTTTTCTTACAATCCTTGTAAATGACATTTCTGGTGCAAAATGCATCATTTGCAATCTTACAAAATCATTTAATTTTGTCTTTTTTATTTACATGCATCATGTAATGATAATGTAATGATAACTTGCAATCTTGCAGAGAAGGTGAATTCCAATTCTAGCTCTTTCAAGAATTCTCATCAATAACTATCACAATTTGTTGTGTATATGAACCAATCAATTTACTTTGCATGGCTTGCATATGAAAAAACTGATTGAATAGTCTTGACAACCAATGATCAATCATATTCACCCAAACCAAGAGATTTTCGAAATGAGGCACCATCACCCTTGGTTGCAATCTACAAAATACAAGTTTTAAGATATTCTTGGACAAATGGCCATCAATAGAAATCATATAAATTACCTTGTTGATTTCCACATGCCTTTCGTAACTCACAACTTCTTCAATAATTTCACCATCACCTCTCACTAGCCTGAAAATGTATTGTTTAAAAATCTGAAAAATGCTCCCTGTTACATCGAGAATGCTCACAAAAATAGTTTAAGGCATTTTATTTTCAGTATATCATGTTTTACCACAAAGAGCATCACTTTTTAAGAGTGATACAAAATTTTTAATAATTCAACATTTTATTTGTAGCGGACATGTGACTAAACATTTTGTTTGAAAGTCTTGATATGATGTTTTCCAGATATAATTCACTTATCTGTTATATGTCAATACTACTGGTGTACATAACAGAATTCTTCCAATGCAAACAACATGTTAAGTTTATCACTAAACCTGTTTCTCCCTGAATCTGGATCAAACACTCTTCGAACTTCACTTTGTTTTTTCTCATATTCTTCCTTGGTCATTGGAGTCATTGCATGCCTGAATGGAAATTACACTTGAAATAAAACTACATATAGTATGGTGGAATACCCTGCCAGGCTGCCACTAAAAATAACCGCATCTTTGCTAACGCTATTGAGCAACTAGGTACATCTATAAATATTCTGCTAAGGGCAGGGGGGACTGCCTCCAATATTTCCTTTGCTAAGGTTCTAATATATGTAACTCAAAATATATGTAACTTAAAATATCAGTCATACACATCAATGTGTACTTTATGTAAGTGACATTTTGGTGGTGTTTTGCTACAAAGAGGACAAGGTCACATTATGTGAAAAAAATAGTAGGGCCACTCCATGGGAATTTTTTATTTGGTCACACAGTTCAATTGTATTTTCTGAACAATAGAAATGCTTAACTGGATAACCGCAGCTATTGTTCATATGGAGTTACATAAGTTGAATCATATTTAGCATATGCATGTGGCTTGTACATGTACATAGTACATAGTATATACATGGAGTATTAACAGAAATTTTGCATGCTCAAAAACTTCATTGCAGTTAAACCTTTTCTTTGTTTTGCTGTCTTCATAGTTATCTCCGGATATCATCATTTCAGACAACGGACAAGGCCCCGTCAAAACATTATCCTGTTTTTCATTTTTTCGCTGTCCATGTTTGGTATCAAAATCCTTTTGATCCCTCTTTCTCTTCTTTTTATGTCGTTTGCTCTTGCTTAGCTCTCTTTCGCTTTCCGATAATGACAAACTTGACTCAACCGGCGAGCTATGCGTAGTTTTCTTGGCTTTTTTTTTGTGCTTACGCCTTTTCTTTTTGTGCTGTTTCTCTTGCGTCGAAGTTGAACTATCAGACTTATTACCTTCTCTTTTTCGTTTCTTAGTCATTTTTATACTGACAAACCTCCCCCCTGCTCACATTTAATGATAACCGTCATTCCTTCTTTGTGAATAATATATGGCCTCTCTATATGACCATATTCCGACTTCTAAAAGTAAAGACTTGCACTATGAACAAGAATTTATACTTTTCATTATGATATTATGTCGTTATGTTATAATTCTTATTTATTACAATTCTGTTAATACTTCTACCTTCAGGGGGAGAAGAATACATAAGTGTGTTATAATCAACACACACTGTTTACATCAACATGGCTGCCAGTTCATCTGGTACAAATCGCTTTACCAGTCAGTTTAGTCCCCGTTCAAGTCATTCTCGTTCAGCTAGTTGGTCACACACAAGAGGCGATGGACAAATAGATCTATCATCGCATTTACAGCCAATAACGACGGTTATTCGCGAACTGGGATTAGGTTTTGGACAGGCAACTTTTACGAATCGAAATTCGCTTGAAATTGATCGCAGCGACAATCCATCTAACTCCGTGTTTGTTGACATCGGGGAAAGAGGGGATGAGAGAGGGATTTCCAGAGTTTTTTCACGGCATGGTACTGATAGTACTAATGGAAGTCAATCCGACACGAATGGCAATGACAGTGGACCCACAAGTACCAGTGGGAATGGTACAAGGGCGAATGGGGATAGAATGGAGTTTCAAGGAGCAATAAAATGGATTGAGAGAAGTGTACCCTTCTTGCTGCTGTTACTTAGTCGTATTATGTGGGACCATCGACTTGGTATGATCCCAATAATAATAAAACACACATCCTTGTTGATGTTGATTGACCATGTTGGTGGAATCCTGAGAACGACCAATGGTGTTGTAGTGTCTGTGTTATGGACATCCTTCTCAACACAACAGTCCTTCTCAAGGCTTCGCTGACCAGGATAATCCACTTCTACAAACATGTAACGATAATCCATGGTTCAAACCATTCATTTCATTCAAAACTTATTAGTTTATTAGTTGCATATGAAACATAAGCTCCCTACTTTGTCTTAAGGGATCCTTGTAGGTGTTGGACTGACAGGAACATTTCTTCATGCCAACAACACCATAAAACGTCAGGTTGCCCTAAAGGTATATATATATATGTATATCAAACTTCATGATTTTCTATAGGATGTTTTTGCAAGTTTCCATGACATTTTAGGACAGGCGACAAAACAGTGTATCATTATGGACGATCATTTTTCTTTGTGGAAATGTCTGCTTTATTTATTATGTATTTTACAGTCAAGAATTGCAGAACTGGTACGATGATTTTATAGTATTTCAACCTCATTGAGTTAAACATGCATATTGAAATCATTCTTTGTCTTAGTTTGATATTTCAACATCCAAATTTTACTCATTTCGATGTATGGATAGTGTTTTGGTGTATATTAATTACAGGTAAAGGCCATGAAAATGTCATTTGTTAAAAATAGGAGCGCATCGCGTACTTTTCATCTTTCATATTTTATACATTAGATTACGTGATTCGGATGGTCACCATGGCATTAAAGTCACTGGTCATAATTGTAGATAAAAGGATACTCCCTTTCAAAAACAGGGTGCATAATGATCCATTCGTTGGGAATTGTTGAAGTTTATCTGCATAGTACTTGATTCAAGTTTAGCTTTTTTTCTGTTGTAGGGAAAATATTATTTATTATTGGAGAGCATGTCCCAATTTTATCGCATACTCACGCCAATTCCTCTGTGGTACCAGTACTTCAGCAATTATAACATTGGAGGAGAATATTTTGCCATATTTTCCACAATATTTTACTTCATCTTGAAGGTACTGAAGTTCGCTCTGTCATTTCCTTTACCAAGTTATATTTCGAGTTTGCGAAAAGAAAAAACTAAAGTCACGACTTCAGATTAATATTTGTCATATTAAAACCACAAGCTTCCGTTCGTTGTTATTAAGCTTTCGATTTTCCAATAACAAATAGAGAGGATGTTTTCATATAGTATCAATAAGAAATCGACATTGCACCCAACTTTTTTGGCTTCCCATGCAACAAAGCCAATTAATGACTGGTCGGGAGCAAATGAAATCGCCAAAGCAAAGATATCCATATTTTTTTACCTCCACTTTCACTGAATTTTTCAAACGTAGGAAAGACGCAAACGGAAAAACTGCAAGATACAAATATATAGTCAAAGTACTAAAAAGAGCACAATAAGATACCACAGAAGAAAGCGTCCGTTGCATCGATAATTTATCAATAACACATTCATATCTTTCTATCTGCGCTAACATTCATTTAAATGAGAGTGCTCCCAATTAGCCATGTAGCTACAAAGCTGTTCGTGAACAACTCTTTTAAAAAATCGCACAATGTTGTGTGATTTGATGTATTTTAAATAACATTCATCTTCAATGTGTTATCTCGGATGTATGTAGATATTTTAACTCATCAATACTCGATTAATTGATTTGCACAAAATACCAACTCCTTTAAATGATTAACTCTTCTAGATATAGTAGTTTATACACGTTGATCGATCGTATATAGGGTGTTTCATTTAACTCGTTGATCGCGTGCAGAAATATTTGGCTCCTTTGAATAATATCACTCGAAGTATGATGATGATGACGATGTTTAATGTTTGTTTTGTTTCTTTCTTGTCGTTACAAGTTACGAATAATAAGAACGAAACTCAAGGAGCTTTTCTCTGCAATAAAAACAGTTCAGCGTGATGTTGTAAGTATACACAGTGAAGTCTTCCTGTTACATAATCATTGTGCTTTGTTTGTTGTTTAGTACTTCCTCTTATATTTATTGTTATATATTTTGTATAGCAATATGGTGCAGCAGCCTCCAAAGAACAGATTAATAAACTTGGAAACACTTGCCCAATATGTCAAGAAGAATTTTGTAGACCTATCTCTTTACGCGGTTGCAGGGTAAGTAGTTAACAGCAATTCGTACTGACAACGTATGATTTCAATTTGAAAGTTTGAGCCACGAAAAATCCACGCGCAACTTTAAAGATGCGCGAGGAAATTGACTTGACCAGAAATCACTGGTACTAGCTAATGCCTATCGCGCAAGGCAATGCCCTTGTTGTGTCATCAATTGATTCAGTAATGCTTGTCCATTTTTCAATGGTTCATTTGTTATATAACTTGAGAAAGATAACAATCATAGAAATTATTTTTATTTCCTATGTGTCTTTGAATACTTTAAGTAACACAATCCAAACTGCCTTGAAACTTCAAGAATTGTTTCGGTCCTTATATTCAACATTCAGTTGTCACTGTTCACTTCTATTGCAGAATCTTGATTCGAATTTCAAAGCTTTCAATATGTCACATTTATTTATTCAGCACATTTTCTGCGAAGACTGTATATCGTTATGGTTTGATCGTGAGCAGACGTGTCCTTTATGCAGAGCTAAAGTTGTTGGAAACCCTTCTTGGCGTGACGGAAGTACGACAGCTTACATTCAACTGTTTTAGCTGTTGCAATCACGTTGAATTTCAAAGAGGATTTGTAATTGTGTAATTTATTTGTAAATAAGAAAAACAACGGGCAACAATATGCATTTTTGTTGTTACAAAGGTAAATAAAGTAGTACATAGGAATATTTTACTCTACAAATGATTAGTAATGGCAACCAATTCTTCTATTGACATCAACTGTCCGTTAATATATTTGAAATTACACTGACATGATCGACAGCAACTAAACTTTCGGTTCTCATTGAGTCTCTCTGACGCCATCTGACGTAATCCAATCAATTTGGCTGCTCCCCGCTTGCTTATTGACGAAAATGCTAGAAATGTGCAAACTTGACTTGATGAGTAACTGTTCGACGTAATATGCCCCGACACAGTTGTTCAATGATTATATGCCCATAATTTGCTACGTTTTTTTTTACGAAAAATGTTGATGGAATGGGTAGAATCGCTTGATGTTACACAATTGTTTCTCGTAGGATGTTTCTCCTTTTTTTCAGCCATTATAATTCTCGGGCTTAAAATTGTGAAACAATAAGTCGATTTCTTTTTTGTGTGATGAAAGAGAGGCACACATAAAAAGCTGACGACAATCAGTTGGTTCAGCTCGTGAATGTCATTAGGTCGAAAAATATTAGTAACGGTAGACCGAGATAAGTCTTACATAACAAACTAATAAAAGCAGTTCAGGACAGACAAGTTTTTCCACAAAGTAATATACGTAGGTTGAATTTGATTAACCAGCGAAAATTATCACAAGATCAGTTATTCATGTGGTGTGACTTTGGCTAAAGAGAGATATCGGCTGGGACGTATTTAGACCTGGAGTGCGATAATATTTACAACATAAGCACAGGAAGCAAGAGAGACAAATAAAGAGTAAACCTCATTGACTTCGCATTCATGAAACCAATGCATATATAAAGAATGAAAATTTGGAGCGAGAAACATATGACAGTGAATAGCAAAGTTCTCTTTTTCTTTTGTTTTAAAGTATTGATCATTGGTTAGAAAGCACTTTTCTATGTCTAATACTTTAAATTCTAACTTTCGCCAAGAAAAACAGACAAACAATCTAAATTATGCAAGAGGACCCCCCGCTTTACGTCATAATTAACATACACACATGTCCCGCACCTTTTCTTAGATGGCTTTTTGAGTGGCGGGTATTCTTCCAAACTCTTCATCAGACGATGTTCATTTTTTGATTGAAAAACAAACAAAACTCTTTAAGTAAACAATTAAAACAAACAGTTCTCGAAAACTTTTCATTTGTTTGCTTTTTTGAATGAAATGTGAGCACAATTCCTATTTTAAGACATGCGCACATTCTTTTCTTTCTGTACATATTTTATTCATCATGTTTTACACTAGCTGACGTGTGTAATTTTAGTTTATATCATGTTTTGACTTTCTTGTTTTGCATTCATTAGGACGTTCCTTGATTCACGCAGTATTAATTTATAACGTAGATATAATATATAAAATTTTAACGTAGATATAATGTATAAACCCACTCCATCAAACGTCATTGATTTTATGTAATGTAAAGACTGTTCTCGCTTTCAGCTGTCCATTTACAAACTATATGTTAAGACATGCCCAACGGGCATCATCAGTCTTCAATTTCGCTGAACGGATTCAGCAGTAAAATCAGCTGCCAAAAAGCTGGACGATAAAAACAGCAGTAAAGTGCAGGCAAAGGAAGCAAGCCCTGTTCATTAACAACTTATCCCAACTGTGAATTGGAACTCAAACAGAGTACTTAAGCTTTGTCGCAAACACAACATGAAAAAAATTCTATGTGGGATATCCGATGTCGCACAACCTTTTAGCGTAAAGAACAAAGACTTAAACGACTCATTCAAGCTATGGCTATTTAGTTTCACAGCGCGATGCATTCATCTGTTTTTGTGAATAAAAAATCTGCCTCATTCATAATAGAATAAGGATTTAGAAGGTTGGATTATCTCTATTAGCAAATATTTAGTCAAAAATCGAACCACAAATTGAAAGGAAGTAAAAAAATTAACAAAAATCAGCAAAGTTAAAAACTGAACTTTGAAATCTTATAAGCATTCCATATTTCTACCAGCACGGCATGATTACTTATTTAGAGTCTTTTCAATGTAACTTGATTCATCCTGTCTCACGGTTAAGTGGATTCGCTTTGTGCTTTTTTCTCAAAAATTGAAAAGATACATACGATTTGTTTCAAAAGGTTTCCCTGGAGATGAATGCTGCCTGTTTTATGTGAGTATAGGAAATGATTATTTTCACAAATAAAAATTTGCTCTTTTATTTGCATGGCAAGAAAAGTTTACATGGAATGCTAAACATTCATAACCAGAGACGAGTGACTGGCTGTGATTGAGAAATAAAGGCTTTTGCTTTTACATTTTGTTCTGTACAATGTCACACTTTTCTTGACCATTGACAATGAGGCGAGGATGATTGCATTTGGAAATACGACATAAAACTCCGCAACGGTGAATATATATTACTATATGTATTTTAGATGAAAAAGAGCGGGTAAATATATCCTATTGTTATCTGCTCTTCACTTATCAATGAAGATATAGCATTGAATTAAGTCTCTTGCATTCGTTTCGTTTCTGGATTTTTACGACCTTCACACACTCTCACTTATTCAAACGCCAAAAATCTATCAACGATAACGCTCATGCAACCTACAGTGTCGGTCGTGCAATTAAATTCGCAGGTTTTTTACTAGGACGTGAAATAGAAGGATCTTGATTTGCCTCGCGCGCAGCTGTCCCTATTTTCGTATTCTTATTCAAATATTGATGGGCGGTGTGGAATACATATTGGTGTATTAACTTCCGAAGCAAATCTCGATTGTTTGTGTACAGTGTTTTTCCTGACGACGTGTTTATCACATTCAGAGATAAACCTCATGCACGAATATTCAAACAAATATAACATAGTCGGACGTATTTGGAGCGAAATTTCAATACGTTTGTTAAAGACATGTGATTTTCCTGAAGGCTGCTGAAGAGTTCTATTAATTGCTGCTCTTGAATGTAGCTGCATAGATGTATCTATCGGCAAGATTAAACTTCAAGTGACAAAATTCAAAAAACGTAAACTATGAATTTAGAGAGTTTGAAAAAATATACTTAATGACACACTTTTTACTGCGCAGTTTTTCTAAAATTCGGACGAGTCGAATATAGATATATAGGTGAATAAACAAGAGAGTCAGAGTCAACAATAAAGCCATTTATATATATAAGTGTTTGCGCAACATTTGTTTTAATATCACGTTAATCTGAAAATGACGTCCCTTGTAGTCCAAACGTCTCTATACGCCTCGTACGGTGTTCACTGATAACGATAAAATTTAAAAATTATCTTTACAAACACTGAATAGCAATGAGTTACAAGGAGTGCGGGGCAACTTTCATTCAAACTTTGCACACACATAAAATTAGCATATAACGCGGGGTTTTTGCTGAAATAACCGCCAAAGCACAAAAAATAGTAGCTATTTAACATTAGTAATGATAAAAGCATTCAAACAAAATTGGTTTGCACATATTTGCAATCAATTGATGTAAACAAATGATGATTTATCCGAAATGACTTGCATGCAGCTAATCTTTTCCATAAGAGGACATAAAAATATGTCGGTTTTGAAAACACTTTTTCCATGATTAAACAGAGGGTCGACTTGATAATATCCATAAGCGATTCAAATAAAAAGAATGTGTATAAGTCCATTTAAACAACATACATAAAATGGCAAACTGTTTCTTTTTTGTTTTTCTATCACGACAGCTGATTCATTTGAAATGGAGATAACGTCAGCATGGTCAAGACACGAAAAACGTATAGTGTAAAAATTAGCATTAACATTAGACTTAAAAAAGATGAACATTCGCAAAAATCATGTCCATATACCTATAGTCACAAAATAAAATGTCGCGTTCTGTCAAACGAAAAAAGCATGTAGTAAAGATAAAAATAGCTGAAAAGACAACAATATTTCTATTGATAAAAATTAATACCAAGTCATATAAGATCTTTGTAGAAAGGAAGAACTTCTTTTTTTACAAATTCAACATTAGTTTAACGTCTATATCCTCATTAAAATCACAATAGTACATACATGAGAACAAGCGATCATGTATAGACTAGATACTTCAGGCAATTATGTAAAAGCAAATATCTTGATACTGAAAACAGCTGTTCCTTCAAGCACAAATATATTGCGCTCCTTATTTCAGTCTAATTCAGCATGAACGGGGAGCTTTCATTCATATCACACGAACGTTTCTACTATTGAACCATTTGAATATTGAACTACGACAACCTTTAGAGTACAAACATATTTTTCCACCTGTGAAATTTGTTCCATTTCTAAACAATGGAACAAATTACATTCTGTACAAATAGAACGAAGTCCCATACAATTTATTCAATTCTTTAATAGTCTGAAGTAAATTGTGACAACTGCAATCGCAATAAATCGCAAAATTTTTATAGAAACTGGAATCAGTCGTGGGAACTGGGAAATATATTTATGTATACATATAAGGCCTTCAATATTTCTTTCATATTCACAAACGCTGTAGTTACAATGCGCATCATATATGAATGATAAACAAAAAAGTGTTAAATAAAAATACTACATGGAATTATCTAACACTGAGGTATATAGAACTGTGCTAGGATATCGCTAGAAATTGATCTTTAGGACCATTTGTGTTTTGTAACATGCATTTCAATGACTCGTCGATTTTTTGTCTTGGCTTAGAGGGAGAGCGTACAATGGGAGATGATGCGTTGGTAATCATATACGCATAAATAGATGTCTTCATCTATTTTACTCTTTAATTTTGCATTTTGTCGGTCAATGTTTACTGCTTGACAAAAATAGAAGCAGCGATTGAATGATTGCAATGGGTATGATAATGCCCTTCGATTTTTTTCTATCATGGTATGACTGTATGGGGAAAAAATTCAAGCTAAAGTTAGTGTTGGAGTTGGAAAAAACGTAATTCGACGAACGCACATGACAGCAGTACTACGCAGTCGGAACTCCCTCTAGTTACTTTGATCTCGGTTTGCCAAGGCAGAATACAGCTAATTTCCATTGAGTGACAAGCCTATTGACAATGGACAAAAATCGCGCACAGGCAAAATAATGTCCACATACTGAATTCTTACAAGAGTGTGATGCTACAATCCCATTGAGTTCAGGAAACTACACAACATCGTGGAACTAGAAACGAACGTCATTTTAAGTTTTCTGCTGTGCTTTTGTCATTCTTAGCGAATCCTCGTGCAGGCCTTAACACAACAAGAATGTTATTACAAAAAACGACACAATACTTAAACAATCTGCCGTCTGCACTTGAATAACGCAACATATAAGCACACATACTTTGCGCATGCAAAAGGAGACTCGAGTTTATATATGTGCGTCGCACAATGAGGGTGTTGAGAATTACGGGTTATTCAAATAGATTTCACGCGGCTTCATGATATATTCAGAATTTTTATGAGGCCGACAGCTGGAGTATAGGCGGGGAACCCTCCTATCGTGCGAAATAAAAGAGTTAAGCGTTGTGCGAGTATATGAATTGGTAAAAACAAACCGAGGACTTCTTGCTTGCAGCAGAACGGCGTTTGTGTTAACGCACTGATATCTGTAACGCCATAAACATCAATTGGTTTCATTTCGTATATTGCAACACGCGAACGCTATTTACTCTGTCTACACATAATGGTGCAATGTAGCGGATGTAATTTGCCAATATCCGACAAATACTTGTTAAAAGCCTTAGATTGTATGTGGCATACAAAATGCTTGCAATGCGACGAGTGTAAACTACAGTTGACTGAGAAGTGCTATTCAAGAGAGGGGAAATTGTATTGCGCCAAAGATTTCTATAGGTAATGTGCGCAAAGTTTTAATCCACGTAGTAAATAAGGTTAAGCATGTATTTTGCGAGTGCCAGTAAGTTTATGATAGCCTGCGCATAGATTTTACGGTAATTTGCTGCATCAATCGTGAGACAACTGCCTTTGTAGATTGTATCAACATGTTGTGACTAATAAAACACAATTGCATTCTTACAACTTGAACAGGCGTTACGGCACAAAATGCTCTGGATGTGATGAGGGTATCTTGCCAACTAACTTGGTGAGACGAGCGAAAGGAATGGTTTTTCATGTTCAATGCTTTCACTGCTCTGTCTGCATGAAAGAAATTACAACTGGTGACAAACTGTACCATGTTGGAGGAACAAAATTTGTTTGTGAAGAAGATTATGATGTTCAAATTCAGGAGATAGAAAGTATGTACTATGTCTTTTGCGTTTGTACACGAATTTATAGACCAGCTTGCTTAAAGTCAGCTTATATTTCCTCCATAAAATAGACTTTGTCTGATGCCTTTCAGAGGCAAAATTTCTAGCCAGTAGCGGTCAATGAATACTTTGACAGCATAGATTTTTCTTTTGTACACGCTACATTAGCTAAAAACTAACTGAAAACTAACTGGAAAACTTAGCTGAATGACCTCTTAAACAACGATTTATCAAGACAATTGCTTCTATGTTATGGCCTTAAAATACAATCCAATTCAACATGCACATGTAGGCTTGGAAGATCAAGATATAAATCACGTCCACTACCTATAAATACTTCTGCCTGATTTTAGATGGTGGATCGCCATCAGTGAAAGTTGAGACTGAAACAGAAGAAATATTGAAAGATGAAGATGATTCTGCAATTGAAGAGGAAGGCGAAAACGGTCCAAACGGAAAACGTCGTGGTCCAAGAACCACAATTAAAGCAAAACAACTCGAAATCCTCAAGGCTGCATTTTCTGCCACACCAAAGCCAACAAGGCATATGAGAGAGAAACTTGCTCAAGACACTGGATTATCGATGCGAGTTATTCAAGTTTGGTTTCAGAACAGACGCTCGAAAGAGAGACGTTTAAATAACAGCGGACTAAATGGACAACAAAACCGTAATAAATCTAGAACACCACGAAAGCTATCAGAAAATCACGACTTGCTCGAAGGGATGGTTGGCGCCTTATTAGATTCACAAGGTGGACTAAATGCATCGGGTATGTTGATAGTATAGCATCTCGTAATTGCATGCTGATATTTCATTCATTGTTTGCATCATAACACAAATATAAATCTCAGTAAATGAATAGCAAACGTACATTCTATATAATCCAAGAATGCAAGCATGTATTGCCGGCCAGCGTTTATATGCACTCAAATGTATACCTTTACACACATATACATCATATATTTCCAAATGCATAGTATTTTCAAAACAATGTTTAGACACACTTACCGTTGATCTCGCGGATGAAGGAACATAAAACTTTTCTGCGCGTGAATTAATATACATGTATCTAAATGAAAACAATAAAAACTGTTCGATTCTCTGTGTACACAACTAAGTTTGAGATAACCAATAAAAGTAGATGGTTAAACAATCTCTTTACGGCGACACAGAAAATTACATTTGCCCAACAATAGAACGCAGTATACTCAACTACTCATTCGATAACTTATATTTGTTTTGGATAAAGAGCCTTGTTATCAGGCCATTTTGTGGTTTTACTTCCAATATTCTTTCTACGCCATAGTCAATTAATTATACTTTCTATCAGCCTTTAAGTCCAATGAACTAGAAAGGAATTCACGTGCATCTCTTAGAACGATATAATTGAACGGCATAAAAGATCGAGCGAAGGATGCGAAAATGTTTATAAAACGTCGTTTTCGTTGAAAGATTTCAGCTTGAACTTGAACTGCGCCATATGAAAAGAAAGCACAGTTGTTTACACTTCAAAGCATTGCAGTATTTTCGACAAATAACAAATAATATTTTTATGAGAAGCAAAGGATTATAAGCTTTTATAAACCACGCTACATCAAATAAACCCTAGCAAACTGTAGTATTCCTATCAACGTATTGCATTTTAATGCATATTGTTTCATTTTAGTTTTAAAACCGTTGCGATATACATTCACAAAACATGATCGGTCATTCGGTCTGTATCGTCCCAAAATAAGAATCCTCAAATCCCGACACGGAATGCTTATGTAAGGTCTATCTTTGAAAGAAATTATCTTTTACAATTTTTTCATCATCCAATGAATTTCAAATTTTCTGAGAGACATATTTTATTTCATTTACATGCTAAATTCTCTTGTGAAGGATGCCTCATTCTAAGTACAGACATACACTAAAAAATGCACCAAATGTCCCCAACGTTGAGGCGTTCCAGTCATAAACTCTTCAATGATTCATGTACGAAGTGGCGGTCACTTTATCTCAGTTGTTTGAAACCGCTAACGAGCGTAAAAACACTTGGTTAGCTTCAAATTTGAAGTGCGAAGGCTGCAACTTAAGAGTCAACTGTTTAATTTGATGACTGAGGTTGTTAAATTAAGGACTTATGTACATAGCGCTCATTAAGGAATTGTATATAAGCAAAAATATACGGAACATATCAATACATAGGCGAGTTAAGATGCATATATTGCTTAGTTACATGCACATTCATATCAAAAATGATTGCGAAGTATCTTCAGTGCACGTTTTCCACGCAGCTACGCCTTAAAAAACTGACTTACACAAGCACTTTAGGTATATTTTGAACCTTGGTGATAAAACGCCCCGCACACTTCAAGCATAACTAGAAAAACCGCAATATTTAACATCAAGCGACTTTCTTAAGATAAAATCTCAATCTGTAGGCAGGCTCAGATAGCCTATCGAAAAGGGAATATGTGAAATAATTATAAAGTTAAATTTTGGAATGTACAGTCCATGCATGAGTAGGGGTGTTCACGTGATCAAAAAGATTGTTGTGTAGGCTATTGTAAAACATATCATGCTTGAATTACAGAATTCATTTGGATTGTCAACCCAAAATATGAACGCCTTGATAGAACGAATGTGGGATGACGATGTGGCAGATGTGAAATATCCTAGCGTTTCTTTAAACTACGCAAATCTGTCGAAGACATCTGCCAATGACAGATGTCTCCAACACAAAAAAAACGTGAGTCACACTTTACTGACTCATCCGTAATAAACGGTAGTATACATGGAGTTTTCTTGATTTTTTCGCTGTATGTTTTACAAAAGCAATCGGGAGAAGTTGAAAGGCCAACCAAAATACTTAACTTTGCGCAAACTTACAGATAACAATATCTGATATCACAATTTATAAAGTAACAAACTTATATATATAAAATAATTTGTGAGTGAAAAAGTGCATGTATATATTGTCTGTACAAGTATAATAGAAATGTAGCATTCATATATGAATACGTATCGCAATATCAAGACAAAGGAGAGTAAAATAGTAGCTACATGAAGTACATTCTCAATTTGATGGTGAAACTTTTAGTCGCTAATAGTTTTAGCGTTACATCGTAAAGAATTGTTTTCTACTGAGTGGATTCATATGTATCATGTGAACAAGGTCAATGGTTGAAGAAATCAGTTGTTGAAATAGTCACGGGCGTGCTAGCCATCAAAGATTAGGGAAGACAGCAATCCAAAATTGCCTAATTTGTCTACGCGAATATATACCCACATGTTTTTTTTTATATAAAAAGTTAAAATTGCCCAAATCTTAGCTATTTTTACATTTTTCATTTATACGAATTAAAATCAACCCTGTGTTTCAGAATAATATCAAATAAATGATTTTGGCATGAAAGGGCGATAGAAGGAGAGTCAACACATTGGCTAACCCGTGGCAATTAAGAAAGCACTCGTGTTCTACGTAAAAGTAACAGCTTTTTAGAATGACAAATAAAATGTTTGAAGAGACAATGATAATGTAGTTCATCGATATCAACATTGAAGTGTACAAAAATCTATAATACAAAAAAGATCTGAGTATCGTAGGACAGATGATACTCCTATATAGCATACCTATATTTCTTGCTGATATAGTATTCCTCGTGCATAAATACAGATTAAAAGTATGGGTACAACGAGCAGGAAAATATGTTTGTGATTATTATTCTGCTTTAACTTCCAAATTATATTTATCTTTAGTGGATTTGCTTGGAAACGGCGACTACTACAACAACGCAGGAATTTATCCCCAATACGAAAGCAGACAGTTCGACGTCCATCAACGCCTGGATGGAGGTCTAGCGATGAACAGTAATATAACGACAGATAACAGCTATTCAAACATTCTTCGTCAGCATGCCAACCCACCGTACATGAAGTTTTCTCAACATGCAACCCTGCATCATTCGCCAATACAGAATGCCAGCCAAGAGAGTGGATTTTACCAAAACAATACTTATTCATACGAAGCTAATGCACTCAATCTTCATATGAATAGCGTACCAGCAATGTGGTGAGACATGTTAGGTTGTGTTAGGAACATTCGATTAGCAATTATTTTAATTCACGTGGATGTTGTAAATGAATTAAAACAAAACAAAACACTGTTCTCAGTACGTTCACAAAAACGAATACCAGACGACCAGTTTGAAAATAAAAAATGACGTATGGTTTAAAGGTTAAAATCTGAGATAGTTTACTTCGCAACAGACAAACTTTTGTTTTAAAATAGTACAGATCAAAACTGACAGTCCTACAAATGTGTTTATAGCACCGTGTTGTCCTGTTTTAATTCATGCAAATTTTTGATGCTGAAATGGCAATCTTCGAGCTATGTGATCTATTATACAAGACGTCTTCACATCGACTCAGACGAGGAAATAATATTTTTATGTTGTCTGCATGATAATCAAGGGAGCAGTATGCTATTTTATCGATAAATAGGAAACACAGACTTACAAAAAATTATTCAATGTAAATCTATGAAGGCATCCACGTCAGTATAAATTAAAAAATTCAACTCAAGATTCCTTCAAGCCTTTTTCATAAACTAGGGAGGCGCAGCCATTGCTTCACACGTCTATCACCATGCAAACACTAGGTTTATCAATTGATCGTTATAATTGAAATCAGGTTGAGCTTGTTTTCTTCCTGTACAAATGTCATAAAATGTCATACATACAAAAAATATGAAAGTTGTATTGAAAATGGAACTATTGATTTACAGTGCTAAAGTATCGTCCTGGTTCTTGCATGATAATGATCTGGATAAAAACGAGCCGCTGTCCTCTCTTTAGAAAAACTCAACTGGAGAAATATTTGATGTGATACTTTCATTGTTGCATAATTATATTGTACTTTGCTGAAAAAGCCTGCGCGTATTTCGTTCAGTTTTACGCAAAAAATAAATTTCAAGTGTGAAAATATGAATGCAAAAATGTATATAGAACAAGACATAGTATATTACAATAGTGAAATTACGTAATTAAAATCTTAAATGAAATACTACAATATAGATTATGGAGAAATGTTATCGTCTTTTAAATATGGCAAAAAATCCACATATGTTAAAAAAATTACCCAGAGTCTGAGAGAAACCGTCTGTAAGTTTTTAATGTAGTTGTTCTAAATTTATTTTTCTATCATGTCATGCAAAGTAAATGTCTGTTTACCGAACATGATAATTTATGTATGAACAGTTTCTTTTTCAATATATTACTACATAACCAGAAACTATACTAAATTCAACACTGTATAACTCAAAAAGAGCTCTTCCATGACAGGAAACTATACTGCATGCATGGGGAAAAGGAAACGCAGGTCCCTATTCATGCTGTGAATGTGGACAAATAGTCTCATTGGTGCAATGGAGAAGCAACTGAACAAACAAATGTTCACACGCAAGCAAACATGTTAGACATATCATAACTTCCCGGACAAACATTTTCAAGGTAAGAGGTTAGGAATGTGTCAAAACTGCTCTCAATAGTTGACTTCGATGGTTGGATACACGACAATCTCAAATAAAGATCTTGGCTCATTGCAAGAGCTTGCACATCAACTAAACACGTGACACATTTTATGTCTTTTTGTTAAAACCCTTTTGCTGTTTATGTTTGGCTCTCTTTGCCAATTGACTCGATTGGCTGCCTCTGTTGATCGCATTATAGCAAAAGAAACAGCATGCATGTCTCCGAGATTTCATATAATAGGGATAATGGGATTGAACACTGTAACCAAATATTTAAGTCGAAGGGATCCGTTTGATTTGCAAATAGAAGTTATATAAATAATCATAGCAAACAACGGTTTATACAAAATACTTTATAATGTTAAATTGTAGTCTTCAATTTAATAAAGTAGTTAGATTCGTCGTCCTAAATTTTATATAATAAAACCGTATTCTTAAATTTATAATATAGTTAAATAAATTTAGCATTGTAAATTTCTAAGGATTATAATAAAACATAAAATGAGAAGGATTAAAGATAAAAGAATTATTCCACTACACTTTCATAAGCAATATAACTTTTCTTCAGCAGGCACATAGGAACAAGGAGGCGACAATGGCCAAGCCCAAACCCTAAACGATTGACTTAACAGCGTACCTTTGTGAATTTGTATTTTACTTCTTCACTACACCATCTTCTCGCCTGAAGAGCAGATGAGATGCTATACAGTATGTATAAAAAAGACCTTTAGAAATTACTCTATTGCAAAATTTCAATGTCTTATAATACTTTATGTGCTTGTTGGCTTAGCAGAGTGATCACGCATTGATTTTATCACAAATTCTTGGTGTGCAAGTTATGTCCAATGGTTATGTCATGTCCGCCATGTTGGATGATTTCAATAAAGGACGTTTCATTTACTGGCCTTGTTTACGATGCTAATGTCGCAAATGTCGTGCAATATGGCGAAATTCCACTGTTCTATCAATCCAAAAGGAATGGTTCTACACCATATATACGTTATTTCCAAATGCTTTCATTTTTTGATACACCATGTATCGCACTTACTGCGGACATCTCTAAATGGAGTGACGACCCAACTCCTTACTTATAAATGTCTGTACATATCGCCCAAAACTGCAAAGTAGAATGTAGTTTGCATGGCGGTAAATAAAAGTTTGGTTGGGCTGGGGAGGGTTAGGGTTGGGGTACGATGTACTAACACAATCCACAATATTTTGTTCAGTAAAATTAGATCCAGAAAGTCGATACTTATTTAGCACAAACTAAATTACTAACACATTTATGCAAGAGAAATCGGAAAAGCAGCATTTTGTCAAAATAAACAAAAAAAAAACAATTGGACGATTTACAATTTCGTTACCGTAACGGTAACTACGGTGAGATCAGAGGCAGATACTTTTATTTCAAAACCATATACGGTAACTGTACAGGGTTGCGAGAATTAATAAGAGACCGAATCATACGCTCTCGCGATAGACACGTGACCACACAAGATGATGTAAAGAAAAAATAAACTAGTCTAAAGTCTAATCGTCGACATTTTCACCATTCTTTTCAGGTGATTGCTTCAATGGAGACTTGGAACGACTTTTGGATTGCTTTGGTGATTTTGAACGAGATTTTGAGTCACGTGACTTGGATCTCGAGCGCAGAGACCTTGAACGAGATCTGGATGCTGATCTTGAACGCGATCTAGAGCGCGAGCGAGAATGTCGTCTGGAACGTGATGACGATCTTAAAAAAGTTGAAAGCAAATTACTTTGATTCTTCATGGTTCATGGTAGCAATATTGGTAAAATGTAGATAATAAACTCAAAAATTCACTACTGTAGAAAATACGACGATGAATTATTGATATCATACGCTGTAAGTTACTCCATGCTTGCGCAGCAACAATGCTAATCAATCCGTATTTCATACTTCATTGCTCAGTGTAGCACATGTTTATGCAAAGTTTTGAGTTTTAAGTTACATATGTATAATACAGTTCGATTGTAAACAATAATTTATGATGCTGGATTGATGGCTACGAACATGGCAGTGGAAACATCTTGGAAATACAGACATTAAGATTTGTTACAAAATGTTTATAGTATATGGTTTGAATGGAAACATATATTATTTAGGAAAAGATGTTTAATATGTTTTCACAGGCTCATGCAAACTAATGGAGACCAATGCTGGAAGAACTCGAGCGCAGATCAGCGCAAACCAAAAACATCATATACTTTTTTTATAAAATGAAAATAATACGAAACGGGCAAATTTAAAATAAGCATTTTAATTATTCCTCTAAAATTTATTTACGATTGGTTTGCGAACTCTCTTTGAGTAATTTATTGACTGAATTGGTTGAGCTTAGATCGGTTAAGGCAAACGCTTCTGTAGACCAATCAGAGCATGCGTTTATAATTGTTTTTATTTTATAATTACTTTATACAGATAGAGATTTACCTAGAACGACTACGAGATCGGGATGATCGTCGACTTTTTGGACTATCCTAAAGAAAACACGAGAAAAATGAATAAATTCTCATGGAAACACGTTGCAAAATAACACTTACATCAATAAGTCGTATCTTTTTGCCATTTAAAGTAGTGCCATCAAGCTTTCTTATAACATTGCGAACATCAGAATGAGAGGAAAACTCAAGGACCCTATATGATGTGTTTAAAACATTAGTGGTCAAAATCATTTCAAAAATAACGTTTATAAGTTCATAAACAATCCTAGTTATCCTACCCTTCTCCTTTAACTGGTCGGTGCGCATCACCATAGGTCACTTCTCCGGCTTGACGTACATAATCTTTCAAATCCTGGGAAAATGTTATAGAAATGTATGAGACCCAAATTCTACAATGGTTGTTTATTAAATATCATAAGGTGTCCTCATTGAGCCAGAAACAATGGCCAAAAAATATTTGGTAACATACTATATGATCATAAATCTAATTTTCATTGATAGCCAGAAGGTGTTGTTTTCAAACAAAATGAAGTATAAATAAACATTGTCTCATATTTGTATGGAATCACTTAAGGTTTTCAAGACCATCAGCTGCATTCAATTGCAAAATTATTTTCATCATATTTTCATTAATTATTTTCATCATATTTCCATTCATTGTTTTGAAAACATTGAAAGCACATTCAAAGCAAAAATATTCTTTTTCATTTACGGTTAAACACATCTCCTCATCTCATCACATTACTGTGAGCATCAAACATCTAACGCGTCAAGCTTCAGTAAGACTTCAATTATCATCATGACATCATGATTGATGACATCATCAGCATCTAACAACATCTAGAGCATCAGACATCTCAAGCATCAGTTATCTCTCGCAGCATGCCTGCTGACCACCACATTGGCACAAGGCTCAGTCAATCACATCTATGCAGCTTACTGAAATAATTTAAATAGGTTCTCAGAATTCATAACTGATTTTAATAATTTTACATAATTTAGCATTTCAAGTATTTTTCATCCAAATTGTAAACCTGTGCTTTTTTAAAATTTGATGGATATACACTAGTTGCAAAGCAAGAACACTTCCATACAAAGATAACTTGAGCTTATCTAGACCTAACAAGATCAAATTATACAAAACATAGGAACAAAACACTGAACACACCTGCCAACTAACTCTTGACGACAGATTTTCAACAAGAACACGCCATGGAGTACGTAATGGAGCACCATATCTAAAACAAAAATGGTTTCGAAAAAAGGCATTTCATAAAAACAAACAATAAGATTTTTCTTGTACTTGTCCCTGCCACGAGCTTGTCTTGGACCTCCACTATAGCCACGAGAGCTGGAGCCACGGCAAGCCTCAACCAAAATTCTATGAAACGAAGTGAACTGATTAACCCGGAAATACAATAACTAAACATAATATCTAAATAATTCACAAATATAGAGATTAATGTTATGAAATTTGAATGGAAGTGGGGAAGCATTAAGTTACAACACCATACATATAACAAGGAAACAATATGACAATATAGTTAGATTGTAATAATGCATATATGCTCCATGGGCAGTGCTGCTGATGAGCATTGAAATATGAAGGTATATGATGCACTGAAAACACAAATTTTCAGATATATTAAAAATGCTGGATACAGGACAATGAAATAGTTCATGCAAAGTTCATGAAATAGTTCTAATTATTCTGCAAATATTAAATAGGAACTGTCACTACAATATATTTTGAAATTACAATTGTTTTTCATTTCACCTTTCACCCAATAACTCTCGATTGTTACAATCATCAACTGCATCCCGAGCATCTCTTGGGTCATCAAATGTCTAAAATAGTAACATGTCAACATACATAGCAATGATTGTACTGACTGCATTACTCTGCATGAATGCACCAGCATTACCATTTAGCACTAACAATACATCAAGATAAACGGTAAACCATAAGGCAAAATTTGGCAAAAATTTTAATGACAAACATTTCAAGGACCTTACCACAAAACCAAAACCATTTTTTAGGTTAATGTCGCGGATCTTGCCACATCCTTGAAGGAATTTCTCCACATCCTTCTCCCTTGTTCCGTATGGCAAACGACCCAAATACACGCGGTATTGATTTTCCATTTTAAGAGAAAAACCACTAAAATTTAACACGATATAATACAGAATGTATACTTTGTCTCTTTTTCCACGTCATGAAGCACGATTTGAAAGAAATCAATGAGATTTACCTCAAAAATCTTTTGAAAACGCGCTCACTTACTCGGATTTTGTTTGTCTTCTTAAGGTGGTCGTGCTTCCATTAACAGTACGCGTACTTCTCATTTTGAAACTCATCTATTTTTATTTAACAATATTAAATATTTTTTCCTGTAACTTTTGCTCCTCGTCCAATTCTGTGTAATTTTAATGTTGGTTTGATGTAAAACAAAAATAATAATTGTATTTTACAGCCATTCAAAACAAGCAGAGCTCCATAATATGATCGATAGGCTTCAAATTTCAACACGATTGGAAACTTTTCTTCCTGCAAAATTTCCTATAGAAACATGCACACATAAATGAAGTATGGTCTTCCTTATTCATAACATTACAAAAGAAAAAGTTTATAGAAAATCTTTACTTATTTTACAAATGAATTTAGCCGATTTTCCGCATAGTTTTAGTTCAATGGCAGAACGCAAGTCCATTAATAACTTATACTACGAAATATACAAATGGAAAATGAAACATGCACCAAAAAATATCGGAAATTTTTGTGATGGAACTATGAACGACAGTGACAGAAGCAAACTAGTTCGTTGGCTCAGGTAAGTTAAATGCTGCTCGAGTCCAGTCCTCTAGTCAAACATGTGAGTAGGTGTTGGTCATAGGTCAAGCACTTTGTTATTGGACAGCGTATGATTTTGTAATCCTTTTACCTTTTGTAGAAATCTGGAGGACAAAACATCAAGTCAATATTTGCAAGTATTGTTTGCCTTCTCCATACCCGACGAGGAAAGCATGTTGAAAATTCAAAGTCTGGGCAAAGCGATTATTTCAGCTGGTTCAGTAAGTTTAAACTCACTGTAATGCTTCACATTTTCTGTTCGTCAAGAGTTTTTCCAACAATTCAAAATAACCCCTGTTTGCATCAAAGGGCACTGGTTATTGGGAGCATCTTTTGAAGACATTCTATGAAGTCGACGTTATTGCCTTTGATAACAATACAACTTATCCAATGAATATGCATTACACGACTGTTCTCGTAAGTACACGTGTATTCGTTGTTATCCTCGCTTTTGTTTCCGTTTCTGGTTTAGGCATTGTTTGTAACAAATGCGACTACATCATAAATGTTTGTAGACTGAAGGGCCGAAAATACTGGAGAAGTTTGGAGATCGTGTATTGCTTCTTGCGTGGCCAGATAAGGATGGTAAGAAACATACATTCAGGACCTCTTTTAAGGATCTGTGAATGGGGAGGCCTTGTGTTTGGTGCGGTTAGTGGTACCTTGCTTTGGAGGGAGTAGTGAAATTGTCGACTAGGTTTGCCAAAAAAACAGCCCGGGGGGCGGGAGACATGTTCTACAGCTTATATGTTAAAAGAGGCCCGGGTGCAGTTTTTCAAAATTTCTTTCATCAGAGCAAAGTCAATTTTCTCTCGACTGTTTACATCATTACCGAGGTGATATTATCATACATATTGGTGAGCTCCACGGCGAAACACTCTCCTCTAATCCATGGGGTCAATCGACGTCGAAACGTTTCCAATTAGAGATGGCAAAATCTTTCCGTTGTCTGTATCGTCGACGACTTCCAAACTGGCCTGGCTTTATGGACAGTTTTAGCATATGGTGTAGAATATCAACACCAGTAGACTGCGATGGAGGATTGTTTTGTTACACACCTGAAATTTAAACAAATTATTTAACATAGCAATTCACTGATACGCTACACGGGTGCAGGACAACACCGTGAAATAAATTCCGTAAAATTTATTATTTCATTTTATTTATGATCAATCGAATTGTCAATAAATCATTTTTTGCAATAATCGTCTTTGCTTATGAAGTATATATGGAAGACAGCATTGTGCTAAACTCATTATATCGATGACATTCTGTATCAGAAATTTCTACTTTAACCAAACATATAATCTTTTGTATCACTCTCAAGATCGGCAACACTTCCAGTTCCTGGTAACTACGAGAAGATCAAGTCACACCATATCGGTAAATGCAGTGAATTTGTTTAGTGCTACATGTGATTGCATGAGTTTAATAGCTCCTGTAAAATTCACTTCTTTTACCGTAAGAAACCTGCAAAATATCTTCCATCACTGCACTTTTCGTTACTTGTTCCTTGAGCTTATTTAACTTGTATATCTCTTCACACTGGGCTACGTAAAGTGGATAAATTATAAGAAAAAACTGTTGTACAGTGAAATAGCTTTTCAAATCTACCTGTAGTTTTATTTTTTCATGTGCACCACGAACTTTTTCCTTTTCAAATCAAAGTTCGCGGTCGACTTTCTGCAAACATTCGTCCTGTTTTTTCATTTCTATCTAACAAAGATTTAAAAACATTTCAAATAATTTATGTTTTGAAAGTGACACGATAGCTCCACAAACAAAGATGAATTACCATGTGATGATGTAAGATAGCCTTCAAGCGGTCCAATGACACTAAACACGACCTAATATTGCTTGTGAATCGAGGAATTGGATTGTGCGAATGAAAAGTTCCATGTATGACACAGGTTTTTCATCTTTTTCATTGTTGTCAATGTTACTTCCTTCTTCCTCATTTGACTTACAACACAAAGTTTTGAATGGATCACGTGGTGCATTCAATAAACGTTTGCTGTGAGTTTGACATGATTGGCTAGAAGATTGCTCACGTTGTACCACGTGTGATGGAAGGAATAGTTTATGTGTAACACAAGACTGTTCAATAATGTCGCTTATATTAACACACGAGCAATAAAGCACACATGATTGATTTATTCTTACTGTTTTTTCAACTAACACCCTCCCATGTAAGTCCAACGAAGGATCCTCTCTGATTTCAGCATCACCAATATTGCCACTCTTCCAACCAGTTTCCCTTGAATATTACTACATGAGACTGTGCTACTTCTCTCCAGCGGTTTGCTGACAGCGGAGAGTTTTGCTCATGAAGTTTGTCTACCTTTGTGTCTACTTTTATGTCTACCTTTATATCTACCTTTGTGTTTACCTTTATGTCTACCTTTGTGTCTACATTTATGTCTACCTTTGTGTCTACATTTGTGTATACCTTTATGTCTATTAGAAAGTGTTAAAATAATATCAACTAATCATCGCGAAATGAACATAAGAAAAGGGGATTTTTGCTTTGTGGAATAAAATCTTTCAAGCAAAAAGCAAGCAAAGTGGAGAATAAAACGACACATCTTCGAGGAACACGATCACCATGAACAGTAGCTACAAAGAGGCACAATTCGAAGGATCTCATCCTGTACAAACAGTGAAACAGCCATTTCATTAACTATTTAACCACCGTTCGTTTACTTAATAAAAAATATAACGTTCGAAATTTTATGTACATTTCAATCATACGATCTGATGAGCACTAGTTTAAAGAACATTTGAAATAGACCAGAATTTTTCCCCCCATTGATCTTAACTGGAAACGAGCTATATATTAACAGCGTGAGTTATATTGTATAAACGCACTTAGATAACCAGCACAGAAGACCGCTGGTTGAAAAATGTCGTCTACCTCGTATATTTTACATATGAATCACCAATGAATTACGAGAGTAATGTCAGAAAGTTAAAAGTTAATTTAAGCCAATATCAAAATGAAATACTATCGCAAATTTCCAGCTTGGAAAGTTAATGCGGGGCGTTTGACAAATCAAACTTCTATAATGGAAAACGCAAGAATTTCAACTATCATCGATTGATCGAGATATATTCTTCCTAGTCCATATTTCCATCCCCTGTCACGACATAAAACTTGTGAAGAAGTTTCATCGTGTATCAATTCAGTAGGCTATTGTAGTTACCAGTTCTTTTGCGGCCTTTGCGATATCGTAGGCGCATTGAATCACTTGTTGCGTAAGTTGCGCCATGTCAATAGAGTTCTCTGGTAAAACCGTGTTTTTACATTCAACTTCAAGTCGTACCGTGCTACGATTCATAAGATCCAGCGCTGCTTGAACAGCAATCATTGGAGGATTCTGTTTATAGAGATATACAAAACTTCGTCTAGCAACGATGTTCATTTATATCATGAATATATCCTCTCAATCCACAAATGTCCACTTACATCTTAATGAGGAATTTCCATCATCAAAATTGACAAACTGACACTATGTTTGACACTTACGACAACGTATCCATTGAAAAAAATTTCTACAAACTATAACCTCCACTGACATCTCTATTGACTACATCTGTATTATTGACACCATCTCTATTAACAAAATATTTTTTGACGGCGCCTCTATTTACAACATGTCTATTGACAACATCTCTACTAAAAACATTTTTATTGATAATATCTCTATTGGCAACATTTCTATTACCAACGTCTCTATTGACACAATCTTCATTTACCAATTCACTGTTGACAACATCTCTATACACAATATCTCTATTAATAAAATCTCTATTGACAACATCTCTATTGAAAAATCTCCATTGACAACATTGACTATTGACAAAATCTCTACTGCCTACAATCTTCAATCGGAAAACCCCTTTCAACAAGAGTTTTCCCATATACTCGGATGAGAATGCGCGAGTAAACGCTACCCCCCTGGCAACATTATAACTTCTATGATTATTGTTTATCTTACCTCGGGAAATAATGACGTCATATTCTTGACCGCGAATAAGATATTGTTCGAGCATGGTATAAAACTAAAAAAGTAATTGGAAAAACTAAGATTGAATTTCCAACAGATAATGCCAACACTACTTCCATACCTGTTGTGTTTGCCCGCC
Organism: Xenia sp. Carnegie-2017; assembly: GCF_021976095.1. Taxonomy (NCBI): domain Eukaryota; kingdom Metazoa; phylum Cnidaria; class Anthozoa; order Malacalcyonacea; family Xeniidae; genus Xenia; species Xenia sp. Carnegie-2017. Next base: position 9,533,890 of record NW_025813447.1, on the reverse strand, counting down.
TGAGCTGCAAGTAGCAATTCCTGTATGCGTTTCGTTATTTGTTCTGTACATAAAACGACTTCTTCTTTCGTGAGTCGCGGTTGAGACAAGTTTATCAGACTATCTGCTTCAATCATGATCCGTGTGGCTTCCTTTTCTAACTCTTCCTTCGAAAAGTCTAGTAAATATTTAAAAGATATGACTGCCCAAAAATTCTAGTAAAATATTTAAAATATATAACTAACCAAAAATCCTACATACATTAAGGATTACCAACAAACTTTACTAAATTTAACTCAAGTAATTTTTAAACTGGATAGTTGATACATAGCTGAGTTGTTTTTAGAGTAAATGTCTCATAAGTTTCAAACCTTCAGAATCCAATAGTGGTTTTTCTTCTTCTCCTTGAATGGAAGTTTCACTATCTACAGATTTCGGAGGTGTTGTCGGCAGATTATCGTAACACTTCGCTGACGAATCGGAGTCAGCCTTTTCGCGAGGTTTTTCCAGCAAGGCTCTGGGCGATTCGTAACTTTTAATTTCGCTTAGTTCGACCATGTCATCCTCGGAGTCCTCGTCATCTCCAACTTTGCTTTCATGACCCTGATTAAGTGAGACATAATCAACCGAACAGTTACTAAGAGAGATTTCAATGGAGATGTTGTCAATGGAGATGTTGTCAATGGAGATGTTGTCAATGGAGATGTTGTCAATGGAGATGTTGTCAATGGAGATGTTGTCAGTAGAGATGTCGTCAGTAGAGATGTCGTCAGTAGAGTTGTTGTCAATAGAGATGTTGTCAATAGAGATGTTGTCAATAGAGATGTTGTCAATAGAGATGTTGTCAGTAGAGTTGTTGCCAATAAAGATGATTTCAAAAGTCATATGCGTTTCAGAAAAAAAACACTTTTCAAGATGCAGCCGTTCTTTGTTCTACACCTGAATTAAGCACGGGTGCATAAAAAATTATCGTTGTTTTTACAACGACTTTACATAAAGTCGTCGTACTCACGTTAGTTGTGATCATGTCATCACTGACGTGTTGAATTCCAAACATGGAGTGGCGATGTTGTGACGAGAAAACGTCTTGATTTGAAATCTCTTCTTTTAAGGTTTGTACCTAGGGCGATAAAAATGTTGACAAAAATTGCAGAAATAACAGAGATTATTGTGGAGGAAGTCTTCAAAATTCGAAGGTATACTTACTACTGCCTTTAATACATTGACCTCGTTTTGCAAGTCTTCCTTCTCGCGTGATAGCTCATTCACTCTTTCCTAAATAGACAAGATCTTCTATGAAAGCAATGACAAAGCCAGCCCTAACTTTCGCCCTTGCAATACAAACTTCAAAGTAAAATAAATTCATTGATTTTTCCAGCGTATGAGTACAAAAATACATTTGCATAGCTGAAACAAAATATCAGTTTGACTTCTCTATTGCAAGCATGTCTTATATCATTGACAAAGATATGATTACATTTAAGTGTAAGGAAGGAAACAATGGATGCTAGAAAAAACCCATCACCGATCAGTCGTTCAGTTTGACAATAAACAAAGTACAAACATCTCTCACCTGTGACTCGAAAAATGATTTCTGTAATTTCTTGTACTGCGCAATCGGCACGAAGTCCTTATATTCTTCGCTAGGTTTAGGTATTTCCGTCTTAAACGTTCGGGAATCTTTTTTTTCCTGAAAAACGCGAGAATGTCGATAAGGGGGGATTGTCAATGTTGCCCAGACTCGAGCAATGTACCTCAGCAATTTCTGTTTTGCGAACTTCCTCTGCATCGACATCTTTGTCTTTATGTTTCTCCTTGACTGGTTCGGACTCATTGATTGGCTGGAATAATCAAGTGCAAACATGTGTACTTTTTTAACCAATACAACAATAGCAGTGAAAAAGTAGACGATTATTCAGACATTTATACACTAAGCACAACGAGCAAAATTGCAGCTTATTCAAACAGTCATATAGATCACTTTGCATTACCTCGAGTATTCCATCATCGCTAGCGACTTCGTCATAGTCATGGCCGTCTCCCTCCAACTCATTTCCGAGATCATCTAAAGAAAGGCAACAAATGCCAGGAGTCTAGCCTCCAAATAAAACAAGCTACATTGTAACGAGATGCAGCCAGGTCAACACGGATCAGTTCAGAGATTTCGTCATGAAAATTTATAAATGAGAAATGTACAGAAGAGATTTAATTCCCACCTCCCTCCTCCCCTCTCTTGGTAATGTCTGCACAAGACTCAACATCCGTTAATTGACGTTAAGTATATTCGTACCATCATCTAAGAAAAGTTGCGATCCCATTTCTCTCCGCCTTGCATCAATAATTATGTCCAGAACAAGTGTCGAGAATTCCTGGGCGTTAAAAAGGGCGAGTTTCTGTCTTCCTTGGTTTCTTGTAGACGAGTAGCTTGGATTTACAGGTAGAAATGGAACGGCCGTACGATCGTTGACAAGATCGCTATGGTTCTGGGTCGCTATCCAAGCTGAAAGTTCATAAAAAGATGTTCGCTCACTTTGCGCTATTTACATTGCACGCCACGTGATTACTATTAGAAAACGTATTTAAACAGGGGGGAGCGAGATTCATCCTTTGTCGATTGCATGTTGGAATGTTTAAGGAACACGATCCAACCACCGGCAAACAAATACCCTTTTGCAATATACCCATTTTCTATAATTAGGATATTAATATGAAATTTAATTCGTTTCACATTTGCAATCAGATAAAATTAGATGCACCTTTTAAAGTCAGCATGTTTGAATTCGTTTCATTCATTTCGTAAGAAAGACAAAATAACGATACATACTAGCATCAGTTTCTCGCCTGTCAACTTCATCATACACATCAGACGAAAGTTCCTCGAAAAGATGATTACTAAGCTGATATAAAGAAAAAAATGATGGTTGCATGATGAATAAAGGTGTTTGTTGAAAAAAAAACTCCACAAAACAATACCAATTGTAACTTTTGTTTGGCAAGTTTGGCATTTTCTGATAAATCCAGAGAACTATAAAAAAGTAAAAATTACTAAATAGTAAAAGATGACACATAAATGTTGTTATATATAAACACAATATAAATTATTGTAATAATTGACATATATTAATACCTGTTTGCCATGGCAGGAATGAAAAATTTGTGTCCATCTTTGTGATCTAACAGCAAATCATGAACATGACCAATATTGCATATTAACGGTCCAAATACCACAATTGAGCCCACAATCTTACCTGGTTTTCTTCCACACAAGTAATATGTAAGCCTGTCTGTAACTTCACACTGTATGTTAATGAGTCTTTCAACCACTGTCATGTGACCAGCATCCCTTATATACAAAAACATTGATAAAAGAATGAAGAAAACTGTAGAGAGATGAAATAGAATACAGACTAGACAGACATATCCTCTTCTCAAATGAGATCACATTTTCCAGTCAGAGCAATATTAAACATTTTCCATTGTCACGACAAATTTCTTAGGCTTTTACTTTCATTGAAATCACAGACATTGATTATCTTTTAAAAAATGCTCCTACATTCTTATCGAAACAATTTGACGACAGGCTGAATAATTTGATGACTAGAATAGTAGCCAACCTGAAAACTTCAGTCCAGCTAAGCAAACTTCATATTATATTCTATCAATGATTTCCTTTGAAATCTGTTGTTTTCACATAGTAAACATAGTAAAATTACATTGTTGGATTAAACAAGCAAGCTGGCCACACTACTGCTAAAATGCTTATCAAAATGGCATAAAGAAGGAATAATCTTAAGCAAAAAGATTGACCTTGCATTGCCAGCTCGAGATGTGAGGAAGATAATATTCATATATGCATGTTATGATCCCTAAGAACAACTGATTTCAAAGAATTTCGTTTGACAAAACATGCATATATGAGTATCAATTATTATGCTGATGATGCCATTGAAAACCGAACATATCTTCCAGGTTACTCTTACTCACAAGGCATAATCAAGTGGAGCCTTTCCCTCACAGTCAAGTAATGATGGGTCAGCACCATGAACACAGAGCAACTCAACTTGTAGCAGTTGTCCAGAGTTGGCAGCTATATGAAGTGGATAGTTTCCTTTTTCCTAGAGGAATCAAGATTTAATTGATGCATATATGAAAGAGACTGCTGTATGTGTGTGCTTTAATAATTTACCTGAAAGAAATAATTTGGTTGGGCACCCAACGATAAAAGCCTCAAAGAAGTTTCTAAATTACCGGTTCGAACACTTGAATGAAGTTGCTAAAGAAGAAATGAACTTCTTTTCAGAGCTCTTGTGAACAAGCTAGCTTTGAAATACATTTCATACCTGACTAAGGTCGGCTGTAAAGGCTTCATCATCATCACGGCCAGGCATTCGATGGACAAATGAAAGTGTTTGATATTTAGCTCGGATGAAATTTGCTTTTGTGGGTCTACAATTGTAGTATAAGCACTTCATCTAACTTTTCAATATAACAAAAATATTGAGTTCTCACAAAAAATCCAACATACATGACAGTGTCTTTAGGATTTGGTTTGCGTACTCCACTCTTGATTTGGTTAGGATCAAGCAATGAATGTTCCCATATTGAATTTGATCCATTTGCCACAAGCGTATTGACCATCTTTGTAAAAGATTCATCAATTAATTGAAATCATTTTGGAAAACAAAAACTATTTCCTGATATAAAGAATATTTATATTTTGTAATAGTTACAAAGAGGAACTTCCTTTGTCCTTGTAATTTATGAATAGTTGATGCATTTGAGTTATAAACACAACGAAATATTCTAGGAAAACGTTTATTTGAGGAAAGTCTTCCTTTATAATGAATAATTTAGACAATTCAAACAGTGAGCAAAGTATCGCTTGTATCATGGGTTTGTTTACTTTCATTGTCAAAATTTCCGTGTTTAAATTTGTCAAGCGACAGGGAACGATGTTGAATGTAAACGTGCCAAAGAAAAGCTATTTTGATTTCTATTACATTTGATTCACCAGATTCACAACTTAAGTGTCTACGATAAAAAATCTGAGCATAGAAGCGCTCATAGAAGAAGCGCTATAAAATTAAATGAATTATCAAGACACTTGTGATTCAAACAAAATCGAGATTTTGACACCTGATTTCGTCGTGATACTCGTTGAGTGTACAACAGTGTCAATATTCTCAAGACAGAACTACTGTCAACTGATATTAACACAAATAGACAGCGAACGAATTAGCAGTGATAAATATTTACTTTTAACAGAGATGGTGCCCAATTTCCATGTTTTCGATGACGAACTTGACTGATATGTCGACCTAAACTGCGATGTACTCCACAGCAATCATTGCAAATAAAAACCCCACGATTTATCGAGGCCCATGATGGATCTACAAAATTGAAAGAACAGATGAAACACGTACTATTGTACTTTAAACCTAGGCACTAAAAACACATTAACAGAATTTAATGGATACGTACTAAGCGCACTACAATCAGCACAAATGTCGGCCGATTTTCCCCGAGAAGTCATTAGATTTTGCTTTCTAATAGAAGATAGATTTGCCGCACTTCACATTGATATCCTTCTCACCATTTCAATGATCAAGATAGGGTTTTAATGTTAATGAAAACGTACGACTTATTTAGCATCTTTTACTACACTATTCATTTTGAAGGTTGGTCCTCCAATGCGCCTGTGCTTGCGAAGCCAGCAGAAATATTTCAAACGTCATGCGCAATGCGCCAGCTAGAGCATTTTAAGTAAATTTAGATGGAGGGATCAGTCTCACACGTAGTTTGATTGACAAAAACACACCAAAATCGACTTTCTAGAAAACCTTATTATTTTATCTAACAAAATGCAAGTGAAAACACTTCGGTTTTCAGGAATGTCTTGTATTTGGTCTTACAAAGGAGAGAAATAAAAAGATAAATTGTTTCTAGTACGTCACAGTAAAACATGTAATCAATCCATTTTGGTGATGACAGGAAACTAAAGACCGCAGACAAACGCGTGTAAATAATGTCGAAAAGCTTTCATCTACTCATTTATCTTGCTTTTGTTCGAATTAATAATGTAGATGTAAATTACAAAATTTGAGAATGTTCTCAGAACCATAATTAGTAGAACAATACGTCGTCAAGTACAAAACAATTACCATTCCTGTGACATAAGAATTACCTACAAGGCAAAATAGGACTGGATAATAGCCAAAAATATTTTTTAATAGATGTTTATCGCTGAAATTACAAACGGAAGCGATTATGAAACTTGAAGTAGAAGCACCCGTGGAAATAAATAATTTCCTATGTAAACAGAGCACGTCAATCTACACCAGTATTGTTTAGTGGCGGCAAATGCGATAAAAAACTCCTGCATGTAGGTTTTGGACAGCTTTAAGAAAGTGAAATACGTCAAAAAATAACTTCCGGTCAATGAAATTGAAGAGTTAAGTGCTAAGTGTATTGTTCTTGATCAATAACATACTTTTACAGATAAACTTTCTTAAAATCATTGTTCCCAAATGTCGCGTTACACTTGGGACATTTCCTTTGCCGCGTGTCGTAACGTGTTTTTAAACATTCAAAACAGAAAATGTGATAACATTTGGTTAATATGGCGTCTTTTTGCCTTGTGTTGCAGCAAGGACATGTTAATCTTGCTTTGTATTCTTTGATTTCCTCAAGTAAAATCTCATCCGCGGTACCATAGATGTCCATCTTCTTCTGTTTTTCCAGTTTTCGTTTAAAACTCGAGATTTCCTCCTAATGGGAAGAAGCTTTATAAATCAACAGGCAGTATCGTAGATAGATAAATTGCAGCCTAGTTAAGTTACTCCAGCTGAAAAACGTTAAGTATTACAAATATTTAAAATTTACACACAAAACACCATAGAAATCAAGATAACATTCAAAGTTCTACATGAATAAAACGAGCCACCACCACCAGAAAAAATGCTCGTTGACTTTCATAGCGAGTAAATCCCCAATATTATGATACTTTACTCCCAGACTATTTTTCAGCGAAAATGCATAGATATTGGTCTCAAATTTTGAGCGATAGGTCAAATATCTTACAATGATAGCATATTTGGACGAGAGGGCACGTATACCTGCATTCTTCGACTACGAAATATTTCTTCTTCTAGAGATCGAGTCTTTCCCCTTAATGATTTCTCCGCCTACACACACATAACAGTTATAAAGTTTACAAACTGCAAAATTGAAGACACGCCATAAATCAATGTCCCAGATGTATGGTGAACGCCCTTTTTATTGATATTGGAATTTTAATGAAGAGTTTCAAAATAGATTTAGTCAAATTGTAGTCTACTACAAACCGATACAAACCTCTTGCAGCTGTACTTGAAAAGACTCGATGCGTATTTTGAAATCCTGTGCAGTTTGAGCACTTTCGGTGGCCTATAAAAAATTGTTAAAGTCCGGACGCATAAATAAGCGGTTAAAATATTCTACTGCGTAAGCATAGACAAGCACCTTTCTTTTGTGCAAGTCCATGGCTTGCTGTCGAAGAACGAGTTCTTTGTCGATGGAAATCTGAAAAAATATGTCCATCATAAATTAACCACTGGACACGAAACAATAGATGTTTCCACTAGTCAATACCAGCGTTGATTGTAAACTTCTCTCTCGTTCCTCCAACTTCTTGATCACTTGTTCCTGAGCATCTATATGAGAGTTCAATGCTGTGATCTGATCTGCCATCACATCCTTTTCTTCTTTCAACTGCTTTTGAATCTGATCTCCTTTGATACGCTACAATAAGAAACGAATAAACATCAACAGAAACAAAACCAACAACTGCATAAATATCGTTACCCGTTTCAGGTATCGAAAAAACGATTGTTCATGATGATGTTTTCAAAGCATTTTTCAGCGGAGTCTTGTAGAAAAGTTAAAACGAAAATTGGCTTACTTCGGACATTAATTTTAAATTTGCCTCCTCTTTTTCACGTAATTCTTGCAAGACTCGGATATTTTGTTCCTGCATTTCTTCAAAAGCTTGTCCTGTAAACTCCATCTCGGACAAAAGAGCGTCTTCTTCCTAAAACGTTACGATTCAAAAACAAGCTAAGACGGTTGGAATTCTGTAAATGCGTCTGGTGAAGACAGAATGGCGTGAACGTCTGTACGGCTGATTGCAATTTAGTATACACTTGTCTATGGATGAATAAAGTACCACGAGCAGTTTTTAAAACTATTTATAGAATAGCATGCATTTCTCCACGGTTGATTACTCAATACCAGTTCAATGGCTGATTACAGAGTAACATATTATTTTTCTATGACCAATGAGAAGTGATGACTGGACACCAAGCTGTATGTATTCCTTTATGGCAAATTACTGTAACGTGTACTTCATCTATTTGAACAATAAAATATAACTACCTGTTTAGTAGCAGCAATTTTTCTTTGTAACATCTCAATGGTTTCATTCGCAGCCTTGAGACGTTTTATTGTCAGTTCATCCGTTGCTCCCGCTTTATATTTCTCGATTTCTTTTGTTCTTTCATTGAGTTGATGGCGGAGATCCTCTAACTCGTTTTCTTGACGTTTTTCCTTTTCTAAGAGCTAAAAGCAGTATCATTTTGCATACTATCTTTCATTAAAATGATACTATTCTATCACCAACCTAACATAACGTTTCACTTAAATCTATATTCAATCCCTTCATATCCTATGGGATCTACGGTATAACACCTTTTATATCATATCACGCGAAGTCCGTGACGTTCTTAATAGTTCCATCACATGATATTATGTTTAATTATTTCATATATGCATGTATGGGGATCATAAAGAGCTTTTCTACCTCGAACTTTTCGCGATCATCTTTTGACGCGGACTTGTATACATCCAATATGATTTTCATTTCTTGCGCAGTTTCTTGGGAGAGCCTGGTAACAAGTGCATGCATAAAAATGCCATCGACGCAAACGTATCATAAAAAAACTATGAGCTTTTTCCCACAAATTGTTCGCATGGATAACATGAAATTTACACAAGAAGTATAATTATGTTAATTGTGTATAATTGTGTATAATCGATTACTTTTAAAGAAACTTTACTGCATACGACCTCCAGATTTTACTTGATATTTCATATGATCTCAATGCAAAATACTTTATAATATCAATATTTACTTTGTTTTACCTGCGTGGAAATCATTGCATACCGTTGAATAATATGAATTCGTATCTTACTTGAGCTCCGCTTTCAACGTTTTCAATTCGTCGCTTTCTTTAGGCAGTTCTCCATCTTCCTGCAAGTTTTCGCCCTCTGTCTTGACCTCGTCTGCCCCAGTAGGAGTGGTCTCTTTTGTCAAGTCCACTTCCGTCGACTTTTCCTCCGGTTTTTCTACATCTGTTTTCATAGAGTTCTTGCCCGATATTATGCTCTCAAGTTCTGCATGCAACTGAAACGCGTACAAAGACATACATCAGAATGATGAAATCGAAAGGCTTCGAGAATGCTGATAAAGTACGGCATGAAGCAAGGAACACACAATAATTATTACGAAGTAATCTGCCAATAAATTAATCGGTGGTATGATCGCTGTTACGCCATTCAAAAGAAAATGAGGTAGAGAAGATGTACATTCCCCAAGGCCTGGCTAAATATACTTATGGCGTTACGGCCGCGTTATTCTATATACCATAAAAATTAAGTTGTTAGATAATAAAGGTTATTAGTTTAAAGGTTGCGAAAGTCTACGCATACTAAACAAAACAAAGCGTAACACATAAAACGTTTTCAATAACAAACGAAGTTGCTATAGTCAAGCAATCAAAGCCCTATCTGACTTCGTTAAGAAAATTTTTAAAACTTGTAGGAACAGAAGTTTACATTACAACTCTGTTCAAGCAATTCGTGTCATGCATGAAATAAACAATATAACAGTACCCTTTGAGTTTGTTCTTCTTCCTTCGTGAGTTTTGTTTTGAAACGAGCTACTTCCCCTTTCAGTTGTCTGTTGCTGTTCTAAAAACCAATCAATAATTTATCAGAAGAAGTGTTTTACCACGCAGTTTATTGTGCTTTTGATGTTTCCTAACCCGTAAACTTTTAATGATGTAGTCCATTTCTTTGATCATCGGTGCTACATCAGAAAGATGAAACGAAACTAAGTAACGAATAATCAAAACCAAAAATTCAAACTTCCCTTGTCTGAAAAACACAATTCGTAGAGCAAATTAAATGAACGGTCTTTGAATTGTAGGAGAATAAATGTGTATCAGCTCTACCCTAAATTGATGTATCCAATTCATTATTAATGTATGAAGTATGAAGTGTCATAAGGTGATTTGAATCAAACAAAATACGTCTACAATAAGTTTCATCATTTTCTATTGCAAACAATACTAGGGATACAAAGATAGTGCAAACTTTCAAAAAATACTGCCATTGGACAAACAATTTGAATCAATACTGAAATGGTTGGTAAATTTATTTTATTTTTTTGAATTTTATTTCACGTAAAAGAGTACGACTCACGAAATAAACTATAATATGGAAGGATACTGCAATGTTTACATGGAAACTTTGCACTAGAAAATACAAATTCATCTCACCAGTCTGTTCGTTGGTTTTCAAATAGTGTTCGTATTTCATTCGTAGCAGTTCGTAGTCGCGTCGTACTTGCATCAACGCATCCTCAACGCGAGCTATTTCTCAGCTTGAAACTTTTTCTGAACAGCCAAGCTTTCGTTCTAAAAACAAGGAAAAAATACGGGAAGAAACATCTACAAGACAAGTCAAAAGACAAGACAATCGAACATATGGATTTCGTAAAACAAATGTTTCGTGAAAATTTACCTCCAGTTGCTCCAACTGAAGAATGTGCTGTGTTCGGCTGTTGTTGGCAATCCTCCGAATCTCTTCGATTTGCTGTCGGACCTAGATTGCAACAGTATATTTCATTGTTGTGGTATGCAGTAAAATCACGTATCACAAAATATTTAGCATACCAGATTAAGTTCATTGAAGATGACAGAGTATTGCGACTGTAAAGTCCTGTAAGGTACAGACTGAAGAACAGCTGATTCAGGAATTTGGGATGCTTCCATTTTGTATTTCTCGATTTCCTCCAAAGATAGCTTGTGGTTTTCCGTCAGTTTTTCCAATTCTGCTAAGCGTTGCTCCGCAAGCAATTTTTGTTCTTCGTAATCAGACTGCATCTTGATTGCCTGATAAAAATAAACCATACCAAAATTTTCTACGAGGAATGAAAAGGCGATGTACCAAATGAAGTCTTTGCACGTGTTTAAGGAAATAGAGATGTTTGGGGAGGGGGGGGTGGGCATTCAAAAGCAGATCACAAAAAGAAAGATATAGCAGCAATGAGAAGATTTCCTCCTATGATGAAGATTTCGTGATGACTCGTGACGATAGGTATGTTTAATAAAGATCGTTACGTATTATGAACGTAAAGAGGATGTATAGATCTTGGTTTGAAGATGCACAGGCTGTAAATCCATAAATATATTTCTGTATCCGATATCTACAAGCAACGAGTGGAGATTGAAGAAAGGTTGATTTAGGAGCATGCCTGTAGCTACTTAACTGTAGCTACACTATAGTAACGAAGTATTCTTAAGACGCCGGTGAAAAGATTGAGAGTAGTTGAATTCCTGACTTCAAGTTTTGGGGAGATAACTTTCCCGAAGTTTTTTTAAGCCGCGGGTGAAAAGATTGAGAGTAGTTGAATTGCTGACTTCAAGTTTTGGGGGGAGATAACTTTCCCGAAGTTTTTAAGCCGCCGGGTGAAAAGATTGAGACTAGTTGAATTGCTGACTTCAAGTTTTGGGGGGAGATAACTTTCCCGAAGTTTTTTTAAGCCGCGGGTGAAAAGATTGAGAGTAGTTGAATTGCTAACTTCAAGTTTTAGAGGAAGATAACTTTCCCGATATATTTGACGTATAGTTCAACAAACTTCACATCATACATGATCGTGTTACCTCGCCAGCATTAACAGCTTGTTCACCCTTGAAAACTCTTTCACTTGTTACCCCAACGGGAAGGCTCTTGCACTGTTTCTCCACTTCAGTCAAACGTTTTATGAGTTTTTCGACGCGATGATTTCGTTTCTGAAGATCGTACTCCGCCTCCTGTAGGCTAGTGTTCTTCTCCGACAGCTCGTTTTGAGTGATGGCGTACTTATCGCGAAGTTCCGCAAACTAAAGGTAAAACAAACAAAAAAGAAATGAAATCCGCGTTATGGAAGACGATTCGTGCACCGTTTGTTCAAGTCCTTTTCGCTAAAAACAATCTGGACCAGTAAACTAGCAATCCAGATTGGAAGCAATTGAGATGAACTGCTATCTATGAGAGCCAATGACAAACCTCCAAGGAGTTCGTTGTTTGTTGCTGCTGAAGCGATGATACTAAATTGCGAAGATTTTCATTCTCTCTTACCAAACCATTCATCGAATCTTTAGTAACTTCTTCCACCGAATCCTCTAATTAAACAAGATGAGATTATTTTAATATATTTGGTCTTTGATCACAATTGATGCTGCCAATCATTGCTCTCAGCTTCCCCTTTCCCTGCTTCCAAGTCCATATTAGTCAACAGCAAAAAGAGCATTCTTTCTGATACATACCAAGTAGCACATTACCTTCATTAAGTTTTGTGATTAATTCTTTATTATTCTTATTGGCATTTGTGATAAGCTCAAGAAGTTTAGCAATGATGTCTCTTGAAGCGGATATCTTTTTTGTCAACTCATCTTCTCTCTCAGCTGGTGTAACTTGCTTTAGATGGTTGATGAATGATATACTGGTCATATCATCTAGAACTGACGTAAAAAAAATTTGTGTATGGTGATCAGTAATACCCAGGGTGAATTGGTCACCAGTCAGGCTATGGTAACGAGTCAATCAATCATTATTAGTCAATCAATGATTAGTAATCAGTTAATGTTCATTAACTTAATTATGATCATTCAATTAATAGTCGAAAATTGACCTATAATAACAACCAGTCAATCTGTAATAACCAATCAACTAATGATTATCAATAAGATCATGGCAACAGGTTAATCCAAACATTATGATCACAAACAAACTGTACCTAAATCCTTATTTTCATCATTGCTAGGTTGCTCAAACCTTTTCACTAACAATCTTGTCTCTTCTTCCATCTAGAACGTCAATTCGAGGAATAAATCAAATATAACACTGTAAAATTTTATGTTGAAGTCCTTAAAAGATAATTTTACGACACTTTCATCACTGAAGACTGGTGAAAATTAATAGTAATGAAACACATAAAAACACGTCTAATGGTATCAACATATCTATTCCATGGATGTGTGATAATGACATATCCCATAGCTTCTCCTTTTTGTTGAATTTTATAAAATTCATTTGATTAGAATTGGATCAAAAGCTGAAACAAGTAAGCTTTGAGTTGGTTGGATAATGGACACCGTAGATAACTTTACAACCAAGGACCACACAGTGAGGAAGGGGAGCATGCCCCCCCTTTTTTTTCCAAGGACAAGCATATCATTGGGTAACATTTAGCACTCCACACATAGAGATGCAATATACTGCTCCCTCCCAGATTTTGAATGGGCTTGATATTCCCAGACTGGGTTTCAGATGAGTTCAATATTGAAATGCCAAAGTCAGTTCTTATTCAAAACAAAACTCAAAACACTAAATCATTCTTGCATGAAACATTTTTCATACTATCTACCTGATTCCATGCACGATGAATCACAGACAACAACTCGGTGTTGTCCCTCTCTCTCTTTTTAAACTCTTCAATCTGAATTTTAAAGCTTTCCTCTTCCATTTTTATTTCCTCGAGCTTTTCGCTGAGTTTTTTGTTTTGAAATTTCAACACCTGAACATCCATTTCTTCCTGTAAACAATTAAATGAAATACTCATAGGATAGTAAAATTCAGCGAATACAAACATTGAACAATAAGAATCAGAAACATTGGAACATAATCAAAAACCTCTGTAGAAACTGGACCAATGTTTACAGGTGGTATGGCAACAAAAGATTTCTTGTTTGACGGTTCTCCAGAACTGCCATCTTCGTCTTCCTCGTCACTCTTTGCTCTTTTCATGATTGTTTTCGATCAAAAGCCAGTAATCTCGTATTTTTATAGGTACACTGAAAGCTTTATTGTATTACCAGGTATGAATATTCTTGGTAATTTCGCGTTTTTTATTCGTAAATATACTAGTATATCATAGGAACCGTTGCACTTGAAAACACATGAGAAAGGCGACCATATTGAAAATGGCGTAAGGTTAGGAAACTGGGTTGGAGAAATACGGCATTACAAGATTACAAGATTACAAGATTACAAGATTACAACAGGGATATATCATCTGTTCAATGGGATATATACTATATATACTAATGACTCATATTGTTTATTTTTATGCAAGTTGCCAACTAATACATTAATAATAATTCACATTTAAAAAACGAAACAGCTCTTTCATTCTAATTTCTGTATGGGTTCATCCCAGACAACAACGTTCGTTAGATTTTAAAGATTTTTTAGTTCAGCAACTACCAACACATAAATAGTGCAAAGTTCTCATTGAACACAACTTCATCTTGTAAAACTTGAATTTCTCGTGATACTGCTGAATTTCTCGTGTACACGGTATGAGGCCATTTCATATTTACAGTAATGACGTGTACAAACAGTTCTGTTATCACCATGTCAAACTGGAAAACCTTCGCAACTTCACATTTTATAGCTTCGACAATTAAATGCTAAAAACGTAAAAGATGGACTATGATGATGAATCTAATGCAAAAACATTGGGTTGGCACATCAATGCAAAGAGTGTTGATGATTTCGTTTCAAAATTGGAGGAAAAACTGGGCGAGAAGTTACATGATCATGACAGACTTGAACATGAAACACGTAAAGACAGACGTGCTATTTTCAGTCAATGTTTTGAAGAAATAATTCGCCACAGCCGCTGCTTTGGGCCACTGCTTTCAGCAATAAAACTGGAGTACGAAACTTGCATTAGAGCTGTATTGGAAAGCCAGAACTCTGAAGACTTCATTCGAAGGAATGTGAAAAATTACATGTACGGCTTAGAAACGATTAAGAACTACCAAAAGAGGATCGAAGAATTGGCAAAAAAGATACAAACTCTTGTAGATGAAAACGCAAGGCTTCGAGTTCACTCTCAAAAGGGTATGCCTGGACGAAGAAGAGAAGATTCTGAGCAAATACTTCATGATCTCCGTAAATCAATTGCGACCATTCGTGGTCGTGATTTTCAACAAAATTTATTTACAAAGAACGAATGTTTTGGGAAATTTCGTGTTAAAATTCTGCAACGATATACCAGTAGAGAGCAAACTGATGTGATTTTTTTGAAACAGGAATGGGAACGCTTACGTAAAGAGGTTCAAGAACTTGTAAAGTTTTTTGACAAACGCTTTAGACTCAGAAAAACCAAAGATAAATTGATAGAGAAACTCATGGAAAAAGAAAAACTGAAACACGATTTAAAAATACAAGGTAACTGAATATATCTTGCTAGGCTACATAGATCCTTTTCCTTTTTCAATCCACGTAAAACAGTTACGTTTTGTATGTAGTACAATATTTAGTGGAGTATATAGCATAGTATGTAGAATAGTATATTATGCAGCGCTTGTTGAAACAGGTGATATGTTGAAAGAAAAACTCTTGAAACTTGAGGAAAAAGTAAAAGAGGAAAGAAGGAAACGAGATTTGGAAAGGACAAAAAAACCAACAACTATATTACAGCTAATTCTTCTTGCGTTGAAACATAGTGAGGCTGAAAGCGATATTATTGAAGGACTTGAAGGTAAGAGCAGTCTTTTTGCAAGCTATCGAACTCGACTTAAGAGTTTAAGCCGTGTGTAATTATACTAAAAAAACGCCACGAGATCAATTTTAAATCATTGCATTAGACAAACTAATGAAAGAATCGTGCGAGAAAGAAATGCAAGGTGAGCAAGAACAAGATGAAATGGTGGAACATATGGAGAAATTTGAAGAACTGTTCACCCAGCGTCGTTACGAAGAAGCAGCAGCAGTTGCAGCAAGCTCGCCCCAGGACATTTTACGCACTGCTCAGACATTTGAACGTTTTAAGCAACAAAACCCACTTCTTGGTGAGATGAGCCCTCTTCTCCACTACTGCGAGGCTATTATTACAAACAGTGAAAATACAGGACAAAAGGGACTTTCTGCGTCCGAATCAATTGATGCCATAGTCAGAGCGTTGTCGGAAAAAAGACAGGACCTTGTCATGCAATGGTTTACACAAAATAAACTTAAATATTCGGACACGTTAGGTGATTGTATCTTACAGTTTTGTAAATGCAAGCGTGTTTGTAAATGTGGTTGCCATATAATGGCGGAAATCGTATATCGACACGCCAAGGCTCATGAAAAGGTGGTTTCTTCTCTATGTCGCCAGGGACGGTTGCACATGGCCGCAAGTCATGCTAGAAATGTGGCAAAGTTCAATAAGACAGATTTCATGAGGATTCTCGAGGCATATCCGAGTTACCGACTGGCTGAAATCTTCCTACTTACTGGTGATGGGTATTTATCGTCGCCATTAAATCGTGAAGAATGCATAACGTCATTGGTTCGTGCTTGTCGACCAAGTGAAGCCGTGAGGTTGCTTCACACTGCGGATGACCGAATTCAATGCACTAAGGTCTTGTCATTCATTTTCCCCGAGCACGAAAAAGAATGGTACGAGTTTTATAAAGAACTTGGGGAGTTTGGTCGTGAATCCGCAGCACTAGATATGCTAACTGCCTGGGTTTTATCTTCTGTATTTACTAAAGCAATGATTGTTTCAAAACTTCAATAAATAAACAGCACATGAATACATTTGTTCATTGACCGACTTCAGTCTGTAACATACCACAACATTGAAAAAGTATATTTGTGTAAGTACCATTAGGCTGAAGATTTTCTATGATAAAAACACCACTATATTGATGTTCAGTAGTTTAAGTAAAATTACGTTGAACACGTTCAAAGGTAAAAGTAGCTATCGATACATTGAGGATGTTCATTAGGTTGAAATGATTAAATAACTTAGCTACAGCAGAGAATTACCAGCTAAAAAGATACGTGTCCAAGCTCATTCGGAAATAAAAGTTTTTTTTCACATGAGATCAGGTGGTCTAACTGTCATGAAGAGCTTAACTGAAATCAAATCAAACGAACAAGACAACACAAATACAACAACAACACAAACACAACAACAATGAACCTTTGGTAGCTGTCAATTGTTCACAAGCGATGACCACATAACCCGACTTTGGATGTAAATAAAAATTAAAATTTGGATTAAATTACACGTAAAGACTCTTTCCCTCGCGCTCCATTGTGAGAATTAAACTAAACCGAAGATCAGGGCGAGGGCTTTAATCTCTTCCATATCGACACGACGTTGCTATCGGCAACTGCGATGACATAGTCCATATCCGAGCTAGAGCACACGTGATTAAAAGTCTTTACAGTGCTATTGGGACAACTCAACTTCTAACGATAAAAAAAAGAAAAAATGCTCACATGCTTAGTCATAGGAACGGAATCACACAAATGAGCAAAATGACAAACCAAGCAATCAATGAAATGAAAATACTGTCTTTTACTAGTTATGATGTGATTATGAAATCCTAATCAGTGTGTGCGAGTGAGCTTTTGGAATACTATGGTCGGTTGCACGAAGCTTGGATAGCGTTATCCATTGGATAGCAAGTTTTTTTAAACTTTTACAAAACCTTTTAAAAAGCAAAAAGTATAAGATTCGAACTAAACAATCACTGAAATAAAACACTGTTTCGAAGATTACGAAACTTCTTTGTCGTAAGAAAAATTCTGACAACTTTTTTACAACTTTGAAAATTTATCCAATGGATAACGCCATCCAGGCTTCGTGCAACCGGCCCCAGGCGTTTATCTCGGTAAATATATCACTGTGAAGATAGTAGAAAATCACAACATCCACAAACGTACCTGAGTTTCCTTAACTTCCTCAAGTTTCTTTCCTTGTCTCGATTCGCACAAACATCTATTCACGTCGTACATCCACACTTGCCCAAGATCGTCGCCGGCAATAAATATATCACAATCTATTATAACAAATCAACTGTGCAACTACTTCACGAATGTCTACATAAAATGCAATGAACACAAGACACAAGCTTACCGGGACGGAAGTTGAACTTGAGAAACGGAATGTCGGTTGTTTTCCATGGAAGACGAAAAGAAGGAGAGGCGTCGTTCTGAAATATGCATTGCAATAGTATCGCCAAGAGAAGTACGTTTATTGATATCGTTTATTTTAGGTAATTTTTCGTTGCATACATACGTACATGTTCAGAAGTGAAAACTACATGAAAAAGCTTTCTTACAAAATGGATGGTAACAAGAAGACGAGTTTGAGCAGTTTGAGCAATTACGCATCAACTTTTTTATTTTAGAGGGCGACATTTTATGAGTTGGGGCGTTTATGGCATATGGTAACGATACTTTTATAATAGTAACGATACAATAGTACCACTAAAATGACGTGAATATGCTCACGTGTGAAAGGCTTGTTTTACCACAGAGCAATTGGTGTATCCTATAGTTTATTTCTAACATGATATTCAGAGTTCCGAGAGATCAATGGTCAAAAGGCTAGCGATAATCAACAATAAAAACACACACTCGTTGCATCGTTACAGTTGGACGAAATAATGGATGTTTCTAGTCTCTTAACTAAGCAACTTTCCTACGATTTGACTTCATTCGAATAACAAATTACGTAGATTACCTTTTGGAAACTTGATTCAGAATAGTACAACATAATCATCGGTTCTTTAATTCGTTTTGTAGCTACGCAAAAAAACACATTAAATGTTTCCACGAGAAAGAATAATAATTCTTCAAACAAATCTCTAAATTGCATTAAAGTTGACAAAACGGAAATCATGCATTTTGGAACACCCGCGTAAAGTTTACACTACCAGTCATCTCTTGAATTTCTGCCACTACTCGTAATAGAATATCGAATATCGCAAAGACTCCATGGAAACTTTGCACTAAAAAATGAAGCCTTACCAATCACGTGATCACTCAAACATTTAACGCAATCCAGTGGAACTTTCTTTTTTCCAGGGAAATTCAATTCGTAAAGAGGAGTTTCGCTGAAACATAAGAAGTACATTCAGTCTGAATAATTAGCCTTAGTGAAAAATTACACTGTTCCTCCACATAAATATAGTCCACTGCATCTTTTACCTTTTGTTATTAGCACAAGCAGCAATTGACCATACTATACATCCTTTGTCACCTCCACCGACTAATACTTCGCCATGGCGTGGTATTGTAAGCGATCGTAAGATACCGTAGCATTTTAATTTCATGAGAATACTGAAAACGTACGATGTCGCTAGGTTCTTGTGGCTGTATTACAACGAAATTTTACATACGTATACATACTTTGCTTTTGGATTGGTTGCGGTGGATGTTGAGAAACCCAGTTCACTTAAGACTATCTGATTGTCATCGCCAGCACCTGTGTGTAAATAAAATAAACTTGATCCATGAAACTGAAATACAATCTATGTCTGAAGCACAATACAATTTATCAGGAGGTGACCTGATGTTGTGTGCTAAGGTCTAGTGTCTCTATCAGGAGTGATCGGGTGTTGAATTCCATACACAAGCATTTGATTGTCTATAACACAAGCAATGATGTTGAAACAAGAGTTTACCCATTGTATGTGATACACACAGTGGAAAACCCAAGTTTTGGGGGTTCTGCTTTGTATAATTCATGACCTTATCATTCATTCATTTCTTTTCCTTGTATTTGCAGTGAGTAAACACACTTGCAAAGCACGACCAAATTTTTGTGTGTGAGATACGTATGCCATTGGGTGCATACGTAGATAATCAGAATCAAAAGCCATTCATGAAAGAGAAGAAAAACAATATGAACTGATAAGAAACAAACTCACTGAATAACCATGTTGGTTCTGTTGGGTGAAAGTGTAGACTTTGTATTGCACCATCGTGTGCCTCGATGCTATCATAACAAACTAAATCCTCAGGTTGCATAATCTTAATTTCACACAGCTTTCCGCCAACAGCAAGAGCCGTTCTGTACTGTACACCGAAAGCTTCCTTCACTGGAACTACTGTCCATGCAAGACAGTAAAACACATCTCCTGGTTGCTTGTACTTTTGGTGACTTCTCCAGTTTTACATTCAATAAAGCAAACAGCATCACCTCCACAAGTTGCACAAAGGGTGGTTGTTTTTCCTACACAACAAGAATTATATTAGTTTGATACACATATAACTTTGAAACACCATGTTAGAATAGCTTGCGGTTGCTCATGCCATTAGTTTGTAGCATTAGTTTGAATGTATGTTAAAAGTACATAGTTTAAAAATATTGTCCTTCATTGTTTTCAACTGGCCATTTATCCCTACTTCATCTTATGCATGCATGCAGACATGATTATTTCAAATGGTAACCAGAAAGATAGCAAAACACAGAGCTATACATTTTACCTGGACTGTTGGCATCAGGCTGAAACTCACAAGCCCAGACCTGCGTGTGCCTATCATTTGGATCGTTATTCAAAGAATGAGTTTGCAAGAGTTGGGAAAGAAGATATTCTGACTGTGCAAAGTTTATTCCAGTCCTCTGAAAATGTCCATAAATAAACATAATCATTCCTTTAAAGCAAATGAACACATCGTCCGATTAAAAACACAAAGACTATTCATTCACCTTTGATTTGAACTGAGGTTTATAGTTCTGTGATTGAAAGATAGCATCCTCTGAGTCTAAACAAAAAATATGCGACCATAATGTTATAAATTGTTCTGAGCTGGATGATCGAGATATGAATTTTCTCTACCTTGTGACATCTTAACAACCTTGGAAGGCCTAATATCCAACATTTGGTCATTTCTTCTTTTCAAAGCATGTTCTTTCCAAGAAGTGTCAACTGAAGTCAATAAACTCAAAGAATTAGGATGCTTCAATCAAACCACAGTTTCTGTATTTGAGGAGCAATGCATTCAATCACCTTATATTCCCTATATTTTTTAAGAGCTGGAGGTCCCATTACAACATCTGTCTGGAATAGAGACATTTAAGACTAAAGAACAACAGTGAACAATGTGTATGAAGTGCATCCATGCTTTCAAAAAACAAACCTGTAATGAATGGATAAACATGTTGAAAATCTCCTCTTTATAGTTCTCACTTTCTGATTTAATGTAAGCATTCTCAAACTGAGTGTTCCAATGCTCAGATACCTCAAATGGAAATTGTTTTATGAAAGCCTTGTGAATGTGTATTTTACTATAACATTGTTTTATTATTTATTTGCTTCAAGTCAAGAAAATTGGGATTTTTCTACTAAACACTAGAGAAAGGAAAGTCACCTTGGTTGCTAAGTCGCCATCAAGTTTATTCACAGCTTCTCGCATTACTGATACATCCATGTTATCTAAGACTTTCAATTTTGGCAACATTGAGACAAGTTTATATCGATCAACCACTTCAAGGGAGACATTATTCGAAACATCAACCATCTCCAAGTTAGGAAACAAAGCAAAGTCATCAACTGTTGTTAAATTATTAGATGCACAATTGAGTTCTTTCAACAATCCCAATGTGATGCCATGAAAGCCTAAACTAGATATCTTGTTATTTGAAATATCAAGTTCACGTAAATTGGTCAGTTTTTTCAGAACAGCCTCATTCACAGATGCCAAATTTACTCCAGGCAAACTATGACAAAAAAAATACATTTATGATGTAATTAAATAAATCTGTAGAAAGAGATATATTGACATTTACACAATTGGTAAGACAAATGACTGAAATCAAGGAATGCAAAGGCAGCGGTGGAAACTTTAAGTAATTTTCAAATGTTTATAACCAGTGTACTCATACTTACATTAAATGAATGAGATAATAGCCATCTTTTTGTATGTATTTGTTCTATTATACGACTCACGCACCTGAGTTTATAGATTTCCTTTAGAGAATTACAGCTTGTAATTTCACATAATTCGAGCTCTCCTATATCAGATTTTCCCACGGTTTGACCCATTTTTTAAGAATTGACTTCGTGGCATTTCCTTGTGTTGTAAGTGCTGTTCTTCGACATCTTTATTACAAAGTTACACGTGCTTCTATTTCACATTTTCCACCATTTCTTCCACCATTGTATCGTTCATTTTTCTCAACACCACGCCAAAATTTCGCTATTTTCACCGGATTGAGTTAGCTTATTCACTTTCGGATAATATGGATTAGAGAAAACCCCTGTTTAGATCATGGCCTGGTTTAGGATTTTGAACCATTGTTAAAGCAGATAAACTGAAGTTTTTCAGAACTAAGAATAAAATTTGGATTGAGTTAAGTTTCCCATCCTAAAATGGCGAATTGTTCTTGTTCAGGAGTACGAAGCTGTTTGATTTGCGAAGAGAAAAACTGTGTTATCAGCTCAAAAAATGACAACCCAAATGAAGAGAATCTAAGTCTTAAGAAGAATTTACATTTTTGTAATAAATGTAAAAAATTGTATAGAAAAACACAATTTAATTGTAAATGTAATGTCGATAATCACTCCGACCTTTTTCATCCCAACCTCGCCTCCGGCATTCGAGTGATTGAGAATTTTATCACAAGAGATGAAGAGGATATGATATTAAAAGTTATAGATCAATTTCCTTGGCGAATGTCACAGTCTGGACGACGCAAACAGGTCTTGATAATCAACTCTTTGCTTCCCTTCAAGTCATCCTCTTCCTTGACGTGTGTTTTAGTTGTTTTTTATTGATCCATAGGACTTCGGACCGAAAGTGAACTTCAAGAGAAGGAAATTGAAATCGGGCAATTTCACTGGTCTTCCAAAATTCTGTGAATTTATTGTTCAAAGATTACACAGCAATGTCGTGCATATGAATGACTTCCATCCTGTGGAGTTATGCAACCTGGAATATTGCCCTGAAAGAGGTTCATCAATAGATCCTCACATTGATGATATCTGGGTTTGGGGAGAACGTCTTGTTACTGTTAATCTACTATCAAATACTGCCCTCACCCTTACACATTCGGATATTACGTCTGAGGTTCAAATACCCATGCCGAGGCGAT
Source organism: Xenia sp. Carnegie-2017 (assembly GCF_021976095.1). NCBI lineage: Eukaryota > Metazoa > Cnidaria > Anthozoa > Malacalcyonacea > Xeniidae > Xenia > Xenia sp. Carnegie-2017. The sequence continues at coordinate 9,510,723 of NW_025813447.1, read as the reverse complement.
CACTTATAATCCTTGAGGGTGAGGCCAGACATAGATGGATGCATGGGATCAAGAGGGAGCATGTCACATCTAGACGTATTGCAATCACATTGAGAGAGCTTTCAGAGGAATTTCTGACTGGAGAAACATATTCCACAATAAGAGAATCATTGTTACAAATTGCATCAACATTTAATGGTCAACCTTCATCAATGTAGTCAACTAAATGTTTTGAACATGGGAATCATCTTGTGGAGTTTGTCCATGTTTATTCTCTCAATTAGTTTAGTCATGAGAAAGATTTGCAGGCATTACCATTTGTCCACCTTACCATTTGTCCTCTAACTGTTTAAAATCAAGAAGATAAATCATAGTTGATTAGCTGTTATCATGCACTTATGTGTCGCATATCTTTCCCACAGACATGAGCATGCAAGAAATAGGAGGATGTTTACCATTTGATGTTTTACTAATTGATCACAAATTCTATAAAAAACACAACAGGCTTTTGCAGATCGAAATAATGGGAGTAGCTACAATAACCTGAATGGTCAACATCTTTTAAATGACATAAAATCTATTAGTAACAAGTTATTTCCTAAATAGTTCTGTAATGTTTCATCCTATTTCTTCAATAAGTTTTTTTCGTGAATTCTTCCACCGATAATTCTCCATCTTTTCTTTATCTTCTTGCATTAGCTTGTGATCTAAGTTGATTGTTTCTTTCACCATTTTGAAGAAGGGGACAAGCAAGGATAGTTCTTTCTTATTTTCACGAACCCAACACAACATGAACATTATCTTTTTTACCAAACCAAAATTGTTTTGAATCCAAATTTCTACAAGACCAACTATTCTTCATTTTCAAGGCTTTTGCAAGTAGTCTATGAACGTCTGAGAAAGCCAAGCTTACAAAACAAGCCTTCTTGTTGTTTTTCAATAACAACAAAACATCATCAATTATGGAGATGGAAAATTCTTTGGAATGAAACAAATGTTTATTTTGCTGACTAGTGATCACAGAACTTTTCAGTGCTGAATCTAAACTCTCAAAGTTTATGGCATGGTCAAGCACAACAGAAAGATGCCAGATATTTTCTACTGCTTCAACAGGAAATTCACCAAGACAACCATTGTAATGTCGACACACATATGCATAACTGTAGAGAATGTTGACAACATTGAACTTAATCTGGTTGCTGACTGGCTTTGATTTAGTAAGGCAATTCAAATCTGGGATATTCTTTAACAATCTTGGGAGTTTGGAGGTCTTGCTTTCAATTGGTTCATTGCCACTAAAATTTACACATTACATCACTAACTGTTTCAAATGAAAGACATAACAACAACAATTACCTTTCATCTGCAGCTGTCCACCAAGGTATCCAAGTATCAACTAGCGTACCAATATAGCCATCATTCAATGCACGCTCAAATTCTTTTTGCTCCTCAGCAGTCAACTTTTCCCAAATTTTCTCATAATCATGGTCCAAATCTAAACCTTTCAAGCGCTCTTCCAGATTTTCCCCAACAAAGGAGGCTGACCCACACTCGTCGAAGCTTTCCTCTTCTTTTTCGTTCTCAAAACGTTTAAGAATCTCTGCCATTTTCCGTTGTTCGGCATTTTCAACCGTTTGACCATGCAGACTTTCCATCACACAACTTTTATAAAACATTTCTGAGCACTTAACATGATTTCTTCCCCGATAACATTCCAAAGAGCAATATTTCACGTTGCAACGAGGACAAGTGTACTTTGAAACTTTCTTTAAGCAAAGTTCACAGCCAGTAAATTTTGAAAAATCAGCACTCTCTTCATTTTCAAGATTGTCTTTCAATCGTACACTTACAGTTGAAACTTGTCTCGAGTGAGATTTCAGACCTAAATCAAGAGATGCTAAATTGACAGACATGTTGAGTCTGTTTTACTTGAAACTTGATTGAAAGAGAAACACCTTACGTGATCCTCACCCCCGATTCAAATAAAATTCTAAAATAATTAAGGGGGGTAACTACATTAAGACTTTTGACTATTAGTGCTATTAACGATATCATAATCATGTCATCATCAAAGATGCCACCAGAAATTCGTGTCAATGGTCTTTCTGAACTTTTAACTAAATTAGATGAGTTGAAAGATAAAAATGATGTTTTCATTTTATTCACTGGGTCTAAGGATGCCTCTGGAAAAAGTTGGTGTCCAGATTGCAATGATGGTAAATATTTTCAAGATTCTTCATAGAATTTATTCATGTACATGTATTTATACACTAAATATGTCAGTTTTTTTGTAAAATAAGTAAACTTGTGAGCATACAATCCATATGGTAACAATACTTCCATTTTAGCCGATCCAGTTATAAAGAAAGGCCTAGAAAACTCACCAGAAGGATGTGTTTTCATTAGCTGTAATGTTGGTGACAAACTGGTGTAAGTTGAACAGTTTAGGAGCTTATTGCTTGAAAGAAAGCTTCATATTCTATATCCATTTTAGATGGAAAGACCCAGAGAATGAGTTTCGCAAGAGTCCACAGTTTAAGCTGACTGGAGTGCCAACTTTGATGAAATGGAAAACAGTAATTCAATAACCATTAATAATTCAGCAGAACTTAGAATTCTAGCAATGTTATAACACTGCTATGTATATTTTAGCCTAACCGCCTTGGTCCAGATGATTGCAAGAAGCAAGATCTTGTCGATATGATATTTGAAGAATAATTCACACAATTATTCTGAATGTCTAATTTACTTTTAATGTAAATTTTGATATATACAATAATAATGAACACTGGAAAAAGTACATATTTTCTAAAATTAAAATTATATGCGACGGAATAGAAACAGCTGTATTTTAACATTTCTATGGTATTTCATTTGTTTTGGCAATATATATTCCACATTACTTTAGTTTTGTACAGGATATAGCAGAATATAATAGTACATGAAAACCTTGATTAACTACTACAGACTCACTGATCATATTCCTTTAATAATCGACCAGCAATTACTAGTCTTTGAACTTCACTTGTCCCTTCATATATCTCTGTTATCCTTGCATCCCTGTAATGTCTCTCTGCTGGCATGTCATTCACATAACCCATACCACCAAGAATTTGTATGCACTGAAAAAAATTGAAAAGAAAATTAGTAAAAAATGTTTGTCGATGCATGCTTGAGTATCGATGTACATGAGGCAATACTGAACATGGTCAAAGCAAAGTAGAACATGGTCAAAGCAAAGTAGAACATGGTCAAAGCAAAGTAGAACAAAAGTAGAACATGGTCAAAGCAAAGAAGAACATGGTCAGCAAAGTAGAACATGGTCAAAGCAAAGTAGAACATGGTCAAAAGTAGAACATGGTCAAAGCAAGTAGAACATGGTCAAAGCAAAGAAGAACATGGTCAAAGCAAAGTAGAACATGGTCAAAGCAAAGTAGAACATGGTCAAAGCAAAGAAGAACATGGTCAAAAGTAGAACATGGTCAAAGTAGAACATGGTCAGCAAAGTAGAACATGGTCAAAGCAAAGTAGAACATGGTCAAAGCAAAGTAGAACATGGTCAAAGCAAAGTAGAACATGGTCAAAGCAAAGTAGAAAATGGTCAAAGCAAAGTAGAACATGGTCAAAGCAAAGTAGAACATTGTCAAAGCAAAGTAGAACATGGTCAAAGCAAAGTAGAACATGGTCAAAGCAAAGTAAAAAATTCTGACCTGATGAGCAACAAAAGTTGCTGTTTCAGAAGCTGACAGTTTGGCCATAGCAGCTTCCTAACATAAATATTTGTAGAATTTAATAAATAAATGATTAGATGAGCACTAACACAGTTGAGCCTAATATTTTATAAACCTTTGTGAAATTTTGACCAGCATCCATCATATAAGCCGCTTTCCATGTTAATAATCGTGAGCTCTGAATTCTTGTTTCCATATCAGCAAGTTTGAACTATGATGGAGAAAAATGAAAAATCAGTAGCAACAAAACAAATTTTTGAGAAGAAACTGTAGTATCTTCTTGCAGCACCTGTATAGCTTGTAATGCACTTATTGGTTTGTTAAATGCCGTCCTTTTTTGAGCATAGTCTATTGCACACTCTAAAGCAGCCTGTGAAAAACATTTTGAAAAGGTGAGACAATAATTGTAAAAACAGAATACATATTTATTTTACAAAATAAAAATGACATATGCATAACAATATAAGCTGTGAAATGAATAACCTGAGCAATACCCAATGCTTGCGCAGCAATTCCAATTCTTCCACAATCTAGCGTCATCTATTACATAAGAACGTTTCAATACTAAATGTTCGAAAAAATTCACAAGAAAATGTTTTCTCATTTATTAAAACTAAAACATCCTTTATACCATTGCAATTTTAAAGCCCATTCCTAATTTGCCAAGTAAGTTCTCTTTAGGCAATACACAATCTTCAAAGATCAGATTACAAGTCGAGGAAGCTTTGATGCCCAATTTATGTTCTTTTGCACCAAGAGATAATCCATCAACTGGTTTTGGAAATACAAAGCAGCTAATACCCTGTCACATAAAGATAATAATGACAATAAGTGTTGAAACAGAGGGCATTAAGTCAATGATAAATCCAGGATGATCTTTTGGGGGGTACTCTAGCTAACAGCCTCTTGCATCTACCCAGAAAATCCATTCCTGTATCAAAGTAATATAGACATTTACTTTGTGTTTCATCGATCGATCTGTAGTTGCAAATACCTAAAAATGAATTTGTATTCACGTTAAGAATTTACTTGTTTAAATAAACAACACTGGTCGATGTAATATAAGAATACACTTACCACACCAGCCTCTGATTCATAGCCATTGGTTATCCAGCTTTTAGTACCATTCAACAACCAATGATCCCCTTTATCAACTGCCGTAGTCTTGGCAGCACCAGCATCACTGCCATTATCTGAAAATTTCAAAGAAAGTTAGTTCTTATTCACAAAATATTTGGCACAATATCATCAAGCCATTTAATACCTGGCTCACTAAGTGCAAAACATCCAACTTTTTCTCCAGTTACAAAAGGCTTGATCCATTTTTCCTTTTGTTCTTCATTGCCAAATTTCATTATTGGACTAAGGTATAACGACTAGAAACAACAAAAACGTGGCCAAATAAGAGGATTAGGGAAACGTCTACTGGGTTTTGGTTATAATGCATTACATTGTTGACACTCATGATGACACCAGTTGAAGCGCAGCCTCGGCTTATCTCTTCCATGGATATAGCATATCCAAGATTATCTAATCCAGCTCCACCCAAGGCTTCGGGTACTGTTATAGCCATCAGTCCAAGTTCACCAAGTTTTTGAACCTTTAAAGAGAATTCTCTTTGTTTAAAACAAGTATACAATGTTATTCATAATACTAAGATTCTATCAGTGATCAGTTTAACCCAAAATGGATTGGTTGATACAATCTAGGTGACAACACAAACATTTTAAAAGTAAGAAATTCACCTTTTCCTTAGGATACAGTGACTCGCGATCCAACTTCCCTGCTATAGGTGACAATTCATTATCAGCAAAATATCGACATGTTTGACGTAACATTTCGTGAGTTTCTGGCAAGGCAGACGTGTAGTACATCGCTTTCGTTCTTTCCACAATCAACCAAGGTCTTATCCTTGCCGTTCGACATACTGACCAGCTTATGTTTCCAAAGTTGTGAAGTGCATTCATTTCACGAAATCTTTCAAAACTTTGCTGACATTTGGAGAGAAGAGATAGCTCAAAGTTCAGAAAACCTGCAACCAGGCTTTAACTCGGGCTCGGGCATTAGTTAGGCATTTTATTCTTTGTCATTAAAAGATATCATTTTTTTCACACGAGTTGAAGGGTTTTTAAATTATTATAAGGACTTTAAAAGGCATGCGTGATAATGATTCCTAGAAACAAAATTTTAGACAAAAATGATCTAGCAAAAGGTCATTTTTGATTTGTATACAAAGTGCCAAAGAACAACAGTAATGATTACGACGACATTTTAGGACTTGCCCGTATTTCAGGATGCATGTCTGATCATAAAGTGTTCTGGAACTGCACAAGTATAAAGAAGAGTGAATGACTAGAAGAAAATTTGACGACTTGGATGAAAATGCAACGTATTGCGAGACTATTTAGAAAGACGTTTTTTGTTGATATAAGATACCGATGCAGAATTCGTGATGTCATGATTTTTAGTTCAAATAATAGACAAGTATTTTCAACTCAAATCAAGGATGCTAATTTATCAGCAAAAACTTTGATATCACAGATTGTAGCTAGAAGATTATGTGATGTGCCAAGGATAATTTGCTGGAGTTGCCATCATAGATACCTGTCAACAGATCATGGCAAAGCAATATTTTTTTGCCCTTCATGTCATGTTGTACAACAACCAAATCTGCACTTAACTTATTTTGATATAATGAACTGGTACGGTATTTCCTGCACTTAAGATGCTGGTTGTACTCAAAATTAACTCCATAATCCTTTTATTCAGTGACCGCAGCTTTGACTTAGATACCAACTTGCTGACTCAGCATTTTCGTCGCCTTCAAAGCCAATTGCATCCAGATAAATTTTCTTTGAAATCAAAGGTGAATGAAGAGTTGAACGTACATTTCTTTAGTGAATATTGAGAATAATAATGATAAAATATTTGAATACTTCTTTTCCATCATTTCAAGGTGGAACAAGAATTTTCAAGTCAACAATCCTCACTTGTCAATGAGGCTTACCAGACTCTATTGCAACCACTGAAAAGAGGGTTGTACATGGTAGGAACTACTTAATTTAAAGATAAATTCACACCTCTAAAAACCTTTAAGTTGAGTTATGCATATTTTGAGCTGATTATAGCTAGATGTAATTGTTTCATGGGGCCCATGTTAGTTTTGTCGGCCATATGAATTAAGGTAACTTTTGCAAGTTTCAATGCAGTATGTTACTGTTAGTTATAATTAAATTGAATTTCAAATAACTAACAGTTGCTATAGAATCTTTGCCACTTCTACCTTGTATTCGTTGGCAATTTGTACCATTAATTTTCTTTAGTTAGGCCTACAAGGTTTTTCAATTGAAGAAGGCCAAGTTGGTCATGATATTGAATTTCTCACAGAAATCATGGAATTAAATGAAGTGTTGGAAAATGGGTCAATGGAGAGTTTAAATAATTTACGCTTGAAATCAAAGGTAAAGTACACAGAGATATGTGTATCTTTGTAGCTTTCATTGGTAAATTCATCCCTGGAGTTTTATTAGGATAATGATGAAATGAACTTGTACTTGAGGTTTTTGTTGTGTTTTGTTTCAGAGGTGACACATGAGGGTTTCCGCCACCCCACATCCCTACCTGTTGTCAAACGTTAGCTCCCCCATTCAGTAAAAATTTGAGATGCAGTTTGTGGAATAACTGCAGGAATGTTATTAAAGTTTCCATTTTGAATAGTTGTTTGTTTGTAGCACTTGCTACTAATCTGAAATGCTGTTTCCCAAAAGATAGTGCTGTCACAATGTTGTGTTTTCAATGTTTCGTTTTGTCAGTGGCTGTCATTTGCCTATCAACTGTTGATAACTTTGGGGCATGTTCACTAGAACCCAGTGCTTTAGCCCTCCTTTTGGGGACCTTTGACCATGAGTTAGGAATTTTCTAACGTTACTTGTCTCCTGTACTATTTTTGTCATAATGAACTCTGTTCGTGGGGTCTGTGTTTTCTAAGGAAAGACAGTTATTCGTACCATCTTGGTTAAAAGAATTTGCCGTCATGAACGCATGACAATGGTATATTAATGTAATATTTGCTAATATTTTTAGACAAGATGAATTCTTGTATTAAAGAAGCATCAAACACATTTCGACAAGGTATACTATATGAAAAGTTGGGTTCAGTTTCAATCATAACTCAAATACTCCGACTATTTCAATTTCACAAGCTCCCTCCCTGCCTTAATTTAGGGAACTTGAACGCCGCAAAAGACGTCTTATCAAAACTGAAGTACTATGACAACATTGATAAACAGTTACGAGAAAAGCTCCTCTAAATTCATCTCTTTCATTCGCTGTCAACAAATGTAAAGCTTTAAGTTGAGTTTTGTTAAACGGTAAATTATTGAGTTCCTGGATGTACGAACTAGGAAGAAAACAGTCGATTAATGAAATTACTCAAAGGTATATTTTGATTTATAAAATATATGTAAAAAATTTGATGTAATAAATTATGTACAGAAATATGTTGCAATCAATCGGCTATCCGAAATAACAGTGAAGTCATCAGAAACGTTTTATAAGTGAAACCTATGTCATACCCATTGAGCTCATTGCAGAGCTCTCGCTAGGCGTTATGTTACCTCCTTTTGACGGATGTTGAACATTACCAACCAGCTTCATTTTCGCTGTGTGCTCGATTAACGATAGACAAACGAACGCCCAGTTGAACAAATACTGAGCAGGCAACGAACCTTGTTTGCTGACTGAGCCTGGAGATATTCCTAGAAATAAGATATGAATAGAGAATAGAATCCTTTTCTATATTGAGGATAGAAAGCTCGAAAATCGAACTTATTGAACGGATTGCTTTGCGATAAATTCTTTATGTTTCAGATTCTTCTTTCAGCTCGATAGAGCTATCCTTTAAGTAGTGTTTGTCCATTAAAAAAAAGAATGAAAACTTGTATAGCAGCATAATTTCCCTTGTAAAAACAACAGATCAGTGAAGAATGAACTTCCTTGAAATTCGAAAAAAAAACTGATAGCGCTATGATGTTAAATATATTGTCCGCTCAGCTGATATTTTGCTGGTATCATTCGATGAGTTCGCTGGTATTATCTCACGAATTCGGTTGTATTCACTTAAACTGAGACGTTCGCTTGTTTCACCCGTGTTTTCGGTAGTATGAACTAAGCATCTTGGTGAATCAAGTGTAGTTATCAGTTGTGTTAATTGAAAATTTAGGTTTGTACCCCTCTCAGTTACGTTGGTATCGTCAAAGAATTTCGGATGTTCGTGTTTGATGAGTTGGAAATAATAACGAGTGGATTTATTACCTTCAAGCTGATCTGATAGCTTCTTGCCATCAATGACTCCCAAGGTGGATGTAGCCGTTGGATCATACTGTGTTATCATCTTGATTAAATCATTGTTTATAAACTGTTTACAAGTCGGCCAGTTATCGAGTTTTTCTTCTTCCTCAATCGAAAATATTCCGAGGACGGTCTTTAAGATATCGTGGACCAATTTAGGAGGATCTTTGTAGCTCTTTAACTCTGCATACGCCCTGAAAACGGTCCAAAACGCGTACTTTACAGTCAAATGTAAACAAACTTCGTAATGCAAAAGGCAAAATAAACGAAACAAAAAACCATTTACGAATGTGATTCGAAGGAAAAACACTTGGAAAACAGTTTAACTATCCAGATGATACAATTTGAAACGATTTCTTTTTTATTGACAAGAACTAGAAAAGTGAAAGTCAATCTGTACAAAACAGCAAAGACGAGAAAGAAAGAAAGCTTCGTTTCAGGTCATATAATGCTATATAACAAACCTTTTAATAACCTCGCTTTCTCGGTCTTTACTGAGAAATATCGGACCTCCGTCTTTTTGTACAAACCTCGCCCTATGGGCTCGATCTGTACAAAAACACCTCAGTCCGATATTTCTCCGTAAAGACCTCGAGCTCGGTTATTAAGGGCTCAGTAACAACCTGCTGTCAAGTCTTGAGACGTTTTCTCGTAAATCAGTCAACATCAGACGATCGAACATAATCTCGATTCTTAGATCTTCGTTCTGTTTCTCAACCTCTAAATAGGACGATAACGGGAATGATCAATTCACAAACACAATATTGCGATAAAACTCCATTCTCACACACTCAAATTACTGTTCCTAGTCACTATGAATATATAAAGGTAGATGAACACTTGTCTAGTTTAACACCTGCAGCTTCAAAGCCTTACCAAGAACGATGTTCTTCTGTCTACCAGCAGCCTCATCCGTCACTTCACGATGGGCTACGGCTAGAAGCCGAAGCATCTTCTGTACTTCCTCCATCTCATGAGATGGCAACACTTTTGCCTCGCCAATACTAATGTCCACTACTGCTATGGCAACACCATCAGGATCAAGAATAGGGAAAGCAAGATGGCGTTCGCCGTAAGCATCTGCTGTCACAGTTTTTGAGCTTTCGATACACTTAAACAAATACTCTCTGTGGAGGAACAAGCGCAAATCAGACAAAGGATATAAAGTTTTTAATCACCCCAAAAACGTTAGGTCAAGGCTCTAATTCTTTCAGAGGTATTGGTTGATAAGACATCCTTACCTGAAAAGGTTATCCTTGCGATACAGTCTCGCAGGATCATTGTAATATTTTCGCTTTCTATCGCTGTTTATAGTGAACATTAGCCTAAGTACCTGTTCCTCGGAGGTCTACAAAAAAACACGATAGTTTAGTGAAAGAATCACGAAGGAATGATGATCCAACTAGAGGATAATGATTTGGAAGGGTACATAAGTAAGAGGGATTGGACGAAGTAAATAGGTACAATTATGTTTGTCTTACACCTCCTATACCAGGCTCAACAATGTAAAAATTGCTGTTTTGAACACCGAATACACGACGATGAATCCATTGTAGAGCCGAGTCGGCAATTTTTATAGTCTTACTGCGAACTTCAACAAACTGTATTGCCAGACTTAAAGATTTTGCAACACTCTGAAATACGAAGAATATACGTATGATCAAGTAAGTGAAATTAATCAGAACAAGAAAGATTCATTTTATAAAGTAAATGATGTCAATGCAAGTCTCAGATATGACAACAGCGAAATCAACGTTAATAGGTAATAGCAAGAATGGAGACCATATTGCATGACCCTCCAAGGTTTCTCTGAAATTTCGCTGCCATGCTGTTGAAAATAAACTGATTCACGTTACCCTACCTGATAGAAGCTTATTTCGTGACTGATGAAGGACGATTTATCTGTGGAATCGTTGATAGTGTCCACCGAGAGAACGCCTGTCACTCTCTTCTCGCGATCTTTGATTGGAAGGATGATCAGAGAGCCCTGAACTCCCTGAAAACAAGAAATTACGAAATATATAATTGTGCTTTCTCATTGAAACCACGCTTTTTAGGTACTTGTATGATGAGAATTTATGATTGGTTCGAAGTACAATGAACTACAATGAGCTAGTAAAATAATGATTCTAAAGAGCAGATGATTAGTATTCATCACTTTGACTTAGGGCTGTTTATACGAGCACGGTAGCCGAGGTTCAGCCAAGCGTTATGTAACAGCAATAAAGTAGAGGAAAGTGCGCCGAAGTAAACTACCTGGTATATCAGATCTAAATATTTTGTTTCTATCTTACCAAGAGTTTAATCTAGTGGTTTTATTTATTTTAGTAACATCATGAGTTAATTACCAGTTCCTTGCGGTCAGGATTCCATAAGTGCACTCCAATATGGTTCTGCAATTTTGAAACATGAATAGGTTTTCCAGAGTCTACAGCGGCGAAGCTTATACAATTCATATCACGATAAAGACATTTCTTCAACACGTATCTGGCATGGTTGAGCGTTGCTGCCACATATCGCAGAAACGTCTCACCACTGTTTCGTTTCTCAGGATCAAGATTTTTCTCGAGGAACGCAATTGATGCACTAATAATCTTTAAAAGAGCAGAAGACAAAAAGTCATGTACGAAATGGTGAACAGCTTAGTGAGCTTGTCGTAACAACAAACAAAGGTGTCAATAAGATAGATGACTCTCGGATAGACGAGGAATTGATAAATGCTTAGCAAGTACACAAGAAAGATGTGGATTTCGTCATTTGTTCAGTCAAAATCTCAAAGAATTTACGATGCGTGGAACAGCTATATAGAGCAAATAATATCTACACGCGAAAGTTTTTGCTGGGTTCAGTGACGTGGCCTGTCTGCAAGTTTTACAGCAAACACAGAAAGAAAGAGCACAGAAAACCGTTCATAGGATTAAATAAGCGGCTGGCTACGCTACTGGTTTGATTGAAATGTGTAACTAACCACGTGTGCAATAAATCAACTGTGCGTATATACGGTGCATGTAACAACTCAGTTGTCATGCAGTGTAGGTAACAATAAATAATTAAATATATAGATCAGTGACTTCAAAGACAAACCTTTCCTCGACCGTGCAATTTGGCATCGTTCATAAGAGCATGAAACGTAGCTACGTATGCCGGATCTATTATCCCGGCACTTGTTTTTGATGCCATATCGATGTTGTTCAACCAAGTCATTCTGCCTTCCGCTCGTTTCTTCTCTGCAAGCCTTCGCTGGTAATATGAAATCGAATTTCAATAAAAATAAAAATAATTTCAAACATAAAATCACAATGCATTTGCTTCCAGGAGCTGATAGCTGGATTGGATTGAAAACAGTATTTAAAAAACCTAATTCATGTAATAGTGCAAGAAACAAAATTACGAGGAGGGATAGGGGTAGTAGAGAAAAAAGAATGAAATTCTTCCTCCTAAATCTATACTACATTTATGCTTTTATGAAGAAAATTCACTTGTTGAATGAAATTGCTTCTCCAAAATTAATATTACCTCAATGCTTGTTTGAAGAAAAATTGCAATAGCATCAAATGGATCTTCGTTAGGAAAGCAAGCAGTACAAACAGAGTCAATAAACTCATGAAGTTCTGTGCAATCTAACTCATCTGTATCCGTGTAGTTTTCTATCATAACTGCAATAGAAAGCATCGTTCCACGAAAAAGAGTACAGAAGGGGGTTAGTAAGAACAAAAGGGGATTATTGATCACAACTAGGAACCTTACAGTTTTGAAACGCCGGCCTGGATGAGATATCTTTCCACTTTGATAAAACGTCGATGACATCTTGGAAATTTATGCTTCCCGAATTGTCAACATCCCAAAAATCAAAGAGGTCTTCCACCATATGCTTCCTCTTGCTCATTCGAGCTTGAAATCGAGCCTATTAAATCACCAATCACCATGACCAACAACCAACATGAAAGATTGTTCGTCAATATACAATTTACTCTGACAATCCCCAAAGTTTGCTGTCACGATTTCATTCACGTTAGCAATTATTTCTTATTGGGCAATTGTGAGGAACAATAAGTGAAAATCTACCTTTGCTTGTCGTTCCAGCCTTTCTTCGTCTGTTTCTCTGTAACTAGCTTTGGTAAAGCGAACAAAGCTATCGAGAACGCACCTGAGAAAAGTGCAAGAAAAACAACCATTGTGAGAGTACTCAGTATTCATCAAGCAGATTTAGAAGAAAGCAATGTGGAGTTCTCGACAAACCTACCTCAATATCTCATTACCAAGAAATAATTCAAAAGATTGATGAAGCCTGGCTGATCAAGCATACTTGTTTCAAGTGGTAGTTGGGTGGTTCTCAAACACGTAGATTTCGAAAAATCCTTGCAAATGGTAGAACTACTGGAGCACGACCTACTGTCTACGTGAAGATAAAAAGTTTTACAAAATACATCATTTATTCAGTTTTAACAAGTGCACTAGTTGACTCAACAACGTAAACTAATATGACTATGAACACAATGAATAACCTTCCGCGAAAGGTTCACTCAATAACATAGAGCAGTATGACAATAATCGCAATCAATAACTCTTCACAACAGGTTGACTCAGTAACCTAAACTAATATGACTAAAATCAAAATCAGTAAGCTTTCACAAAAGGCCGACTCTTCACTAATGTAGCTAGATTAGTTTGACTACGGTCAAAATTATCCTGCTTAAAAGAATGACTAAATGATCAAATATCTCGCGCTTTATGACCATCATATAGAAAATGATGCAGAAACTGGCAGCACACCTTCTGACAGATCATCATCAACTTTAATCGTCTCTTCGGCCTTCTCACTGCCATCTGAAACATTGCTGTCAACATCGACAGGACCATCGTCGTTCACATTCGTGCGAACTTCTTCGAGACTCGTGTTAGCCTCTGCATTACTCTTTTCGGTGTTTTCATTTACTTTTATTGCGTCTTCTTCAATAAAAAAAGATTTAGGAAAAATTAGAGGAAAACATTCCCATATTCTCCTGTAACGCAAAAGGCATCTCACCAGAAGCTAAGCGACATTACCTTCCTCCTGACCGTTACTTTCCAAAGTTTTGTTTACAACTGCGTCTCCACGATTCCCTTCTTCTCCAAGATCCTTTTCTTCATTGCTCGCCATCAATACTTCATAAAACAAAATGCCAATGGACGTGAGAAAAGAAATAAATATTGACAAAAGATAATATTTGTTACTTTTTCATAAAAATGAATGCAGCATTACAGTTCCGGCGGATAAAAAAAAATCATTTGAGCATTACATTTTTGTGGATCCATCAAGCTGCGTCTGACGTCCTTTGTTGAGCTATCGTAATAGCTGACAAGAACATCCAAAACACGCTTTCTATTCAAAGCTCCCACCTTCGTTGATAAAAGAAAAACATAAAAATTTACAGCAAGTGAAAGCATACGTCAAAAGAAAAGGGAAAAACTAGGTCCGTTTTTGACGACTACTTACATGGTCTATGTCACATGATATGAAGAGCTCTTCGAGCATGCGCCTATTTAAATTCAAAGTGTACGGGATTTTATTAAGGCGCAAGAGAATCCAGCAAAATGTTTGCTAACGTTAAAAAACAAACGTGCTTGCCTTATTGTGTCTTTGTCTGCCGCCAGTCGGAAGTCGTTTGCACACTGAGCAAAATGCTCTAGAAACTTCTCAAAAGCAAGATTTGAAAGACTAATGGTGGAGGAAGATAAAACCTAGGTATAAATATGATGAATGTTACACGCAAGTCAACTGCGTAACGAGAAGTCCACAAAAAATCCCTATTTACCTCTTTAAACTCATTAACACCCAACAGTATCCCCTGAGTGTCCAGCTTCAGTGGTTTAATGGCAAAATACGCCTCTAAAAACATCAAATAAATAACAGTGTCGGCAATCTAGCGTTAAGCATTTCAAAACACATAAACAATCTTAGAGCAGATAACATGGCCTTTAAGTTATGAATTAAAATTGAGCTAAGACAATGTGCTTCATGCAAATCCGGATTCCCCACGGTTACAAAAGGAATGGTTACCTCGCCTAATCTCGTCAGAAGTTGATTTTGAATTCTGTCGGAATGACATGAGTGTACTTTGAACCTGCAAATAGTAAGTAAAATAAGAAGTGTTGCAATCGAAGATAGTGATGGCTTGAACTCACCATCGCTAATGGTATGGTGTCTTCATTTGGCAAACAAGTTACGAAAATATTCTCGAGTAGTTGCTTCCGTCTATTGAGCTCCTCGCCTTTCAATCTCTCCATCCTCTCTCTTTGCATTCGCTTCATGTGAATTTCCTCCTTTAACGCTATCAAACTATTTCTGTACGAATCCATTTGGAGGATCTGTTTCTTCAAGTCATCGGCAACCTTTCTCAGACTCCGAGTAGGGGGATGCCTCGGGGAAATTACTATACCGGGGATTGTTTCGCATCAGGTACTGTGCTAGGAAATTGAGGGGATTGAAATTCGCGACAGGATTTTCAAATGTAATCAAATCAAGTTTCTCTGCTTCATTGAGCAATTTTTCCATTCCCATAATGAGAGAAGGGAAGAGGTTTTCGATAAGATAGGCGCGAACATCAATCGTTGCAGGATTCGCATCCAGCCATTCTCGAGCTAATAGATCCAAAGAGATTCTCCTTTGCGTTATCATTTTATCCTTTGCACGTGTTCTTCGTGTACGCCATGCCTTCTCAGCTCGTTTGTTGATTGTATTTTCATGTTTCTTTTTCCATCGTAAGACGGAGTTTCGCACAAAATGTGCAGTGCAAAGTGACGGTGCGCACTCCAAGTTTTCTTTATTAAAACAAGGGCGATTTTTTACGTCAGTTATTGGTATCTCCGCGAGCAAGACGTCTGCCATTATTGCTTGCTCTTGCCTTGGATGTCAGCTTGTATGTTGTCAAGGTAAATTCTTTACTGGAACAAAAACATGAAATTTTCTACAATACCCGCAGGCTTCGTCACAAAAATAACTCAATCATTTCATGAAACGTCGTCAACTGTTTGAAAGATTGTTGTGCCGACTGTTATTGAAATAACAGCACTTCGTTTCTATGGAGATGACGAAATGCAGTTAATATTAACGGAAATGATTATTTATTCTAAGTAAGAAAAGATCCGAGAACCATGGGCTTGTTTTTCAGAATATTTGACGAAATGAGGACCTCACTTAGTAAGTAAAAGAACTGTACAATGGTGTGTATTTTAAGTTTACTACAATCAAATATTCAAGCAAAATTACGACCAGCTGTTTGGCTTCCGGGTGTTAGAAATCTTCATTCGTGTGCAGAAAGGTGGTAAATATTTGTGCTATTACATGTCGATATAAACATGCAGCAATGACTTGGACATGTACAAAAAGCGTGGGAAGATTTCCAGGGAATTTCTCACGCGAAAATACACTATTTATTCTTAAATTAGTAAATGTTGCTAATCTCTAGAGTGATATTGCAAATTTACGAATTTGATATTTGCACAAAGAACTATTTGCCTCAATAAAATGTACTTACAAATACGAAAAAAGTATAAGTGTGCACTTTTTTACAGATGGGAAATACCAGAACTAGTTCCCGAAGAAAGTCTTCAAAAAGTAATCGATGCAGTGGCGAGGCTTGCGGAAATGGAAGATATATATTTACATAGCGTCGATAGAGAAAAGAATTTTGTTCAAATATTCTGCTACACAAAGGCCGGATGGCTTGATGTCGTTGAAATAGACTTATATCCCGGACGATTCCAAGGCACACAAGGAAATGTAAGAAAACAGTCAAAAATAGAGCGTCGAGAGTATTCAAGTCACTTTTGCTTTCATTATAATATTAGGTGTTTATAATATAGTTATAATATTACTATATTTTTACAATCATGCTTTTTAGGCACGGTCATTTTCGACGGGTTTATTGCCAGTGTGGGTGCCCTTATCTTTTCTATTAAATTCAGTAAGTTGTTCCAATTTTAAATCGCACCGTCGATGAATCCGTAATTAAATCAAAATCATTCGCTTCGTTTTAATTTTATCATTTAGATATTCTTCTTCGTTCCATTTTATGACCGTAATTTAAACAGAAACGCTTGCAAAGCATCAAAGATGCCATACACTTAATGCGAATGGAATCTCCACTTAACTCAACAGAATTTACTTCGTGGCATTAATCGACCATCTTCTCTTTCGCGCCCACTTCTTGGAATATGTGAAAGGTCACTGTCACTGCTTGTCAAGTTCATCGACCATATTTTTCTTACTCAACGTCTTTTTAGCTAAGCGCACGTTAAAGTTTTCTCAACAGAATAAAACGTTGTGTTACCTGACGAATAAAACTTCACTAAGTTTTGTAAATATCATATACTTGTGATGCCTTGCATCCCTTCGCAGAAATAAAAGGATACGTTCGTGGAAATATTCCGCAGTTTTTTTTCTCAATTCTTCGATACTTTCTGTAGCGTCAGCCCACTCGAGCACCAAGCGACGTCCGTATAAATGAGTACTGGTGCATAGCGACTTGAAAGCTCTCTATAAAATGGATTCAACGCATAGGAAGTTAAAAACCGAACTAAATATTTAGCAAATATTTTAGCATAAAAATGTCTTCATAATTAATCCAATAAACGTTGTAGCCAAAAACCTACAGCCTTTTCAAAAAGGTCGTTTAAAATATGAAATTTTATGTATGAAATCCATGACTATTCGTCAGTGTAAGCTCTATCATTTTTGTAGATAGTAATGGTATGAACATTGAACAATATAACTGTATGTATATTTCAAATTTAATAAATAGTATGTCAACATTTAACCCGTGTGGTTATTACACAAGTTAATGGTGAACCTGTTTTAAATGGTCAGTTCACTAAGGTGACAGTTAACGTAGTACAGATTTCACTGTTCTTTGCACGCAAATAAATTACACACATACCTTGGCATCTTGCTTCGTTAGAAAATCGATAAAAGCAAACCCTCTGTGAGCTCCAGTTCCAGTTATCTTCTTTGGGAGGCGAACAGTTTTCAGTTCACCGAATGTCGCAAATAGCTCACGCAGTTCTTTTTGCGTTGCTTCAAATGGAACGTTACGCACCAAGATCTTGGAGGATTTCTGTTTTTTGTCCGATGGCAGTTTCCTTGTAGCTGTAGAATTTCTAAACCAACGAATTGCAATAGTAACGGAAATTCTTAGTTTTTATGGCATGCTCCTTGATCCGGGTGGATAAATGGTAGTTTTAGCTGTTGTAGTGAGATCAAGGAGCATACAATTGCCGACAAAAGCTCACATATCTTTAAATATTTTTTTATAGTTTCACACATGTTACAATACTTTCGAAATCCTTACGTTTGCTTCTTGTTGGACATCTTCAATTCAAGATTATGTCCATCCAGTTCGTAGTGCTAAACATCAATGGATCGGGAAAAGTTACATAAATATCATTGTAACACCCAAGTTATCAGATACTTACTTGTAACGTTTTAATTGCTTTCTGCGCGGAACTCTTCGCTTTGTATTCAATAAAACCATAGCCCATGGACAAAACGGCCCCTAAAAATGTGGATTTGAAATGCTTGGCGTGTATGCAAGCCCACAAAATACACAAATAGAAGTATGTTTTCAACACTTAAATCATTTTTTACAAATCATGTTTTCAGTATGCAGCAAATGTCATTTCACAGATCACAATTTTCCAGGGGGGGACATGCCCCCAGACACCATTTAAATTCTCGTGCCTTCACTAATGCCTCCCCTACTACATTTTGTTAACGCTTACGACACAGATGACGGCCCACAATGAAAGAATGGTGTACCTTTGTTTGTGGAATCTTTCTTTTTGGCAATAGTGACCGCACGAACTTTTCCCATCTCTCCAAAAAGCTACAAAAAACACATCTTCAATACAAGCCACGTTAAAACTTTAAATGAATGATGCGCTTTCAATGCATCGACACGAACCAACCTCTTTAAGCGCCTCTTCTTTTGTGTCAAAGTTCAAATTCTTCACAAACACGACATGTCCTTCCTCTTCTAAATCTGATTCTACAAAAAAAAGGGAAGAAATTGTTCATACCAGACAAAATGAATTTTAAATTCATTACTTTATCATCATACGAGGAAAGAACGACGGACAGAACCTATGTTAAGAGCCCTCCTCTCAAAATCTGGCTGCAATTAACACTAATTGTTTGAATTTGAAAAGTAAACAAAGCGTTCACCAGAAGATTCGTGCTCTGTTGATTCCTTCGGAGTAGTAACATCCGACTTTTCTGCATTTTCAACAGCCGTTTTTTCGAAGACGTTTGCCGGTGCCCACTCAAGGTACAGAGGTAAGTTATTAAACTAAATAAAAATTTAATGTTTGAATAAATAATTGTGTCCAAGACTTTAAAGTTTTTTGACCATAATAACAATCAATATGTTTGTAAATGTAGACATTTGACTCTGAAGATGACTACCGCTAAGGTTGTCGAAACGTCAGTCAACAACAACAAAAACAGTCTTTCTGAGGACTATAACAACCTGGACGATACTCCCGGGTTCAAACCATTTACTTTATAACAATCAATATGTCAAGCCATTCGTACAGTTTATATTGCACCCATATTCAACTCTTACGTTCTGAATTTTTTAAATGACAAAAACTTGTATTGTTCTTCCTCGTTTTTTTTCAAAAAGAAAACCGAGCAAGTAACCCTGATATCAAGGACTCAAAGCCTCGTTCACACTATCCATTTAACTACTGCAAAGTACGTACGCGCAGTACATTCTGACTTCAATAAAAGGAAATCTACCTTAGTATATGCAATCTTTTCGAATGCTTTGGAGGCACTACTGAGTTTCTCGTACTCTACGAGCGCTGTGACGCCAGAGGGCGGTAAAACCACTTTACCAAGATGGCCAAATTGAGAGAACAAGGTTTTGAGATCTTCCACTTTAGTGCCATGTTCAAGATTTTTGACGACAATAACCTTCTTGCTTCTTTTGCCATCAGGCTGTATAAAATAAAACAATTATCATCGATCATTACCATAGTGGGAGTTATTTTGAGCAAATTGTGAAGTTATAAGGTTTCGAGACACACTGTTCATATCAGATGACTTCAGCACACTTCTCATTATAAAATAGCACCCCTCTAAAATACTCGCTCAAATCGGATGTTCTACATTTCCGACAGCCTTATGAAGCGAAAGTTTGCGCACACAATCAGAAGTTTGTGTGCAACATTCGCTACATTCTGCTTCTTAGCTAACCAATGCTGCTTTATAAACAAAGCTTCTACATAGTTAACCAATCAGATATTTGCTTAAAAAATACGCGAAAAGTCAAAATTTCAGCACACATCCAACCTGACCAAACGCGTCTAGTTGAACTCCATGACTCAGCAAAAACTCCTTTGTTTCGGAAACAATTTGTGTTTCACCAAGCGCCATTCGTAAAGCGAGGCCGCCTTTCCCTTGTACGTCCAAAACATTGCTCTTCTTCGACTGATATTTGTCCGCCATAATTTCAGCTACTGCATTTACACCAAGAAAGAGCGTGTTCCAGTTGTGGTCTTTGCTTTTCAATGATGTCAATTTCTCTTTCTGTTTTCGTTTGAAGGATGTCTCTCCTTCAAAAAGTGCGTGTGAAATTTAATTGCCTTGTAGTTACAGTACGACACATTTAATTCTAAAAATTGCATGCTTCGTTCCCTCTTCCCTCTTGAAAGATGAAGGTTCATGTTTTACTGCGAGTAAAACAAAAAACAGCATCATTCAGTTATTTTTTCAGTTGGATAATAACGCTAAACAAAAAACTTCCGCCTGCAATTTATGCCAAATTGGTTTACTTACCATTTACTACAAATTTTAGGATAGTCATATTCATAGCTCTAACTATGAATGGTCCCAGTTTTAAATTTAGGTGAATGGAGGATACTTTAACATCAATTAGAAACGATACCTTCAGTTTCATCTGTGCCTTCAGCGTTTTTTCTTGGTTTTGCTGGCAGAATATGCAATAATCTTCCTTGAAAAACGTGGCCATCTAGATCATTTGAAGCACTCACTGCATGTTCCGGCATCATGAACGTGAC
This sequence comes from Xenia sp. Carnegie-2017, assembly GCF_021976095.1. Taxonomy (NCBI): domain Eukaryota; kingdom Metazoa; phylum Cnidaria; class Anthozoa; order Malacalcyonacea; family Xeniidae; genus Xenia; species Xenia sp. Carnegie-2017. Next base: position 9,489,604 of record NW_025813447.1, on the reverse strand, counting down.
AAATGCAAAACCCATCGACTTATTTGTGTGTTTGTCAATCGGTATAAATACTTCAGTAGTTGGACCGTATTTTGCAAACAATTCGGAAAGTTCTTCTTCCGTACAGGCGTATGATAAATTGCGCAAATAAAGACGTCCTGTCTACAAATGGAAAAGTACATTGCAGCGTAATAGTACAGCTAAACAAGCAACTCGCACATGTAGAATTTAGGTGAGGGTGCGGGAAGGGGTAAGTGGTGAGGGTTGAGTACAGTGAAGATGAAAGAAGATGAATAAATATAAAAGATGCGGGAACATTGTATGGTCTGAATAGACGAAAAAGATTTGGAGAAGTTTGAAAGTTTTTAAAACGGGCTAAATGCAATTTCGTAATGTTACTTGATAACAACGCAAATTTATCGCATATTTTGTATACTTGGCGGGCCTCATCGTTTAACTGCCTCCCAATCTGTTCCCACTAAGACATGATGTTGCTTTGCAACATTCATGAGTCAAAAAGTAGAATAAATTTAGAGAAAATGAGAAAAAACGACGAAAAAGCGAAACAGAGCAACAGAAAGAGAGCAGAAGACGTAAACAGTGAAAATTTCTGCACAACACGTTAATAAAGACATTTTTGCACAGCTAAACTCACTCAAAAATTACCTCAGCAATTGACAAATCTTTATTTTCTGCAAGCTCTCGGGCATTTTCCATCCATGGCAGTTCATCTTCAATTGGATCTTGCAGTACTTCATGTCTCCTGTCTTCAAATACCTCAATGTATCGTCCTTTGATATAATCTTTATGTCGCTTTAATGCTTCTTTAACACTCTCCTGACTCTCAAGATCAACATATGCCCGACCACTAGGTCGGTTCTTGTTGTCCTTGGGCATGCGAATATCAACAGCATTCAAAGGTGACAAGAACACTTCAATATCTTTTTTCTTTGCATGAAATGGAAGTCCTCGAAGTTTGATTGTAAACTCAGTCTTTCGTTCAAATCCATCTGCCTTTTCATCTTTATTTGTCAGATTAGTTTGCTCGACAGGAATTTCAGTATCCTCCTTCATGAAAGAGATATTTGCTTCAGACATCCTCTTTTTGCATTTACCTTCTGTTTTTTTGTCAGACTTTGCTGGTGGAGCATCAGTCGCCATTTTTATCTTCAAATAATCCATGTCGGACAAATTTTGGTTTCCTGCTTCTTTTGAACTGCCTTCTTGGACTTCATCTTTGCTTTCCGATTCAATGTCACATGCTGATTCTATGAAGAAAGATTGTTTAAAGTTTAAGGTGCTTTTACAGAAAACACCTCATGATATTTGCCCTAACTGTGATATCAGATCCAAACATTGCAAATATTAAAGTTTGTTATACATGCATGAAATTTTCTACCATAAATTTATGAGCACTAACTAATATGATGGGATAACAATGTCATGAAAATCAGATAGACAAGTTTACAAAAAACCAAAAGTAACCTTGTTTGCTGTTCACATAGTCATCACCACTTTCATTTGAATCTTCAAACTCCAACTTTTCAGTTTTTTCTTGCTACAAAACAGCAAAATTAAAGTCAATTGGAATGGTGTACAGATTAAAAGAACAGTAACTTAAATGACGTTCCATCATATTGTACACAGCTATCAAACCATCATTTCCATTAAGTCAATTTACGAGCATAAGAATTGTTTCATTGTTTAACTTTTCGTGAGCATCAAATTGAATTTTTACTTTCTACTAGATTATTTGACTTCCTACCTGACCATTAGATTTCTTTTTCATCTTCTCTTCAAAGAACTGCTCGTCATTATTCCAAACATTCTTCTTGCTGACAGTTTTATGAATTTCCAAGAACTCCTGAAAGTCAGCATCGTCCTCCAGCTCACCTAAAATCTCGTTTCGTTTCTTCTTCTTGATTTTGCGCGCACTAAACGACTTATCGTCCACATTATCGCCTTCCGACATTCGTTTTCTTTCGTTCGATTTCTCAAGCTTCTTTTGAAATGCTGAACTTTGCTCAGAATATTTACTCCAAGGTCTGGGCATCGTATCATCTCCTAAATTCCTGCATATATCAACCTCTATTTTAGAAGTATCCACGTAGGTTTTGTTAAAATGTTTCAAAGCTCTTTGAGCCTCGGTCAACGTTTTATAACCAACAAATGCGAAACGTCGAAAGACACCACTTTTGTATATTTCAACTTCAAGTCTGTAATCTCACCCATTTCGGCAAAGATCGTCTTCATTCGTTTCTCCGTGATGTTCTTTGGAAGATTTTTAACAATAAGGCGTGACATTACTGCAAATACGAATACTTTTACGAGAAACAAAGTTCAGCAAAGGAATATTTGTAAACATTTGAAATGGAAAAGACCAAAATACACGTGTGTTGTGATAGGTGAAATACTTCATGTAATTGTGAACATTACAATTAATGTTTTTAAGAAATAAATTAATTAATAAAATAAATTTTATATTCCAAAGTTACGATCACAGTTATAACACTGTCTAGACTCACATATACTCTTATTTGCTGTATTTGAATTGAAAATGATTCATTAAAATAGTTCTTAAGACTCAGGAGCTTATTATTTAATCAGCGCAAGTATATCTTCTTTATTCAATGTTGCCCAACCTAAAGCATAGAGGCATAGATGCAGCATAGATGAAGGACATAAACATTACAAAGATGACTTTAATGAAGGCTTCTGAAAACGTGAGAGTTTGAAATGCTCCATGTCGTACGTTGGTTGCAAGCCGAATGCCAACTGGAACAAAATCTTTCCTACTACAGGTGATATCTTAAAACCAGATCCTAGAAAAGCGATAACATAAATTCGGTCAGCAAGATTACGTATCATATATATAGATCAGAGAGAGATCACCTGAAAATCCAACACCAAAGACAATGTTTGGAAAATTCGGATGTTTATCTAAAATACAGTCCTTGTCGGGTGATACCTAACAAAATGAAGAACATATTTGTCAATAACAAACTGACGTTCATAAAGCTTAATTGAAGAGGTGATGTTATTATCTAAGAAACCATTATATCCATAAGATAGACCACACTACTATCGTTATCAAAGGAATCTAATGTTGAAGCATGCGTTTTAGACGCTCTACGTTTCTATTATGTCAAATAATACAGTATGATGTCATAATTGGTGAACTGCTTACAGTGTAAATACAAGGTTCCACAATGCTAGGTTTGCTCTCCACGCCAATCATGTGATTCCTCACAAACTCCGCGACAAGGTTAATTACCCACGTGTCGTCTACGTCATCACGTGCGTCTGGATCTATTGCCGGACCATGATGAAAACATACCTTGGAAAAAGAGTTCATGAATTACTACCAGATACCTAAAGCGAAGGCATTAGTATAATGCTGCGCACGAATATCAGAAAGAGACGAGCTCGTAAAAGTAATGAATACAAGAATTATTCTTCCGTTACATTTTTGTACATAAAATTGATCAATCGTCATTTTTTGACAATTGTCGCGGTTTATTACCTTTATCAAACCAGGATACTCGTAACATGGTAGAGCGTAAATAATGTTATTTTTCGAGGTGAGATCAACAAAACAAGGATAATTCTCCAGTGCATTAAAATCTGAATGCTTGACTTTCCAGTAAAGGTTGAGGGTTCGCAATGTCTAGGGAAAATGAAATGTTTAACAAACTCCCAGGTTCAAACTCCTCTCACATATGCAAATCTACAAACAAAGTTAACCGTCAGAGGAATATCAACACCCAATGATTTCAGAAGTGGTCCAGCCCATGGTCCTACAAATTATACATTAACACCTTCATATTCTTTGTTTTATAAATGAGACTGGCGAAATTGTCGTTTTTGATGCAACATGCAAATATTTTCGTAAATAAGTTCTAAGTATCAAATTTCCAAGAACGTGGCAATGCCATTATGTAGAATCATTGATATAAACTCGATTTTTACTGAGTATTTCCGTATACCTGGTGTCAATATCAGTGTTCTTGTTCTGTACAATCCTTTGTCAGTTCTCACACTCACGATATCTCCTGGAATGATTTCAATAACTTTTTCGCTGTCTTTTAAGAAACCTCCAAATTTCACAAACTGTTTCTGAAATTCATGGAAGAAACTCAATTCTTGAGTTGGCAGCACAACGTTTTCCCTATGTGGTATTTTTTATTGAAATACTGATGGGTTTTTTTTACCATCATAAAGAAGAACTAAACAAGAGACCTTCAAACAACACCATTGTGAAATCAGATGTATGTAGTTCTCCAAGTTTGAAATACCTGAACAGCTGCAAGACATTTATTAGCCAATAAAATTCCACCAGTCTGTTCCAATAAACCTTTCACATTGTCAGGATAATTTAAATGAAAACTTTCTTTTAATGCAATATTGTTGATATGTTCAGCTCTAATGCCATTTGCTTCCAGATTATTTTGAACTGCGTTCATGAGTTCGTAAGGAGGAGAATCCAGCATCATACAACCACAGTTGCTAGAAAATTCACAATACATGTACACCTGATGAAGAGCAGCCAGAACAGTTCTGTAGCTTGCCTCGATAATTGGGGGGGGGGCAATATTCATATATGCATGTTATAATATGCCGAAAACAAACGATTTGACATGATCTTACTCATGCAAGATTTTGCAAGATATTGACAAAATCTTGCCTAACATCTTGCAAAATCGTGCATGAGTAATATCTTGCTATATCTTGACAAAATTGTGCCTAACATCTTGAAAAATCTTGCAAGAATAAAATCTTGAAGATCTTAAAAAGATCTTGCATAATACCTAGCAAGATGTAGCAAGAGTAAAATTTTGGCAAATCTCCACAATATCTTGCATGATCTTGACAAGATCTTCTCTAAATTTTATCGGTTGTTTTCTTAGAAAGGTCTCCTACAATCAATAGATTTGTTTATGCAAGAAGCAACATAAACAGTGGCATTACTGTTAATTATCTAGAAATGCAAGCATGCTGCTAAATGGAATATATACTCAATCAAATAAGGCAGGAATTTCACAACCATGGCAAGCAAGATCCCTGTACTTGGTTAGCCTTTCACCATTGTGGACAAGAATTACAAGAAAAACAGGCTTAGGATAAAATGGCTGTTACATTTTATCAAAAAATGCCGATATTCTCCTTACATAAAGAAAGTTAATTTCCATCAGCTTAAACAACTTACATGAAAAGTTTTTCGTTGGCCAGTTGCTCAATTTCTCCCCATAAAGAAAACGCATCTGGCATCATGTCTGCATAGCATTTCTCCTCATATGAATGTCTCGTAATTCTAGATTGACCATGTGAGCTACCTCTTTTGTGGGGAATTGGAAACTAAATAAATGCAGACAATAAGCTCATGATTGGAAACAGCCAGGAACTGTGAAATACCATGTATGGTAATTGTAATAGATTTGTTTCTAAGCTATGACCAATAATTACCCCAGCGCCCAGAGTAAGGGGATACAATTAAATGCCTGGGGAGGTTCAACATTACCTAAAATAAATTATTGGTTGATAACAGCCATTGAATAGTATAATTTTACTCTTATGAAATTCTTGGTATTTATCCTATTTTGAATTAAAAATTAATAGTTACTACATAATGCATTTTGCATATTCTTGCTGCTCAGTTGGCCCCGTTGCTGTAGAAACCGAAAAGGAATAGTCCTCTGGACACGCAGCAATGCACTTTATCAACAGATTACCTGTTCCAAACACAAGGTCTTTTTACCAAATGATGCAGCACATCTAGCGGCATTACTTCCCTCAATTCCCGCTCCAACAACGATGCAATCCCATAAAATATCTTGGCTTAGTATCTGCGGCATTTTTGGGAAAAGCAACAAAACTTACAAAGTATATTCGAAGAATGCTTAATGACTCGTAATGACAATTTTTCACTTCTCACTTTCCAGCTTTCGAAGTTGTTTCTTTTGGCCTTTGATATAAATTTTTTTGTTTTCGATCGTACTTGATTGTTGTCGGTATTTGACGGATACTGTCGGCTGTTGTCGTTTTTGACGGTTTATGTGTTTATAATGGACGGGAGGGGCGACCACTGGGGGCGACTCGGAGGAGAATCTATGGGTGAGACATCAGACAATGTCCATATATGCTCAAATCTCGCATAAAAGCAAAGCAACGTCTGGTTTAGGTGAAATGCTGCTTTGAACTGGAAAATTACCTAATATATTCGCCACTTTCTGTTCTCCCCCAAAAAGTTTTCTTTCCACATCAAAAAATGAATTTGCCAATAAGGTATGATTCCAGAATGAATAAAAATTTTATAGCATAAGGGTTGAATGCGAGGTTCAACCGAGGTTGCTTGGCTTATTAAATGTTATCTTTGTAGAAACTATTATAAGAAAATAGATAATCCTTTTTTCCATGAAGCCCATGGATGCTTTCGTTCATGATGAGAGAGTTATATTGTATAAGGAGGCTCTCGTTCATCACGAGAGTGTAATGAGAAAGTTACATTGTAAAAGGTAACAAGTTAAAAACGTATAAACTTAGAGTTGGTTTAAATTATAATTGGATGTTCTAGTTCCTTCTAGTTTCTTTCATGAGAAGAACTCTTGTAAACAAAAAGATGAAATTCAAAAGCAAAAAACCCCGTTTTCGGTCCATGCTTCCCGATACCTTTTTAAGCGCAAGGCACTAGAACGCCGCATGTTAACGTTTCGGTAGGAGATTTCGGCCCCTCCACGCTTTCCTACTTGGGAGATGCAATAGCACGCTTCCGCCCATCAGACCCCGAGATCGCCTGCGATAGGCTTTGCTCGGGTTACGCAGGGAGAGTGCGGTCGCGACCGAAGTCTGAGTCCCTAAGCCACTGCATACTTAGATCACGGGACGTATCTAAAATTGCAATAGAATATGGCACTTTTGCTTGCTTTGATGCGAAATTGGCTTGACGTCATTTAAAGGACGGAAGTCAAATTTTACAGCTATTGGTGTTTAAAAATGTGTACAAATCAGTTTCTTTCCAGTCTGATTTTCAGCTTGGTTTTTTTGCAAAGATTCCATTGGAATTTTATTCATTGGATATCCATAATTAATCAATGGCATAGCTATAATTTGTAAAGGCATTTTGAAATTACAAGTAGGAGCTATATTTTAGTCTGGCTCACCGAACCGCTACCAGCTAATCTGTAAATCGTTTCTAAGGTGAAATAATAAAAGAGGCTAAGTAAATAGAAAAGATTTATCGGAAGATTTCGGCAAAAATTCATTCCTGAACAATACACAGTGCCGATTCAGCGTTGACGCCTTTGACGGCGAATATAACAGTTATTGATAATCGTTATGACGTATATGTTCCAGTGTTCTATGTTTCAACCATAGATTCTATAAGCATGTCAACACAAATTGAATCCTTATAAGTCGAAATCACGCAAGGCAAGACAAAACTTGATGGTGTTTGGTAACTTATCACATATGCATGATGATGCTTTCAATCAATAAGTAATTCAACTATTGTATATATGGTCATATTCGTTGTAAACTGTTTACAAGTTAACGACACAATGTTCTGTTATGTTGTTATATCTGATGTATTCGTATTACACGTAAAATGTCAGATATGCATTCATCGTGCAGATTAATTTAAAATACTAAGAAACCGGCATTTGAATGTCGTAATTGGAAGTTCTATAAGTGCACAGTTATAGTTTCTGATTCATGAATGTCGTTCTAATTAAAAAATCCTTGTGATACATGCGCCTCAAGCCATTAAAAGAACATTGAGGATTGACAAAAGGATAATGAACAGGATTCCATTGTTTCCACTTAAATTTGGCGAGTTTCCGCGAATCCGTTTTCAGGTCGCAGTTCTGACGAAGACGTAGGGTAGGTGCTGCAAGCAGACTGAAGTTGATTTCTTAATTTAATCAAGGGTGACTGGATGTTAATCAGTTCTGGCAATCTTCTGAACGGTTCGTCAAAGCTGAAATGGGAGATACACAACACTCATACACGCGTATCCGCCCATCAGACCCCGAGATCGCCTGCGATAGGCTTTGCTCGGGTTACGCAGGGAGAGTGCGGTCGCGACCGAAGTCTGAGTCCCTAAGCCACTGCATACTTAGATCACGGGACGTATCTAAAATTGCAATAGAATATGGCACTTTTGCTTGCTTTGATGCGAAATTGGCTTGACGTCATTTAAAGGACGGAAGTCAAATTTTACAGCTATTGGTGTTTAAAAATGTGTACAAATCAAAGTTTGTCTTTCCAGTCTGACTTTTACATTTTGGTTTTTGCAAAGATTCCATTGGAATTTTATTCATTGGATATCCATAATTAATCAATGGCATAGCTATAATTTGTAAAGGCATTTTGAAATTACAAGTAGGAGCTATATTTTAGTCTGCGCATCACCGCTAAATCTGTAAATCGTTTCTAATAATGATCTGTAAGTGAAAATAGAAAAGAGGCATCTCAAGATTTCGGCAAAAATTCATTCCTGAACAATACACAGTGCCGATTCAGCGTTGACGCCTTTGACGGCGAATATAACAGTCACTGCATTGATAAAAACGAAACGATCGTTATGACGTATATGTTCCAGTGTTCTATGTTTCAACCATAGATTCTATAAAAAGCATGTCAACACAAATTGAACACAGGAATCGGGAACGCGAGGTTATAAGTCGAAATCACGCAAGGCAAGACAAAACTTGATGGTGTTTGGTAACTTATCACATATGCCGATGATGATGCTTTCAATCAATAAGTAATTCAACTATTTTGTCCTATATATGGTCATATTCGTTGTAAACTGTTTACAAGTTAACGACACAATCACCATAGTTTTTATTACTGTTATGTTGTTATATCTGATGTATTCGTATTACACGTAAAAATGTCAGATATGCATTCATCGTGCAGATTAATTTAAAATACTACCCGGTGAGAAACCGGCATTTGAATGTCGTACATTGCTGGAAGTTCTATAAGTGCACAGTTATACCAAAGTTTTTCTGATTATAAATGAATGTCGTTCTAATTAAAAAATCCTTGTGATACATGCGCCTCAAGCCATTAAAAGAACATTGAGATTGACTTGATAAAGATAATGAAAAGGTATTTTCAAGTTTAGTTTCCAATTAAATTCTGGCGAGTTTCCGCGAAAAATCCGTAGGCGGTTGCAGGTGAAGCAGATCTGACGATTTAGTATAATTTCAAATAGTGGTAATGTGAACTCTGTCAGATCTGGACTGATTAGTTGATTTAAAGTATAATTAAAGTATATCAAGTTTAGTGCAGTATACGAACTCTGTCAGATCTGTGACTTAAAGATTTAAAGTATAAAGATTTAAAGTATAAAGATTTAAAGTATAAAATTTCAAGTTTAGCCTGTGTGAGTGTAATCTGTCAGATCTGTGACTTAAGATTTAAACTATAGATTTAAAGTATAAACAAGTTTACTCAATGTACGAACTCTGTCAGATCTGTGACTTAAAGATTTAAAGTATAAAATTTCAAATTTAGTGCCTCCGTGTGTAATGTACGAACTCTGTCAGATCGTGACAAAACTTATTAAAGTATAAAGATTTAAAGTATAAAATTTCAAGTTTAGTGCCTCCGTGTGTAGTGTACGAACTCTGTCAGATCTGTGACTTAAAGATTTAAAGTATAAAGATTTAAAGTATAAAGATTTAAAGTATAAAATTGTTTACCACGAACTCTGTCAGATTGGACTTTAAAGTATTTTAAAGTATAAAGATAAAATTTCAAGTTTAGTGCCTCCGAATGTACGAATCTGTCATCTGTGACTTAAGATTTTATAAAGATTTGAAGTATAAAATTTCAAGTTTATTGCTTTGTAATGTACTTCTCTTCAGATCTGTGACTTAAAGATTTAAAGTTTAAAGATTTGTATAAAGATTTAAAGTATAAAATTCAAAAATGTGAGCTTTGAGATCTGTGACTTAAAGATTTAAAGTTTAAAGATTTAAAGTTTAAAGATTTAAAGTATAAAGATTTAAAGTATAAAATTTCAAGTTTAGTGCCTCTGTTGTACGAACTTTGATCACTTGTTCAATTGATTTTCTGATAATTCTTATACTAAAATGTCAAATCTTAATTTGTTTGCTTTTTGCTTATATATATATATAGGTTTCTTTCAAAATCAATATCAACAGAAACTCCTGCTCAAAGAAAAATCAGAAATTGCTTTCGAAATATTTGATCCAGCACTCGTCTTGTCAGCTATTTCAAAATCGCTCATTTCGAATTTCCGGCAATTTTGAACTTTCCCCATTTACCTTAATTTCAATTGACTTGCACCATGAATCGACACCATTGTACGCCAATGAAGTAAGTTGATGTTTGAAAGTTATCTTCGGTATGCCGTATCACCGTATGCTGCTCTTTCATGGTAATTATTTGCTCTTGTAAATAACTCAGAAATGATTCATTAGAAAGCTGGCGTACTTTCTTGGAAAAACCATATTTTCCCATCCAAGCCGATCTGTAATACACGTAGCCAAAAGGTTCAAAACGACTGTAGTCTTTTTCTTGTTTTGCTAGCCATGTTGAAGGTTACAGTTTAAAGGCTCTACCCGGCGTTTGCAAACGTCATTGTTTGGTAAATTCCAGGGCTTGGCTGAAAATCAGAATTTGCTTCCGAGGCTTGAGATGATATGCAACATTACGCACACGTAACTTTGTGATATTCTGTGAAAAAAAATGCGTATGTGTTGTAATGCTATTGAAGGCGTTTTCATCAGTTCGTTTCATTTGTAATATTAACAAGTTTCTAGAAATCTCTTACATCTGCAATTATGTTTTCAGTCTTATGCTCCTATCTCTTGAATATCCTGCTATTTGAATTCTTTATTAACCTATTTTGATCAGATGTACGAGATTCACAAAGCGCTGACGCCATTGGACGCCCTAGTGATGAGTGTGAAAGCGATCTTTGGTATGCATGCAGTGCTTAATTGATATTATAAGCCCGTGCAAATGTCGGAGACTGAATAGTTCGAAGCTGGCGCATACCTTCTTTCAACGAACCGTATATATTCTCTTAAGCTTGTATTAAAGCTATGTTAAGCCACGGAGTACATTGTAAACAATTTGTTCGTAAATTTCTGCTATGATTGAAAAAATGAATGTTTGAAAAGCCAGAACTTTGTCAACCATTAAAATGCTTTCGCATTTCTACTGCACGTGAATTAATGCAACTATAGGTCCTACATAATTTCACTTATCGAAAATCTATAAAGAAAATTGAAAGCGATTTAATGTCGTCTTTACTCTGCACACGTAAAAAACAGCAACTTTAACAAGCCTGAAAAGGACCTGCCATAACGTGTCTCCCACAGCAATTATAATATAAATACAAGTTCTTACAAGCCTGTAAACAACATGTCGTGTAATTTTGTTGAAATCTCACAATTCTCAACGCCAGTGCCATGCATTATCTCATATTCAATTCATATATAAAGCTTGTTAATAAAACATGATTAATTCTTGACTTGCAACAAATCTCTTAATATTTACCAAACAATGACATTCGCCTACGTCAGCAAACCTAGCACAACAGTATTGATAAAATATTCTTTTACATAACACCTTCATGTATAATTATTTGACAAAGTTTGATAGTCGAGTTTCTAAATTCTTTATTCTCCATTAGTCTTATTTTATTTAGTTAAACTAATCACATCATACGATCGTTATTTTGCATATTGTGATCTTGTTAAAAATCTGAGGGTTTTATAAATTCAAATACATTAAGTATTTCCATTGTTCAAAAGTATTGAGTAAAGCATTGAACTTCCCAAGAGTCAATCACAAAGAAAAATATTTGTCATGACGTCAATTTAAGGAGTGTTAAAGTATTTAAATTCGTGTGTTGTTACTCCAACCAATGTATATTGGGTCGCTTGAACGTTGTAAAGATAAACTCTGTCTCTTCAAAGAAGAAGCATATGCTCTTTATGCTTACAAAAATCCTGGTTGACCTACATCAGTTGTGAAGTTCCACATGAACGAATGTTTGACATTGGTGCATAAGTACGGAGTTTTCAAATGGAAAGCAAAAAGATGGTTGCAGTGACTGGTTCTACAAAGTCTAAACCAGGAACATTTCATTGAAATTTTTTCTTGACATTTCTTTGGTGACATCCATGCAGTTATGAGAGCCCCTTATAACCACTTATTCCAACAATTCAATCACTCCTACTAGTTTGTCAGCACTCATGTGTCATGGTGATTCATGGCCAAGAATGTTTATCTGTAGGTTGGATTCTTTGTGGATGTTAGTTGTTTGTGCATATAATGATGATGGGCCCCATTGTTATATGGACCCACCTTTGGGTGGTCATCTGACATTCACTTAAGATCGACTGTACAGAAAACATTCTTTGAGCGATGATTAAACTGGGGTATTGAAACGGTCCACATTCCTATCTGGTCTCATGTCAGTAGAAGTTATCATGTGAGTACATTTTAAATTGTGAGTTATCAATCACTGTATGTTTACAAGGACACGATAATTCAAGCACTTAAAACAAGAAAAAAACTTTTGTTTGAAATTTAAACTATAAATTTGACGAGAAGTATGGTACACGAACATGACTTATAAGTCTGTTTTATACCCAGGATTGACAGATAAAAGTCTGAGACAGATGGAAAAGTTAGCAAACTCTTAAATCATCCCTTTTCATCTAGGTTTCTGCAAGTATATTCTATCCAAGATGTTTTATTTTAGAACCACATTCCTTAGCCATATAATGCATTCCTGTATGGTCTATTCAATCTGACTTCTTATTTGAAATATAGTCTATAGGGCATGTTCCAGAGAGGTCAGTTCATGATATCTGTACTTTTTTTGTTAAAGATGTTGGATAATCTATGTATGTTACTAAAAGAATGTTGTATAGCAACTTATCTGCGTAGATGTGAACATTCAAATCATCTTGGGGAAAAGGCAGTCCGTGAAATCTGTACTTCAATGGTTGAAGATGTTGGTTACTCCATGTGTGGAACATTAAAAATTTATGAAAAGAACGTGTATGGGAACATTCGTACTGGATCATGAAAACGGACTGTACACAACGAAGAGTAAAATGAGGCCAATATGGAACAACATGATGTCGGTATTGTGGTTCGTAAGTGTAGTAGATATAGTGTTAAAGTTAGTTTGCATGTATATGAGTTTATGAAAATGGTCCCGATGGTCTATTTGACAATTGAAAATTAACGAAAGATAAAAGGAGATCACGCGGTGCGAGTAAATAGCTGGTTTTCATTCTTCACTTTTTAAAAATGCATGCTAAAATATTTCAGTTTATAGTCAAAAATTACAATTTGATCGTCTAGTTTCAAACAGCATTCTTTGATATTTTGAGAGAAAAAAAGATCACTTAAAATTTTATAATACAAAAAGCCTAAATACACCAACTCCAAGTCACCACGTGTCAGATTAGTAAGGACAGCTTACAAAAACCAGGTAATAAATTTATTCGTATTACAAATGCATTTAATTTCCATATTCTTGTCAATTCACTACACTGACGTTTGTAACTTATTTTTCGTGTATATTTGTAGGCCCGCTTATTGGACGAACGATATTTCAAGCTGGGAGATTGGCTATCGATAAACAACCAAGTTGGACAGAAACACCTAGAAGAAAGCGTTCTGACTGAAAAAATCTCTCTGTGACACCTTTAAGCAGAATGTTTAAATTTCCTCGTTGCGGACATTCGATAAACATTTTCATAAAACCTATTTCTTTCACTAACTTTAAATTTTCTGACGAAAACCGCGATGAAAACCAGCTATTAACGATGGGCTAACACAACAAGATTGAGAAATTTTGAATGGAACAAAGCCAAATTGAGTCTGACATCAAGATAATTTTCTTGTTTGCCATGACGTCACTTCGGTTATTTAATTAAGTGATTTTGTGCATGTGTATTTTGTGCATGTGTGTTTTGTTCATATGCTTGTAAGTTTTGTTTATTGTGTATATTACGGTATATAGACTTCTGTTAGTTTCCTTTTTCGTTTGTTTCATCAATACAAAAGTCTGGTTAACATTATGCGCTGATTTATTTCATATTCTCAATCGACATTTGTTATGCATGCATAAACACCAAAATTTCGCTCTCAGGGGAGGGTAGCAATGTGGGCAAGCTTATGTGGACATGCTACGTTAAATATTTTTCCTTTCTTTCAAAGTACCATGTTTCTACGACTCTGATGTGAAAGCTAGCTACGTTTTTTTTATGTTGAAATAGATCATTGGGATCACAAAAACCAAGGACAACAAAAATTAAAACATCCAAAAAAGAGATGAAATTTCTGAAATTTTGAACTTTTCTTTGGTTGGAGGGTTTTTCACTGGGTCCGCCGGTTTTCCCTCAGTTTCATTTCAAAACAAAAAACAGTGTCCGTATTTGGAGCCAAGCAATACCATTACCATTACGACAAATATTGAGCTTTCCTTTCTATTCTTGTTTCTTGGCTTTCGGGTTCAGGTCCCGAAACACTGTGTTAATTTTGTTAATTTTTATGATTTACCATTTAAATTCGTAGTGATTCAGCAGTAAAGAGTCGTGAAATAAACGCGCTTGAGGCCTGTTTCAAACGTCACGTATTACATGAGTCGAATGCATTTAAAACAAAAGATAGTGAGGATCTTCGTTTCGTCTTAAATGCATTCGGCGCATGTAAAATGTGACGTTTGAAACGGGCCTGAATATAAATTATACTTACGCATATTTCAGCTAACTGGAGTTAACTAATAATCACGAAAATTTACTCATTTAAATGTGCGGCGAAGTAAAATGTCTTAAATTAGCATCAACGCTTCCTGCAATCATCCAGATCATAAAATACTTGTGATCGATTATCAGTGGGGATTTTCCATTAAAAAGAAAATATTCGAGCTTTGTCATTTATTATATTTGAAGTAAAGCAAGCACCATGCAGCTTTATCCCTTCAGCCAAAATTGTTGTGCTTCCACATTTGCTTTCGAGCAATTATGCAAAATATGCATTTTTGAGGCTTTTTTTTTATTTTTCATGCTTTAAAACAATGACATTATAGCTATACAAAAGATTGTTAATTGTGTTGAAGTCTTAAGTCTTTTCGACTTTATACCATAGCCATTATCAGAGATTATACATAATATAAATCGTAAATAGGATTTATATCATGTTTAAGTCTTTTCATTTTCGAGGTTATTCAGTTTGCTTTTTCGCCCTTTGGAACCAAGATCTGAGAGGCCGGGAGAAATAGAATGTTAAGTGGGGGTGAGTATTCATATATTCAGCTCCACTCTGCCGATTTCTTTTGAAATTGTAATAACTAACAAACCAAATCAGTCAATCAGAGGTGAGTATATGAATATTCACCCCACACGTTCTGGTTAAATTGGCCTGTGCCGAGAGCAACTTTATACTAGACTGAAAAATAATGGAACACTCTTGTAAAGAGTTCATTTTGTTTCTTCTTCTAGAGTCGTTACTGATTGATGTCTCCTTGTGCAACATCGTGAAACGAAGAGCACCCATGGAAAACTCTATGTATTTTCAAAGAGAGAAGGATGCGTGTCCGTACAAAGTGCAAGTCCTTGTAGATTGAACTGGAAATTGAATACATACATCGCCAAAGTTTACACACAGCGAAATGAAATTGCTTCACATGCGCTCAAATTCTATGCCCAGTCTGGCTATTCATTTACATGTAGAAATGCTGTTAAAGAAGCCTTATGTTCACAGGTGACACCGAATTGTTCCGAAAGCGATTACAGTCAAAATTATGGCGATGTCACCAGGCTGTGTAACAATGTTTACTCTCGTTGTCCTTCCACACTCGTCGATAGTTTGACAAAGGACGACTTTTGCCCAAATTTAAAAAAGGGGAAACGTTCAAACGGTCGATGTGTTGCTAATAATGCATACGTTAGAGGTGTTTGTCCACAGCCAATGTTTAAGGTATGTCACCACGTGTATGTATAATACATAGCTGGTTGGTTGGTCCCATGCATTTGGAATTTACAAAGAAGAAGGAAAAATTTTTCCTTATTTTCTGCTATAAATTATCTTCGTTTTAGAATAGCAACAGATCGATTGAGAAGAATTAAAAGCCAATTATAGCTTTGTTCTGTCATAAAACCCAGTATTTTTGATATGGTTGTACTTTTTTAAATAGATCGTGAACGTTTTACCTTGAACTGAAAACATGTACGTGTATGTGTTTCATTTTTCTAATGTGTGACAATAGAATTTGTGAAAATAGAATTTGTTGTATTGTAAGACTGCAATACGCAACACAAATTCCTAAAATGATAAGTTAATGAAATTATTGTGGCGATCAGTTTTTACATATCATTAAAAAAATTAAATTTATCATTAGATGCCCACTGAGTTCCTTGACGATTATCGAAAAAGGTCTATTACACTTCAAACAACAATGACAGACATGCGCAAAGCCCGGTACAGCAATAGAAGAAGGATTTTTCAGATGTTTGTGTTTCACAAATGGCTGAAATCGCTTGCGCAGCGATTTACTGTTCAGATGATGAAACCGAGCTCTTGATAAAACTGGATAGAAACGATTGCCATAAAGTAGTCAGTGACTGGTAAGTTATGTTGTTGTATAGGTAGTGTGGGAGTGAGAGAACAATGAAGTTTTCTCATGACATTAGCATTGTAAATGAGGAAAATGCTTTACCAAAATCATCCAACTTGGTGGCCATGACGTAACTTGCATACCAAAATTTTTAACGTTATAATTTATGTTAAATTTAATCACTGTATATATTACAAAAGTTCATTATTTTTTCATTAATAAAATAAGCTTCGCATATACGGATTAAAATTCATCGAAGATTGTGTGTTGTCATTCATAATGAATCAGTTGTTCTTATCCTATCCTTGTAGTGATTATTACATGAAGTCCACCCACCTTAGTAACCGCGCCTAGTTTAAGATAATTACTTATAAAGAGACATTTTGTAGATTTTGATTTAGTGTTGAGTAAAGCCTTATTTTGAAAGGTTGTTCTTTGGTGTTTACTTGAATCCAAACTTCTACTTCAATCCTTCACTTAATATAGTGCTGTCCACCATATATAGTTGTTCGAATTTTTATGTTTCAGTTTTGACGAACCACACCGAAGATTGTCGCACGCGTCTTACTGGAGGATTATGAACCCTTTAAGAAATCAACTTCAATTATTGTGTGACACTCACCCTGTGTCTTCGTCAGACCTGCGACCAGATCCCCGACGGATTACCACATACTCATCCTCAGGTCATAGAAGCAATGGATTTATGTCGATCGTCCTTTTTACTCTTGAATTGGCTTTTGATGTCTTTCAGCTAGAGGCAGAAAATTTTAGACGTTTGACTACTTATATATGTCGAGAAAAGGTGTGCGCTTATAAACGGACATACTTAAATTATAGATCGTTTCATATAACAACAGTATATCTTAGTTTACAATGTTTCCTTTCGTAAAAATATATAAGCTCAGTAACTCAAATTTATTTTAACACGGTAAAATCTTCCGTTGATAAAATAATCGACTCAAAACTTTTGCATGGAATTAATAATTTAACTTCTAGAGAACACATTAGATTTTCTTCAAGGTTTTCGAAAGACGTCTGAAGGTTTAGAATTGATAGAAATCAGTCGTTCGCCTATTCACTGTTCAACAATATGCTGATGTACTGTTGAATTTTTTTTAAACATGCTTCTAATTTCAACATTTTTTTCTTAATTCTTAAATACGGCCAGTAATGTCATTATTACTTACTTCCAATCCAATTACTCCTGCGTCAACTACGGAGATAAGAAAGAGGTCCTTGTTTTTTGTCGTATATTTTATTGTTGCAAGTGTGTCAGGCGCAAAATTTTGAATGCTAATAGGCCAATATTTAATCAATACAATACGGCCAATGAATTTATTTTCCTTTGATGGAATGATGTTAATCGGATCCACATTAAAAACTTGTAACCCAAAGCTTCCGAGAAATACATACATTTGTCTAAGCATAACATACATACATTTGTCTTTGCATTGTATGTATTTGTACCTGATAGCCCTAGCAAGTAGTCGTTTTGTTTGAGTAAAGTTTGCAATAAATCAACGCAACGCAGTGATATATAAGTACCTGAGCAGGCATTTTAACTTGTTACAAGTTTTATAATTGAAACATTCCATTGAAAAATCCACTATCAAATAATCAACACTGTCCAAGATTTCTGGAATCGACTCCTAACCACGTTTCATTGAGAATATTCATAAGATACACAAACTTATCTAATGTGCGGGGCAGTATTCGAATTACATTTTTTAACTGAAAGAAAAAATGAAAAAATAAAAATTCAGTAGAAGATATTTCAGTCGGAATTTTGAATTTCAGTATGTATTAGAATACATTACAGCAAATTAATTTATTCGGACAATACTGTAATAAACGTATTGTTCGTTATGCATTAAGAATACGTTAAAAATATTGGAGACGAAGTAAAGTGCATTGAATTCGAAATAAACCTGTTATGAAATATTTTTTAAATTTTCCTTGGATTCATTTGAAGCAATTTGAAGCAATTTCAAAATGCTCTTGCATTACGATGGTGCAATCTAGTTAAGAACAATTACCTCATAATAATGACGTAAGTCAACACGTCTATAATTAGCTATAGACGCCACTTTAAACAGTTTTTTACACAAAACCAATATAACTGTATGTCTAAAACAGCTATAAACATAGTATGTTTTACCATAAAAATGCAGTTACCAATATCAATATATTAGTTTCTCTTTTTTTTACAAATTACTATATTTTGTGGCCACGTATTATATGCACGGCTAAGCACACGTCAGCGTCATACCTATTTCGTCATTTGAGAACATAAAATTCCATATAAAGAGCTTAGCAACGTTAGAGTTTTTCAGTTTTATTTCAGCCCTTGTTGGAAAGAAGACATCAGAGCAACTCATCAATTGTCTGAGAAAATATGCGACATTCTTATCTCGCGATCATTTTGATTCTTCTTCTAGAGTCGTTACTAATTGACGACTCCATGTGCAGCATGGTGAAACGAAGAGCACCCGATGGAAAACTTTATGTATTTTCAAAGAGAGAAGGATGCGTGTCCGTGCAAAGTGCAAGCCCTTGTACATTGAATTGGAAATTGAATACATACATTGCCAACGTTTACGAACAGGAAAATGAGATCGTTTCAGATGCGCTCAAACTCTATGCTCAACTTGGCTATTCATCTACATGCAGAAATGCTGTCAAAGAAGTCTTATGTTCACAAGTGACACCGAAATGTTCCGAAAGCAATTACAGTCGAGATTATGGAAATGTAACTAAGCTGTGCAACAACCTTTACTCTTATTGTCCTTCAAGTTTTGTTAACAGTTTGAAGACAAACAACTGTTGCACGAATTTGAAAAAGGGCAGACACTCTTACGGTGAATGTGTTGCCAACACTGCATACGTTACAGGTGCTTGTCCTCAGCCAATGTTTAAGGTACGTATGAAGAACTTTTTAATTTGTGCTCATGTCATGTAGGCTCATATGTTTTTAATGTCAATGTGCTTATTTCAAAATTTTTTATGACATATTTCATTAAAAAAGGTACAATGTAATTTTACAATGTCCTTATCATTTTGGAGACCAGTGAAAATGTAACATGAATGACGAAAGGCTCATCTTATCATTGAATGCAAATAATTTTTCTCTCCTATATCCATTATTGAGTTTCAAGTACAAGATAACTACATGCACATGCTTGAAACGAATTTTTGACACTTGCAGGTTGTATAATAAGACTGAAGAAAGTCTCTCAGCCTTGACTCTTAACTCTCACCCTCAACACTCTTATCCTCGACATTTTATAAGCGACACTCCTAAAATTGAGGGTTGTAGTGACATCAAACAAAAGAAGCATCTTTTAGATGACATAATCAAGAATTCTCGAGCATCAAAATTACAAAACTAAGATATTTCTAAATCACTTTAGAACGTAGCTTTTTGTTTTCTAATAGATTTTTGAGACAACCGAAAAAATTGCATTACAAATTCAATTCCCCCTTAATAAAATGAGACGATAGTTCGCGTCAATTGAGACAATTCTAAAAATCATCAGAAATCATTACAAATGATAAAATCATACCTTGAATTTACAATTAGATGACAACAGAGTTCCTTGAAGATTATCGAAAGAAGTCTGCTAGCGTCCAAATGTTTTTGAAAAATATTACAAATCAACGATACAGTGATGGAGGAAGGATTTTTTCAGATGCTTGTGTTTCACAAATGAGGGAGATCAGTTGTGTACCTATCTATTGTTCAGCAAATGAAACTGAGCTCCTGGTAGAACTGGACAGTAACGATTGCAACAGAGTAGTCCGTGACTGGTAAGTTACGTTGATGTATTGTAAACGTTGCATGGTTATGTATGCATAGAATTTTCTGCACCTCCAATTCTCTGCACAACCAAAGTACGGCCATTAAACTAATAAATTTCAATAATCAATTCATATCATTCACCAAATAAACCAGAAATGAATGTGTAATACAAAAAATCATCAGGAACTCCTGACATTGCAACAGTTAAGATTTTGCATAGTGAAATATTTCGATTGTTTTATCCATAGTTACCTGACAGTGCCGCTGTATGATACATTTACTGTTCTTTTTTTACGATATACTTTCAGTTTCAAGGAGCCATTGCAAAGATTGTCGCCATCATCTGATGTTGGGAAGCTTTTGAATACTTTAAGAAATCAACTTGGAACGTCTTGCAACAAATATCCAGCGTCTTCCTCTGACTTAAGATTTGCACCCCCACAGATTGCTGGAAACTCATCTCTGACCAAAATTTTACCATCGGACAATTAGTAGCTATTTAAGCGATAGCTTGTAACCGTTACTCCATTGTACTAGTAAAAGAAAGCAGATAATAGTTTGAAAAATATACTCACTTTACACGAAGTTAATGGACTCGTTAACTATAATAATTAAATCGAAGTTAATAAGAAAATAGGTAAATGTATGAAAAATGGTAATGGTTGATTCATATTACAAGTCAAAAAGGCAATGTTTGTTTGAAACTTTGTTCCTTGCTTAGATCCCTAATCGTATATAAATGTTGATTGTACACGTTATTGTGTTTTTATTGATTACGTTTCAAGAAAATTCATGTGTACGCTGAAATGAACCAATAAAATCATTCAATACTGAGTAATGGAAAAAAACATGACCAGCCGACAATTTAAAGAAATATAGTATAAAACAAATTCCGAAGAAGCAAGACATCTCGAGATTGCAAAATATGCATCAAAACAAGACGAGAAGTGAACTGTAAATTTTCGACTTTATTTCAAAGTTAACAAGAATGAGGATGAGGATGACTTCTGTCTCCTCACTTGACTGTGAAGATAACTACTGCTAAGGTTGTCGAAATCTCACCACACCAACAGCCCTTTTCAAGACACGACCAACCTGGACGATCTACATCTGCGAACACGTGTGATGACGTACCACAAATAAAACAATAAAATCATTCAATACTGAGTGATGGACTGTATGTTTGTAGATGTAGATCGTCCTCCTCACTTGACTGTGAAGATAACTACTGCTAACGTTGTCGAAATCTCACCACACCAACAGCCCTTTTCAAGACACGACCAACCTGGACGATCTACATCTGCGAACACGTGTGATGACGAACTGTATTTTGGGATACAACAAGAACATGAAGATATTTGATGTTCAATGGCATTTATTTTTCTTGTGTATCATATAGGTCTGACGAGACTTTACCAAGATTTAGTCGCTCTTGATCTTTCTCCGTTAGATTTAATGCATTTAAGGCGCAGTCAAATCTTTGTTTTGTAAATGAGAAATGCGCACAACCTGGAATCCTGAGTATTTTGTGTATCTTTGACGAAAAACGATGTTTTATTGAGGATGATATTAGATATCAAAGAGTTTGAAAATATTGGTTCCCTCACGGTGCTCGTAGTGAGATGTTCTTGTACCTTTGTACGGGTGGTGAAAACGACAAGTAGCAACCTATGAAGATGATACGAAGTCAATTTAATTACTTCAGGTGAGTGACAGAGCAACAGACCAATTTTATCGAAGACTTTTTGTAAGGAACAAGTTAAAGATGTATTTTATTCGATTTTCTTTAAATTTAATTCAAAAACATCATGTGATTCTGTTTGTGACATTTAGTCAATAAAGTTTAAGATCCCCCGTAACTTTGTCTATCAGATCGATCGGACCTATAATGGAGAGAATGCAGAGTTTTTTACAACTGATTTCACGTCCTTTGACAACAAGCTAACAAGACTACAATTTTTCCTCTAAGTTACCTGGTCCAATACCCAAGACAGTTCGTGATCCAGGAGCAATCTGAGTTCGTCCCGCATCACTTATTAAGCACGTTTCAATCCCGTAAAGTCGGGCTTTCGCTCCTAATTCATTTCTGCATAAAACAGGCTTTTTGATCAATTTAGACATTTTCATGGTCTTTCTGAAAGTCCCTATAAAAGTCACTTACAGAGTATCTTCATCAGGGCTTTAACGACCACTTTTGGACTAGCTGATCTCTCCCAACTTTTGATAATCTAAGTCATGTAGATAAAAATTCACTGCAGATCTATGGTAAAACTACTTGGCATGCTGAAAAATCCCTAAAATCATGTAAATTTTGATGAAAACACAGAGAAATGAAATTCAAAGTAAATAAAATTAGTTGTTGAATTGTCAAAAAGCGACAAATTTTGAAAAAAACTGTTTCTATTGTACCTTGGCATTTGAATTCAGAAGTTGCCTATAAAGTCCCACGGCTGCATGTGAGCACTAAGAAAATGAAAAGACACTTGATTAATTTCTTTAAGAAGAGTAGATTGTTCTTAATGCAACATTACAACAAAACAAAAATACAACAAGACTGGGCCATATTACCTGTGCAGCTACTTTTCCTTTTCCCATGCCCAAGTCTTGACGGACAATCAGGACCATTTTATAATCTCCATACCCCCCAGGTGTGTATGTTGTTATCTATATAATGGGGAATGTCAATACTAAGAGCAAAATTTAGCTTGTCCCTTTGATATGATTTGCCTCACTACAAATGACTGATAACTGAGCATATTAACAAGCAAACAACATTGGGTCGAAAATCCTTGTGTTAACTAGTCAATTAAGTCAAACAGTAACTGTACATGTATATCAATGTGACTTTTACAAAAACACTTTATCTGCACAGTTAGTCAACATTTCTTGCAAACAATTGCTCAGTATTCAGGTTGTTTGTTTAGTAAAATTATTTAAGTCAAACTCATCTAAAAAAGTTACATGCAGAATGTCACCAAACCATGAAATATAGACACTAACTTTGTCAGCCAAGTTCGTGACACTGGCTATTTTGCCACTGTATCGACCGCGCAGTACCCAACCAAGACAAAAACCACAACTTATACCAAATAATACACCCACTCCTACATCTGCTTCTAACATTTCTTGATCAGACCTTGTCACCTTGATAATCAGAGTTATTATTAACACTAGTGAAATATTCAATATCATTAGATCATTGAACGATCAATGAGACAATTTCGAATACAATTTCATTAACCAATTTTATCTCTTTCAAAAAGGAATATCTTTAAATAAAAACAATTTACAATTTACAACCATGTTGGTACATTTTCTGGTCCGCTGCAGCCGCTAGTACGCGTGACTGCTTGCTCAGAAATTTGTTGACCGCCATTTTTTTAAATTTACGTTCAAAATATTGAAAAATATAGCTAAAATACACTAAAATACAAGTTAGTGGATGTGTTAAAAGACTAAACTATCATCGATTCTCATTGTCAAATTCCAGACCGATTTAATCAGACATGACATTGCTACTAGAACAAGTAAAGAGAGTAAATGATGCGGGACTATTGTCCAATCTGCGAATTACCGTAAGGGACAAATTCGACTTCCTGTTTATACGTAGAATTCTTATTTAAATAGGTCGTTATTATTTCGCTGATATATCATTGGAAGTTGTTTGATATATCAAAGCTTGCATGATGTTGGTCTTCCTCATTGTAATTCTGGTATTTATGGTACTTTTAGGCTGGACTGGTCTTATCGTCTCTACCACCTTGCAAGTCGAACGATCTACAGGGAATGGCTAATCATTGCATCCTTCTTGTGTATTATGCTGATTCTTTATTTGAAAGTCTAGAGTTCAGGAGAGCTGAGGTTACAAATATAAAATTAACTGATTACAACTTTTTGCACCACCCCCCTCCCGGAAAATTTTGAGAATTGAGTGTATACTGTGGAGTGTCATTATAATATTATTGGCTAGAAAATTGTTGAGGAAGACTGAGTAATAGTGCAATTAATGACTTTGATATACAACAGCCTGAGAATGCTGGCAGCTCTTTTGAAGCACGCCAATGCCCCAATCATCCTTCTAGGAAGATCTACACACCTTTTGTCGGATGAGCATTGATCATCTCTTGAATTGAAGGTTCTTTGGTTGGCTTGTATGTCATTGCAATATATTACACATTCTACATGGAGAAAATTTGTTGTTTTTGATGTCAAATGGAATCACATTTTCCTTATGTAGAAATACTATCAAACTGCCTTGCAATACAAGAAAAATTTAATGAAAAAGAAGTATAAATCAACCTCAGCAATGGTATGCCCATCATTTGTTGAAATTTTTGATAAGAGTATGCAAAACAGTTACCTTTAATTTGGTTTTCAGGTGCTAAAATACACTGCTTATTGTAAACTTTTTTGTTAGGGGAATATGTCTGATGTCGATATTCGTTACAAGATCTATCTGTGTCAAATGAAACTGAAGGACTACAAAAGTGCTCAGAAAACTGTAAGAGGGACTTATCTATTAATTAAATAAGATTCAATCACATGTGGAATCCAAAGTTGAAAATCTTTTTGTGTTAAAATATATCTCAGACTCAATGGCAAAACCAGCTCCGATTATTTAGTCTGCTATGTAATTTTTTTTGTATTCATATGCTGGAACAACAATAGGTATCTAAAGAAAGAAATATTGTTAACGATCTGAAGTTTACTTTGCAGGACTAAAACTTGTGGGCTAGCTTTGCTACTGCTCAGATTACTGATGCCACAGAGATATGGCATGTATATATCCATGGGAGTCGGTTAATAACCTGTGTCTTATCAAATGAACTATAAGAGTCTACATTGAAAACACGATGATTGTTTCGTTTTCTAAGCATTTTATGTTGTTACGTATGTTTCAGCTTGACGACATCCCTCCAAAGCAACGATCACCTCAGATAACAATGTGCTTGGCAAAACTTTACCATAAACTGGGTATTGAAAGGTTTGTAACCCAGTCACCTTAAATTTGTTACCATAACTGCATTTCTTCAACACAAAACAAGAATTCTGCTTTTGAAAGCGTTGTCATTGGTTTTTCATCTTGTGTCACAGTTTCAGATTATCATTTACTTCTTGTTACCTTCATTTGAAAAACTTCATGAAACTAAGAATGTATCGTTTTATATCTTCTAGGCCTGCCATTGCTTGCTATAAAGATGTCTTGAGGTGCAACAAATAGATTTAATATTTTAGATCTTTCAATGGCTGAAAAATATTTTGGATGTAGCTATGTCGCATATTTTTCATTTAAATTTGCGTTCGATCAATTTCGTAGATCGTGTCCTTTAGCTTTGGAAGCTGCAATGGGTCTTCTGCAACTTGGTCAAAACGCCACGGAAGTGACATCCTTAATGTCTGTTTCAATGCCTTCCGTAGGAACCTTCGAATGGTGTGCGATTTTGACATATACCTTTAAGCACGTTAACTGTCCAACCATGTCAAAAATACTTTCACGTTGTTCACTTTCACCAAGGTTGTTGAACTGGCTGAAGGCTTACGCTCTCAAAGCAACATCGAAATTCACAAGTACGTATATGTTTGATAATAACCTCTTTGTTGCTTGGTTCTAAAATTAATGTGAAAATAAAATTCTCCTCTTTTCAATGTATAACGTTACCACGGGATCATATAACTGTATGTTCATGCGATGGATGTTAAAGCCTACGCTAGGAAACTTTGCAGTATTGTTATGTGAAGAGCGATTATTATGAGAAAGATAATCAGCACACAACATTTTTCGGGATCTTCGATCTGTTATTTTCGACGCAGCTGAAAATTTGTGCGAGTTTCCCTCCCTAGCACTAAAGACAGGGGTATCGAAGTAAATCTAAAGTCAATTATTAAATTGAAACGTTTGACAAAATCGTTGAGTATAAGCCTCGAAAAAGCCATCAAACTTTGCGTTATGTGCTTATCTTTTTTTCCACGTAAAGTATATACTCCATTTAATTCCTGATAAATGATCAACGATGTCTAAAGTAGAATTTGTAGCAAAACATAATCAAGATGAGAGCGTGTTGAAACTAATATGTATTAAAATAGCAAAGTTCAATTTTTCAATGCAACTCTGTAGCTACTATCATTGGATAATGGGATCGCTAGTAGTTTCTATCAAGAATGACAGTGCAAGAGTGCAGTTGATAAGCTAATAGTTTGTTTTTTTGTCAGTTTATTCAAAATTTTATTTTTGTCGATTTTGTATCCAAAATTAATTAAAATTTCGCAGTGTAAGGGTTGAAAGTGGAGCTCAACTTTAACCATACAAATAGCTTGGCTTATGAAAGTAATGAAACATATGATCAATTCAAATAACCAGTAAACGACGGTGTTTTTTTGAATCTTAGCACAAACTTTGGATCGCCAGTTATATGTTTTCCATTTGCTTCGGATTTTTTTTCAAAATGCTACTTTCCCTACATGAACAAGTACAATCGACTGTCATTTTGTATTTTCGTTTAGAGGCTGCACAGCAGCTGAAAACACTCGAGTCTCAGGTAGTAAAATACCTCTCTTTAATTTCAGGCATTTCGTTTTTGTTGAGAAATTATGTTTACCTTATTTCAAAAGTGATAATTTTTGCGAAGAATGAGTTTTGTTTGTTTTTGGTGATGTATGCTGTGTGAGGTGTTTATTTATTCTCTCATGCAGCTAGCTTTTTAACATTTTTCTACAGCATCTTCGAGACAATGTCGATGTGCTCTGTCTGTTGGCTGAATGTCAATGGCAGTCGGGAGATTTGAACAATGCGAAGACTGTTTATAATAGGGTTCGTAAATGAAGATTTATTATGGACTGAATATTTAATATGCAGGTAATTGACCAATCACAGGGCTTGTATGAGTGAAGAATTCCAAAAATACAAAGCATTCGTAAGGGAAGAATTTTATAATGAGTTAAGTTACTTACGTTTATAAAGTGAAGTTACGTAGGTATACGTTAAGCAATTTGGAGGTACATAAAATTACGTTATGTTACCCCGCCATTCACGATGATTGTGTATCAATAGTATATGCATCTCCCAAAGGACAGGGGGGTATGGTTGTCTTACAGATCAAATTGAATTAGTAAACAGTATTAGCGATTTCGAAGTGTCTTTATCCTCACAGAAGTTCATTTAAGGTGCGTTCATTGGATGAGAAGTGTTTACAAGGAATGGATCTCTACGCCAGTCTTCTTGCTCAAAACGGTGAAAAACAAAATGTTGAAAGGTTTGTGCTGAAAGGCTTGTAATAGAGGCTTGCTTGTTCTATGAGTTTAGCCCATTTCATATAAGTATTGTCATTTTTATCGTGTTTTAGTTTGGCCGAGGAACTTATAGGAGTAAGTGAGGATCGACCCGAACCTTGGATTGCCATGGCGCATTCGTCTTCTGTTGCAAATAAAAAGACCCGGGCTATCTATTTCGCCCAAAAGGTTTCCATCTCTATTTTTAAAGTATACTCAATTTTCAACGAATTTACATCATTTACTTTTTATGTGCATGTGGTAGGGACCAGGAGAAAGGCACAGAATACGCTTGAATTTGAGGGAATGGGGTTGAAATTTACGTGCTTTTACAACTGCAACGATGTACTATAGTAAAAATCCCTGCATTTGTAAAATATTGCGGACAAATCTTACTCGAAGTGTTTTAATGTATCAATATCTTACTAAGGACAATTCTGAAAAAGGATTCATCAACTATATGTCACTGGAAATTCCTACGTACTAAAAAAAAGAAAATCCGCCCTATCTTAAATTGAAGAGAAAGTTTTTTTCAAACATACACATTTATTTTATAGGCACATAACATGGACAATCAAAACATACAGGCATTACTTACAAAAGGTGAGGAGAATCTTTCTACAACACCGTACTGTTATATTTCAACTATTTGTTTTCAAAACTTACATTCAATGACAGATATCTACCAACTCCAAACTGACATTCAATGACAAATATCTACCAACTCCAAACTTACATTCAATGACAGATATCTACCAACTCCAAACTTACATTCAATGACAGATATCTACCAACTTCAAACTTACATTCAATGGCAGATATCTACCAACTCCAAACTTACATTCAATGACAGATATATACCAACTCCAAACTTACATTCAATGATAGATATCTACCAACTCCAAACTTACATTCAATGGCAGATATCTACCAACTCCAAACGTTCATTCAATGACAGATATTTACCGAATTTCTTTCATATTCTGTTGTTAGGTTCCCTACTTTCGTCAGTGAAACGAAAGAATGAGGCGATCGACCACTACCGTGAAGTCACCCGACTTTCTCCAAATAATTACGAAGGAAATAAAGGTCGGTCTCACATTCAAAGCAAATTTAATTTTTCTTGCCAAATTCTGAGTGATTGAATCAACTTTTTTGTTTTTCATTTTAAGGTCTTATTGAATGTTATCTTGCGAGCAATCGACACAAGGAAGCCTTAGTGATTGCAAAAAATGCACATAAATGTCTGGGAACAAACCCTCGAACCTTGCTGGTGAGTAGAAAATATGGAATTATGCACGTACGTGGAATTGCATTGCCATTTTCTAATTTTTATATGTAATGGGTGGCGATTGACTGAATTCCACGAAAATTGCACTTTGTTCTGCTTGTTTATGCAGCTTTTAGCAATGGTCTTGTCGAAGGAAAGTCAAACTCAAGAAAAGGTATTTCATTTACTGCTTTGGGAAATTCAGATTTCATGCTGCTATAATTGGTGATTTCGTGAATAATGTGTGATTTTTCTTTCAGGCGAAACAGATGCTGGAGAAAGCCATCGCTCAGGATCCAATGTTTGCTGATGCTGTATATGATTTGGCCGAGATGCTAACGAAAGAACAAAATCACGAAGGAGCTGTGGAATTGTAAGAATCATGTTGAATGTTGATGAGTCTGGTGGAACTTGTTTAAGTACATTTCCAGTGGCTTCTGCTTCTGCAGGTCTCTCTTTTACTTAGAGAATGAAATATAACGAGTTTCAGTTTAGTGTGTGTAACAGGAATGAGAAAATTTCAATAACACATGCATTGCTAGAGTTCTTACCTGCAAAATGTTCCATTGTAATAAGCGTCATTTTTGTCGTCATTTTTTGTCCTTTTTTAATCATTTCAAAAGCTTGAAATGATAGACTAGCAAAATTCAGTTATCATTGAAGCTCTTGACGAACAATAATTGTTCAATTCGTTGCTATTTTGCGTTCAATCGTATAGATTAAGAAAACATTTAACGCACATCAAGAGTGCAAACCTTCACATACTTCTGGGTGATAATCTCGCATCTCTGAACGAGTATCAAGAAGCGTTGGATCAATACAGCATCGGGATAAGGTAAAATATAGCGAAGTTTCTATAAGAAATAATTTAATGGCCGCTGAATAAAGACACACAAGCCCTTAATCTTTTCTGAAAATGAAAATCAATCTTACTCGTGATACAAATTGCATATGAGAGCTGTGCAGTTCCAGCAATTTATCCCGGTTTCTATTTTTTGGAAGTAAAAAACCTCGATTAAATTGGTTCTGTTTTGGTTCTTTTTTGATATATTTTGGTGACCATTGTGCAATGCGACGCCATAGTTTTGGCCGTTTGAAAATAAACATTTTGAGAGTGAAAGGAAATACGTAAAAACTGTTTGCCAAAGTCAACCTTCATTTTAAAAAGGCAAAATTTCTTTGGTACTTTCAAAACTTATGAGATATATCATTTGGAAAAGCTGTGTAAAACTGCAAAACGTCGCTTTCTTGTTGTTATCATTGTTTTATGAACTTTTTGTCTGTTCAGTATGTGTCCCGGACACAGTCGTGCCATTGCCGGAATACACCGTGTGGAAAGTCTTACTGCCGGCACGGTCCGAGATAGTCCCGATGATTTGGCTGCTTTGGATGAGCGAAATATGATTGCGGAAAGCTCTGAGGTATAATTATGAGCAAACTGTGCATCTGTTTATTTTTCTTCATCTACATAAAACATGGTGACATGTGTCTTAACACGGTGATAACACAACATTGCAATAACTCCTGAAGTTTGAACAAACGGTTGGTTGACATGTATATATGTATATTTATCCGAAAATTGATTTACAATTGTTTTGTTGCTACTTTAAGTTTCATGCTTAGCGCAATCATGAATTTAGAAACAAAGGAATTGCGAAGTATTTTTAAATAAATACTACTTTGCTCTATGTATAGGTATTCGGCACTCTTTTCTTTCGTTACTCTCTCTGTTTATGGATTGCCATGGATTGATATGAAAAAACAACATAAGTTCATAGAATTTTCTAAGACTCAGAACTCTTCAAAGCCTTTTTACATATTTCCCTATCTTATTCCGATAAAGTTAAAGGCCTAAAACATTGTTTGTATTATAGGAAAATTCGGACGATGATGACTGGGAAGTAATGAATCGCCGTGAAGTGGTGAGAATTGAACATTGAACTGAATATAACTGGATGGTTATTTTCTGTCTAAATTTGAAGCTAGCTATTTAATAAGTTGCAATCCTCAAACGCATTGCTAAAAGAAGGTTCATTACGAAAAGCATGTTTTCCGTTATGGTCGCCCTCCAGTTATATATTCAACTCAATTGAATTGAGCACGTAGCATCAATATCGCATCTTGCAATGCATCATGCTAAACATGAAGTACAATTTACAGTGACAGTTTAACTGCGGGAGAAATCTAATTAAAAGTTAAAGCTGCTTATTTTTGCCTTACATTCTGTGCTATTTTTATGCCCTAATCCATGGTCGATGCATTAATGAAGATGTTTTAATTATGATCGTTTTTTATAGTGGTTTTGAACACGACGTTGCGTGACTTTCTGACGATGTATTAAACAAGTAAGTTAGTTGATTTTTTGACACCATGCTTTTGACCATGTGTAAATACTGTATATTTGCTTAGTATGAGCATCATAAATTTAAGGTTCAAGGAAGTTCAGTGTAGCTTTTTCATTTCTCGGTTAAGAATAATTTCCGTACATCTGAATATATGATGTACACAGTCCTCCGTAACTGAAATATTCAATTCGGTGCATATATCCTAATCTCCCTGCAGAGGGCAGCTGAATAAATACAGTAGGTTGAACCGCTTTTAACATAAGTAAACATCTTAAATTTTGACGGTCGCGAACATTCGGTACGTTTAAACCTGCTACTTGTTGGCGGTCGCGAATTAATGTGCAGCTGAAAATGATGTATATAGTGAATAATTTATGATTGGTTGTAGCACTTAAACCGTAGCAACGCGATGCTTTCATTGCGGCAAATGCTATTGTAGCTGTATCACTGGCACACGTAGCTATACTACTGCGAAATTTAAAGCACTTTAAAGAGACCGAATAATCGAGGTCTTGTTTTTCGAGCGAGTGATTGAAAGCATTGCAAGGAGTATTTGTCTCGAGAGCAATTTCATCACTGAAGGCAGGAAAGCGTGTGTTTTGTTCTTGAATGAATTTACTCAACAGCTTTTTGCTTCAACATTAGAAGATGGCGATTGAAGAAGATTGGTTGATTTCTCTCTCGGTTATTTACGGTTTGGGAGCAGTTGCCTCACTATGGTTGGCGTTGTTATCTCCCATGATTTTGGATTATTGGGACAAACCTCGCGGTCAAAAGAAGAAAGGCGAACGTGACTGGGCGACCGTGTTTCTCATATTTCTCATCTTTCAACCATTTACGTTTACTGGTTGTGCCATCGGCATTTGGTGGATCAACGCTCTGGCCTATATACCTCCTGCTCACCTAGTGTGTACCGTATTATCTTTCCTAGCCATTGATTTCTTCAATGACGACAATTCAAATACATATCGAGTCTTGTGATGACGAAATGTTATATGTGTAGTAACCGTTTGAAAGCACATATATGAAACTTACCATGATTTAAGTTCGGATTTAACAAGCAGGAACATCAAACATTTCAAGTTTTACCTCGTTTATACACACAGTCTTAAGTTACTTTTTGCGTTATTTGATGTGTGGTTGGATGTTCAATGTGAATTATTTTCGATTTGAGATAATGTTCGATCAGTTACAACTCGATTCGGGTGTTCTTGTTTGAGATCATCACATTTCAATAAGCTCGATAAGGCAGTATATGAACAACGATATGAAAACGGATAGGCTTGGCTTAGATTTTCGTTTTTCGTTGAGCAGTCAGCCATATCACTTTATCCACGGGCATTTCGAAAATTGTGTAAAATGTTTTCAAAGCATATTAGAACGATAAAAAAACAGCGTGTTGTTTGGAAATGTATTTATTTGATTAATGTTCTATCTTGTATAACTGACTGTACAGAAAATATACATCCAGTAAAATCTTCGAACATTGCAATAATACATTTTGATGATTTTACATACATATAGCTGTAATTATAATGGTAATTACATAAACTTAAACATTAAACTATACACGAAACCGTTTTTACAGTGGTTTATTTGTTTATCTAAGAATATGATTGCCATGTTGGTGACAACATTTGAGGGCGCAAATCCGTCTTCATGAAATATTCTCTACGCACCTGTATGTGTGTATATCAAATGCGGCTATGTTTTATGAATATTTTCCTGACTTTCATTACATGTAAGTGATAAAATATTAATAAAAGAAATTTTCAGTCATGGCCAATGAAACATCTTCAAGTCTACTTACACGTATTTCTATTCTTAATCGAAAAGTTGAATATAGTATTTTCAATAGTATTTTATGTAGATTTAAGAAATGACGTATGTGGAACTGATAAGTAAATTGATCACTAAGGTATTATTGCTAAGGGGTGAAAAGATATATCTTCTTCCTCTTGTTTCATCGCTCCCACCTCCCGCTTCCACTTTCCCTTATAGCACAGATTTGCGCCCTCGTTGAATAGACGACATTCACATTATTAAAATCAATCAACAATTACTGAGACTTTGCTACATGAAAATATTTTTTAATTCATATCGACTTGACTTTTTTCTGAAAAACACATTCTTTGTCTTCGCAAATCAGTCCTCGACACTTTTTACAGTCTTTATCAGACGTGCATTTTTTCTTGAAAACTTTAGGGCACTAAACATAAGTGGATCAAAAATCACTGAAATGAACTAATTTCATGTTGGTTATTTTTAAGGACCAAGTTCTCTGTTTCTTAAATATATTCGTTGTCTCTCTTTCCTAAGATATTCATGTTCTCTCTTTCCTATGATATTCATATTCTCTCTCTCTTTCCTAAGATATTCGTTGTCTCTCTTTCCTAAGATATTCATGTTCTCTCTTTCCTAAGATATTCATGTTCTCTCTTTCCTAAGATATTCATGTTTTCTGTTTCCTAAGATATTCATGTTTTCTGTTTCCTAAGATATTCATGTCTCTCTTTCTTAAGATATTCGTGTTCCATCTTTCCTAAGATATTCATGTTCTCTTTTCCCTAAGATATTCATGTTCTCTCTTTCCTAAGATATTCATGTTTTCTCTTTCCTAAGATATTCATGTTCTCTCTTTTCTAAGATATTCATGTTCTATCTTTCCTAAGATATTCATGTCTCTCTTTCTTAAGATATTCATGTCTCTCTTTTCTAAGATATTCATGTTCTCATTTTCCTAAGATATTCATGTTCTATCTTTCCTAAGATATTCATGTTCTATCTTTCCTAAGATATTCATGTCTCTTATTTCTAAGATATTCATGTTCTCTCTTTCCTAAGATATTCATGTTCTCTCTCCCTTAGATATTCGTGTTCTGTCTTTCTTAAGATGTTTCATGTTCTGTGTTTCTTAAGGTGTCGCCTGTTCTCTATTTCATAGGAATTTTTCTTTCTCTAAGGTATTCATGTTTATAGTTGAACATATTCTATAAAATATATCTTTTTCAAAGCCTTACCCTTATCTTTGACATGATGTATGCAATAGTTATTCGACCACATTGTTTCTTGTGGTTGCAGATCAGTTTTACTGGATAGTTACACTTGCATTCATCATGTTTAAAACATTTCTGGTTGTACACTTTAGGACAATGTTTCATCTATGACAAAACAAATATAAACATACATTAGAAGCACGTCTTCACTGTTTAATCCAACAATGCAACTCGTTCTCACAAACACATTTTTCTAATACGAGCAATTGTATTGACCTCGCGTCGTTGTATTACTGTAGTGTCTGATGAAGCTAATAACATACGCGTTTTATCACTCTTGGTGCGATTTCGAAAATAGAAAAATAAACGCGCTTGGGTGATTAGGATTGTGTAAAAACTAAATGGAAAGACTTGTTTTATAACAATAATTTCTTCATGAGCGTGACTAGTATTACAATATAATTTCTTTGTGTTTTTTGTGAAATAAAATTTAAAAATGCACATGCACATAGGTATACTTGATGAAGGGGGTAATTTGTGATATTAAGTTACGGAAAGCTCATTGGAGTGTGTCTTGCCTAACTGCTTTCTAAAATTCTAGAAATTTCTTTAATATCTTTCTTCAGGAAACTCTAAAATTAAATATCTGCGTAACATTTTTTTGTCTTGGATTAACGTAAGATTGTAATTTGCTATGAAACTATACATTCCAGATGATAGAGTGATTTGGATTTGACAAAATAGAAATGCGCGAACAGGACTTTTCTTACCAACTGCTTTGGGCTGGCGAATTTTCTTCTTGTTGTGACATATGCAAACGCGACGAGAATAATCAGTACTGAGAATATTCGTGAAGTTGCCATTTCTTTCTCCTACGATTGTCTATCCTAAAATATTTAAAATTATAGTTGCGAGTGTCAATTTTACAACATTTTCGTTTTCGCTGGTGTATTTACTACCACCGAGGTTAAAATATCCAAATGCTCGACTACTTGGATTACATACTCAAACGTTGCCTTGTGCATGTAAAGACATAGACAACATATTGTACCTTCACATCATCTTATGTTTCGAACACGTTCAACAAATGCTAAACTCAACGTTAAAACTTGCCTAAGAATTTAAGAAACATAGAAATACACTCTGTGAAGAATGTTCTCGTCAAGTCGAATTATTCCTGAATTCTGCACGAGTTTATGTATTTAAGATGCTTCAAGTACACTAAATGATTTGCTTATTTGTGATTTTCATATGATTCTTTTCCGTGTGTATTGAATTATTAGTAGAACAATGCTTGCTAACCGAGCAAATAGAAACGAATCCCAGCGGATAGCCCAATTATTGTCCACATTTATTGGTTATTCGCTTGTGTATATGTTTATACAATAAGCCGTTTTCAAGCTTCTTCGAGATGTTGTTGCTCATCAACTTAGAAAGGGTTTTGAACATAGCGTATGTTGTACTGCCTTTCAATCTTATGAAAAAAATATATTGTCCTGCAGGTCATTTAAAAAGCAATTTTTAACTACGTCTGATTTAAATTGGCTGCATGAAAAATTAATGTTCAAATGTAATTGAAATGAAATTCGTGATTATTTACCCAATATCAATTTTTAGCGCAACACCTACCTGTAATTAAGAATTAAACATTATCTGGCCTAATTTTCCAAGGCCAACAAATGACAAAGAATCTAAATTCACATGTGTTGACCACTGTCATAAAGACAACTTCATTTGTTCTTCATAGTTTTGAAATATTCTAGAGCATTGTGCGCATTGACTTTAGGAGTGTTTGGAGAATTGCACATCGCTTCTGAATAGAGCCTCTTGATGACATTTTTTGTT
This sequence comes from Xenia sp. Carnegie-2017, assembly GCF_021976095.1. Classification (NCBI taxonomy): domain Eukaryota; kingdom Metazoa; phylum Cnidaria; class Anthozoa; order Malacalcyonacea; family Xeniidae; genus Xenia; species Xenia sp. Carnegie-2017. The sequence continues at coordinate 9,453,486 of NW_025813447.1, read as the reverse complement.
TTACATTTTTTTGAGGAGGAAAACTTATTAAATAGTATTAAAAGATTATGAGTGACGCTACGTACGTTTTGACCTTCACGAATTTTCGAGGCCCTTGTTGAAATCCCTTAGACAAAATCCTTGGATGCCCTGTGTTGACTGATAGTGTCCAATTGATAAAATATTACATAAAGAACATTAAAATCGAGTTAATCAACAAAAACTGCTTGGAAAACTTCATTTAGGGTTGTTCCAATTCTTGTTTTTTTATAATGAAAATGAAAAACGTGTCTTTTCCGTATTTTTTTTTTATTTGCTCTGTGCGTTTTCACAAATTGTTATGATTCGTTGTGATTCCTTTACCTCATTGACATACCTTGAAACAATAAACGCTTTACTTCTATCCTGGTAAACTCAATGTTCTCTTCAAGGAAGCTCTTGTACATTGATAGCGAGATTCGTTGATGCCCCGGCTTTTATACGCCCTGCTTCGACTACAACGGAAATTATGACAAATTATTGTTTTCTATATTGGAGGTATTACATGGCTCCATGCACAATATAGCTGAGGGGATTCATGGATCAGGGATGTCTGATCACCTACCCCAGTCCTATCCACGGATGTCTGATCACCAACCCCTCTTCCTTCTCTTCCCATTTGCGCGACTATTCTGGAATACTCTATTTGATCTGACCAAATTGCTAAAATGTAATTTTGTGTATTTGCGTGCAGGTAGAACATTTAAAAGTATCACGCCTGTATTCTAAAACCTCACTCACACTCACTGAGAGGGGCTTCGAAATCACCCCATAACTATTCGAAGACCGTATTTTTATCCTATTGATTTCTTGATTTGAAAAATATTCGTGAGCATCTTGTCATTGATGGAGAAATGAGTTTGCTATTGATTAGTGAGAGCAAGATTTCTGTGTAGCACTTAGCGAATGTGAGTGAGAGATACAAAAAATAACACGACAAATTTTTCTCCTTGGGGTTTTTTTCATATTTGTTTTTTTCTGTTGAATCTAATAAGCTAAGCTCGAAATTAAGGCGTACTAAATTTCATCTGCGTAAATATTCAAGTGGCAGGGTCTGAACTCTAGTACAAAAAGTATAAAGTGAAACTGTGTGGGCGTATGGAAATACTTTATGGTGTTCTTAGCCTTGTTGATAACCGACTTAGGCTAGGTTTCCCTAGTTGTTTCATGCTTTGCATATCTTCACGAATTTTGTTAATAGAACAGTGTGCCTGTTTTGCCAAACGTCCATTTGCAAATGTTTTTTCCTCTTACGATAGTCAATGTTTTGTTGGGAGTTTAATTGAATATTTGATGAAAACTCGTGCAATTTATTCCCCTCTATCCTTATTCACTTTACTTTCATCAACCCATTTGTGAAATAAATAGATGTTAGTGTAAGACAGATAAATGAAAATTAGCTGTAAAATAATAAAGAGAGTTATTCATAATTCATTTTCTCTAATTTGTTTTAACGTAAGACAAGTATTTCAGTTGACAGGTATTTCACTGTCAACTCGAGGATATCCAATTAAGTGACACTGTCTGCGCTTTTTTAATTCTATCTAGTCAACACTTCAATAACTAGATAAATTAGGCTATTGTTGTGACCGAGGTTTAAGGCCAATATGAAAGATTTTATGATTTTTTTTCACGTTAAACGCGATAGCTAAGACAAAAGACCCTAATTTTGACAGTCACCTAGGATGTTACACGACAAGTAAAATTGCCAGTAAGTTTAACATCTCGTGATTCACATTTGTCTATCATGAATTTCTCGTAAAAAGCCCAGTCTTTTCAGAAGACTAGGTTTCGTCCATTAAACTTGGCTCAAAAGTACTATTGTGAAATGTTAATTGCATATCATAATCCCGTCTTGCAGGTTAGCCAAAATACTTTCAGCCACCTTGCATTGAAAACATCAAGCGATGCTCGCAGCTGCAAAAAATTTTAGTAATTTCTAATGAAACTAGGAATGAAAACAGACTCTTCCTTTGCTGGGGTGCAAATCTTCGGAAGATTTGTTTTTATGGAAAACAACTTGTTCCGATTCACAGGAAACGTTTTCAAAAACCATTATCGTATTTTGAAATATTCGTGTTGGATAAATAGGAAATTTGTATAAATCCCCATTGTTAAATATAATGCCACATTTTTATTGGTTTTTTGAAAAATTTCCTGTGTTCATAATTAATTATTGTGCTAAATTCACGACTAGGAAATCGCATTCTGTCAAAGTCCCAAAGTATTCGTTCGTATAAATATTAAGCGCCCGATTTCTGCGGGTTTTTTTGGGTGTGGGGAAGGAATGGTATGCTTTTGGTACTTGAATAAGCAAGTATTGCCTACTCCTCTAGATTTCTCTAGACGAACTGGTAAAAGTAACGCTTAATTATTGTCAAAATCGTTGACGTTAATTTGCGTTTGTACGACTCGAACCACGCCCAAAATTTTATTTGAAACAAAGGTTTACAATGAAGGGCATTGACAATTTGACGTTAGGAATTTGTGGACGATAATCTATAAGAATCTTGTGTCTGTAACATGCTCTGAGAGACATAATCCTTTTAAATCAAAGATGGATTCGTAAATCCTCTCGAAAGCAACAAAAAATAAACACGCGTTGTATCTTTGAAGGAATTTTTTATTTCGAGTTCAATTTTAGAAAATCATTTCGTGAGGATATTGTCCCTTTCTCAACGAAAACAGCGTCTTCAGGTATTTTTTTAAATAAGCCTCGTTCGATATCAATGGAACGAGTTGTTCATCGACCTCCTTTTGATCTTCTTTGCGTTCCTCGCTCACCGTTCGTTCCTACAAGAAAGCATTTTATTAAGTAACAAAACTGTACATAAAAAACGTCTTTTGTTTTGTTAGAAACGAAGGGGCAATGACACTAAGAAGGTAAAAAACTACCTAAAATACTGACTAGCACAACATGTTTATCGTAGACGGTGATGAATGTGGAAAAAGAAACTGTTTTAAGTTTTAAGACACGAGAGAGAGCCCAATCGTTAATCTTATTCTACATGTTATGCGACTTTGCAATAATAGTACATTTGTTCTAGTTATTAATCGTCATAATTGCTTTCATTACTCCTTGTGCCTCTCATGTTTCGCTTTAGTAAATGCTAATGACCGAAGTTTATTCTAGACGTCATGTTTATCTCTTGAACCACGCGAAATCTGAATTTAGATGATTGACGTATTTACTACGATGACATTTTTTGGTTTGCATGACTCGTCAAGGGCCTAAGCCTGTCTATGACACCTACTTCAACAAAGTATGTCAAATAAATGGATTGTAAGGTAACACAAGACTACATTGACGGAAGAATTAGGACATTTTGCATTTTTTGAGTTTTTTAATCTGCTCTTTCTTTTGACTTTAAATAAATAAATGAAAAAATGTTGTTTTAAGAGACAAAGTTTGTACATCAATAGTGCCTTATGAACATTCTGTTACACTTAGACCAGATGTTTTGTCTAGATAAATAGTGTATAATCCGATGGATGAAGAAGTACATTCCCTCAAATAAATGAGAACAAACCTCTGTTGTTTCTTCAAACATATCATCAGTACTTTTTCGCTGCTTCTTTTCACGTTTAAAGTAGTCGTCTGTTAAACGCTCTGGAAGTTTCACAGCACTGATATCAATTTTTGTTTTTGTGGCAATGACATACGACTGTGGCACTCGTCGTAGTGGCACACCATTCATTTTGTAAGGACCTGTGACAAGCAGTAGACCACCCTCCAGTTGCTTCAAGAAAATAACCCTCTGAAATTATAAATTATAAAGTCAGAGAAGAGAAATGCCATTAAATGCAACAGACTAAATTTTTCAACTGTAGCATTATACAATATCAAATTATTAGTACATTATTGTAATATCATTTATATGACTCAAAAGCTTGCATCAATAAAGTCCATTTTACAAAATTGTGCTGTTACATTTTGTGGCGGCAGAATCTACGGCAGAGGACTTATAAAAACAACTCTTTACTATATCCGAGGGCTTTGATAGAACATTGGCCCTAAATCACAAATGAACAGCAAAGTAACTTCCAACATAATTCAATGATCCAAAAAGGACATACTTTGCCCTGGTGTCGACCAGCCAAGAGGATCACTACAGTACCAGGAGTCAATGAGCTTCTCAATTTTGTTGGCTTAGCCTTCTTGCGATTGGCTAATTTCCTTGGTGTATCTTCGGTAGGATAAAAACGAGGCTATAGCACAAGAAAATTAAGGTTAGACAAAGATGCATCTGACATATAGATGACTTAATAAGTTGGTTTATAAAGACGAAAACTTACCTCTCTTTGAATGGGAACAGTTCGTGTGTTTCCATTCTTGTCACCACCAATTTCTTTAATCTTTGTTGTTACAATTTCCATTGATTCCTTCTTTGTGCCCACCTTCTTTCGTTTATATAAAGCACGCTTTTTAAACATTGCAGATCGGCTGTATTTGCCAATACCCCTTGTGAGTGGCACATTTCTTGATTTGGCCATCTAAATGCATTGAACATAATTAATAATGTATGTTCCATGTCCCATGTGTATTAATTTGAAACCTGAATTTTAATTTAATCAAAATTCTTGGACATGTAACTATTCTACTAAAAAGGGAAAATCAAAAAAAAAAATTTTCGTAGAACTTTAGTCTTTGCAAATGATCATAAATTATGTTTCTTTGTGTTTTCACTCCAACGCCAGATATTATTTATTATTTAAAGTTAGATCTCCAGAAAATGAAGCTTCATTCAAGGATTGATGGAAAGTGCATGGAGGTGTACTTTAAAGGAAAGTGTATGCAAGATTTTTTTAAAATGAGACGTTTCTGTAAGATAATTCTTAAATAACCTAACGTTGTCGATGAGAACTAAATTGATAAAGTCACATTCATTTGCCATTTTGCTCGCAAAATTACAGTGTTTCCGTACGAAAGTTAATGACATGATAGAAAATATTTTGGAAAGTATTTAATGAAGTCAAAATCAAAAGAAATGTTTTTCTGACTCAAGATTATGAAGGATTTCACTTCAACATTTGTGGCTCACCTTTTATACGATGTGAAGTGTCCTAGAAGAGAATGATGTAATGCGCCAGCGATGTGTACATAGTTGTGGTCAGCTCTCATGGCGTAGTTGATCATTGATGTTATTTTAATATAAGCATTTTGAATAATTTCATATCAACTGTCAACTCTTGCACTTGTAATGTGAATATCCTTGACAGAATGTCTTCGTTTGTGAAGGAGCATTTGTTTAGGATTGGAAAATTTCTTGCTTGGGTATCGTCAACACAATATAAAAAAAATCTTCTGGGATTTTCAATGCTGTATGCAAAAGGAAAATTTTCCAATGGGGATTTTATGGCCGAACCTGTTACACCTTTAGGAAAAATAGAGAAAGAAAGCAAAGACATGCGAACGAGAATGGAATTGATGATTATGGAGCTACAGAGAAAGTTCTGTGATGAGCTAACGAGGCTTGATGGTTCTGCTTTCAAGGTTGATCGCTGGGAGCGAAAAGCTGGTGGAGGCGGGATAACTTGTATAATTCAGGATGGTGAGACCTTGGAATTATGAATAAGATTCTTTTATTAGCCCTACCCAATGATGCGACCTACCGTAGGAAATTTGCAGTTTATTAAAGAGAACTTTGTCCATTTTTAAATTCATCTTTTTCCTCAAGTGCTTTCTTTTCTCGGAAAACTAAAGTTCATATTACCCGTACATTTGAAAAAGGAAATTGGTTATATAACGCATGTATTTAGGATGTATCTTACATCGTTCTTTTAATTTTTTTGTTGGATTTTTGACCTTAACAATTTTTTTTTTCTGTAATACTTAACAATCAATCATGGGGACAGAAAGAATCACCGAAATTGTCGAAACATCAGTCAACAACAACAAAAACAGTCCTTCTCAGGACTATACCAACCTGGACGATCTACATTTACAAACATGTAAAGAAAGAATCACCATTACTTGCTTGTCATTTCAGATAGATTCATGAAAACTCTGCCTTTTTGTTTGCCAAAATTATCTTTATTTTTGTTCAAGGAGAAGTATTTGAAAAAGCTGGTGTAAATATCTCAGTTGTTCATGGCAAGCTTCCAAAAGCAGCCATAGAACAAATGAAACAAAGGAACCAATTGAAAGGTATCAAAGACAACGATTCTTTGCCATTCTTTGCCACTGGAATAAGTTCGGTTATCCATCCACGGAATCCAATGGTCCCCACAATTCATTTCAACTATCGTTACTTCGAGGTGCAGGACAAGGATGGTAACAAATCATGGTGGTTTGGAGGTGGCACAGATTTAACACCTTATTACCTTGACATAGAGGTAAAGTGCAAGCTTGGATGGCTTCACTTGTTTTCATTCATGAGAAAATAACCTTTTGCTCTTGTACCAGGATGTGAAGCACTTTCACCAAACATTGAAGGCTGCCTGTGACAAACACGATAGCAGTTACTACTTAAGGTTCAAAAAATGGTGTGACGATTACTTTTTCATAAAATTTAGAGGTATGTTTTATGAATCTTTTATTCAATGCTGACTACCGTGATCTTTCCTGAAGATAATTTTCGACATCTTGAACAATAAAATCAGTGACTGACACTTGACAAAATATTGAGGGGTGATGGGCAAAATGCATGAAATGATAATCTGAAATGTTGCTGGAACAATGATGCTCAACTACTTATTAAAATAAGTCAAATTTAAATGAATAGCTTTTGTCCAAACTTTTGATCATGAAAGATATGTAAACATACAATATATTTTCTAGATTGCAACAAATACAACTGTAATATTCCCATGTTAGATAATATGCAAAATTAATTCAACCCCCAACATCAAAGCATTCTTTGACAAGTTTTTTTTTGGCAAAAACACTTGTCCTTGACGAGTTTTATTTGCTTTTTCAGTTCAAAAGATTAAGTAAATTAATGTTGGGGTTTGGATTAGTGATCAATTATATCATTTACGTCTCTTACTTGATTCACTACATGTGAATATATTACCAGTGCAACCTTGAAGTTTCCAGCGCTTTCCAAATGTACATCATATCCAGCAGAAAGTGCTGTGGGCTTGGTTCAAAGTTCGAAACATAGTGGAAACGTTACTTTAAAAACATGCTATCTTGAATAAATGAAAAGGAAGGCAAATAAAACAAACAGTGTGTCAATAATGTCATATTTGGCTAAAGATGGTTAAAAATGTTTTCTTTGAAAAAATATAGGGGACGACCGCCCCCCTCTAGCCACTCCTACTATCCACCACAGGGTAAAATTAACATTTTTCAGCATTTCGAGTTAATGGCCTTCGTCAGGATATTTATATTTGATATTATCTTTTGGGATTTGCTAAAGATGTGAGAAATAATATTTTTATCTTTAAGGCTGTCAAAGTCAACCCTTGTGCAGGTTGTTGCAAGTCAACCCTTGTGCAGGCTGTTGCCAGTCAACCCTTGTGCAGGTTGTTGCAAGTCAACCCTTGTGCAGGTTGTTGCAAGTCAACTCTTGTGTAGGGTGTTGCAAGTCAACACTCGGGCAAGGTGTTGCAAGTCAACCCTTGTGCAGGGTGTTGCAAGTCAACACTTGGGCAAGGTGTTGCAAGTCAACCCTTGTGCAGGGTGTTGCAAGGCAACACTTGGGCAACGTGTTGCAAGTCAGTGCTTCTGCAGGTTGTTGCAAGTCAACACTTGGGCAACGTGTTGCAAGTCAGTGCTTGTGCAGGTTGTTGCAAGTCAACACTTGGGCAACGTGTTACAAGTCAGTGCTTGTGCAGGTTGTTGCAAGTCAACACTTGGGCAACGTGTTGCAAGTCAGTGCTTGTGCAGGTTGTTGCAAGTCAACACTTGGGCAACGTGTTGCAAGTCAATGCTTATACAGGTTGTTGCAAGTCAATGCTTAGGCAGGTTGTTGCAAGTCAACGCTTGCGCAGGCTGTTGCAAGTCAACGCTTGGGCAAGCTGTGAAGATTGATTTTACAATAAAGGTTAACGGACCAACTACATTATTTGTGACATTACATTTGGTTGCTCATTCTTCCCATACTTCTCAGGGAATGAAGAGAACATGAAGGAGTTTTAGTGTATGTAGTTAAAACTTATATTTCATGATTATGCAGCATGTTGCCATAAAAGATTACCTTTATTTTTTGCAATGTTTGCTGCGTAATTACAGGTGAAAGACGTGGTGTTGGTGGTATTTTTTTCGATGACGTCGATCAACCTTCACAGGAAGGAGCATTCCAGTTTGTGAAAAGTTGCGCTCAGGCAGTTATACCATCGTATATTCCCATCGTCGAAAAACATATGAACGACTCGTTCACATCCGAACAAAAGCATTGGCAGCAACTTCGCAGAGGAAGGTCTATATGATTTCAATAAGAAAATATATTTGCTTTTTTGTATGTTGATTCTACCAAGGTGTGCACGAGTCAAAAATATTAACACTCTGACATGAGCAAATGATTCAGTTGAACGACACAAATGTTTAAGAGAAAAGCATCATCAAAATAAAATGGCCTTCATTACTATTCAAGTCTTCATTTTACTACGTAGATATTAATGTAGTTATTCTTTTTGTGATAAATTAAGTCGTTGTGGAAGAATTGTGTTGGTGTTTGAACATGTTGAGTTATCACTTAGCAAATCACTACTTATGTTAGTTCACAAGTACTGCAACTTTCATCAACGTTTGCTTTGCAATTTTACTGTCATTTTACATTTTTTGTTATCAAACTCCACGTTCCGAAAATTTACGTTCCGAAGTTAATGCAGAACCTGGCAACCGAATTTTAAACTTTTCCCAAGTTAAAGAGGAATTAACTTTAAGATTACTTTCAGGTACGTCGAATTCAACTTGGTGTACGATCGCGGGACTAAATTTGGTCTATATACGCCTGGAGCGAGAATAGAAAGTATATTGATGTCTCTACCGCTGATCGCACGCTGGGAATATATGCATGAACCAGCTTTTGGCAGCGAAGAAGCCAAGCTAATGGAAGTTTTGAAAACTCCAAGGGACTGGATCCCAGTCGGTGAATGACCTATTTCAGATAAGTTTCAAAATTGAACATATTTAGAGCATAGAATTTTTTTGAATGAATAGACAACTTGAATTTCGGCTGCGTTAAAGGCGAATTGAATCGGTTCGATGGTATTTCGCGTATTATGAATTAGTTGTTTAACTTTATTTTTCGGCAACCTATTTTCTGATTGGTGGTTTGCCGATGACCGAATATGTGAATTGTAAATTAGTTGCTTGAGATAGTTTTTTCCTATAAAATTAGTAGTCGTAGAATGCTTTATGATAATGAATCATCCCCTATATTCTTATCGTGTGTGCCATTTAGAATTCGCTGCTTTGTGAAGACAAAGCTTTGACTGTGACGCGAGATATGCATGATATTCATTTCATGTCTAGAAATGCCTTTTTTCATTGCAAGTTGCCGCTAGATGATGGCGTCCCAGTTTAATTTCAGAATGTCAGGTGTTAACTAGGAGTATTCAAATAAATGAAGGCTTGCGGTTGAAAAAAATTTCATTTTGTTTTTAAAAACCACTGTTGCTTTTTTATTTGCACGCTCATCTTGATTTCGAAGTTGACAAATTGTACAATTTGCGTGTAATACTCCTCCGGCTGCGCGTGGAGCTACCTTTTATCAACTATAGGAGTAGGCGTCGTGCATACTTGCCTTATCAATATACAATATTTCCCAGCATGCAGAATTTTCTATTTCGAAGAATGATTTTTATTTTGTTCAACTGCATTAAATTTGTTACGTGTACTTTACATGTACAGCTTTTCGTGCAGTGCAAGCTTCGCTGTATGCAAACTATATGTGTTGGATTTACTGCACATAGAAATATCACCTGTATTATAAGGCATATAACCTACCCAAAATAACTTTATATCTCAAATTGAGCATTTTTACACCTCAGTAGAGCTGTATAACGCGGCAAATTGATGCGCAGGCGCAAGTAAATAGCTTCTTAAGAAGAGTTCCTGTCTTCTAAAATGTCGAAATTACGTCCTTAAGAATGTCAGGTAGTTATTAGCTTGCTACTAATGGATTGAAAAAAAAAACGCAGACCTTAAAGGCTCGCTTTAAATCACCTCATGTCGTGAACGAAAAGCATTATAGACTTGATCAATTATTCGGGGCCAAACTGGTGGACTGATTTTCATTAATCTTTAATAAAACATTTTGTATTTTTCGCCTCAAGACCTCTATTAAATATAAACGAACTTTGTCCGTTCTTGTAAAGTATTCAAAAGCAAACCTTTATAGCATAGCTTTGAAATTATAAGGTGAGTTTTTTTCGATGGTCATTTTTTTCTTCTTCAAGTATTTTCTCGCTTGAATTCCTTAACACGAAAATTACTTTTGTCTATTTGGATAATGATTTTTTGAATTTTTAATTACAGTCGATTCACATATTTCCCGATGAAATCGTTAAAAGGGATTATTTGCTTTTTAAAACGACTCAAAGTAAGCGGGTTCCTATTCTCAATTGTTGCGTGTAAAGTTTTTTTGTGAGGGATTTTTCAAATCGCTAAAAGGTCCAAATTCGACTTGTGTTTGATACGAAAACAGTAACTGGAAATGTTGCTGTTGAAATTACATGAGCTGTTTGATGAGTAGCTAATTTCGCAGGTGTTTGTTGTTTGTTCATGCAGAATGCGAGGGAGATTTTTATTTGCCCGCTTTATGACCTCTACAAGCGTTTCATTAATTTTTAGAGCTTATTGAAACCTCTCTTTAGCTTTTCTACTTGATATTATGAGAAAGTACTTAAACCGTGTTATAAAAGGTAAACAAAATTCTTAATAACAAACGAGGAGAATTTGTTCTTGCCGTGCGTTTGAATTGAGAGCGAAATAGTTTGGTAATTAATTTGTATAATATATTGACACAGTTTCCAGTTTAGACGTTTTTTGTTTTCGATATAATCGCTTCATAAGATTACAAAAAATCAATGCGACGGAGTCTTTTTTTAGAAATTTAGTGAAACAAATGAAGCAATTTGTAGCAATAGTTTCTAATTGTCAGTGTTTTTGTGGCTATATATTGATTCATGAATAACATGAATACACTGGAGCTTGAATAACTTGCTTTCTCAGAATACGCTTGCCCTATGTTTTACGGTTCTCAATTATATAATTCAATTGGTGGCGATTTTGCGAGTTCACGAGTTAAATGCTGTGGTCAGAATGACGTTTTTGGACTTGTTTGTGTTTTTCGTTGGTAATTTTTAGAACAATGAAAATGGACATAATTAGTCATAGAGAACCTAGGAATACGGAAAGACCATAATCTTTCAATCGTTTTGTTGTTTGCCACCGTTTTACAGTTTTTTCTCGACAAACGACAGTTTTTTACAGTCAAATATAATAACAAAATACAGACTTATCAATAAGGGTAGTTTTTAAGTATTTATACGTCATTTTAGTGTAATCGAGAAACCATGTATGTAGCTACTGCGGTCCATGAGGTTAAAAGCCACACCATCGTATTTCGTCTAAGAAATTGACATGACGTTTCGTCATATTAGATATTTCAGCTGTATAGCTGAAAAAAAGTTGAAAAACAGCTGTAGAAAGTTCATTTTAATTCCATGGACAAATGCATCGAAGCGACACACTTTGTATAAAGACGACTGAACCGGAAAAAGTAACGTATGCATTCCTTTTATTTTTTTCGTTTCTTCTGTTAACCACTTAAACAGAAGTGAGTATTAGCTATCTTGCTATCTCGCAAGACAAAATAGAGGAAGGTCTTAGATTTCTTTCGTAACCGCGATATCATAGCCACACGGCTGCCTGTCTGTTATGGCAGAGCAATGGCAAAAAGGCTTTTTTCGTTCAGACTCCACCGCGCAATTTACCATACCAGAACGTGCATGGATTTCACAGTAACATAAAATTTCACTGAGATAGACATTATTTATGTACTCTGCCAGTATTCAACAAAATGTCCGAAGAAGACAACAAATTTGATACGAGTTTCGTGTCTTGTGCAACGTCGCTTGTGGATTGTACTATAATAAATATTAACGTATCTGGCAAAATATATCAAACGTACGACGCCACTCTCAGAAGATATCCCGAAACCTTACTCGGCAGTCCGGCTATCCGCGAAGCCTACTATGATCGAATCAAGGGAGAGTACTTCTTCGATCGTCATCGCAGTTGTTTTACGGCCATCTTGTATTATTATCAGTCAGAAGGAATGCTGATACGTCCCGTTAACTTATCTCCTGACGTTTTCATGCAAGAATGCAGTTTCTTTGGTCTCGGCGAAGAAGCTCACAAACTGTTGGGCTTCGACAAACTTGAGGTGAGTGTGTGCCGGGGGCAGAGAGAGGGTTTAATGATATAAGAGATCTCATACGTTAGATCGTGAGATATGATGGAGGGTGATGTTGAGGATAACAAAATGCTTGCTAGCAAGAGACTGTACAATATGTCAAAAAAATTATTTCTTAATTTCTTAAATGCGGTTGGTTAAACATGTGAATGAAATTAAAAGGAAACGCTGTCGTCTACTACTCCACGTCCGAACGACGCGTTCCTTTTACCCCAGCACAAGCGGACTATTGATTATGTTTAAAATGTAATGCAAAAAATAGGTGGTTAGCGTGGTAGCCTCATGCTGTACTTTCTCTCTAAGAGATCTACATCTTTAAATTGGAGAATAAGAAATAAAAGATGTTTTTTGTACAGGCTTATGCAAAGCGAGGAGACATTTGGGAGAACTCGAGAGTTGATCAGTGCAAGCCCGAGACCGAATATCTAGGGTTGCACCCGCTCGAGAGTTCTCACAAACGTCTCCGAAGTTTGCATAAGCCAGTGCAAACACGAAAAACATCTTTTGTTTCTTTTATAAAATAACAATAATGCGAAAGAGACAAACATTTTAATTTTTCCTCTAAATGGTATTCATGATCGATTTGCAAACTCTCTTTGACTGATTGATTGTTTAGATTGATTTGATTGGTTGAGCTCAGATGTGTTTTGCACTGGCTAATGCAAACTCAGCTCTAGACCAATCAGCGCACGCGTTTCATTGTGCTTATTTTATAATAAGAAATAATTTTTTTCCCCATTTTGTCATTCTGTGGTTCCCTTTCAATTTTAATATTGTAATCTTATTTATCTATATGTTGAAATCAATCAAATGATCACTGAAATATGTCTTGTTTTTCTCCGTTTATAAAGGAGGACGAAAGCGAGGACGAATTGCCTGATAACAAATACAAACGGATGATTTGGATGGCGTTTGAAAACCCTAACTCGTCAATTGCGGCAAGGATGCTTACAATTTTTTCATTGGCCATTATTCTCATCTCCATTGTCGTTTTTTGTATCGAGAGTATGGATAACTTAAAACATCTTGATGGCGTTTGGTCGGTAGTCAGCGCGCTTTGTAACATATGGTTCACCTTGGAGTATGTTGTCCGTTTGATCTGTGCAAAACGTAAAATCGCGTTTTTGAAAGGAACTTTGAACATCATCGATGTCTTGTCCATTTTACCATTTTACGTTCAACTGCTCATGCAAAGTGCAAACATCAAGGGTGATGCTGTTAAAGTCTTCCGAGTACTCAGGGTCGTTCGTGTGGTGAGAATCTTTAAATTGACTCGACATTCTCGAGGGTAAGTACAGAATTTTCTACATTGCTAACGAGCATTATTAGCACATTTAAAAACTTTTGACCAATCCTGTTTATTAGATTGTATGAAGTTTCCTGAACACAAAAAGTGAAACAATATTTTATAAGTTTGTTTATCACGAAAGATCATAAACACTTTACTCTAAAGCTTTGTGTAAATAATTATAACTGGATCAGTATTTTTAGTAATTTGCAACATTCTGGGCAATTGTTGTGAGAGTTACGGTCGGTTATAGCGGTACTAGCTAACATGCAACATTTAGCGTAACTGTTGGAAGAGTTACGGTTGTTGATAGATGTGATAACGTAAACATGTAGGATAACTATTGTAGAATTTACCGTCGAACAAACGTGCAACGTGCGTGGTAACTGCTGTAGAGTTCTACTGTTGATAATAGAGTAACTATTGTGTTTGACTGTTGTCAGAGTTACGGTGGTAAATAATGGAGGTCATATTGTAAACATGGGGGAAAATGTTGTGAGAATTACGGTCGTTAATAGAGCTATTTACGTAATATTTGAATGCAATTTAACAACAAGAATACTTAAGTTATTTGAGGCATGTCATCTTTACAACTAAGGACAAGTTGGTTCACTGATCAAAGTACGTGAGCGCCTACATAGTTTCGCTTCAATCTCAATTTTTAAGGGACAGATTCATCACCACTAAACTTTTTATGCGTCTCTTCTTCTCTTTAGTTTGTACATTTTGGGCCATACGTTGAAATCAAGCCGGAGTGAACTGTTTATGTTATTACTGTTCATGATAATGGGAGTTATCCTCTTTGCAAGCGGTGCTTATTACTGCGAAAATTTAACGAATAAGGACGACTTTCCCAGCATTCCGCACTCGTTCTGGTGGGCTGTTGTCACTATGACAACAGTAGGATACGGGGATATCTCGCCCAAGACTTTTCAGGGTAAGAACTACACGCGTTCTCGCAAAATGAATCAGTATGAGTCATACCATTTATTTCATTGGCTTGCCCAAAAGTACCGTTATATTTCATATTAAGCGGAACCGTGAGTTAAGTCAATTACTATGGCTGCTCGCAGCTTCAACATGCATGTAAATGTACATCGAAATTATTAAAATTGAGCTGAAATTTTCCATTTTCTTTCCGTTGTTTACAGGTAAAATTGTCGGAGCAATGTGCGCACTGTCGGGTGTTCTCGCTATTGCCCTACCCGTTCCTGTAATAGTCAGTAATTTTGAGTATTATTATAAGGAAGAACTCGCTCGCCAGATTGCTCGTCAATCTCGTCGAGATCGCAAGGCGAGCAAGGAAAACACAAATCATATTGCAATGAATAAATATCCACCACTATCCAGTTCGATGAGCAATATAGATCAGGAGATACTCGAGCTGAAAGGAATCAAACGCTCGCATAGTCGACAAGATGTTCATGCTCACTATTCGAAATTGTCGCCGAAAACGACTCCAAGCCTTGCACGAAAACGAATTGAGACAACGATCTAGACGGACTATCTTTGTTGATTCTCGAGTTGAAATGTTGAATGCTAGGTCGTAAGAACACCTCATTTTTTACACTATATGCACGTTCTAAGAAAGACGGGTTACTGTGCAACCGCAAGTATCATTAAAAACACCATTGGAAGCACACACTCAGTATTTAATGTATATGAAAAAAACAAATTTCGTCACTATAATGGCAATGTTTTCATCTCCATCCCGAGGAAATAAAGATAATCGCTTTTGTGATCGTAAAATGTTATTCTAAAGTATTAAGAGATATGTCTTTCAGTGTCAGCCGTCAGAATATTCTTTCCCCCCATGCAGTCCATATAATTCTTTACTTAATACGTTGTGCGAAACTAAAAATCATTATTTTCAATCGTGTTCTAGGATCGGTAAGATGACTTAAGATCATAGCAAACTGTGGTATGACCTGCAGCCCGTAACTCACTATCCCCAAAGTAAAATTTTATTAAACGATATAACGGTTATGAAAATATTATAATATAATGTTTGTAAGTAACATGTCATTGACGCCCTTTGGTTTGTAATTGAAATTATAATCACTTTGTTAATAGTTTCATTATGCTGTCTCTTTCGTATTAACCAAGCGTAAATGCGTTTAATTTAATTGCCGCCTGAAGCGGAAAAAAAAGATCTTAACTTCTTGCGCATTCGTAGATAGGCGAGCTTCTTCTTCTTTAAGGCTGAAAAAGATAGCTTTTAATGTAAAACTTTTTCGACCAGAATTCAGTTAAAATAGGCAAACCTTGCAAGTCGTCATAAACAAACACAAGTCAAAACGATTGCACAGTGACGAGAGTAGAAGTATACTTACACTGAATTTGAGGTGTAATTTTTGTGAGATGTCCTCCCGTCTCCTGTTAAAACAGTGAACACATTTCGATTTATAATTTCGTTCAATTAAAACAAGTTTTACTCTCAAATTTTCTTTCGTGGACTCGTTTTAACAACATATAAAAAAAACTTACTTTGAAAAGGAGCTTGCTCAACAGTTTGACAAAGTAGCTTTGTACTTCATTCATGTACTTTTTGGAATTCTCGACATTCTTCACTGCTATTTCATAGGCCTTTTGGAATATGACTTGACTACCATTGCTCATTCTTTCCATCACCTTGCGGAGATTCTCTTCGGCGTCTTTTTGCATGCCCATAGCCGTTGCCAATGCTATATAGTACTGCTTCATGAGAGCGTCAAGATTCTTTTGCATTTCAGTCGCAGTCTTTTGCGCGCGGGTTTTCAGTGTCGTTTTTAGATCTTTGGCTTTTTCAAACATCTTTTTAACGTGTTGATCCGCTTTCTTTTGCATGCTTTGCATGTGTTTCATGACGTTTGCATGGAACTCGTCCATGTTCTCCTTCATTTTTGTGGTCAAATTGTTCGCTGTGGTTCTATAATCATTGACTTTGTCTTTCAAGATGTCGGTGTAGTTAGCTGATATTTCCTGAAAAAGTCAAATGGATATTTTTAGACAATCATAAATTCTTAACTCTTTGCAGTTAGCTAAATCTGGATCGAGATAGCTTTGAACAAGCAAAGACACTTCTACACAAACGACGACTTCCGCTTTAAATGTTTTACAAAAATCTCCAAACTTACTTTAAGTGTTTTCATTTGTTCGAAGAAGTTATCTTTCATGTCATTAACAGTGGTATTTAGCGTCTCAATGTATTTCTCCATTTGTTCACCCATGCCTGTTTTCATTTCTTTCGCCATTTTGTGCAATTTCTCAAGCTGCTCTTGAGCCTCGCGTTTTGCCTGGCGGAATTTCATCATGGCGTTTTGGAAGTTTTTCGTAAGATTGTTCTTCATGATCGTGTAATGTCTCTTAGCCTGAAAGATCAAAGTAGCGACGTTTATTAACTTGTCCTTTCTGCGATTATGTTCAATAGCTAGCTACACATAAAATCTTGTGATTACAGGTTCTAAGTTCACGCTATGTATATATCCAGGTTACCAACCCAGATAGGAGATTAACACGCAATTTACTCAATTAAATTCCCGAAGGTGATTCCAATAAAAGATTTTTTTGGGTCGGGTCACGCACTGTTGATATATTCTATATCAAAGTTACCATCGAAAATTGAACAGATTATTGCAATTTGAATTAAATGAATGGAGTCGCTTATTTCACGAAAGTTTTACTCGCTATGCTTGTCTTGTGTGATTGACGTGTCTGTAGCTATTGCTTACCTTTTCAACTGCTTCTTCAGTTTTTTTTCTGAGTAACGTGACATGCTTCATCGCCTCGCCGCCAACTTTTTTTGCTTTCAATTGTATATCGCTGAAAGTCTCTTGAATCTTCTTTTTCAACTCCTGATTGAAATTCAAGATGAAAAAGAATAAGAAAGAGTATCGCTTTTTATGTTCGTTTCAAAAATCCAAGACGTACCAGAGTTTGTTGTTTGGCAACCTTCAACTGTGTGCGAATCATTTCCAATTGTTGCTCAATGTTCTTCAACACATTTTCTTGACCTGCTTCGAAAGCCTTCTTTGCTTTCTTCTGCAGCTCTTCCATCTGGGATTGAAGCGAGGTGACACGCTTTTTTATCTCCTCATTAAGCTTTGTCAGTGACAATAGTGTCTCGGGTATCTTTCCTTTCATCTCTTTTGCTTTTTTTGAAGTTTCTTCAGGAATTCGTCGATCTGTTCGCTGATTTCATTGGCAATTTTCTTTCCATCTTCCAGCTTGTCCTCGAAGATCTTGATATATTCGGCCAATTGAAGCTCGTTGACTAGCTCAGATGTTGAGTTCATCATTCTAAACATGTAGTTAAAGTAAAAGGGGTTATAAAGTAGAAATGCCAAGATACTTTTCGACGACACTGAAAATTTACAAATTTACCATTTTGTGTTCAGATTCATTTAAACCTATCCACATCGATACACGCTATCTAGTAGTGTTTAATTCGTATGTTGGCATTAAAACCGTTCCCGTTTTCTGCTATTGTTCATTCATCACTATCCTTATTCTTCACTGACACGTGTTATCCAATTTCCATTTTTTAAGTAAAATAAAAACTTCTCGTTCTCTGTATATCATTTACCCCAAGTTACCCTGACCCACATCACACTTAAGCATCGTTTACGATTTATTTTGTGTAAAAACTCCTTTCCGTTTTCTGTTATGATGATTATATTTTTGATAATGTCAAGTCTGTTCTTGTTTTCTGACTTTTCCTTTCTATCTACTTTAGTATAACTTACGTGTCATTCATAACTACAAACAAATGTGGTAATTATGATTGAACAATTCTACAAATCTTCAATTGAAATATAATCTTACTCTATTGCTGTCTTGAAGATCTCCCTTCCTTTTTTCTCCATTCCCAGTTTTTGAATGTACTCCTTCCCATGGCTGATAAATTTGTTCACCTCAGGTTTAATTTCTTCGTTGATGTAGCTAACAAGTTTGTCATAGAGAGCCCATGTTTTGTCAGACGAAGAATATGTTGCATTGATAATCATAGGTGTTAATTCAGACGTTCCATTGAAGATTGCCTCGAAGTCGACAAAGGACTGACCTGAATGATGTCAACAAAAAATTCGTTGTGAAAGAGTTGATAGATGCTTTCATTGAAACATTGACGTATAAGTTGATCAGAGATGACATTTGTGATACAAGATCTCATACGCTAAAGGGATTATCTTGTCGATTATTTTTTTCTACAAACAGAAGTTCGCTCATAAAGGTTTCGAAACATTGATAAAATCTATAATCGCTGAATTATGACATCTGTCATTATTTTGTCAACGTAGCCTATAACCTGTCATAGGTGTATCTTGGAAAGTAATGCATGTCTATATTGCACCATTTCACGTATCCCTTAGCTTTTGTTATTTTCTTTTGATTCTACTACTAACCCTTCTCGCATGGCTGTCATTATTACAAAAATAATTACTGAAGCCGTTGACATTAAAATTTATCACTTTCGATTTAAAAATTTGCTAGAGGCTTCTTCGTCCTTTGGATATGAAACACGTGTCATTCCTATTTTCCCTCCAAAGGTGACAAAGTTCGTTATCAAAGGAATTTAGATATTTTAATTGACGGACGTCTTGGGGTCTTTCATTGATTAATGTCGAAGAAATTAGCGTTGGTATCCGGACATGTGTGCCCCTTGAACGCCCTTGCTTGCTTTAAGGCTTATGAATAAGCAGTTTGATGATTACGCAAATCTAGACAGCTTATAAACTTGTGTCGTAATTTTCAAGCGATTTGCGCAAATTGTCTTTGTTGACTTTTTTGAAACATAGCCAATCTGGTCAGGAGTTTTGAAAAAAAAATTTCGAACCAATAATTTGGAGAAGTGTGTTAGATCTAAGCGTCATAGTGTAAAGTTTTCCTTATTGTAAGGGTATACGTCTCTTTGAATTGAGGTTAATACCAACTGTATATACATTATACTGGTGTCGACAGTTTTATCATTGAGCATGCGCCGTGAAATTGACCTTGCCTGAAGGGCAGTGAAGGGTAGTAAAAAATTTTGTGCAAAAAAATAATACATTCTAACATTAGGGTCTTCCGATTGTCTAGGGAATATTTTGTCTTCTTTCATTAAGACATGCTATTATTAGATCTCCAAGATCGGATCGAGTTCAAAGTACAATTATTGAATCATCGACCAAAAATCGTTCCTGAAAATATTTGAAACTCAAAACATTATCAGTTGGTATGACGTACGTCCTCGCACATCCGAACATCGTGTTAATGTTGCTGTTTTCAAGCAACCTTCTTTATGAGCGTCAGTCTGCGAGTTTATTTCACTGCTAGTATATAATTAGTTCTCATATTATCGGAAATTTGTACTGGTAAATATCAGCAAAAGTTTATACTGCTGAGCTATAATTTATCTTTTCTATTCAACTGCCAAGAAGATTGTAATCGTTTAGTAAAAAACCACGTTAAAAAGTTTGATATGTTTTTTTCGAAGAATGCGTGATGTTTTTACTGAAAATTTGTTTGCGTTTGTGACAAAGGTCAATATTGAAGTTGCACCATACCAGCAACATGTTTGATTGAGTGGTTTGCTTTCTTTTTTTATGTTGAAGGAATTGCGACATACTTATGCTACTTCAGTCAGTATTTTGTTCAAATCAATCATACACATTCTTAAAACACCTTGCGAAGAAAAATGAACAAAGTTCAGTGCCGATGTCAGTCATGTGTCTAGTATTATGAATTAATCCATTGGACCAGGGTGGTATTTGTCATAAATCTCAGACATAGAAGTTTATGAATCATTTCTGATGTCTTCAGATGCATCTGGCATTAGTGGTGAACCATTGCGCATAGGCGCAACATATGCAAATAATTTACCACATGGTGCAAAATAGTGCGTCATTGTGTGCGAATGGAGTTTGCGACCCCCACAAACTTAATATATATGTGCTTTGACGTTGCAAGACAGCTATTGCCCTTAATATTCATGACCAATAATTTAACGACACAAAATTTTTCCTTTTTCAAACGGCATTAACTCAAAATTCTCGTAATACATTTACAAAATAATCAGGATACTTTCCTTTGCGTTCAATTGATACGTATGCATTTTTTATGATCACTCAACCCCCCCAAACCAAGCGCATGTAGGATTTGCTCGTCTCTTGTTTTTTATCGTTTCCGTCGCAGATCTTTAAGATGTAGAAGCCTGAATGCGTTATGAATTTCAAGCGAAACATATTAAATAATGTGAGCAGCGTTCTAACGAAGTCATTCCGTGTCCAGCTGACCTAGTGTGTCACCTAGCTATAGATAAAATAAAGCAATAAAATAATATCTATCATGTACTAACCAGGCACAACAAGAGCAAACAACACCAACACGTAAATCGACTTCATCGCGAGTCCAAAGTAAAGGAAAAAACGACACTCGATCAGACACTTTACTGATTTCACTGACGCTGCCTTCTCTTCACGAACTTAACCGCGTACTAAACGGCAGAAGCTAAAGATAGTTTAGTCTTATAGCATTTACAACATGTGACGTCCTGTGGCGAAAATTAAAAAAAAATCCAACTGCGCATGCTCTATGTTTGTCTTAACACGTTGATGATGAATCAGTGTTTTGGATGTCTATCAAACGGGAGTTTCGGCATCGTTGTGGACGCAAGTTATGTACAGCCGGATGTGTCAAAAAAGTGTGAGAACCTGAAAATTTCACGTGCAACAAATGTTCTGACACGCATTTGCCCTATGACCGATAAAATGGTCAAATAGCTTGTAGAAACACTGCATGTTATTTTTCTTTTTTCAAAAACATAATAACTTGTGGCAGACTGCGTGCTAATGAGTCCAAAAGTTCATTCGTCGATAACGAACGGACTGACCTTGAATGTCTGTTACCATATTAAGAACTGACAGGGAGGGGAGGGTTGGTTCAGTTTTTTAGTTGTACATTCAATGTCGTATTGATAATAAAGTTCAATTGTGCACGCAAATTCGTACAAAACCAGTTCAAAACAAAATGAGATTATGGGTGGTCCAGAGGTGTGTTTATAAGAGCCATATTCGTTGGTGTGTGTTTAGAAATTTTAGATTTGTTAGTTTTATGTTTCCGGTATATTTGTTCGTTGTTTTAATTTTTCACCTATTTTTTTTTGTCAATTTCAGGCAACGCTCTGCTTCTATCTTTTTTTCTAACGAGAAGACCTTAAAACGTGTATGACGAAGAAATGAGAGACAAGGTTGAGAACGCCTCGTGTCGTTGTTTATAATAGCAAAAGAAACGGTTATATTTTGACGTTTTTAATGGGATCTTGAATTTCCCTTTGAAAAACATCATTTCAGCAAACTTTATCAAAATGAATAAACTCCCAGAAATCAACGGTGTCAAATGGTGCTCGTTGCATCTATGTAAAAAATGATTTCCAATTTTCAAAAACTCGATGTAACCATTAACAGTTTGAAAATCTGTGTTCACATTGGAATTTTACCTGTCTGTATTAAAGAAATTTTGTCATCGTCAGCAGCCAAATATTTGTCGTTGAAATGGCTCATATTTCATCACCCTTTCATCACTCTTCATTACGTAAAGCGTGAATAAAGGTCAATGAGTATATTTATCCGAGTTCACATGCAGGACGCGGCAGAAAGCACGTTTCTTTTGCTCTGTTTTTGTGTCGATATTTGATTAAAGAAAACACTTTGCGTTTGCTTTTATGCCTTTAGAAATGCTTCAAAAGGCGGTCCTACATTGAAATCTTCTGTGAAATCGAATTTTTTCTTCCCAAATCTCTCCTTGCAAGCGCATCAGTCGAACTTTTGATGTGTTGTTTTAAAATTTTAAAATCAAATGGAAAATAACTTCACCTCAAACACAATGCAAAATCAATATATTGTGTATGGTAGTAACGTTTGGAATTTGAGATTTCGAGTTTAAGTTCCGAGTTCAGACAGAGAGAAGTCCAGTTGTGATGCACGTTTGTTTCTCAGCACTCCCTTGATACAGCCCTTGCAAACACGACTAGATACTGTAAAAACTACTACGTTCACATTTTTTTTCGTGTTGTGCTTCCAATCATTGCTGGGAATAAATTTATGATGTAAAACGTACATTTTTAAAATGCCTTAAAAAACATTTTTTGTTCAAGCTATATAGCCTAAGTACTCCTGTATTCGTTGTGAACAATGAAGATAACCTTTCTGTCGATGCAAGTTTGCCATCACTGTTCCGTTGTTTCTATTTCAACCAAATAAGGTTATATATGAAACATAAGTGAAATGCTATATACATCGAAATACAATATGTTCACAGGAAAGCTGTTGATGTGAGATCTCCCGAAGAATATGTTAGAGCCAATTAGCTACAACCCAATATGATTCATCAATTTTGATGGTTATATGATATGTGCTTGTCAGAATAAGGAAAAGAGCGATTCTTATACAAACATGTAGATGTTAGGATGGGACGGCACGATCAGATCGCTACTCATAATACTGAGTAGTTATAGGAGTACCAACCTCTGTCGACATGACTTTTATCCGGTATATTTGTACTGGTGTACTTAGTACACTGTAGTAACTATATACTGCTACTATTTATGTACGTTTTCTTCCTTAATTTCTCAAACTGATAAAAAAGGCTGTTTTGTACTAGATGACTTTTGAACGCAGTTACTCAGATAACTTTAACACTGCATCCCCTCTCTCCTCCGAAGACAGCCCTGCTTTGTAGGCGCCGATGACAAATCATCACCACCAGCGCTGTTATGAGGATATATTTACGGTGTTGTTTATGGTGTGCCCTATGAGCAGCAATCCGTTGTGGTGTTGGATTCCAAATTACAGCTTGATGATTTCGGACACCAGCTCGTGGATTCCGGATACCATTCTGATGATCGAGAAGAGATTAATTCCAAAAGTGTAACACTTCTTAAGAGTTCAAGCCTATTCATGTAAGGCTAACTGCCTTGCATATGTAGTTTATGTATTTTCATGTATGGTTTACTGCATTTTGCAACTGATTACTCGAAAGATTTATTGATATATTGCATATTCAGTATCTTCTTATAGGTCAATTTGATTAAGATTAATGTTAGAAAATATAACTATATTGAGGCATTGTTCGTGATTTCACAAGCTTTACTAGCTTAGTTCTAGTTTTAGCTTCAATTCATGTTAGGGGAATATTAAGTATTAACTTCAACTAATACGATCTAAATAAGCGAAATAACTCGGCTGGTACTTGTCAATACTATTCAAAAGTCTTATCGTGATGAATAGATTTGTCAATTCAGGGAAAACGTCCTCCTGTATAATTAACTGAACTCCTTCACCATTCATTACTTTCCAGGATTCTAGTTAAAGGTGGGTTCCCGATTCTAAAGTTTTGCTGCATTCTGGACTAAGAAATCTCATATATAGGATGAATTTGTATCAAACTTGTTGTTCAAAGTACATTGCATAATGTCTCAAGATAGAATGTTCGTGCAAGGTTCGCGAGTTATAGTTTTATCATTTATGCTGTCATTTTCTTAGTCTGCGGACATGCCGAAAGAAGGTCAAGTATACAGTTGAAAACAGTTCAGTTACGCCTACACCAAGTACCGTGCACCGTGCATATTCCTTTCATTGCACATTGACAATGATAATTTTTGCGAAAACAAAGTTCCAAAAATTTACGTATTCGTTTTTTAATCTGCTTACTTGCAAGTTGAAAGGAGATTAAATATATAAATCTGAGGTACCGTAGTATTCTTACATGAAGGAAAAAGAAATCGAAGAGTGAAAAACGGATTTGAACGCTGCTAATTTTCTCGTGAGTGTCATGAAGTATATTGAATTTAGTGTAAAAGATCTGAGAACTGAACTGAAACGGCGAAATCTTTCGGTGAATGGACTCAAATCGGATTTGGTGGGTATAATTTTATTTTTCAAACTCCAACGTAACGCAAAATGAGCAGTTACAACCATCTTTTTATTTGCTCAGAGACTTTGTTGTCTAATAGCAGAATGAAATGATTTTGTTATATGATACGTCAGTATTTATACCGGTATATTTGTTGTAAAAAGGAAGTTAACATTGTCAGCATTTTATTATCCAAATATTATTGATCTTCATGATCCAGTATGCATCATGATACTTTTAAAGTTTGCATCATGATACTTTTAAATCTGTTTCAAACTATTTGAAGGAGAATTTACTTAAATAGTGGAAACTTCGTCGAGAAGGTCGTTCATTCTACCCCTGCCATATTATTTTGTGAGTCTTGTTAAATTTTGAATTCCTCAATTTTCTGTGATCTATCTTGTGGTATTGTTTTTCAATAGTACGCAGGTGCTCTCTCACTATATATTAATCAACCAACCAACCATTGGCTAGATGATGTTTCATCTCAAATTTTTTTTGTATTGATCTGCTTTTGTACTTGTTTGCTGGAAAAAGACCTGCTTATAGTGCCAGGTTAATCGTGTTGGATTTGTCAAAGCAAGTCAAGATTATAATAGAATGACAGTGTTGAGTTTGTTTGAATAAAAATTATGGCAAGTATCTGACATAACCAGAGATAAGAAATACATTATATAGAAAAGCAAGTGTCACACTTCCAACATAATAAACAATATCTCTGACTGAAGTGACCTCCAAAGGTCTGGTAGTTTGGCATTAAGAGGATTACATATGGCTTCTTTGTGGAGAATTTTGAAAATATATTAGAATGTTGACTTAAATTCATGATATAGTCGATATCAAAGCTTTTTTTATAACGCACAGGTGAACAGACTAGAGGAGTCAGACAAAGATGCAAATTTCAAAAGTTCAACAAGTTTCAATGGTAATTTTAATGGTTTGAGTGAACGAGTTCAGCTGGAGAAAATTATGGAAAGAAAGAATCGAGAAAGTATTGTATTATGGAAGAAACCTTTGACAACATTACATTATTTCTCTCTTGAGCTGATGATCATTGTTCAAGAATATTGGAAACGGTAAACAGTAGTTGGATAACTGAAGCAACATTAGTGTGACTTAATGCAAACAGTAAAATTGTTGTTGTATGTAGGATATTACAGCATCGGAAATCATGCACCCTGTTTGTTACAAGTGTGATTGCCCTTGCTTTGTTATATTTTATTCCTGGCTCTCATCAAAAGGTATTTGAGTTAGGACATGGTTTTTATGGCAAAACAATTTATCCACTTCTCATGTTTTACTTCTTAAATCGTGCAGCATGTCCAAGCCATTGAAGACACCATTCTTTGGTGTTGTTACTGGATGGGTCTTGGCATACTTTCATCTGTTGGTCTTGGAACTGGTTTACATACCTTCCTTTTATATTTGGTATGTGTTTGCTTCTAACCTGTATTAAGCCGACACTCTTGGGAAACATACTAGTGTCTACTTCATAGAAGTGGTTGTTTAACAGAATTTCTTGCCACCAGCCCCCTCCCTATTTGGAGAAATAATTCTTGTGTTTGTGTTTTGTGCTTAATAGAGGTGTCTGTCTGATAGAGGTTTTATTATTACATATCACATAGATTAAATTGTCAACTTAAGAAAATGTCTGTTACAGAGTGTCCGCTTAATGCACAGTCGCTAAACATAGATTTGGATGTAGTGGTTGTTTTTGATGGCTCTTAGTCATGGCTTACTTTGATAGTTCTTATTGATGATTCTCGTTTTATATGAAAACTTTCATAGTTGATTTTCAATTATAGCTTGCATTCACGATCCTCTTTCACGTTTCATAATTATGAGAGTATGTTTAATTTGGATGTTTTAGGGTCCATTCATTGCGCAGGTTACTTTAGCTGCTTGGGAATGTCAATCCTTAGATTTCCCCCAACCTCCCTATCCTAACGAGTGAGTTTTTAAACTTGTTAAAAATTTTCAGTTCTTTACACTTTCCATTTGAAATTATTCAGTTTTGACATTTTTGCCTGTCATGTGTAGTTCTGTTGACTGATATGTATGTGTTGTGATAAAATAGGATATTTTGTCCTGAAGATGGCCATACATCTACTGTGAGTCTATGGACCATAATGAGAAAAGTGCGGCTGGAAGCTTGCATGTGGGTGAGTATTGTTTGTCAGCTCATTTTTATGATTTCCAACTGCATGCATTAACTGACATTTCGACGTCAACACGAACAGTATTTCTCAGGTCAATACACATCTGTACGATCTACATCTACGAACATGTTACGATACTCTCAGTTTCAAACCATCTACATGTATACATTTATGTATTACATCCTATGTCCCAAGTGGTTGCGGGAGTCACCATTGCACTATGGTCATAGCCGTGAGGGCACATTTTTATACACGTTGTACATTTATATATTATATATATATGGTTACAGTGATTGTCTTGGAATGGTTATTTTTTATATGTATGAAGTAAATAAATGTTCTACTATTTGCATTCATTGCGATTCTTCAAATTTGCAGGGTGCTGGAACAGCGATTGGCGAACTTCCTCCATATTTTATGGCCAAAGCTGGTAAGTAGCCCTTCAGTTTAGCTGTTGAAAAAATTGATTTTGTATGCATTCGTCGATAAAAATTTTCTCATCCAAACTTGTTGTGAAAACATTATTGAGTACATAGAACTGATGTAGAAGATACATTTTTGCATGTGTAAACGCCTTGTAATGTGATGTAAGGCCTGTTTCAAACGTTGCATTTTACATGAGCCGAATGCATTTAAAACAAAGGATAACGAGGAATTTTTTTCGTATTTCTGATGTTTTAAATGCATTCGGGTCGTGTACAATGGGATGTTTGAAACGGGCCTAAGGATTGCTTTATTCGGCTGGTTAAAATCTTACAACACAAACGACTCCTAAAAATATCAGTTTTATGAGCACACTAGATTGGTGTGTATGCTTGCGTTAGTTTCAACATCAAATCACACCGGATGAAGACGTTTTCCCGAGGTAGTCTCACGACTAATGGAAGTTTAAACATCAAATAACGAACTCAATCGAATGGAGAATAAAACGTGTCAATTTTCAACATCGGATCATTTAATTTAACATTCATTTTCGCCTTGCGATATAATCTCTGTAAGACCTACCATTGTTGCTTTCCTATTTAGCACGTTTGTCAGGCGTGGAATTGGACGATGAAGATTTGGAAGAAGTTGAAAAGTTAGAAGAGTTGCAGTCTGGGAGAGAGTTAGATTTTTGGACTAGAATTAAGAAGGGGATCCTTGATCTTGTTCAGAGAGTTGGTTTTTTCGGAATTCTCGTCTGTGCCTCGGTAATAACTTAATGCTTGCCCGTTCAAGAAACTACGAGCTCGCCCAGATATTGAATTTCATAAATTTCCATTTGTAGACTTACAAAAAGTGTCACTAAAACATCATGTATATTTAATTGTCAGCTTCATATGCTCTGTCGATTTGAATATTTTAGATTCCCAATCCATTATTCGATTTGGCCGGTATCACTTGTGGTCATTGTCTTATACCTTTTTGGACTTTCTTTGGAGCGACGCTCATTGGCAAATCAATAATTAAGATGCATTTACAGGTAGAACAAAATAAAACGATGACAAACAAACTCACAAACTATGCACGGTGCGTTAGTATCTATTTATTGTTAAGGTTTATGATTGATTCAAAGTACAACGAAGTACAACACACTGTAGAAATGATGAATATGAAGAACAAATATTTTTCATCGCTATTATCTAAATGGCCCAATCGGAAAACACATTCATATTTGCTAGATATACATATATATTATAGCGCTCTCAACCCCACTCACCTGAACATTTTTAGTGCTTCATATGATATGTTGAACAATTCAGGATAGTGTTATTATTATGATTGTTTTCGAACCTGGCTGATTGCGTCAATTCGATGTCTTTATGCCATGGCGAGCATTCCATATATGAGAGTGCTCCATGAACAAACACTGTGCCTTTAGCGCCTGATTTATTCTGCCCCAAAGTGACGTGCGGAAACAAACGCAAGCACAAATTGTTTCCAAATATATTTTGTGAGGAAGATTACTTGGTGATTTTGAAAGTTGTCGTTTGATCTCGGAGGCTTTTTTCGATAACATTGTTTAATAACCTTCTCTTCCAAATCGATGGGTCTGCTTTTTCAAGCGCATTTTTTTTTCGTTTCATTTTAGAAAACTTTCGTTATTTTGTCATTTAGCAAAACTTACATCGAAAGAGTTTTGCAGCTTGTTGGGTAAGATTAGATTTTATTATATTTGTTGTTGTACACTGACTTTAAATACAGTTTGATAAGAATTGCTTTTGCTGTTTTTTGTTCAGTGACATACCACTTATTGGTGCCTACATACAGTCGCCTTTTAGCAAAGCCTTACAGGCCCAAAGAGACAGCTTACGTCGCAAACAGGGTGAAGCAACAATAAAGGTAAGATTGGGCTGGAAAAAGCCATCAGGTTATTTTGTGCCATGCCATTAGTGAAAATTGTGTGTATACGACAATAATTACAAAGGGAACTTTTCTCTCGTAGATTTTTCTCTCCGTAATATGGGGTTTTTCACCAAGGATGTTGAAGCCTTTCATTATTTGAAAATAATTTTTTGTTTAGAAAACGAGTACTTTGGCGTGGTTGTTCGAGAAGCTTGTTCTCTTAATGATTGTCTATTTTTTATTGTCCATTATCAACTCAATGGCGCAGTCTTATGATAAGAGGACGCACGAGCAAAGGCGCGCTGCACCGCGGTCTGTCGTCAAAGCTAAGTAAAAGCTCTTTTAATGATTGATATACGCTTCAAAACAATTTATATTGTATTCACCGTATACCTTCATGTATTTATGTTTGGTACGAACTGGATATGTTTTGAAATTAAGAAGTAGGACGTCTGTATATCTGCGTAGTGTAGCTATATCTTTTTCGTGATCGTTTTCTTTTCGAGTTCATGTCCGACTTTGTCTGTTTGGTTCGATAGAGCATCTTGGTGGGCTTAAATTCAAGGGCTGTCCACTTTATCATGCCATGCATGTGATTTTGAAACTGACAAAATACTCTTCGGCCCTCTCCTTGCTTAACGTGGCAATCTCATTCATGCCCAGTGTTCCCTCCTTTTCTGTGAGGTATGTCATTGTTCATGGAATATTGAGGAATATCGTCAAAGCGATAAATAAAACCGTCGGCCTGAAAGACTGTCCACCATTCCATGCATCTAATGATTGTCCGTAACTAATCTTGCCAACAATGAATTCGAGATTTATCACATTCAGCCATGTTTCGGGGAATTGATTATATTAATTTTTATTCCTATCATTGTGAATTGATCACCTTTGTCCTTTTAATTGGGAAATGATGACATTTATGCCTGTTATTGGGACTTGATCACATTTACCCCTTTCATTGCGAAATCATCACATAGTTTCTGTTGCTGGGGCTAGATTACCTTTATCCCTTTCCTCGCGAAATGTTCACATCTATCCCTCTTGTTGGGAAATAATCACATTCATCCCTTTCACTGGGAAATGATCACTTATATCCTATTCAATGGAAAGTGTTCCCATATGCTATTGTTATTGGGATATGATCGCATTTTCTTTTAAATGTTTGAGTTTGTTTTGATTACAACATCTCTGTGTGATTTATTTAAGCCAACATACAAAGGCTCAAAAGCATACGTCTATCGTACTTCAAGCACGTTTCTGAAGTTCCTGAAACTTGTTAATCCGAACTTGTTAAATAAATTTATTAAAATAGTTACTTATGGTTGCACAAATGCCGTCACACTCCATAAATAGTTTATGAAGAGCGAGGTTTTGCCTAGAACGAGAATGCTGGAAGTTTTAAAATAGACCGAGTTATCCCGCTATGTTGAAAATAGCTGGAAACGTTGATTCTAACAAAGTGCTTGCCCTTTGGATTTGGGCATAGGCCAGCAGATAGCTTTTTTTTTTCTTGTGTCATTGGGATTTTTTGTATCGTAACAGGATTTTCAATGAGATCACGGGCAAATAATAAATTGAATAAGGATGCCTTCGTTCTCCGCAGTAAACAATGGCTTATAGAATGTGATTAATTATTTATTTTGAAGGAAGTTCTACTTTGCATTTGAAACAGTTTAAAAAAGTGAATGAATGAAATTGTTTTAATTTAACACAGCGTGAACGTCATCTTATAAAAAGACAAGAAAATAAAGCTATGAGATGATACAAAAATGAAAGCTCAAAAGCATCTATTTATGGTGAAGGATCACGAACAGAACCTTAAGCACTTTTTTGTTTTCCTTTTCACGCACGTTCGGCTTCTCTTCCTTTAGTTTAGTTCTCTTTAATTAGCATAAATTTTCAACCCAATAATATGCGCGTCAAAGAACTTCCTCTACTTGAACTGTACACTTTTTTTAGAAAATTAAAGCGTCTGACGAACATATCACCATGTGTTTTCATTTCAATTAAAGTAAAAGTGAAATTTTGATGTTCTTTGAAATTCGCCAAAGCAGCGCTACTTTTGCATTTCATAAGCGGACGGTTGTTATAAAGCCGGCGTATGTGGGCGAGCGTTTACGATTACTTATCGAGGCGTTTCTGAACAGCGCAACTCAGAAAATGCTAATATATTATATCCTTACACAGTGAAGTTGCTTTGTTTGTACAATATGCACATGTCCCGTGAAATGCACTCGAGACAGGGGAATTCTTTTCTGTAGGTTGTATGTGATAGTATACATATGTATAAGAAGTGTTGTGCTGTTTAAAAAATCGTGTTCGCTTCGGCTCATCCCGTCACCGAACAGACATTCGGAGTTGAACGGAAACAAGAAGGTAAGGAAACGGGAAAAATTAAAGTTCTTCAAAGTTTTCTTTTCCTTGGGATTATTGTCATTATTGTTCTGCGTTCGCGGATTTTTGAACATATTTAGTGTGTTAAGTGAAGAGCCTGGTAAACGTTTGAAAAATATAGTTGTTTTCATTTTCTGAGCATTCAAATTTCTGAAGCAATGTTTCGTGTTTCATTGGTTCAATTTAAAAGTATCAGTAAATGTTAGCATTTTGTTTTCATTGTTTGACTTATTTATGGTAAAATACAAGAACCTAAGAAGAAAAGTGGAAAAGTTAGATTTTTGGGAAAAGTTTTTGCTCGAGGTCGAATCAACTTCGGTCAACCTTCGCTTCCCATTCGAGGAGCGACACCTGTACGAATGCTTACGTTTTACATTCATCAAAAGTTGACAAAAAGATATTTCCTAAACTCTCTTACACTTCTTGTTCAAATTTAAGTATGTTTTACGTCAAAAATTCAACGACACTCCCGCAGTTATGTTGGCATTAGAGGTACGCATGGCCTCATATGAGTAGGCAAACATACGATCTGTAAATACGATGCATTCAACTTCAAAATATTAGTTCTATGAGTATTTTGTAATAGCCGTTATATATATTTTCGTGATAACTATACGTAGCTTTAATAATTTATAACACGTCCCTGCACTCTTTCGTTTATTGAAATGGAGTGGGTGAAAATTAAAGAACAAAATTATGGCATGAAAATTATTACACAGTACGAAGCTGGTTTGCTTTGAAAAGGACATTTAAAATTGATTGCACCCCCAACAAAAAGTAGCGGACATCCGACTATGTTAACGAAACCTTCACTGAGCTAAGTGAATTATATGCAACGGAGCACTAGAGAATTTATTTTTAACCTCTCCTATCTATTTTATGATCTATTCTAATGGGGAACTTAGCATGAAAGTGACTGGACAAATTCATTAAAATTCACTAAATTTGCTGTATGTCTTGTTACGCCCCCTCCATCAATGGGGGTGGATGACAACTTTAAACAGCTTAAGTTTTTAACAGCTTTCGAAGTGATCATGTATTCTTGATTGTCTAAGTTGGCTACATAATTATGTCATGGAAAATGCTTCTCGTTTGCTGCAAGGTTTCTTTGAGCTGTTTAGAAACACGATTGCTCTGTGTTTTAGTTGATAGTTTTAGTTTAATATAGAAGTTATCTGGACTGATTATCGCCTACAGTTGGCCATTAGTTGGAACAGACTATCTTGAGATCAATTATTAGTATTTTCCTTTGTGTTTTTTATATTGTCAGAAGTATAGACTGTGTCTTTTTTACTAGTTGGGATATACTTGATGTGCAAGCAGTAGGTTTTGTAGACGCAAGCTTAGTTTTCTCTGACACATGTCATTTTTTTCATGATGTATCCTATAGATAAAAAAATTTCTCAGTCATTCATACATTTCCAAAAAAGGACTACCAAATTTCAAGATTTTTAAACTATTCATATTTAGACAATCCCTGATCTTTTGTTGTTTATCACCCCGTAAAATCGACAGTTGGGAAATGATAATTCTTTGAAATTTGGATTTAAAGCTGTTCGAATAAATTAAAGGGACTGATTCTTCGCCCCAAGCTTATCCTGATAACATATAATCTTAGGCTTGCAGGGTGGATGGGTGGGAAGGAATCAATGTACTTATATTCAATAGATAAGATAAATTTAATTCTATTGTCTAGGAGGGAACAAATGCTTACTGAATACAGAGTTGAAAATGCTGACTTTTGATGCTCAGTCTTATTATTTAGAACAAAAACTTTTTATTTTATTCTCACTGAGCATTGGTGCTACCAATCCCGAAGTGTCTTAGTAGTTTGAATCCAAATTTTGACGTGCTTTTCTTAGGATTAAAGCTTTCTGATCAGATATTCAAACAAGTGGATCTGCATTAATTTAATCATTTCATGACTGGTGATTGTAGTATTTCTTTCATCCACTTTCATTGATTTTCAAAGTAGGAGGTTGTAGGAGATCCATATAACTTAAGAGGTGTCTGCTTAACTTTAGCTACGTATACCGATATTAAGTCCCTTATGTGTGAATTAAGGATTTAAGAGTTTGATTTAACGAATTTGAACTCTCTCTGTTAACCTCAGTGGGTTCATATTGAGCAATATAACGAAAATCAACTTAATGATGTTTTACTTATTTTCTCTTCATTTTAACACGACTTCAGAGATCGCAGAAGGAAATGTACGATGTAATAACTTGTTAACTTGTTCCATTTTCACTCCATCAACCTTCCCAAATGGTTATTACCAATTGCACTTTTATGTATATTTATTAATATGACAAATGCCGACTATACACCCTTAAAAAATGCTTGGGTAGTGATAGACACCTTTCCCTGCTCCCCTCATTACCGCTGCTCCTAAAAAAGTCGAAGTTGGCTCAGGTTTCTATAAAAACGTGAGCCGACTTTTAGATTTTCAGGTTTTTCTATTTTTACTTAGCTTATCTTTTTCCTAGAAAAGAGACCACAACCTCGACGCCATCATTGCTCGCGTTGGCCATATGAGAATTAGCGTTAAGTTTTTGATTGGTTTAGCTATGCCCGGCTTAGCGTTGGCTGCTATATGTTTGCTGTTCACGCGAAAATCACGTGATAATGACGGCAATCCCCTTGTCGAGGTGGACACTAGAAAAACATTAGATCAATGTTGCGATAATACTGAGTCAGGTCAAAGTGAAGAGCACAAGCCTGAAAAAATGGCCGTGAGTTTCAATGATTTGACTGCAAAGGAAGATGGACAGTATATCAAGAATAATGCGAATGATGAAATTTCTAAAATTGGTGACGCGGGTTGTGGAAATGCGGAAGAGACATCCGAGCATCGCTGCAAAGAAATTGAAAACCCAGTTAAGCATAGTCCTGTTACATGTTCAGGAAATAATCGTTGGAATCTAGATGTATCAGTCGAGGAAAATTGTTCAAATTTAGAATTGCAAGGCGCAAACAGCTGTGATCAGTCGAAATCTGCATCTATGAATGTAGTTCATAATACAAGCATTGAAGTGGGGAGCTCCAATCAAACGTCTACCAAAGACTCACTTCAAGGTGACCATCCAAAAAGGAAAGTCCACTATCGGGCCCAATCCCTTGACGATTCCTCGGATATAAGCAGCAGTGATAGTCAAGTGGAGATAAGTGATATTCCATGTCATGATGACGCCTCCACTGAAGAGGTCACGTGGGAGTTGGAGTTTCCTCAAGCGCTATGCGGAAGACTTATTGGGAAAAAAGGAAAGAACGTGCAAAAAATCTCTGAAGCTACCGGCACAAAAATCCGCTTAATACCACAAAAGGAGAACATGGAATCTTCGCAGAGACTGGTTGCCTTAACAGGATCTGTAAAACGACTGGAATTAGCATTAAAAGCATTGCGGGTGAAGTTCCCCTGCGTGCCTTTCACGAGATTAGACGGTAATTATCCTTACGTAGAGGCTCTACCAAGCGTAACACGTATTACGTTACCTAAAGACAAGCTATTCCAGGTTTTTGTAACGAACATCGTGAATGCCGACCATTTCTATGTTCAACTGTGTGAGCATTCTGTACAGAATTTTTTGAGGCAGCTAGAACAGCAAATGTACCATTACTATTGTAATTTCAACACCGTTCACGTGCTACAACGTGACGTAACTGTCGGTGTACTTTGTGCTGCAATGTCGCCAAGCGGTTGGTGGTGGCGTGCTCAGGTAGTTGGCTTGCTTATGTCGCCCGATGACGTCGAGATCACGTGGCTTGATTATGGTGGACGCGTAACTGTTCCCACTTCAATGTTGCGGGAACTAAGGTAGTCTTACTTGATGTTGGTTGTACAATACGTTGTAAGCAGGTGAAGTTTCTACATATGCGTGATTACTTCGTATGAAATTATTAGACAAGAATGTACGAGAGGTTTTGACTGCTGATGAAGGCACCAGACTGGAATTAGTGGAGTATGTTGGCATTTAAATTCCGGCATCAATTCACTTTTATTAAGAACACTTGACCATATCAGATGCAAATTCAACACCATATGTCAGAAAGAATACACAAGAAGATGCAAGATAGATTAGTCTAGGATGTTCACGAGTACAAAGCACAATCTAGCTTTAACATCTGGTCACTTCTGTTGAAGGCATATATGTAAACGATTTATATACATGGATATGCATGCAAACAAGATCAAAATAATATTACGTTCACTGATGAAGAATGGAAGAATAGAGTTCTTACATCGATGATACAAAAAATCTCATCACTTCTTTTAATTCAACTTTTAATCGATCACTCCCGCTCTGCTCTTGAACATGTCCTTTGATTACTTTGCTTTAAACTGCTTTGTTTTTTTTTTGTGTTACCAGACCTGAATTTCTGCTCCAACCTTTCCAAGCTGTTGAATGCTACCTTAGCAATGTCGAACCTAATCATGGTATGTTAGTATGCTCGTTGTATAAAACTCTGCTTGCATCTTTTCTATTTATTCGCGTCTCTTTTTAAAGGTGAAAATCAGTTCTCCATGGCCGCGTGTGCACTGTTAGAACAACTCACTCTTAACGTCGCTTTGACAACCAGGATCACCGGTTTCAAAAGAGATTGTCCCAATTTAGAATTATGGTTCTCAGATCAATGGACCGGACAGGTACGAGTTTATTTAAAAATCTGCGAGTATTTCTCTGCGATTATTTTGCAATGACTGTTCTAATAAATTGATAAAAGTGCGCCGGGAGGTCGAAGATATTCTTGTAGACTTTAGAAACGCTGTCTGGATATGCTGATTTTCATAATGTGGAGTTGTGCATGCTGCATTTCTAGCAATACATAAGTATAAATATACAATGGAGCCTCTACTTACGGACACCTCTCGGAAGCGGTCGCTGCTTTTGGTACACGACAATATAAAGTATTACCTTTCCTGTCATAAGCGGACACTTCTCGTAAACGGATACCAGGCGTGGTCCCAAGTGTGTCCGCTCGCGGGAGGTTCAACTGTAGTATTTAGTCTGTTATCCCACATTCAAACTCCTGAAATCACTCATCTCCGAGATATTTCTTCGATATGAAAGAATACCCTTGCAATATAAGGATTTTTTCTTTAGATTTTGTTGTCGGATTCATATTTGCCTGCACGTTCTCCCATTTTATGCACGAAATAAGAGCAACTCTCTAAGTCCCTAATTCATAATGACTAATACCATACCTTGAGTTTATAAAATTTCAAGAATCTCCCATTCTATGAATTGTTTCATTGATGAAACAAGTTCGGAATATTGAACTCAAAGCACTCTGCATTACCGGAAGTCTTTCATGACTGATCCCCTAGAGTTAAAACCCCAGAGTTTTTTCCCTGTACACATAAAATGTGATGTCGCGTTCTTAACTTTTTTAGACATTGTTTGTGAACCGCGAGTTTGTGCGACGTGGATATGCTCGTTGGGTAGAAACGTGACCCTACTGTTCTGAACAAATGTTTATGGTCCAATCTCAACGTCATTGGCAACGCAGAATCGACGTGTTCTACACGAAAGCATTAATATAAATTATAAATATTGTATTATAATACACTGGTAAAAAGCGCGCAGAGAAGTTTCTCTTTCGCACAATGTCTAAGAGAACTGTTGTCGACTACAATCTTTATTTATTCAACTTCAGGAAGGCTCGCTAACTCGCACGTTTAAGTACTGAGATTATTCTATAACCATTCAATACATGTGGGTTTTCTCTTCGAAGGCTTTGTGTTGTTTTCTGGAAAAAATTTTTCTATGCTAGCATATAATTTTGCCTTTGAAAGTGAAGCGCACTCATCATTTATTCGGGGGCGCACATCCTTCCCAAAAACTGGGGGGGGGTATGTTTTGTAACCGACTTTTAGTCTCTTCATTTGATAGAAAAACCAACAGTTTTAGCCGGACCGACTTTTTTCGTATTCTTTCATTTTCTAGACCGACTTTATACATATTCTACAAAAGGTGGGAATATCATAGCCCCACAACCCATCCTCGATGTTCGCCCTGCTCTATGGTTTCTTGATTTGCATCAAATCAATACTATATCGGTATTAATCAATGTTTAGTATATAAGGATTCAAATTTCATGTTGGCATCTCTCATAAAGGTATTTGACTTTATAATAAGGAGACTTGTAGTCTCGTTACACTGTCAAACAATGGGTAGAATTTGGCATCACATTACTTCAAAAAAATGAAATTTGACCGGAGTATGAAATAAAAGATAATTTCTCACTCATGTGACCCTCATGATGGCACTGGATTGTCCAGGAGGGGGGGGGCGTGAAACGCTCTTATCAAACGGGGGTTGAATATATTTGCATGCTGCTTGCCTTCGGAAACGCAATTGGAAATCATGGCGGGATCTTTTCCTGAGATGGTTCGCGGACAAATTTTCGACGTCGCTCCCCGTTATACAAACTTGACTTACATCGGAGAAGGTGCTTATGGAATGGTGTGGTATGTTGTTCTTTGATATTTTTGTGCTGAAGTCGAAGGTTACAAATTACAAGCTAGTCGAACTGGTAATATCGTTTAGAGTGGTCGTATATTCACCGACTATTTTTCTTTGTAGTTCTGCCATGGATAATCGTCTAGGTCAGCGCGTTGCTATAAAGAAAATAAGCCCTTTTGAGCATCAAACATACTGTCAACGAACGCTGAGGGAAATCAAAATTCTGACGAGATTTAAGCATGAAAATGTGCGTATGCCACTGTAATGCCGTCTTGCATGCTTCGATACGTAGAAGAGATTCCACATATATTTTTAGCTGCTTTCCCGTGGTTGATTTTAAAGCGGTTTTTGTGATGTTTGTTAGTGCTGCATCGCTTTCTAATGGATCTCTTATTGTTGATTTTTGCAGATAATCAATATAATGGACATAATTCGGGCACCGGATTTAAGTCAACTGAAAGACGTGTATCCTCTTTATATTCATTAAAATCATAAACATCGCACCGCCAGACGTCTGCCGTGTCAACTGCACGCGTTTTTCACACGTACTATGGATATGTGTTTGAAACTAGTTGAGGCTGTTGATATATTGATAATTTGTTATACAAGGGCATGTCGAACTCGAAATTTAACGTCTAATTGTTCATTTGCATTCGTAACTCCCTTCGCATGTCGCCTTGTGATGAACAGATACAGTATTCAAAACGATGAGCGATATATTGTTTTATGTAATGACCTTTAAATCGGTTATGCCCACTGGTTATGCCCAATGCATGTTTATCTTTGATATAAGGATTCCACGATGATGGTGGACGAAACCACTAGAAGGGTTTTTTTATTTCACCAAATGAATAATTTTTGTTTCAATTAGTTCGACTGGGCTGACTACAGGGTCGAAGGGTGATTTACTTTAAAAAGCTTGCGTGACGGTTGCTTGCACTCGAAATTTAATGTTTTATTCATGCTGTAGTATTTCTTTTAAAATGAATACATGAGAGATAAGTTTGTGTTTCTACGGATATAAAAGCATGTTGTTTGTTTGAAAAAGTTCCAGTGAGCGGAAAGTTATGCGAGACACGTGAACAAGATTTGAAAAATTTTGCCAAGCCAGAGTTTGTCATTATATAGTAAAGGTCGATGTTAGTATTGACAATCTGAGCCAGGAGAATTTTTGTATAACGTAAAAACATAAATTGTTTCCATTCTTTGAAAAGATTTATGGTAGATATGAAAAACTTTGTTTGCTTTCATTATATTGTCGCATATAATTGCATTCCTGCTCCAATATAAATGCCTGCATATTAACAAAGTTTTATCTCATGTTGTGATGTCATCTGTTATTTACAAATGCCCCATTAACCATTTAGAAACCTTGTTTTAAAAATACATTGATGTTCTAAGAATATGTGCATAGTGTTTTCATATATTTGAAAATTCTACATTAGGTACAATAATTCTTGCAAGCAATGTAATTTTAACAAATTGAATGACGACTTTTAAGTTTTTTTCATGTGCCTAATTCTTTCGATGAAAAAGTATTCAAGAATTATTAAGTTGGTGAGCAAACTTGATGGTCAGATGCTTAAATAATTTTCCAAAAGTTTTCTTTATTTTATATGATTTTTATGCTTTTTGCATACACTGTCTACACTGCCTTAACTTTATGTCAGATATATCGTGCAAACACTAATGGAGACTGACCTGTACAAGTTACTGAAGTCACAACGCTTAAGCAATGATCACACATGTTATTTTCTTTATCAAATACTGCGTGGCTTGAAGTACATTCACTCTGCTAATGTTTTGCATCGAGACTTGAAACCAAGCAACCTGCTTTTGAATACAACATGCGATTTGAAGGTTTGATTTGGATGTGATATTATTGGTATAAGTTAAACGTCAGACTCCACAGGATTGATTCAACTTGTGAGATTATATGTTTCAGATCTGTGATTTTGGGTTGGCTCGCGTCGCAGACCCAGAGCATGACCACACTGGTATTTTGACTGAGTATGTGGCAACTAGATGGTATCGTGCCCCGGAGATTATGCTCAACTCAAAAGGCTATTCCAAAGCTATAGATGTCTGGTCTGTTGGCTGCATACTGGCCGAGATGTTGTCAAACAAACCTCTCTTTCCAGGAAAGCACTGTATCCATTTACAAAATTTGCACTAAATTGTACTTGTAGTAATACCCTAATGCCTTAGTGAACTTTGATTTCAGTTTTGCAAAGTCAAACCCATGCGTTCTTAACTTCAATAAACCAGATTTGGATCAATTGAACCATATTCTAGGTGTTTTAGGTTCACCCTCTTTGGAAGATTTACAGTGTATAAAAAATGATAAGGTTTGTGGTGCGAGACTTTTTTATTTGAAACTCCCTTGTGAGAACTTTAGGGATTTGTTGCGAGAAAACTTCCTTATAGTCTCAAGCACTATGGAAATGGCTGTAAATAGCAATCACTAACAATAACTTTTCAATGTTCACTTTTATTATGTTAAATATAATCTTCTGCCTCTTCTATTTGTTACTTAGGCGAGAAGTTATATTCAAGCATTACCATGCAAACCAAAAATTCCATGGAACAGAATTTTTCCCAATGCTACACCAAACGGTAAAATTTATGAAATCCTTTGGCAGTTTGAGATTCTGACAAGCTCAAAGCTTTAAAATGTGCACTTATCAGTAGTCTGTATTGACGTTGAATTTTTGCTTGCTAGCCCTGGATCTTCTGGGTAAAATGTTGTCGTTCAATCCAAATAAGCGATTCACCGTTGAAGAATGTCTAGCCCATCCGTATTTGGAACAGTATTACGACCCTACAGATGAGGTACTTCATCCTTTCTATTAAACTGCGAAACTGTGCGTTGTTCTTTTGAAACCATCGCTTTCAACATCCTAGGCCTCAATGTGCGGCCAATCAGATCGTCTTTGTATTGATGAAAGTTGAAAATAACTACTTTTTCTTTTCTTTTCTTATTGTGTGTATGTCTAGCCCGTCGCCGAACAACCATTTCGGTTCGAAACGGAATTGGACAATCTTCCAAAAGAAGAACTCAAAGGTAAACACTTCAGAAATTCTTTTGTATTGTGAGAAAGTTTGACCTGAAATTATATTTATCCAAGAAATGTTTCGTTTCAGAATTGATATACGCCGAAACCGCCAATTTCATGTTGAAGTGACAAAAGAAAAGCGGCTATCTAAATTTTCATAAATTTTTTTTCATCGGATCTCCCTTTATCTCTTGTATGCCCTTTTTGAAAAAAAATCTGCTGCTTTGATGTGGGGAAATATTTGATTCTCTGAAAATACCGGTTTCCCTGCATCAGTGTTGAAATACGTTATCAATGTGATTAATTTGATAATAATAGCAGAAGAAAGGCAGTCAAACCATTGTAAATATTCATGCATTTAATTCATTTACTTAAAATCGACAATTTTGCCCTATTACGTCAATGTTTTAGGTGGGCTTATAGTTTTTGAAATATTTGTAGTCATGATTTGTAAATGGATGAAATGTATCAATTGAAAATGAAATATGTACCAGAAAATGCAAAATTGTCCCAGTAACTCCCCACCTACAAAACATTGAAAATTATCTGTTGGTGACGTAATATTTAATTGACAACCAGCTGACCACTGACAAGTGACAACTGAAAACAAAAAGTATGATGGCGGATCTTCCTGGAGATTTGCAAACTTTTTACGAACAGATTTTCCTCGAATTGTCGAGAATAAAGACGTAAAAATAACACAGAAAGGGTTATACTGTCAGTCAGTAGAGTTTTATCAAGTTATTAAGGAGCAAACACGAAAGCTAACCGTTAAAATTATTTCATCAAAGCACGGAAATCATTATGGCTTCTGTCCAAATAGTTTAAAGGCTTCTGCATTTGTAGTTGTATAGTAATACAATTACTGAATTAGGCTTTCGCATGATATCAAGATTAGCAAAAACATGGTATGTAACTACTAGCAATTTCATTTTCTTATTTTTTAGATTTATTAATAGTGCAATGTGAAAGCTCCTTTCTCAAGGTCGTAAAAATGTTGAATTGTTTTGTCAGGTACATTTGTCACTTTGGTAGAGACGAATTTGAGTGGGTGATGTTGCTGCTAGATCATCGAAAACAAGCCCAAATAGTGCATTTAAGTTGCTGGAATTACGGTATTTCATGTTGTGCTTTGATGTGTAAGTATCTAGCTTTTCTGCATGCATCGTTTCAGCAGCAAGACAAAATTTTCGGCTTGAGCAATAGGTTTTTGTTTGTGCAATTCTCAACCACGAAATTACTATGCTTAAAAAAGGTTCTTTAGAACCCAGGGCTGCATCGAGGGAAGAAATGGGCACCTCTTCTAACCTTGGTTGAAGGTGGGTCAGGATGGGTCACAGAATTGACATCTAACAGAAGGCCCACTCGGCTAAAACCGTGGCGTATTTTTTCACTACGCATGCGTGATTTCCCAACAAGATACTTTCGCAAAATCAATATGGAATAGTATTGCACAAGAATGCTATCTTACTAATAATTCACGTTTAAAGCAAAGTTTGCCAAAATTTTTACAAAGTTTGTCATCTTTGCAAAAGGTTCCAATCTTTTGTAGTGCAAAACGATACATTTGTAAAAACATCTATATTTTGTATTGCGATATAGCTGAAGTATCTTGCTGGAAGGCGTGTCTGCTTAGAATTTGCTTCAGAAAAGTGGGGGACACGAACATCAAAAGTTCCGACACGAGTGGACCTTCTGTTAAGATATGTATTCTGTGATGGGGACGCCCAATTTCCCTAAAGAAGACTAAATCTGTCCCTGCTAAAAAACATGTCTTCACAAATTAACCCCTATGGTATCTTTAAACGCGAATTACCATATGTGATAGTGAAATGCAATTGGTGGACCACGTTCTTTTCCATATGTTTTCGTCCGTGTGTTTCTAAACATGACTAAGTAAATTTTTGTGTCAACAAACGTCAGACCAATTAGAAAGCTTGTTCTGAAAACTTGGCGGTTAGGTGAAATCCGGGCCGGGCTATAGGTGGTGTGCAACCAATCCCTTGTGAGTGAGAGAACAATGGAATTTTTGCCATGTTGCATTGTAAATAAATAAAAGGCTTTGTTAAAAGCATCCAATATGGCGGCGGCAATGGCGTACTGGGCTGGTTTCGACCTGGTTAGAACTGCCGGAAACTGTTAATCTGTGCGGAGTGGAAAAAAATACTTATTTGTGTTCTGTTTTACACACAGTGAAATGGTTTCGAAGCACACACTATTACACACGATGGACTATGGTTCTTGTGGAAAAGGCACCAAATATTTCGTTTGTGAAGAAATTAGAGGTTTCTGTTGCACCAATAATAGTGAAGTTTTGTATAAGCAATAAGAGAATATGATAGTTCATAGATTCTATATTTAAATCATCATTATATAGGCTAATTTTATCTCATTTTAGACTTTAACCGAAAAATTTGAATTATCATTCTACATGCGTAAAGTCTTCATCAAATCCTTCACGAAAGTCAAATTTTCAGTTTCCCATTTTCAGAGACTTGAATAAATACTTCATCATTTTTAAAAGATACGGTCTTTCCAATAGTCAAATACTCCTCTCTACCGCTGGCAATTACACGTAAAACGAGTGGGCTCGATTGAATCTCACACGATTTTGCGTAGATTGAACTTTCGTTTAAGCCGATTGTTAAGTCAAGAACGTTGCCACGATAATGCAAACCGCGAAAACGCATCGTTTCAACGTTCTCGGGAAGCCGTGGATTCAACAAGATTGCATCGGAATGTATTCGTAACCCACCG
Source organism: Xenia sp. Carnegie-2017 (assembly GCF_021976095.1). Lineage (NCBI taxonomy): Eukaryota > Metazoa > Cnidaria > Anthozoa > Malacalcyonacea > Xeniidae > Xenia > Xenia sp. Carnegie-2017. The sequence goes on along the minus strand of NW_025813447.1, from coordinate 9,409,785 downwards.
AAGCCAAAAATTACTGCCTGTAAGAACCCACCCATTCCAGTGATAAAGTTCACCGCACCGTCTCCTGATGGATACTCTGTCCAGATTTTAAATGGCTCGCGCACATTTTGATAGCTTTCACGAAACGACCTGGAAGCATTCCTATTGCTACCCAGTTCCATCCAGCTAATGGCGAACATTGCTTTCGTCATTGCCGGGCCGTTGGGATCCGTTCGTCGTTCGTAGATATTGAGATCGTTTTCCCTGATATCTTTCGTCATGTGAATCATCAAAGGGTAGCCCAACAAAATCACATCCGCCTGTTTAACAGTCTCGTTCAATTGATATCCGTCGTATTCCGGATGATAACGAAGACTGGTATCGAAAGGAATGCGTAACCGCTGTGCAATATCTTTCCAGCGAGCGGGAGCAGAAGGTACCACCTTTAAGGCAAATTCGAGATTTCGCTTTGCCACTGCGTTTGTAAATGCGGAATTATTCACATTAGAATGGTATTCATCTGGGCACATCACGTGATTAATGACGTAATCGTCATTAACACTGTCATAAGTGACGCGGCTTGCCCAAAACTCCGCGATTCCTTTTATCAGCGGTATTCCAACCTCATGAAGCCATTCGTGATCTTGGATAACCATCCAATATTGTTCGACCGCAAACCCGATATCACCCGTGATGTGAATTTCAAAATTTGAGTAGATTTCTTCCGGACAAACAGGAGAGCCTGTGAATGCACTTTCCCATGGAAACATCGTACCTGAAAACAAAGATAAATTATTACAATCCACATGGTTTGAATTTTGGTCAACTTTCGCAGCTCCACACGATAAAACATCTTTCTCGGTTTCAATTTCTTGTTGAACTCATAAGAAAAATTTCCAATTTTAGTAAATATTAATAGCAAAAAATAGTGTGTCCTGTTATTTTACCCAAAAACGATTGTGTTTGATTCTTTCCTTACCAGAAACGTTGTGTTTTTTTGCGTTCTCTCTTGCCGCATCCATGCGTTGAAATCTGTACAATAAGAGATCTCTCGCCATTTCAGGGTGCAAGAGGAGTAATGATGGATACATCCATGTCTCTGTATCCCAGAACGAATGACCCCAGTAATCGTTGCTTGATAAACTACCAGGACTCAGGCCATAAGGCCAGGATGAGCGAATGGAGCTGAAGTATAAAAGGTAAAGTTATTACATTTAACAAATAAAACATGTTTACTGCATTTGCACATGCTTATGCAAACCGAGGAAACCTTTGGGAGATCTCGAGAGCAGACCAGTTCTCTCTGAGGCTTGCATAAGCCAGTGGAAACACGAAAAAAGTCTTTTATTTATTTAATCAAACAACAACAATGCGAAATAGATAAACTCAAAACAAATGTTTTAATTTTTCCTTCAACATATATCGATGATTGATTTGCAAATTCTATTGTTTTAATTGATTGAGCTCAGATCGCTTCGCGCGGAGTAAAACAAACCCTGCTGTAGACCAATCAGCGCACTCGTTGTATTGTTATTTTTTAAATATAATTTAAGCACTAACTGAGGATGATAAACAATGATGACCGTGATAACTATGAATGATATGACCTCAGTATGTAGTACAAACTGCCTTTGACAGCTTGCGCCAATTTCAAATCGCCGACAACTTCAATATTTGATTCCTCCCAAAGTTCAGCCCATGCCTTAATATGCGAGGATTGTAAACCATGATTGTTTGCTAGCATCCTTGCTTCCTTGTGACTGTCGAAAGCGCTCTCGAGGTAACGAACTGTATTCAAGCTGGTCACGACGGCAGTTAGGAAATAAAACGTTTTTTCCATTCCGGGAGCAATGCTCAGCACACTCGGTATTTCATCCCACACTATAGCTACTCCAACTTTTTTGCTATTTCTTTCCTCTGTGGTGTTGATAGATCCGTATTCGGCGTTTAGGGTATTTAAAGGCATTTCATTCCTCGGGACGGAATTGAAGTTGATGTCCTCGCTTTTATTCCCTCTTGTTGTTTCCAAAATAATTTCTAACTTCTTCTTAAGTAAGTTTTGAATGCAAAACTCGACGACCATGATGTTCTGTAAATTCCTGTGAGCATAAATATACTGCTCCGCGGTGTATCCGTTTCCTTCCAATCGATGTGTGAAGATACCTCTTTTGACGTCCAGAGAGTACCGATTTGTGGCATTTTCCCGAACTGACATGCGCACTGAGACAGTCGAAGGCACTCTAGCTCTATGACTCGGTTCTCTACCGCGACCGTTATAAACACCGCTAATGAACACCGAATCGCTGTATATTCTAGTTGCCAAAAAGCCATTACCAATGGTAGCCATAAGCCTCTCATCTTTCGGCAAGATTTCTGCGGTGAATACAGTGGTGGACATGTCAGGTTTTTCAACGCTTAATATATCATGTTTTTTTTGCAGTTTATAGACAGAAACAAAACTAGACAACAGTAGAATTGTCGAGGCGAGCAACGCTAACGTCTTCAGGACGGCGAGTATTGTAAAACCAGACATAACAGATATTTGACACTGTGTTTCTTTGTTTATCCTCTTTCAAAAGGTCACACGTGACCGCATTTATTACCCTTGGTTACTTGATATTGTACAAGGCATGTCAAAAATCTTAGATGATGATTCTGCATTTTGTCTATGGCGGATTGGGTTTGTACCCTCAATCACAGGAAGTCCTGCTTCAAAGCATTATGTACTTACATCGTGTTGCACAGTTGAAATAAACATGTGTGTGGGTTTTCAATTCCTTGGAAAAAAAGAAACTTCATTTGACTCTGAAGATGACTACAGCTAAGGTTGTCGAAACGTCCGTCAACAACAACAAAAACTGTCCTTCTCAGGACTATACCAATCTGGACGATCTACATGTACAAACATGTAACGATACTCCCGGGTTCAAACCATTTACTTTGAAAAAGAAAATGTTAGTCAATGAAGGTGTTGCGTCAGGCACATAAACCACCGCATTATCGACTCGCGAGAACTCCGGCACACCGCTGACGAATCATGATTTTCAACACTCTCGTTAATCTTGTCTGTTTGAATGTATTATGTACGTATTCCGTTAAAATCATGATTGGCTGAGACAAGTATCACGCGATGTCAGGACATTTTCTGACAGCAACAGATGCCAGGTTGACGAGCGTTTTTAACGTGAACGAATATGTTTAAACGGAGCTCGCGAAAAGTATGTTTAATACTTCGGGAAAATCTAAGAAGGAAGGCTCTAGTTTTAATTATTTCAAATTTTCCCATAAGTCAATATAACATTATCAACGAAGACACCAAAATTGGTGAAGAAGTGATCACATTTAATATGGTGTAGGAAAACACCTAAAACCAAGCCTCCGAAATAAACCAATCAGAATCTAGCATATATAGCATTTTGTCTGCGCGAGTAAATATGATTGCTGCGATCAATAGCATGGTATTTTTATCTTCCTGCTGATGGAGTATTAACAAATTTTATACCCGGTGTTCTTCAAGAAATGCTGCGTTGTAAGTTAATGTTGTCAAGTCTGTTTCGCATCTACGTGATCCTGTTCGTTATTGACTCCGTGTTCATCACTGACGTCCAATCTTTAAATCTACTTCCACACGGGTGAGTTCAGTTGACGCACGTTTCCATGTTACTCATTCGTATTGTGCTGGCGTTAAACCCTCACATTTTACATCCCCTTTTATCCCATGACAATGTATATGACTCTTTGTTTATAACGTAGTAGGCTGGACGCGCGTTAGAACAGTCTTCAATCTTCAAAAATACATTAAATAAGAAGTTGTTGTGTAAAAAACGCTCGTCATCTGCGTTGTTTTCATCCATTTATCACTTTGCTCTGGTTGTTAACATGTTATATCTTTGTGCGTTCTCTGCTTACGATATGAACATTACGTTTTCTTTTTAGCTTCTATTTTATTTTATATTCTCAATGAAAATATTATGTCATCACTTCGAATTTTACTACAAGTAATATACGCCACATGCATGTGTTGCCCCGTGATACAAAATAAGGCTTGGTGATAATTATTGACATTGAAATATTAGAAGAATATTGTATAAACTGCGTTGTGGCTACTTCGGTGACTTTCTATAACATTCGCAAAAAGCTACCGATTGGCAACGACTTTTTCATACCAGTTCGTGTTTCAACAGATCGCAAAAACAAATTCTTAGAAGTAGAGATCATTTATATGATAAGTTTAAGTTAGTATCAATTCTAAAATTACCAAGGAATGCTATATTCTCATTAAGCATGTAATGTGAAATTTTATATGCTGCTTTCAAGGGAAGAAATTCCGACCTTGACTTTGTAAAATACCCAAAATTGATGATGAAAAATATCTTTCAGCCGGCCAAAAACGTAACTGGAGATGGTTGGTACAGCATGCACGAGTTCTTGCCGATACCCATACTATATGGTACCGCGAATTAATTGGGTTTTTTTATCAAAATGGTGGCATGGTGTGATGTAGTAACGAGATAATCGGAAATCTTATGTTTAAATTATTTGCTCCAAATCAGAAGGTCATATAAAGAGTAATACATTCAGAGGTTCTTCTTTCGATTATTGTTTGCATGAAAACGTTTTGCTCTCTGTATAATCTTAAGTTGTTTTCTTTATACTTCTGAGATTATGTAGGATAAGGTTACGTGTTTAAAGATACCGTTCGTGTTCCGGTCATTCGCAAATAAAAGGGAACGCATTTGCTTTGATTTAAAACGCGAGTATGCAACTTTTTTTCAGACCTGGATAGTTGCTGGACATTTCTATATTTGCCCACGACGAAGTCTTGTGATGAAAGTGAGCAGTCACGTGTTTTTCACCTGATCGAACGATGCTTGAATTAATGTGATTTTTAACGGTCAATAGAGTTCTAAAAAGTCGTTTTGTCATGTTGATGGACAGTGTGTGGGTGTGTAAATGTGGGATGATGCGAGAACTGAAGATTTCTTCAACTTATAGTGTTTTGGGTGTTAGAGATAACGTTTAAAATTGAGCGTGTACTGAAGTTGTTGTTGGATGAGTTTTTCAGCGTAGTTGAAGCAGTGAGTAAAACCCTTTCGCTTTTTTTTCAGAGGTGTTTTGCAAATATTTAAGAAGAGGGCTCTCAGATGTAAATTTCCCCTCCTGCGAGGCTCTAACCACTACCAAAAACTTCACATGCATAGCATTCTTACATCCCCGAGCATCCCCATTTCGATTCACGATAGATATTTTCATCCCCAATTCGACTATGCCAACGCAAAGACCATGCGTTGAAATTCATGAAAGTGCAACGTGGTCCCAATTTTTCAACTTGCAAAGCAACAAAAATCCAGGGCTTTTTTAAGAATCCGTATCAGATGTCGGCTTATTTGATTCTGGGCAATGTTGTGCAACTGATGGGAAAGCTTTTATCGTCGACAATCTTATATAACTTTTTAACAACGTCTGAATAGTACATACACATATCTTATAGTCATTGAAATGAAATAATTACGCATTATAACTTGCAGGGGTTGAAAAATGTTTCGGCGTGTAAAATGCAATAACTAGCCCTAGAAACAGAGAAGCATAGGCTTACGGGGGGTGCGGGAGGCAGCTTCTCCCCCTCCCAAAGAAATCTTAAAAATTGAAAAGTTGAGCAAATTTTTAACGTTGGTCGGAAGAAAGTATTTACTGCCTCCCGGAAATGATAGCTCCCGTCCTTCTATGCAGAGAACAAGGATTGTCTTCTGATGTAGCAAGGAACATTATATAACCAAAAAAGTTTATCGTTGAAAGTTATTGACCAGTCACTGTTTTGTCTGTTTAATTCAACTCCATTTTAATCGACAAAGGAGAAACATGTTGATACCATGCCAATCTTCAGATTTCTAATTAAATAGCTATGTTGTATAGTTAATGTGTGCCAAATTGTAAGCGAATCTTCTTTGAGGAATTATTTTTTGGCAAAACTCCCGGTGCTTTGAAAGACGTTTTAGTAGTTTTTATTCTCAATTGTTCATAAGTTATTTTCTTCCTTGCATAGGAAAAACGTGAATACAACCTACGAAACGCAGAAGATTATTGTAAAAACGTGGGATAAAATTCTCAAGCACAAAAAGGTCTGCACATGGAGTCCGTGCCATTGGGCTATTTGGTTTATTGATTGTAAAAAGTGCAGGTACGATCAATCAATCTTTTTCCTTCATTTACTATGAAAAGACGGATGAACTGTTTGATGTTAATTTTCATCAACCAGTCAATCATTTCAAATATTTATTCAGGATGCGTATTAAAAATTTATGTATAAAATAGAGCATGCAGGAGGATCTGGAGCTGACCTCTATTATTGATCTTTCTTCAAGATGCTTTTTGAAATTAAAAACATTTAAATTAGCGAAAATTACAACACATAAAACTGGTGTACCATACTTTTGAATAGGTGTTGTCAAGGCTTTATGTATAGCAACATTTACTTTAATCATTTCAAAGTCTTAACGTTGTTCACACAATGAAACCGTTCAACCAAATGCACGCTCGGGCTGACCTCTGCACCATCGTATTATGGCACAGGGAACCCTTATTACACCCAACTGTATCATAAAAATTGGAAAGATGCTTGTAAAATGAGTGACAATTAAGGAAAACAGTCAAAGAGATTTGCAGCAAGGGGAACAGGCAATGAAATAAAGTATTGAAAAGCAATAAAGGACCCAGGATTGCATGTGTATAATTATACTTTAAAACCAGAGTCAAAGTCCATAGCAAATGAAATGACTTCGTTTTTCTAAAAACGCTAAACTATTTTACTCAGCAATGGCTCTGAAATCCAGACTTGTTCTGAAATGTGTTTCTTTAAATTGTTGTTGATGACAATCGGAATTTTTCCACATTTTTAGAATAAAAATTCATCTAAAATTTATCTAAAATGTGAGAAATACATTTTTGAAACTCCGAAGACTAAAATTCTAGATTTTGTGGGGATAGTTTTCAAGGGCCCCTAACTGTTGAAATGGTATGGCCCCTAAATTGGAGGAAGTGGAGCCAGTCCGAGCCTGACCGAGTTGTTGACAGATATGGTTGTATGAGCTAACTTCAACCTTATAATAACAAGTGACATTGTAAATCACCAACTGTATCAGATTATAACGTGATCAAGGACTTTCGCATTGCTTTTTCTTACCAAAATAGTTTAATGCGCAAATTTCCCATTGCCATCACGAATGGAAATTATTTGCTAGCGTGACAAAATCCAAAATTTTGTAAACGATTGCGATGGCCTGACGAAAAAACAACAACAGATTCTGTGTGTCAATTATATCGCACGTTCAAAGAGAACGAATGACAAAACTTTGTACCAGTCTCTCCCTCTCTCTCCTCGTAGGAATGTATCTTACTATGAGAGTTCAAGTAGACAAGGAAGTTACGAAAACAGTACCAAAATACGTATGTAAACACGGATGGAAGCAAAGTGGCCGAGAATGTACAATACGTAAGTGTTTTAGCGATTTGCGGTATTAAAACACATTCTAAAGATAAAAATTTTTGTTTTCTTGACATTAGAATATAAAAAATGAAGAAGTACTAAATTGGTGATATTTCGCCTTAGCTTTAAAGACATATCACCAACGAAATTCAGGTTCACTTATGCTCGATAAAGAGCTTGCCATCACAAAACAAGAAAGATATCACGACGCGAAATTTTTGTGAAAAATTCGAAAGTTTTGTTTTCTAGGAAAGTTTGAAGGCGCTTACGAATTAATGTTTGAATGAAATGACAAAATTTCATGTATCTATCTGACGAAAGGGAAACGTGACAACGTGAATAGTAGAACTCTTGTTTTACCACATAATTATCTTTTTACTGTGAAGTTTGTTTTTTCTTTACCTGTGGTATAATGGCAACCAAAATGAAAAAACCCTAGGAAATTATACTATCCAGGGATCAAAAGGAATATTTCATTAAATTTGCTTTGCTTTGTCATGTGTAACAAATTATAAAGATTGTGAACTATTGGATTCTCCTATCGGAAATTAGGTGTAATGTCTCGATGGCTTAGGCTTAAATTTCAACGTTACTCATGCATAATATCAAGCTAAAAAGTCTTAGTACAAGTGCCTTTTTTTGAGTACATATGCGGTTACTGACGTTCTATTGTTGATTAACCAAAGGTCGTGCTTTTAATCATCTCTCTTTTTGATAGCAATTTGCATCAAAAATTGTGAAAACCACGGCTCGTGTATAGCACCTGACGTTTGTAACTGTACCGCGCAGTGGAATGGCACGAGATGTGAGTATGATGTTGACGAATGCGACGCGGACAGCGGTGTTCCTAATTTGTGCCAAGAAAAGTGCATAAACTACCCCGGAGGATACAACTGCAGTTGTTCAACCGGTCATGTTTTAACGTCAAACGGGAAGAATTGTTCAGGTAATTTTAATATACTTCTTCCAACTTGAGCGCGCATTTAAAGTTTGTGTTTTATAAGTGCATGACTTACGCTTTCTGATGATCATTCATTGCAGCTCCATATAACATACGATATCTCGGGGCTGCATTAAGAAATGTTTTGTTCTCCTTTAATGTACCGATTCACGTTAATTAGTTTAAATTTAAGTAATGTCGAGACGTCGATGCCCTTTGTTGTTTATTCATCACGTCCCTGAAACGCGTTTCTTCGTTATATTTTAGCTAGTGCATGTTAAGACTGTTCTTCTTTTTCGCTGTTATTCATTCTCCACTACCTACATTGATACACATTTTGTCCTTAGATCACGATGAATGTGCACACAACGAACATGATTGTCAACAGGGATGTTATAACTACCCTGGGGGATATAGATGTACATGTGTAGCGGGTTACACATTAAATAGTCAAGATAACAGAACATGTAAAGGTAAGTTTCTTTTGAAGTAAAACAGGTTCTTGTTTCATGAAATGTTATAAAAAAATTGTTCAAAATTACATCCCGAAGGAAATATTTTCTTTTTCACAATTTATGATAACAAACCCACCGGTGTTTGTTTAGAATACACAGGGACGTAGCCAGCTCCCTCGTTTACTCGTGCTATGCAGTTATTTTGATGTTTGCTCGCTGTAATAACAATAGATTTCTTAAGAAATAATAGAAGCCGATTACATGAAGTTTACATAGGATGACCAATTTTCGGCTGTCTATTTCACTGTGAATATGAAGATATTTTCATCAGTGGCGTCGCTAGATCAATAAGCGGCGGATATATATATTCATATATGCATGTTACAATCCTTAAAAATGCCTTGAAACGTGTTTGCACATTTGGATCATCTCCTCCAACAAAACTGGTTTGCTTTCGACGGCCCGTTATTTCATTTAACGTTTTCTTGCAGCCAATGAATGTGAGCAATTACAAGGACCGCCAGTTAATGGTGATGTGCGTTGCACTGGCAAAACCACTGACCATTCTTGTGTTTTCGACTGTAATACTGGTTACAGGTTGAATGGTTCTCGCCGACGCGTGTGTAGTGCGAGCGGAAAGTGGACTGGGGATAAGACATCTTGCATAAGTAAGTAGAGAGTACAGGAAACAAACACCGTAGTCCCACTTCGCTGTGCAACTTGGTGTTTATATTTAATACGGTTGCCAACTCAGCATTCTCATTGGTCAGAAGATGCAATTTACTGCGTGGGACTACTGTGTCACAGTATAGGGAATATACAGTGTATCAACAAATCTTATCTTTTGCAGTGATTTATTGTCCTAAAATCAAGCGACCTCCTCATGCCTTTGTTTATTCACCTTGTGAGACACATTTCGGCTCAAATTGCACGCTGGGATGTATCAAAGGATATTTCATGGAAGGACAGAGCAAGGCCATGTGCAATGGTAATGGTAGTTGGCATCTAGGAAACTCGTCATGTCGAGGTACGTAAATAATAGTATTGTAGTGTATGCAGAATTTTTGCACAAAACATTTAGGTTTCTTATTATATTTGCGTAGTATTTATCCTCCATAATGTTAAAGCGGTGTAGTAAGGCATGACACTGGGAATAAATTTATTTTGCATACATACGAAAGGAAAGCCTTTGATGATGCACTTGTGCGAGCATTAGGATCTTTTATTCTTGGTTTGCAAGTGCGTCACAGCGCCCACCATGTTAGATGATTTCAACCAACAAAGGATTTTCCCAAATTTCCTTATTTACTATGCAAACGTCATCCAACATGGCGAACATTCCATTGTTCTCTCTCTCCTGGGGAATGGTTGCATACCGCCTATATCCTCTAAAAATATTGCACAGTTAAAGCTTTTGAATTATTGATAGGTTTCAGAACATTTATACAGGCTTTTATAGCTATAGAAGAGATTGTATGAAGCAATATTTTGGTCATTTGTAAGTTTTTTCTAAAAATATGGATCTGCCCACTTCGTAGAAGATGTTCCTATTTTTGCCGTTTTTCGATTCTGATTTGATAGTCATTTAAACACTTCAGGATGATATAGTTGAGGTATTCATAATTTCTTTTAAGAAATTTCTCCGTGCGACAAGAATCCTTGTGCACACGGCGGAGTCTGTACCCAGCTCAGCTTCGACCGTTATATCTGTGATTGTACCAAAACAGGCTACGCAGGAACAAACTGTCAAATTGGGTACATCACTACTCCCAGTTATCCTACACTATCCACGAAAATATCATCGGGACCTTTGACGTTTCGCTCCTCGCCTCTGAATTCAGGCGATTTGATACTCACACCGAGAAGTCGTGACGTAATTTTTAGTCCGGCTCAAATGAGTTTCAATTCCACTGTCCAAAGTCAATCCGTGACAATTACCTCGCGAAAAATTGGCATACACATTGTCACGTATTTTATATCTGGTCGGCAGGCCCATACATTTTATTCACCAGAAAATGACGTCATACTTGTGGACACCGCTGAAAGGTCGACTGATCACTCGAATTTTACATTGGACGAGACTGTTCCTATTGGTTGCAATAACATGAAATTGACTCATTGTTCTTATACAGATGTCATTATGAACGTTTCGTCAACATCTCCATGGAAACGTTACGGACCAATAGCTTCATCTGATGGTGTTATCGTTTTGCGTACAAACACTGCTACTTTTCCATTGTCTCTGTTGGGCACCAGTCTTCCAAGTGGGGCTCGGTCAAAAATAACGAAAAATTGCAATAATGATTATGACGACGTAAAAATCAAGAAACTTATGAATGATCTTGTGTTGGCACGATCTTTTTTAAAAGCAGTAAAACCTTCTTTGCCAAAGTGGTTAAAACTTATCTTAAAAAAGGAAATGTTTCCAAGTCAATTTCAAACTTCTGACGTTGAAGTGGAATTGTTATCTGGTGAAGAACTACAGTCAAAGACATTTGCGAAAGGTCAACCTATCTCTGAGAAATCTTCTTATTTACTGTTGCGGTCCTCCAAAATTATCATTTCCATTGGAAACAATGACAAAGCAATAAAAACCTATGACCACAGCCATGAAATCTCATTGGCTATTGAGCTTTGCAGTGACTCAGTTATCTTGAGTTGGCATAAAGACTATGCTGAAGCTATTAAAATTCTACTTTATTTACATCGTTAGCGAAACATGGGTGGGAGTTGCTTGTGTTTTCCGTTCAAGTATCAAAGACGCTGCCAATTGTGACAAATTTGCCAAAACAGCGATTTTGGGACGGTTTTGTTCTCATTCGCAGCAACATTGTCATGAAGGGGAAACTTGCATTAGTGGGCGAGTTGACAAAAGCGTTTGACAATAAAAGTCGTTGTAGTCTTGAATTTAAAGGGACCATGGTCATTGATGTTTCTGAAATTGACAACGTAAGTCGTTTGACTATATATTTTTAGGTTTAGATAGCGAGTTTTAGAGTTTGCGATGACGAATGAACCGTAGAGACGAAAAAACAACTCTATGACTATACTTGACTGTATCACTAATTTGTGAAGAGTCTGTATTCATAAAGATTCTATAGATTAATTTAAGAATGATCGAACGAAAACTACCTTAGAACTGTGTTTGCACCAGGTCATGGTCCTCTGACAAAGGAGTACAAAAACTGTCTTCACACTAATCAAAACTACAAAGGATAATGGATGTCAATATAGGTAGTGACGACTGACAAATAAACAATGAAGATATGAGCAACGTGTTTACTATATTTTAGATGATAAAATCACCATTTGATCAAACGTGGATGATTGAACTATATGGAAATCTCATATTATCAGTGGAGTTGATGGTGGAAGGCTTCATGAGCAGCATGGTTCTCTCTGCTCACGAGTCTTCTAGTTTTGTATCATTTGGAGGTGAGGCTACATTTAATTATGACTTTCATAAAAAGCACATTCACTGTATTAGGTGTATGATAAACAAACAAATTGTGTGTCATGCAGATTAAGTGAACATAAAGTATAACTAAAAGAGAAAGCTATGCTACCTAAAATATAAAAAAGACAATGACTGTAAGAACACTACTTTCTTTATTTCTTGATTGATGAAAAACAAAAAAAGTCTTTGGCTAGCTTTCCTTTACAGAGTTTTTGATGGCAAACGTAAAACAATCTAACTACATGATGACCTTATTTTTCAGACGACCAAACTCGACAAGGCCTGTATATTTCTCATAAGTTTAAAGAGTCACCCTTTCTCGGTTCCGATCTTGATAAATTCCTTGAAGTTGTGACATCTTACGGTGTGGAAGTCTTCTACGAGATGGGAGCTCTTCAATCAAAACCGCTCTCTTTCGAAAAGAACAATGATGCGAACGCAATCAGCATGATTTTTCACGGGGCCATGAGATTTTACGAATTGAAATTCGAAAATCTTGTCGTTGTGCTCACAATGCAAGCGGGAAGGAACAGTAGTGTCCTCTTGCACGGCAGAAAAAGTCAGTACGCAAACACAAATTATGGCATTTTCACATTAAACAACCCCGAAGTACGAATGTCTTTATCGAGTCAGTCCCCAAATCATTCTTGTGGCTTTTTCCAAAGCACTGTAAGCATATTTGGCTTCAAGGATTCGGTGAATGTTACATTTAATCATAATGGTGTTCACTTTCATGCTGCTGGTAAAGTATTTGGCACATTTCTTGCCAACGTTACTTGTCATGCCTCATTGAACGCTTGGAAAAACCAAAAATTCCTCGCTCGTGGTGAATTTACGAAAAACGAAGCCGGTCTGGTATCTTCGTTGAATCGTAATATAAAAGATTACGCTCACAAAGTTTATGTGAATGCCTGGAAACGATATTCGCTTTACGAGAAAAGGCAGAAACGTGCTGAAGAACGTCTCCGTGCCGTTGAAGAGTTGCTGGAAGACAAGAAACGAGAGGTAAGCAAAACACGACACGAGTACATTGTTGCCAAAATGAACTTGGAAAATGCTCAACGTCGTCAAGACATTGCTAGTCAACGCTTGCTAGCCAACTCCTCCACATATTTGCTTCAATTATGTCCCGATGTTGGGCCCTGTCCTGATATTTGTCAGGCTGGTTAGCTTGCAGGCAATGCAAACTTAATATCACTGGAAAATCAAAAAATACATGTTTGTCGACTTGTTATAAGTCTGTGACGCGTCGAGTGAAGACGAATACAAGCCGGGTGTCGTGTGTAAGACACCAATGTGACAGAATATATCACAAAGAAGGTCTTAAAAATCTACAACTGCAGCAAACCTTAAGTGAACTTCAAAATGACATCTTCTCTTTTGGTAGAAGCGGTTATGTCCAACGAACTTATGAGAGGCATCAAACTTCTAATATTTTCCCAGGATATCAAAAACACGGATTATGTCTCAATTCCAAATGCAAGCCGACATCGTATAGGTTTTACAACAAAAACATTCGCATTGGTTATTGGAATTGCAGCGTGCTCCCGCAAACTTGTGGTACTCTCGGTTCTCGGTATGAATCATACCAGGTTTCTTACCTGTGCGAGAAACCGTGCGACAGCTTAGTTGCAACTGAAACGTTGCCTTCGACGTGCTGTACACGAGTTCCGTGCGCGTTTCGTTCCGTGAATCGTACTTGTGTGGCTCAAAATCATTTCTGCAATCGATTACGAACGGATGCGTTGAAAAAACTCGCCAACTCGAGCAACGATATTGACCTATGGAAGAGTGTAGAGGATGCTGTGGGAGAGGTGCATAAACGTCGTATGGAAGCACGATTGGCCGAGATTCGTTTGAAATCAGCCCGTGTGCTTTTAAATATTACCCAAGACTGCGTAAAACGACTTCGAAAAACTTATAATATGAGCTTGAACGCTGGATATAATGTTTCGCGGGCTCTCTGGAGAAAACTAAAGTTAAGAAATATCTTCTTGGATAACATGAGTGTTGTAGAGAATGCGAGTTTCTCGGTTTATGTTCACAAGGAAAGGGAGAGTTATTTACTTCCTGTCAAACTAAAGGTTAAAATCCAAGGTAAAAGTGGAGTATTTGCTGCTGTCATTGACTTCAAAAATGTTGCACTTTCATCGAAAAACGCAGCGCACGAGATTGTCAGATTTTATGGTAAAATTGAAGATAGCAATTACAACGGTGGAGAAAAACAGTACTCCGAGGGCAGTTCTGATGAAAAGACATTTGCCTTGTCAAATCTAAAGAAGTACCACAAATTATGTTCGGAGTTCACCAATTATAAGAGTGTACTTCGGGACATTGCGTCAGACTTATTTTATTCGACAACAGAGGTGATAAAAAACATTAAAAATTTTACGAAAGTCGAGACAGCAATTTACCCCGTAAATGTAACAAAAATATTGGAAAGCTTCAATTCAGAATACGCATCAAAATTAGGCGTTGCAATAGATAAAGAGTCGTATTATAGAAGCCTTGCGAATGATACAATAATGCTGGAATCTCTGCAAATTGAAAAGGAAGCTCGTCTGGACGGACTAAAGCCGGCAAAATTATACTTTAAATTACTTTTAAAAAATTGGTTTTCTGCGATGGAAAATCTATTTGATGTCGTCGCAACGAATTGTAACGGCTTGGAAGATTGCGTTTTTTACGTGATAAATCGTCTTCACGAAGTAAACGAAGCGCAGGGCTTTCCTGGTTCTCAGCGGACTCGCAAGATGATCGAGAAAATACGGAGAGAGTTCGGACAATTCAAACGAACTGATTTCTCAACTCGGGATGCTAACAATGCATCTTCAAACGTTTTGAACATTTTAAATGACATGAACGCGGTAAAACTGTTTTGTGCACGGCCACCAAATATTACGGAACAGCCCGAACCATTGACGAACATTGGCGAAGGTAACTCGTTCAAGTTAAAGTGCAATGCTTCAGGTGACGAACTAATGTTTTACTGGAAATTCAATAACGCTTATTTAAACGATCAAACTTCAAACACCTTGTACGTAAAAAATGCTTCGAGCAAGGATTCTGGGAATTATACCTGCATTGTTTTCAATCATATATCCATGGAAATATCTGCATCAGCTTTCGTTGTCGTTCATTCCGCACCTCACATCAAAACTCAACCAGTTGAACGGCTTAATGCGATTCTCTTCTCAAACAATTGGTTAACCTGTATGGCTGAAAGTCTTGGAAACAACGTTACATATCAATGGTACTTCAAGGCTCTGAATTCAAGCGTTTTTATTAAACTATCTGAAGAAGTGTTTCCTTATTTGAATCTCTTATCGATTCAAAACGAACAAGAAGGACGGTATTTCTGTCGTGTTAGCAGTATTTATGGCAGTACTCGTTCCACAAACAGTTATGTTAAAGTTCTGAATTTTATTTTGCCCATACCCCAGGTTCAACTGTCCGTTTCCTTATCACAAAGCCAGCTAGACTTGCGACGACTTGTGAGATCTAATCCTACACAGTATGAAAATGCTAAAGCAGGACTTGCGCAAAAATTGGCGTCGGTGTTGAACATCACAGCACAGCGCATTGAGAATACATTAACAAATTCCTCCCTGTACTTCAGCTCAAATGTCGAAAATCTACGCGTCGTTAAATGTAGTGGCCAAATTCCTGATCAAATTTGCAAATGGTCTTTCAAATACAACGGAGTCTACAACAAGTCAGGTAAAGATCCGCTGAAGGTGATTGGCTCCCTGCGCCGTTTGCGTGCTTTTATTGGTGGGATCGCTCAAGCTGTGAACGGCAATCTGTTATTTGAACGTGGTAAAATGAGATATTTGGTAGAGAGGAATTCGCTTAGCATCGACAGCGTTAAGATGACTTGCCCACTTGGCACATCTCTTGAAGATCTCTTCAAATGTGGTTAGTTTATTCTCGTTAGTTTTTGGTGCACGTGAACACTAAATAATATTGGTTGAACTTCGAGAAATCATTCAACTTTTAATTGAGTGATCGAAAAGTTTGAACAATTTATTTTCACTTGTTGATTTTACCAAACAAAATCACCAGTTGATTCCAACCTTCTAAAATTAATGAATGATCCTGTTTAGTTGACTGCATTCCCGGATATTATGGACGTATTAATGGCAATGGTATTGCTAGCTGTCTAGCATGCCCGTTAGGAACATATCAACACGAGAGTGGACGACAAAATTGTATTCAATGCCCTAAAGGATTCACAACTGTCGACGAAGGTGCAGTTAATGTAACGCAATGTAAAGGTAAGTCGATAGAAACATACGCATGTGCAGCAGCGTAGCCAGCCTGCAGATTTACTCCCGCTATGTAAATTTTAAATAATTACTATTATTCATCTCTTTAAAAATATATTGTTCTCAAAGTCAGTAAACCCAAAATATTTGCGTGGCGAGAGTAAAATGTCCGGCTGGCTACGCTAGTGCGCATGTGTCACACATACTGAATGGGGCTTGAAGATCATCTCATAACGATTCGAAGACGGTTTTTAACGCCACTGTTTGCTTGATTTGAAATATTTTAGCAAACATCTTGACATTAATTGAGAAATGAGTTTGCTATTGATTGATGGGAGTGAGTGCGATTTCTGTGTATATAGCACTCGGGAGTGTGAGCGCGAGGCTTTAGAATACTGGCAATAGTTATTTTGTCCTATTCCTTACTGAACATAACTTCGGGTGATATATTACATCCCTGCAACTGGAAAGTAGTGTTGTTAAATGTCTCATATTTATGCTTTAAAGTAGAAGACAACGTCTTGCAACATTAAACTTTGATCATCATCAACCCCCATTTTGCCCCATTCTGTACTTGTTATGCCTCTAATCTTAACGATATCTTCCAACTTGTGATAAATTAACAACGTATTTTGTCTTAGCATTAAGTACAACTAAAGAACCAAACATTCGATACACGACGACGGAAAAGGTTGTCACTCACAGTGAAAATCACGTGACTACTGACGAGAAGCACATAACGTCGGGTGATTTGCTAAAACAATCTGGAAATAAAGACAAACGTCTTGTCATCGGTGGATCTGTTGCAGGACTCCTTCTACTATGTAAGTGTAGTTTTCACATTTCAAGTACAAGCCATGTTTTGTTTGATTTGATCAATTTGATCAGAAAAATTTGCAGTTGATTATGATCAATCTCTCTTTTGGATATGCGGTTCTGTCATCACCAGTTGTCCTCCCCCAGTGATGCATGAATCTTGTGTCTGTTTAGACATGAGTACAGGGATAGAATATGAAATTTTCTTATTTCTAAAGTATGTAAACACGTTTTTGGTAAGATTGTTTCTATAGCTAATGCAGTCATTTTTCATTCCGCGTTTTTTCATCCATTGACTACGACAATCGCAATTGTTTGGAGTTGATTGGTCACGAAACTTAAATTAAAACTCAATATCAACATTTTCTGATTTGAAGGTGTTTTGGTTCTTGCATTGTTGCATTTTGTGAGAAAGCGACTTGCTTTAAAAAGATCTGGAAACGAAATGGACGATAAGAATGTAGTTGTTGAAGAAGACAAACTTGAGTTACACGCCTGGGACAATCCAGCGTTTGATGAAGACGAAAATCACAATAGTGATGAGATACTCACAGATAACCCTTCTTCACCTTGTACTTCATCATTGTCCCCTAATGCCGTTCGTCATCATAAATACGAAACAAATCACGTGGTAAATGCAGATTCTAAGGACGATAACCTCGACGTTTGCGACAGTTACGAAAACGGTGACGCAGTGATGGTCAATATTAATCCGCTGTATCAAAGCAATCCTGCTCTAGATGTCAAGGAAGAGCAAGAGTCTATTGAAAAGCGAGAGCCAGACCCACGAAATAATGACGTCATTGAATTTAAAAATAAATTGTACAAACCGTTTCAACCTACGAGTGGGCAGAAGTTCACGTTGACGTTAAATGACGTCACCATGGTCGAAGAAGATGTTTGATTTTTAGCATATGGTAGACTTAAAAAACTTGGCTAGACAACTCGATAACTACGTAGTTGTTCGATTGAATGATAAAGTTTAGTCGTTCATTTGTAAACTTGTAAACAGCTTGTTCTTGTTAAATAGTGTGCAGTCATAGAATATAGTTTATTTATATATAGTGTTTAACACTCACCATAATAGATGTAGAGTTGTGTTTTAAACATAGTTGCCGCATCTCTGTAGCTTTTTTGCGGTTTTCTTGATTTTTTCTCTAATATTTATTTGCTTTCACTCAATTCTAGATTTCACGCTTTGCTAGTATTCGCTTCGTTTTCCATATTCATTATAAGTCCACTGCACAGATCATGAAATCTTATTTTCATCATTCTTTACAAAGCACTTACAATACAACACTCATACTAGTTACCTACAATCCATTTTGCGTAATTCATGATCGTAGTTCAGAGTTCATTAAGTATGACTGCTTTGACAAATATACCAAGTGCAATCAAAAGTAAAACCACGACATATTGCATTGAAATAAAAATATCTTGATAAATACAGTGCGACATTTAAGGATTCGTTTCCAGTTTCCTAGTCTCCCAGTTGCGTCACAACGCCAGTTCCCACGGTCTTGCTACCTTCACGAAGTGTGAACCGTAAACCAACCTCCAGAGGCATGTCCCACATCAACTGAAAGCTTAGGTTAGCGTTTTCCCCAGGCATTACGAACTGTTTGTCTTCAGGTAGAGTAATGGTAGCTGCTACGTCACCAGTTCGCACGAACATTTGAGGTGTGTAGTTAGTAACAAACGGTTTATGTCGTCCACCTTCATCCTTCTTTAGAATGTACACCTTTAAAAAGAATTACGCCGTTCGGTTAATGTGAAACTTGATTGTTGTTTTTTTAACGGATAGCTCTTACGGTTTTCGCTATCTTCTTATGGATCTTAGTAAGGATCGTAGCTAACTTGTTGATTCAGTGTAAGTAGTTAGGGCAAAAAAAATCTTAGCTTATTTCAACTTCACGGCACAAACCGTTTAAAATTTCCTCCTCGATATTTCTTCCTAGAGATATCTCAATCTAAGGATGGTATTTCTTAGTCTCGAGTCCTCAGTTGTCTACTTTTATATGGAGATTTTCAGCACAATGGACTGAAAAGGAACGAAGATTTACTAAAGACTATAATACCTCCGCTTGGAACTTTGAATGTGAAGTCACCGATCCTGGGGCACAGAGTACAACGCCTCTCTTCACTTCATCACGTTTAACGCCACGGACAAGTGCCCCTAAATTATCACCGGCCTCTCCTCTATCTAACGTTTTATGAAACATTTCTAGACCTGGGAAATACAAAGAGAAAAGTCTAGTGTCAACATCAGGAGTGATTAAAGGTGAAATTTGAGTTCTTATATACTCCAGTGTAGTTAGTGTCTTTGCAGAGAGTGGTTTTCACATACAAACTTAAGATGACTCAAGTCAATTGCCTTTCATCAGGAATTATGTAATATTGAATCATTTACTCCATCTATATTCCTCATCAACACTAATCTGATCTTGAAAAAGTTTTCATCTCTAGTTTATCTACTCATACTCCACGCACCTGTCACAACTGTTTTAGTTCCACTTTTATGTCCAACAAATTGTACTTCATCACCTTTCTTTACAATGCCCCTTTCTATGCGACCTGTCACAACTGTTCCTCGGCCAGCAATCGAGTAAACATCTTCAACGGGCATGAGGAAAGGTTTGTCTAGATCACGTGGTGGTGTTGGAATGTATGAATCAATGGCCTCCAGGAGTTTCTTTATGGATTCCACGCCTAGCTCAGGATTTCTGTCTTCAAGTGCACACAAGGCAGAACCAATGATAATCGGAGTATCTTCATCATAGCCAAAGGATGGAAGAAGCTCGTTTAATTCAAGCTCAACCTATATAATGTATTCATGGCCAGTTGATGAGGATATCATACAAGTGACATAAATATTATAAACCAGGTGGTCAAGGCAAACTCACATATTAATCAGCAAATGTATAAGAGGCTGATCATATATATATATATGTAGTATAAAATGATTTTATCGTGCTTTCGACTCGTTGCTTCGAGCCTTCATAAGAATGAGGAAGTTATCTATTTACACTTGCTTTTAGCTTGTAGATGCTTAGAGCGTCTAATTGGATTAGCAGTTGGATTAATGTGATTGGATGGGGTGAAATGCATTGCCATGGGTTTTGGTGTATTGTGAATATGATTGGTGTTAAGATTATTAGAGTGTAATGTTGTAGTTTTGGTGTTGTTTGTAGTTTTTTTTTTCACAACTAAAGTGCTCAAGTGCACTTGAGTCCTGTAATTAAAATCCCCTGAAGAGTGAGCAATCACAAAACAGGCTTGTCGGGATGAATCTGTAGTTTTCGTGATTTTTTTTAACATCACTACATATATTTACGCTCTGCTCTCGGGCATCGAGCACTATAAAAATGCTAAATTATTATGATAAGTGCATTACCAATTCCAGCATTTCTTGATCTTCAACCATGTCAGCCTTATTGACATAAACAACAAGTTTCTTAACTCCAACCTGCATACAAACAAATTGCACAGAAAGAAACGCTAACACTGGTGCAGTACTTGGTAGAATAGTCAGGCAAGATGTAAGTCTTACCTGATTTGCCAACAGTAAATGTTCTCTTGTCTGTGGCATCTGTCCGTCTGTCGCAGCTACCACCAAGATTGCTCCATCCATTTGAGCTGCACCAGTAATCATGTTCTGCGCAATGATATCAAAAAATATTTTGCAAACCAATTATTTCAAAGCTAAAAATTTTGTTTTGGCATAGTGGCTTGCACCTTTATATAATCTGCATGACCAGGACAATCCACATGACCGTAATGTCTGTTCTCTGTCTCGTATTCAACATGAGCAGTGTTGATCGTTATCCCCCTTGCTTTCTCTTCGGGGGCATTGTCAATGTCTTTGTAAGATTTGTACTTTGCCTTTCCAGCCCCCGATAACACTAAAAAATAAAGAAATATAGTTAATCACCAACTTTAGATAAAAAGGGAAGGGAAAGGGGGGGTAATGTGGCATTTCTTTGGTCATTCCTGTACCACCTATTCTGTGCTATTTCGATACCTTTGGTTATAGCTGCAGTCAAACTGGTTTTTCCATGATCAACATGACCTATGGTTCCTATGTTCACATGTGGTTTCTCACGACTAAAAGTTGCCTTCTTCACAGCTTCAGCAAACCCACGAACTGGAACAGAAACAGGATTCTATTCTTATACCCAGAAAAACTTGATCATGCTGAAAATATGTTTGCTTGCATTGGACTACAACATACCTGAAGTTACCTTAAAGATGTTGACATCTTTAATCTACATAGAAATAAAACACAATGCCATTGTATTATTTAAATGGTTTGTACAGTTTGAAAAGAGCTTTTCTAACCTTTACAGAGCTTTGAATATTCAAGCAAGTGCACTTGAGCACATTGGAAAGGGCTATTTTGAAGATAAATAAAAAAATAATACAAAGTTGATGGTCAAAAAATAGCATCATTATTTCATTTTAGACTAGAAAAACAATCAATCATTTTATATCGTACCTGAATATTTTGAATTAATTAGAGATAGGCATCTAAACATTTTGAAAAATATCTTTATGTAGCAGAGTATGTTATGTAAGTAATATTTAGTTGAGGTCCATGTGCCGATATGCAGGGGGGGGTGCACAGCACGAGCCGACAGTAAACATTTTTGCAGTAATTAGTCATAGTTATGTTTGGAAGGTCTTACTTTTGCCTTTTTTCAAGAAACCAATTTGAAATTATCGCTACGAAGCTTTAAAACATATAAGGTAAGCAATTTTTTCAAAGTGAATTTATCATACAAACATCGTGCGTACGAAAGTTACTGCACTAAATAATGACATAATGTTTTCGCATTTGACTGATTGGTGTTCGTCTTTGTCCCGTTTCTTTTATTCAAACCCAACTACATCGTACTTATTTTCGTTTTTTAATGCTGCTTGTGGCACTAGTATACAGTATTTAATCATTTGCAGGATTATTATCTTGTTCTTTTACGTAAAATAGATTACATATTTTATTTTTGTGAAATTTATCAGCTACAGACTGTAGTGCTGTGGTTTTACTGGCAAAATTAAAGTTTCTACAAACATTGCTATTCCCCCCCTGTTTTTAAAGTGGTTTCTTTGAACAAGCTTTCAACGTCTGCGCCAGTATGTACACGAAATTTCGATGAATTTCGGTTATTAAAATCCAATATTGTGTAAGCATTGCAAGCACAGATAGCTTGCTTTAAAACAAGAGTTATTGCTGCAATTTCGCTTTTAAAAACGTCGTAAATACGAGATACTTTAAAATTGGAAAATTTATGCAGTGGCCGGTCGTTTGAATTTGCGAAAAGATGTCAGTTTTTGGTTTGGGTATTACATCATGTCATAGAAGATTTCTTTCATATTACATTGGAATTGAAAAAGTTGGGAAGATATTCTCTGGTCAAAGTGCTCTGTGTTTATCAACAAAAAATGGCTGTGGTTCAAGTGGCTCAACAGGAAAAATAAGATGGTTTTGGATGCCAACCGGTGTGGGATTGGCGCTTTTAACAATCATTCAGTTTCGTCATGTGCTTTTACGTGAAAAAAGAGTTTATAGTCCCGTGGAAACGGAGTTATGGAATAATAGTGGCTGGCATTGGCATGTTAACTTCATTCGATTTCTTCCCACTCGACTGCTGTCAAGGTTTTGGGGAGTTGTTCATGACATGGAGTTGCCAAAATTTTTGAGACTACCCATGATTCATTTGTGGATCTGGATTTTTGATTGCCGGCTTGACGAGGCCGAGGAGCCAGATCCATCAAAGTATCCAAATCTTGGTGCATTTTTCACAAGAAAACTAAAACATGGTTGCAGAACTATCGATGATAAGTGTGACTTGGCAAGTCTATGAACGTCATTGTGTACATTTTCAATTTAGTCATAGAAATCTGTTGTTATGGTATGGTTGTGCTCTTTTTATCATTATAGGTCAGTCCCGTGGATGGCCAAGTCCTTCATTTTGGACAAGTTTGCAATGGTAAGCTGGAACAGGTGAAAGGTGTACCCTACACCATTGAAAGTTTCTTTGGTTCCAGATCAATTCTCCCATGCGATGAAGAGCTTAACCAGAGGGAGAAGCTTCTCTACCAGTGTGTGTTTTACCTGGGGCCTGGTGACTACCATCATTTTCATTCTCCTGCCGAATGGCAGGTTCAGTCCCGGTTGCATTTTCCTGGTAGTCTTGTCTCGGTATCACCCAGAGCCTTGTGCAGGCATCGTGAGGTATTCTGTACCAACGAGAGAGTATCACTCTTTGGTAGATGGAAACATGGTTTTATTACAATGACCGCTGTTGGTGCTTATAATGTGGGCTCAATCAATCTCCATTTTGACCGCACACTGATGACCAATTGTAAGAAAAGAAAGAATGGAAATTTTCACGAGAAGAAGTTCAGTGGAAACACCAACCTGAAAAGAGGCGATGAAGTTGGCTGGTTTGCTATGGGCTCAGCCATAGTAATGATATTTGAAGCGCCAAGAGACTTTGAGTTTACTGTGAAACTAGGGCAAAAAATTAAAATGGGCCAGTCTCTTGGAATGAACAAAACCTGTTGATGTTCTCGTGGTTTGATCGCGAAACCTACATTAGTAATTTCATGTTAGTACACGTGGTCAAAGATCGGACATCTCCGGTTGATTGCACAATTATGATACACTTGAAATTGCTGAGATTTTAATCTTTTACTGAATATACAAAACAAAACGCAATACCAGATTATGTGTCTTCTATAATAACCCTAATCCTCGAATATGATAATTGGACTTCCTTATCAATTTCTGTTCGTTATGCTTTTGGTTGAGACTAACAGAAACCAAGGTTCATGTAACATTGAGCAGTTTTTGTATCTACTTAACGCAAACATTTGCATTGTTTCGTTATGTATTTGCATTTTCACTTTTCTTTAATATATTTACATTGTGTAATGGAGTGAATAAATAGTTTATTATTAAATGTATTTATATTTATATATTGTATGCGAATCCTTCCATGTTTACGCATCAGGCTCTAAAGTTCCAAAAGTTTCGTGTTTTGTACAGCGGTCCTGTTTGGGGATCCAAATGACACGTGCCAGACAAACATCTGTATGTTTTATTACAACTTCTGCATTTCTTGTCATCCTTGCACGGAATGTTGCACGTTGCCTGTGAGGAAAGAGAGGGAAAATATGAGTGACTTCTTCGTACTCTATGTACTCATGCGCAGGGGCGCACATACCAAAGAGTATTTAAGGTCAACGCACTGAGACTTTAGACGAACTGTTTGATTGCCAAGTGTCTATACTTGGTAGAAAAAGTCTATAATTTTTGCTGGATTGGATTGACTTTTTATTAGACATATTCCACAAAGCATGGGGCGTACCTAATGTGCGCCCCCACTCATGCTCAGTGTTTAGTCTGGTTCTGTTGTGAGATTTCTGCTGAATGCGATTTTATGGTGAAATGACATTACCATTACGATTTGCATGCAAAATACAGCTCTGCGCATTATTTTCTTTACTTTATAACTCGGTTCAGTTTACTTTTACTGCGATGCACCTACCCTTCGTATATATCGTTTCCTCACGTAGAATTTCCCTCCGTAGCCATGAGGTATTGCTAACGAAATGGACAGGTTCGCCACTAGCAACACGATGAGGATACTTGTCTTTGTGATGTACATTTTTTGTCTGTAATATGGAACGTAAAGGTTAATGTTGTGAACATTTTATCTTAATTTTAGTGCGTCACCCAAAAACTCGATGAATGCTAGAAATAGTAGGCACTCTTGCTTTAGTTCCCTATTATGTTCTACAGTACTTCTGGTTCTGGTGTGCGTTAGTTGTTTAGCCTCATGTTGAGATTTTAAAGTTCGAACTCGATGCAATGTATGTGATTGCGCATGGGGTATAGAATTTACTCTGAATAGACTGTCAAGAATCGAAAAGAAAAATATCCGTTTCCCGATTTGTGTTTACAGACATCAGAGCTCGAGTTTCTTAGTTGAATCTAAATGCTTTTCAGAAGTTCGCGTGTGCATTTCGAAAGCTTTTGTCACTTTTTTGTTTATGTTCGTCCTCTTGTCGTGTTTTGGTATTGCCACGGACCTAAATTGTTTCTGAGTGTTTGATTTCTATCTGCAGTCTCCTACTTATGCTCAAAACTTGTGTTTTCACGCACACTCAAATCTTGTGTCCTTACTGAAATCTTGTGTCGTTCGTCGCCAGTATGTTTTGACTAAAGTTGTGTTTATAATTTATTCCTTGATGTTTTTCATCTGCTATATCTGTTTGTCGTGGTCGATGACTTCATTAGCAGCAATGCGTAATGGTACACATGAACTAAAGATCAGTATTACTACTGACGTTTTATGTTTGAGATAGTTAATATGACTACATGTTTTAAGTTTCTACTTATCACTAGCAAACTCATTTAATACATGTTTAAGCTCTAAATGCAGACTAATAACCAATGTTGTTGAGGTACAAATTTCATCATTTCGTTTTCATTGACTAAATTCATCTCTTTTGCCAGATGTGTAGCTACATTGGTTGCACATTTTATAAGTGCCGTTTAAAACGTAAGACTTATTTAAGTTACAACTACTGCATGTTGAAAATGCTGTGCTGTTTTACTTATGAAAAAGCATTTGCATTCACTATCGTTAAAACAATGTTAATCTTTCAGGATCGTTTTGCATGCATTAATTGCTTTTTAATTCCCGATATTTTAGAAACGACATTATTGTTTTCTTTTCTTTAGAAATCTCTTGTTTTCAAAGATAGTGAAGGACCACTACATTTGCATTGCAAAATTGCATACTAGTCAAGCTGCTACTCGTTATCCTAGCCGTTATCTCCATGGAACATGGAGACTTAATGAATGTTCAGATTGGTGAGTCCCTATTGATGATATAGCACGTGTGTACAGTTTTTCATGATAAATGATTGGGCGTTGTCTGCGTCGCATGTTACTATATAAGTTTTATTAAAAATGGCTGTAGACAATGTCTCTAAGCAAATTGCCCACGATTTTTCTCATGGCAAACTACCAAAACAGAAAAGCTTCAAAAAGTTTTCGAAACTACTATCCAAATATAAGGTACGTCAACTTTAACATTTCTCCAAGTTGATAATGCGGGAGAAAATTTTCATTGCAGAATTCTCTTATTTGTGTTTGCCAACCTACGAGTAGACACTCTTCTTGTCTTATTCATGAAAAACCTTCCCTGTGTTACTTATATGTTTTTCACTGCTTGTACTACTCGGCATTTGATAATCCTGTCTTTTGCGTTGTGTAAGTGCGTTTCTCGAGAATACCATGGACATTTGTATGTCAATTCTTAATTCTTTATGTGACTATGTGATAAGCCTCATTGATGTACAAAGTTACTAAATAACGATTGCGTTATCGGATGGATTAGTATCCTTACCTTGTGGCCCTTCTCTTGCGACTTTATCTATCTTTCAGATCACCTCGTGTGGTTCTTCTTTCTCTCTGTGCTAAACATTAGCGAAGGAGACCTTATTTATTGCCTCATTCTAT
Organism: Xenia sp. Carnegie-2017; assembly: GCF_021976095.1. Classification (NCBI taxonomy): domain Eukaryota; kingdom Metazoa; phylum Cnidaria; class Anthozoa; order Malacalcyonacea; family Xeniidae; genus Xenia; species Xenia sp. Carnegie-2017. Next base: position 9,382,855 of record NW_025813447.1, on the reverse strand, counting down.
CCCATGATGCCTTTTAAAATACAAGGGAAAAATGAGGAATGCAATGTGTAGTGCGTTCATTTCCTTCTACAGGAAATATCAACGGTACAACGTCTTTTTATTATTGTCATAATTTCTCTTCTCTTGTTATCATTATTTTGCGCAGCATTGTTTATCTTGGCTTTTGGTTTCGGATAGCTCAAACGACTTGCTCATTTTCTCCACTTCATACATCGCAGACGGTCCAGTTGGGAATTAGAGTGTAGCATTTAAAACTGGTTGTTTATTGTTATTTTTATGTGCCACACGTATCTTTGTTCGTCACGGTAATCTCACTTCAATTGATGACGTCTTTGAAATTTTGTCATTTCTAACCAGTTTTATTATAAGCGTGCACTGTACCATGGAACAGTGGCAGCCGAACATTTTGTTACAGTCGCAGTGATCGTAGTGAGCTCATTAATCGTCCTTTAAGTTAGTCAATCCCACTTAATTAACAATTAACATTTTCTCTTAATGTATGTCGCGTTACAATGTTTGAGATGATAGTTGCTACAACAGTCGTTGTCGAACGTCTAAATTAGCCGTGTGCTCAAAACGCAGGAAATGAGTCCAAAAGTTTACGAAAATATATAACATGGAGAATGTCTGTTATCACATACAACTGCTGTACTTCTTATCACTCGTTAGTAAGGTATGACCATCCTCATTATCATCGGTGTGCGTGTTTCTGTATAGATTAGTGACTCCTTGTATTCGGAAGGCTTAGGTCTGTTCAAGGGTTTTAGAATTTCCTGTGCTTCGATCGCTAGGTTGTAGTTTATATATGGCTTAAATGCTATCAAAAGTATGATGTCCTGAACATAATTTGAAAAACTTGTGTCGACAACCTTGGCAAAAAAAAGGCAAAAAGTTTGATTATATGCTATTTTTAGAAAATGTCCTTTAGCTTCTGAGATGCAAGAGGCAATCATGCGAGGCCTACATTTCTCTGAAATGTTTTGCAAGAACTTTCTTTAGAATTATCGTTAGCCAGTTTGAAATAAGATCGAACATGTCAACCACGCTCAGCGATAAAATTGTTTATATGACTTAAGTTTGAAGCTGACACGACTCAAGTCGATCTAGTTTGAAAGTCCATCGAGCTTTGATTGAAGATTCAGTTATTTTTCGATTTTTTTCTAGTATGAATGCTCAAGTTTTTTCATCAGTGAAGTGCTTAAGTCTAAAGTATGTTTGGAACGGCGGATTGATCAAATTATTTATCTTTTAATTCTCTCCATTCTCAAATAAGCGCTTTAAAGTGTTCTGTAAGTCTTTATTCTTTTGTCGTCTTCCTTATTTACATGACATATTTGTCGAGAGGTTTCTAATTCGCCATTTCGGGAGAAATGTTTGTTTATGCTTAATCGATATGAAGAGGGCTCAGAAAAATCAGCAAGGAACAGATAACACGGTTTTGCATTGACCTTTTGAAAGGACACGGCAAAATAAGTGCAGTATCGATGTTGCTTATGCGGTATGTTGGTCATGCGGTATGTTGGTCATGCCATGATTGGTCATGCGGTATGTTGCTCATGCCATGATTGGTGGGAAAACTGACGTTAAATTGATTTTCACCGTTTCTAACAACCGTCCTTTCTTATTGTTTGTATGAAACAGCATTATAAAGAAAAAGAGATAATCCTCGCAATTCATCCATTTTAAAGCTACTTTTCTATTTTTTATCACAAATCTCGACACAGCAACGGGAGTAAATGATTTTAAAAAAACGTATCATCAAGTTTTGATTTTTTGCTTTCGAGTTGGTCTCTTTAGGTGAAGAGCAATAATTTTTCCAATTCTACTCGTTCTCGATTCATCGAAATAATGCTATATCTGTATCGTCATCGAATACACCATATTTTGCCAATTCTTAATATCACAGAAATTTAATATAGACTTACTACAGCTCATGCTGAAAACGTTAAGTTAAAGCTAATACTTTCAGGAAGAAAGCTTTGGATTATTTCCGTTTAAGCCCACCTGACCTTTTAACTTAACAATATGTTTATTGTAGTCTGCATGGTATTTGTTTTTATCGCATTTTCTTTGCTTTTGTTTGATTTCACGACGCCGCTGCCTTTGTTTTCATAGTTATAGATCCAGGAGTATTACAGTTGTAGTAATGAACATGTGTTGATCAAGATAGGTTTTGCATAGATGATATATAGAATTGATACATTTAGCAAAGAAGAACGTGTATTCATGATATTAATCAACATAGATTTTGCTTAAATGATAGAGTTGATTCATTAAGCAAAAATGAACGTGTATTCATGATATTAATCAACATAGATTTTGCTTAAATGATAGAGTTGATTCATTTAGCAAAGATGAACGTGTATTCATGATATTAATCAACATAGATTTTGCTTTAATGATAGAGTTGATTCATTAAGCAAAGATGAACGTGTATTCATGAAATCAATCAACATAGATTTTGCTTAAATGATAGTGTTGATTCATTAAGCAAAGATGAACGTGTATTCATGATATTAATCAACATAGATTTTGCTTAAATGATAGTGTTGATTCATTTAGCAAAGATGAACGTGTATTCATGATATTAATCAACATAGATTTTGCTTAAATGATAGAGTTGATTCATTTAGCAAAGATGAACGTGTATTCATGAAATCAATCAACATAGATTTTGCTTAAATGATAGTGTTGATTCATTAAGCAAAGATGAACGTGTATTCATGATATTAATCAACATAGATTTTGCTTAAATGATAGTGTTGATTCATTTAGCAAAGATGAACGTGTATTCATGATATTAATCAACATAGATTTTGCTTAAATGATAGAGTTGATTCATTTAGCAAAGATGAACGTGTATTCATGATATTAATCAACATAGATTTTGCTTAAATGATGGAGTTGATTCATTAAGCAAAGATGAAAGTGTATTTATGCTATTAATCAACATAGATTTTGCTTAAATGATGGAGTTGATTCATTAAGCAAAGATGAACGTGTATTCATGATATTAATCAACATAGATTTTGCTTAAATGATAGAGTTGATTCATTTAGCAAAGATGAACGTGTATTTATGCTATTAATCAACATAGATTTTGCTTAAATGATGGAGTTGATTCATTAAGCAAAGATGAACGTGTATTCATGATATTGATCAACATAGATTTTGCTTAAATGATAGAGTTGATTTGTTAAGCAAAGACGAACGTGTATTGGTACTATTGGTCAAGATAGATTTTGCTTTAATGGTGGAGTTGATTCGTTAAAAAAGACGTCGGCTTTTTGCTAAAACAAAGCAATTAGAAATGTGGGTGGTAGATAGAAAAAGGAATATTGTTTTAATCTCATTATATGTTCCTTCTTTAGATAAATATTCACAGTCTTCTCTCGTTTCGTCACTTTTTCCTGTCGATATCTCTCCAATATACACAAAAGTTTTCTTCTTTATTCACACATGTGTATAAAAAAACTGTATCTTTCTATTGTTGCTTCATCAAATTTCACACAAAACGAGTTGTTTATGTATGACAAAAGTAAAAAAGATATCAATATTGGATTGACCGTAATGTGACAACTTCAACCGTAGCTCTATTAATTTGTCGACAAGGGAGGTCGTACGATTGCAGTTGATATAGATTTATCTTCCGCACCATTGACACATTAAATCTTATTTTTCAGGTTGAGTGAAATCGTGTATAAAGTGCTTTGCTAAAGATACAAACATGTTTCTTTTTGGTTTAAACTTTGTTTAATCTATACGCTTTGCGAATAGCCGGCTGAGAATGTTTATATAAACTCTCGTGGAGTTGTTGAGTTATGCTTAAGTTGCATTCGTAACCTTGCATGAATGAAATTCCGTTCAAATTCATGATACCAGCGAATTTCCTTCGACCACTTAATACTGTCACATGACCGTGTGCTTGTTGAAAATTGACAAAAGTTCAGTTGAAGTTGGCATTACAACTATAGTTGGTGTTTGTAAAGGAATACACTGTTTGTAATATATGGATTGTAAGGAGTACACAGATATGAAATATCGAAGTGCTCTCAATAAGTGAAGTAAAACAGTATCGATGGCCTCCTTAATTGGGCGTCATTCTTTCTCCCTATCATGTGATCCCTATAGCTGTTTTCACAGGGATGAATCTAAGATGGCTTTGTGTTTGGGGGGCGGGGAGGGGAGGCGAAGGGTTGGTGATTTAGTTTAGATTAGATCTAAACTAAATCACCAACTACTTACTTGTTGCCATACCTGTCAGACTTTTTTGTTAAAATTATGAATGGGGGATGTTTGGAATTGTGGACCATCAAACACCAATCACAATTTCCTTTTCTCAATTATTTGGTACATTATTATTTTGTAAGGAAATTAGCACCCGTTCTGCACCCCCTTTAGCCAAGGCCAGATGGCTAGGTGCGAATTCCCTCGCGTAACGAGTAATTTTTATGTCAAGTGTGGCGGTATTTGAAAAGGATAATGGGAAAGGGATGGAGAAACTGCTGTATTTCGTTTTTTCTTTTCATCCCAAGTTCAAGCGGAATTCACAAAGTTGAATAAACGTGTCTTTATCAAATGATTTTGTACATAAACCTGAATCGAATAACTGATGAATTTGTCACATTTTCTCATTTTTTCTATACATGCATATAAGTTGAGGTTTTTTCGTTCACGTGGAAGGTTTCTTAGTGCAATTTTAGTACGTCTCGTTCCATGGTTGTTGGATCATGTCTGGTGGACGATGATATGATTCGGTTTTCATACTTGTTTTAATGCCGAAATGCATGCATTTCTTGTTTGCTTTGAAGGGCAAAGCTCATTCACAAATACTTTTTTATTTTCTTTAGTTATTGCCAAGCATAAAACCATTTGCAATATCCTTGACGAAAAACGAAAATCAAAGCAGGCAAAATAAACACACAGGTAACTAATACATGCTATATCTTGTGATATAATTCCTCAAATTTATTAGCTGTTGAAAGATGGCACATCGTTGTGGACTAGATATTTAATATCTGCGGTGTCCTATAAACACGTAGTCAGCTGCGAGACCTAGATAGTGCGTTGGTTTTGTGAAGGTTTTAGTTTCATTCGGTTGAAACTTTCATGGACGACTGTGTGCATCACAAAAATTAAATAATGTTCCATCACGTCTCTATCGATCGACGAGTTTTACTTGTTCCTATATCAAGGTTTGGGAGAATACGTTCTTATCACAGTATATCAAATTCCAACAATTCATTCGTTCAAGTGAAGCATGTATACCTATCGTTATTTTATTAAATTTTATTGTCATTCACGTCATTGCTTAAGATTACAAAAGCGAAAGTGAAGTGACATGAATGAGTTATAACAATTTTCGCCTTTTGGGGCTAGAATGCCACACGAGTGGTACGATACTTTTCAATCTACAATACTTCTAGAGCTTCTATTTTTATAAAGGTACAATTCTTTTAAAGCTACTGTTCTTCTAACGGTACAATACTTCTAAAGGTACTAGATACTTCTAAGGATTCAATTCTTCTAAAGCTACTGTACTTTTCATGGTACAATACCTCTAAAGGCACTATATTTCTAAAGCTACTATACTTCTAATGTATACAGTTCACAGTACTTCTTAAGGTACAATACTTTTCAAAGTACATTAAACATACTATAGTTCTAAAGATATGAAGTTGCGTAGAATATTTCTATTGTAGAATTTTTTAGTGAAGTGTAAAAATCCTGTATTTGATCGTTTTGAAGCGGAAATCGCACGTTTCAAACAATGCAAGCATGTGTGTTTTTAGGAGGTGTTTCAATTGTTCCATGGCATTTTTTACAGGTGTATGTATCTTACAGCGTGATTTATACTTATTATAAGTTTTCGCATTACTTTATATACTTTCATTTTTGTACAGCAGATCATTGAGTATTCGTACAAAATAGTGAATCATATACATCTCTATATTTGCGCGAAACGCGAGTCTTCCTTAAACACAACTGAAACCAATAATTTGTTTCTGAGCATTTGAGCGAGAGGCTTTTAACTTAATTTCTCAAGTTTAGTGGTTTGTTTTCATGGAATCCTGGAAAGCTGGATGATTTGACGAATGATGTATGTACGAAAGAAATACAAATATTTTATTCACGTACCACTCTCCATTACGTCTACTGAATTTTGCAACAAAATCGCCCAAAACATATACGGAGTCCATAATGACGTAAAACATTCATTTTGCCGACTTGTAAAGTATGCCAAAATTTAGCATTTTTTTAACGTTATCGTTTGAGTGTGTCTCTATCAACGACAAGCGTATTTTATTATACGAGAATACGAAGTTTACTGTCATTACTGCTAAGGTATGCTTTCTAGTCTTCGGCTCTTTGTAGCAGTCGATTAATGCTTCAGTCGGCTTTGATTTACCCCATGCATAACAACATTAATTGTTGGAGTTCTGATTATATTACTTAAAAGAAAAGTGAAAGTCACATCTCGGTATGTGCAAAATATGGCTTTGCCATCGAGATGGGCTGAACACGTAAATATTACACAAAAGATTCACTTCCAGTTAAGATTTTTCCTAGAAATCAATTAAATATGGTTTCGTTATTGCGAAGAATAAAATACTACACCACAGCTTGTGAAGAATAAAATACTGCGCGACAGTTTGTGAAGAATAAAATACTACACCACAGCTTGTGAAGAATAAAATACTACACCACAGCTTGTAAAGAATAAAATACTACGCCACAGGTTGTGAAGAATAAAATACTACACCACAGCTTGTAAAGAATAAAATACTACGCCACAGGTTGTGAAGAATAAAATACTGCGCCACAGGTTGTGAAGAATAAAATACTACGCCACAGGTTGTGAAGAATAAAATACTACACCACAGCTTGTAAAGAATAAAATACTACGCCACAGGTTGTGAAGAATAAAATACTGCGCCTCAGTTTGTGAAGAATAAAATACTGCGCGACAGCTTTCAACCAGTATTCAAACAAAAGCAGTAGATATTTCATTATTAAAATATGAAATTGAATAGCTGTTGAGTATATGTTTTCTGAAATGAAGTAACTTCGACAACGACTGAATATGGCTGAAGGACCCGAAGTAGCAAATGCAGACATCCGGCAAGATTTACTTCAGTATTTTGAAGAAAACCATCTAGCATGGCGTGAGCAACATGGACACATAATTGTCGATTTAAACGTGCAGACGGCCGAAAGGAAACTTCACATTCTTCGCGTGTATTTTCCTGGGAATTTTTCCAACGTTCGTGTAGAAGTTGCCGTCGTACAGCCGCTTGATGACGGAAATCCAATTCGTGAAAACGAAACGAGATTTCAAAGGCTCGGTCTACCTCCCGACGGCTGTCGAAAGATTTGTTTTTCGCTTCATGCACCTTTACCCAGCGAAGCTCGCGTCGTGATGAATGTAATTTTCATGAAAGTATTGTTGTGGCTTGCTGCGTATGAAGAACATCTGACAAGCAGTCAAGGCCTTCGGCAATGCTTGGAAGAATTTCAACGCGTAATAGTCACGTACCGTATAATAACGCAGTGGTCCTCCGCTCAAGTGATTCGTCTCGTACGTGAAATAAATAGACTTGATGAATACTACCGTAGAAACGGAATAAAATTGAAGCTGGAAAATAAATTTATTGATGTTACAATTACCCCTGCTAATGAGAGATGCATGTACACCTTACGCGTAATTCTGCCTCATGATTACCCAAATTTTTGCCCCAGTCTCGTGATTGTCCATCCACCACAGCTTCTTCAACGCAACGGCGAGCCAATCCCATCGAACTCGAGAGATTTTCACACACTTGACAGAATAGACGGCCACGGACAAAGCATTTGTCACTACGGCCAGCATGAATGGCTAGATTTTTTAACCGTTGCTCAGGTGTTCAAGAGAGGAGAAATTTGGATAAATGCCTACCATAACTATATGACGGGAAGTGAAGACGTTTTTGATGTTGTATTAAGTCGTGCTTCTCAATGCACTGAAAATTAGGGGTTGAAAAAGAGAAGATTTCTCCTTCTCTTCAAAGTTGGGTGTGATGAAAAAAGTTTTTTGAATTGTAATCATTTGAACTATCAATCACAAAAGCAGGACAAATTTGCAAATATTCAATAGCACCTTTGGATTTCTCAAATGTAGCTAAAGCACCTATAATTAAATTTGCTATGAATATTTCGAAATAAATCTGGGTGTTCCATTTATTATTTCATGTAAAAAATTGTATCCTTTTCAACGTAGCTATACTTATATTTTCAAAGCAAAAAATAAACTTTTTACACAACTGTTGTAGTAAAGTTGTTTTTACTATCGATCCTAAACGAGAAAGAAAACATTAGTTTAAAGGTTTTTATGCTAAGGGCGTTGATTACTTGTATTCCTTGACATCGGGAGGAGGAGGAGGGGTAAGGTGATTCTATATGGATATTGTTTACTCTTTCTATTCGATGAGATAAATAAGCAACAAGACTTATCCGTGTCTTTGGGAACATTTTCCCTTTAAATTATTAACGATGTGCTTTTATGCTAAACAATATAAAGAATGCAAACGCCATATCCTTATAGGAGACTAGACATCTATTTACATGTGAATTGTATGTGTGCACTATGCAGGTCATCTTGAGATCTGATTATGAAAAATGGGATTTTTCCCTTAATAATTCGTTGATAGACTACGGACATATATGGAAAAGTATATGTAATCAATCAATGTACTAGCACGATGTTCATCATTCTTGGTGTAGTTCATCCCGCTGAAGCATTCATTTCATGGATATGACCATCTACTCAAGCCTGAAATACGACTTTTCTTTTTCATGTCTCTTGAAGGTGGCACATTTTCATCACGGATGCACACATTGTTACTACACAAACCTCTACCTTTAGTCTCACATATCCGAGCACATTCTTCATTATTCTGGCAGAGTTTACCTTCCACGACGCATGTTACATCGAAATTCTTTAGCGAAAAAAACAACATAAGACTTTAGGAATGATACTCTAGACTCATTTATATATGTCAGTCGTTGCTTGGGACAGTTGAGTGTAGTTTTGCTTTGTAAGTTTGCAGGATTGGTTGTTTGATTGGGCACTGTGTGGGTGAATAATCTATTACATCAGCCAGACTTATAATTTAGAGTCGTAAAGAATTTTCTTTCTCGACAATGGTACGCCGCAAAAAAGCAATCTATTTTGATCTCCTTGTTGTCATTTCATGTGCACATGTAGGAAATCAATGCCCTTGATATTTTTCATGATGCTATGTGAGGATAGAACTTAGAAATAGTCTCGAGTCATTCGAGGATGGCTCATAACAACTAAGTTAGCAAACACTTTGTCTTCTTTAGCTTATTACAAGATGGGTAAACTCATCAACGTTTCTGATTTCGAAATTATCACATAGGGAGGTTGAAGTCCTTTCATATAATAGGCTAATGTTAGCCGCAGATGATTATAAATATATACATAAAAGAAATTGACCATTTCCTTTCCATGTTAAGCATGCATAAATATTTAGTTTTTGCTACTTAGGATATTTCTCTCGTGCAATGACTACTTTCTTTGCTGAAATGAGAGAGTTCTTCTAGATTGGATAATCCAAAACAAAGAAACTTTCAATATTGTAATATTGACAAAGGGAATGCTTAAAATGATGCTGCAAATAGCAACTGTAAAGTCCTGCTCAAGTAGCGAGTTATAGCTTAACAATATTTGTCAATGGGGCTTATTTTTTGCATCGTTTCTGGAGAAAATAACTTGCGCTGCCTGGCTTTAAGAGTCTTTGAAGCATATGAAATGAAAATGGTTTCTTTGTATGAAAGTTGATGCATGAATAGGCGTTGTGTACTTTTTTAACATTACATCATTCGATGGTATGAAAACATAGATCTTCATCAAGTCTTCGTCAATGGCAACATGCTTGACTTTTCTACAAAGTTAACGATTTTTCAACGTCTTTGAGTTATGCATGCATGCTTGCATGACGTGAACATTTAAGTGATTATTATATTATTTATTAACGTTGTACATACACAAGATGTTAATTTTTTGTTCAGTAAAAATTGTAGTGTGCAATGCTTATGCAAATTCGTATTTTATATTTTTTGTTAACAATGTTTTAATATACGTGAAGTGCAGTATAGTTGTTTCTTTATTGCGGCATCGTGCGAACTCGCCTCTTCCTTATAAGGAAAGCCAGGTTAATGCGTATAATGACGTTCGTTGCCACTTCATTTAATTGAAAATAATCGCAATTATTTAATTCGTTGTAATTTAGAATCAAGTCCATACTTGCTTGCTTCATCATACTTATAATAATACTCGCGCTTTTCGTGATCAATACGCACACCGATTATTTTGATATACCCCATTTTGATATTTATAGTGCGTTAATTCTCTGTTATTTTCTACTCGAGTTTATATTAGATAGCGTGATTTCATATCGATATTGTTGACAGATGTTAACGACACTCACCTTGTCGGCATCAAGTGCTTTTACTCTCGCGTGAAGACCGTCGTCTTCGAAGTTTGCACTTGACGGTTTGTCGAAATGGGACCAAAAAGAAGCGTCGTCTTCTAGTTTATCAAACGCTCTCCTCGAATGAATTAAACTCTTGGGAAGAGTTGCTCCATCGACAATCACAAATAATACATAGAATAAGGCACACCATTTAGGAATAGCTTTTTCCATATTTCGAAATTGATTTCAACTGAGATAATTAGTAAGAATGTAACAATAACCTCAAGGATGGTGGGCTTTAAGATTCTGTGGGTTCAGTGCATACGTGTGCGGATATTTTAGTACGTGCGTGGGCTTGTATGAAGACGACACATGACTAATTGTTGCTTTTTTGTACGCAATATCCGGAAGCTAATTCCCATTCTTTATGCTGTGTAAAGAATGCTTTTCAATCAATTAAATTGGAATTATCGTGTTTTCGTCAAATAGTTACCGCGGCGTGTACTTGTTTTCTAGCAACTATCAGTCAGCGAAATTTTTGCCTGCCCAAGTTTGTTCGTTTTTGAGAGCTTGCTTTTGTGTCTAGATGATAAGGCACTCGACCCCATGGCAAGCCCGCTTATGCTTATTGAAGGTCACTTCCTTGTTAGGCATAAAAAAGGGAATAAAAACTGATCAGCTTAAGGAAGTCGTGTTTAATAACAACAGGTGTGTCGAAATTGCTTCTCGAACATTTCGTTTTATCTACCTTTGTCCTTAGATCACGTGATTTCCTAAAAAGATTGAAGTCGATGAAAATTCAACCATGTTCAGATTTTGAACACAAATAAAGTTTGCGTGTTCGGGATACAATATTTCAAAATAAAGAAACTTGAGAAAGCGTCATTTTGTTTTATTCGAGTGTCAAGAGTTTTCTTAAAAGATTCGGTGTCGATGACAAAGACAATATACTTATCCAATTAAAGGTCAATCGTCGACTATAGCAAGTTTTTATTATAAACATGTTTTAGAGATTTTACTCTGTATTTCCCTCAAATATAACGTGATATGATCAAAACAATATAAAGTATATAGATTGTCCTATTTAGATCACCTATATCATGCAAAAAAGAAAGATGTAATTTGCAATGATCAAGCATCTAATTGCATCTAACTTGAGCTCAATACCATCACCACAGCGTCTAATCAGAGCTTTAAACTCTCTATAAAGCGATACGAGCTACCTAAACTTAATGATCGATTATATATTTCATCATGAAAGGTATAACATTTTGTAAATGAAAACGTATTGATTTATTTTGAGATATGGGAAAGTACATAACATGATTGCCACTCTTGAAGACATTTATTTGTTGGGATGGTTAAAGTAGGAGAAACTTTTTGCGTGTTGTAGCTAATGGGTGTGAGTGTAATCGACATGGATATTAATGTTCCTTGAATATTTATTTAAAGTACGGTGTATATGCCAAGTGGCAGTTGGACTCAGCGTATTACAGATATTTGATGAAATAACGAAGGATAAAAGTTACGCCGACAAATAACTACCAACAGAGTCTTTCAGTTCAAAAATCAGGTTATGACATTCATCAATATTGGATAATGTAATGAAGATAAAAATACACATCGGATGATGGGAATACTTTGAATATGAACTGTTTTAAACTTAATGTCGTATTTTGAAATTGTGTTGCCAGGAAAGGGAATATATAGCAGCTGTTTAATGATGATAAAGCAAAATGTAGCCATTTCAAAGTCGTGTCTTTGTAACTTCACCAATGCCGGTATCTTTTGAAATCTTTGACAAGGAACTTACTTACTTGAAAACGTGATTTTGCAGCGGTTCCCGTAAGGAAAGTTGTAGAAAAAACTGGGTTTTTTTCATTTCTTCGAGAAAAGTAGTCGGACGAATTTGTTTGGAAATGACCTTTTAGTAAAAACTAAACCCACAGAACTCTAATCACATCAATCTGGAAATTTAAAATATCCTAGCTTGCCGTATGCACAGCACGAAAATATATTTTGTGAGACTAGACATGGAGAAAATATTGGCATTTAGATCACAGAAGAATGTACATTGTATATGTGTACACCCACGTCAATTATGTGAATGAAACCGACAAAAAAACAATTCGTCGGTTTCGCTGTTTATACTTCAATATACTTAATCAATATACTCAATAAATATATATAATATAAATATAAATTTCTTTCGGTGTAACCCTGGTGAATTTTACCAATATTTAATGTTTGCTCACTTGCGTAGGAGTAGCATGGACTACAAGTATTTAGGATGTACTTAAGATATTTGGCGCTCTCTGCTATGAATTACACGCGGGCACGAATTACATGACGAAGATAAAATTACACACAACATTTACACGTACGTAATATTCACTCGCACTTTTTTGGTTTATTGCTAAACATAAATGATGATATATTTCTTGAAAAAATTTGTGCTGTTTATTTAACGCCATGAAAGTAATAAGTTATTGGAACAGACTTTAAACTTAAATTCAAACTAGGCTTATCTCCACGTTTCAAACGCTTCGTCAGGGATTGAAGTGCATGTTTACGTCTCTTCTATAATTGTGTCCATATCTTCAGTTTTTATTACACTTTTGTTCATAATTATGATACACATTCTAGCTGAGTGGATGGTTTGAACCCGGAAGTATCGTTACAAGTTTCTTAATGTTGATCTTCGGAGTCGAGATGACTACCTGTTGTCGAAACGTCAGTCAACTTAAACATCAACAGTCTATCTCGGGACTGTACTAACCTGGATGATCCATTTCTATACAAAACACACTTTTTAGAATTGGTTTCATCTGAGTTGTGTATAATCTTAGCATGTCGACATATTGTATGGTCTATTGGCGTTACAGTTAATTCAAATACCATCTACGTATCTTATTTTGTGTTAACGATTTATGACTCGATTTTGCTCAGTAATATATATGTAATATGTATTAGTATGTATTCAACAATTGTAGTTTTTAAACATGGACCGTATAGCAATAACCGCAACGCTCATGTTAGATGTGGGTTCGGTTGGATCTCATTGCCTCTGCTTATGCTACGCCTTCTTTAATCAACTGCGTCTCCCATCACAATGATTTCACTCAACATTCTATCGTGCTTCTATATATAATCATCTGTTGTTATGTGCTTAGCGTGTTGACACATGTCCCATAGCACTTTCGGTATGTCTGCCTATGGAAAATTCAATGAGAAAAATTCAAACAATTTAAAAATGCTTGCCTTCCCACACAGTTCAATGTTGCTGTATGACGTTGCCTAATATGTCCATTTTGATCCATTCATGTGGGAGAAAAAAGGGGAAGTAAATGCAGACATTTTTAAAAACTTTCTTCACTCGTGGGCAAGAGAGTTTAGTTGCATCATTGAACAAGAATGTATAATTTTACCAAACAACCATCTAAAAATTTCAGCCGTATTAGGTCGTAATGTGTAGATAAACAAGATGACAAGCTTGTGCGAACTACTGTCGTCAAGAAATAGCCCGAAAACAAACTTATAGAAAAATGAAAAGCATCGTTCATTTGGTTTTCCTAGTAAAGAATTTTTAGGGAGCTTTTTGACAATGCGTTCCTTACCAGTTAAACAATTAAAAGCTTAAAAATTTATGCATTAAAGTAGGATTTTTCCTTATAAAGAAAAGGCTAATTATAGTTGTCTCTAACACTTCGAATCATTTGAATTGATTAGATTATTTCTTGTTTGTCGAATGTTCTGGAAAAACTATGAACGGATATAACTTTCTGAAAGATAACACAAACATCACATGATCTAATGACCAATTTATATCTCCAGAATTTGAAGAGAAGTTAGGTCATTTACGACACGTAAACGTGAACTTTTCAGCCAAAACAATTAATGTTTTCACGTCGTGCCATGTTGGAGGTTTATTCAAAAGATAAGACTTCATCAATGTTGTTGTGGACTCCAGCCGGCGTGGGCGAACGTTATTGTTTTGTAAAATCCCTAAAGATTGGTTGCAAGTCAAGAATTGTAATTTCGTCTATACATATTATAAAATGATAAAAATTATTTATGTGCAATACAATACTATAATTCATTTCAGCTCTCCCTAATGGAGCTTTTCAGAACCAAATACATGCAACAAGAAGATTAACATGTAAGGATGAAATTAATAGCTTTCTAATTAAGTAAATCTATGACTATTTTCAAAAATTTTGCTCATCACTGGCTACAGATGAACTCGAAGGGAACAGCTTTTAAGAGGGATGGTTAACCTCGAGTAAATTTGGCTGCATTGTGCGCACAATCGTTATATGTTCAGGTAAAAACATCATTAAGATAAAACATCAAGATAAAACATCATTTATTGCAACTAGGATATGCATTGCTTCGCCTTCTCCTTTGTGAAACTTGTAGCTACAGAGAGAGAGCGTTGGTAAAATACTTATATATAATTACATAATTCGCCAGCGTAGATAATAAAATATTCAATATACGTTAATTCTACAAGACTACAATATGAAAAGGAAAACTAGTTCAACATATATATATATGTATACACAAACATATATACACTACATCATGCAAAGAGCGTAAGTGAAATAACTCAGATAATCTTTAAGTTAATAATTAATCACATTGGTTTACATTGGTTGATTTCAACTATATTTTCTTGTCTACTGAAGTTTACGTAAAATGGAGGGAATTATATTTTAGTTAACTGTATATGGCATAAACGTTTATCATCGTTTACTGTATGTATTTTGATCCGTAATTCAAAAGAGACATACTAAATTCAGTAAACTGTTCATTATGGTACTATCTTACAGTTTCCTTCTTGCTGTTAATCTGTTTTTCTACTTTTGTATTACTGAGTGGTAGTGTTCCCGGGTCCTCCAGACATTTTGGTGGGTTTAGTGCGAATGAGCATATACCCTGAGAACCACTTTGGCACATTGGCTCGCATTCTGGATGAGAGTTACAAATTTTTGTATTTTCTACGATACATTCACCCTCAGTCTAAAATATTGGAGAATTTTCTGTCGTAAATATAAATGTAGGCTCTTCCCGTCAAAGTATTCACGTTTTTTGTTTCCAACCACAGCCATAATGTGTACTTTCTTAGATATTTATGCATATGCTCTGTTTCCTAAGGTACTCATGTTCTTTGTTTCTTCCATAACATATTTTTCGCGTATTTCATGTATTTTATGTTCAGAGTTTATTTTTTTCAAAATATTCTCTGTTTTTATATTCTCAATTCCTTCATACAATTTTTGTTTATGATCGTCATGCTTAGTTGTACACGCTATGGTTTGTGGTATTATATTCTTCATACTTACCCAGTTTGAAGTGACTAAAACAAGGAAGATAAGAACAATTCGCCAAACTGAAGTGGATTCCATCTGTTCACAGAGATTTGACTATGTAGTATTAAGCTCAGAATTTATTTGATTTTGGCAGTTTGTATATGTGTTGTGAAATGTCTTCAAAACTTCTTTTTATCATACCTATACACCGGAAATTTAATCTTCTGAAAGCCAATCAGCTTAAAAGCCCAAGCAATTTAAATTAATTTTTGCAAAGCTGTGACAAAGACAGGAAACGTATGAAAATTGTTTGACGTCTTTCAAAAAGAAGCTTTTTAAAGCAAATTTTTCTGCAGAATTATTTAGACCAAAGTGCTACTCTACTCACCACCCAGGCGTGGATTTTCCCATAATGCCGTTTGGGCTTCTCTATATAATTTGACATGTATCGTTCTCTCATTCTACTCCATACTTCTCGTAATAAATTCATCAAAAGAATATATGAGAATGAACTAAATAACATTTGTAGTGTATTTTTTTGTATTACTTTTATAGTTCTGGGAAAAGAAGAAGCGTAACACCGAAAAAACTGAAGGTCGAGGTTTACAAAAACGTCCACTGCAAAGTGAGGGGGTAATGTATAATGACTGAGGTTGTCTAGGACTGTTCATACTTTAGTCACGAGGGCTTTAAGCCATAAGTTACGGGAGGCTTAGACCATTAATCACGGGGCCTTATGCCTTCAATCACTGGGGCCTTTGGCATTTAGTCACGGGGGCCTTAGGCCTTCAGTCACTGGGGCCTTATGCCCCAGGTTAGGCAAGTACTCCCCAAGAAAATTTTGATTTCAAGGAACTTGGACGTGTAACTTTCAACGTTTTAGAGCATTGCAAGTCGCATTTTGTGAGCATAGTTTTGATGTAAAAGTATTTCATTTTCTTAAAGTTTTTATGAAAGAAAATTGTAGTCTTCTGATTGCATTCTTAAGATCATTGAAAATGACTTGATATTTCACTCAAATTATTCTAGACTTACTGAACTTTGCAATGTGATATCATAGTGACGTTACATTCGCGTAATGAGCACGATAAATATCTTTAGAAATAGTTGACCAACTCGATTTTATAAAAAGAAAAATAATTAAGTCATTTTAATAGCATTTGCAATCAGATAGTTTCCTGTCATAAACATTTTTCAGAAAAATTATAAATTAATCGCAGTTAGTTGTTCTTGACCAACACAAAGCTAGTCAATAACATGACAACTGTAATTAGATAATTGCTGTATCGTGTATTATCGATAAAATTTGAAAAAACTCAACAACCGCGCCATTTATGATAAAAGCTGATGGCAAAAGTTGGTTACATCATCAACTCGACGTAAAAACGTTAAGAAATATTTGTAGTTTTTCAGCTAAGGCAATCGTGAATTCATGATTTTCTCAGTCAATTATCATGTCATAATTAATATTACAATGAAAGTATGTAAAAAATACAACTTTCAGGAGCGATGGAAAACTTAAAGTAAATTTGGTTTTATTCTGCCCTCAGTTGAGCTATGTTCTGGTAAAAATTCGCTAAACTAGAGGGCATTCAATGACGTCTTAGCTACCTTAGCCCCGCATTAACAAATAATGATATAGAAGCGGGTTAAAACTCCTAGCTACATCACAATATACAGCATGCGTAGAAATTATACACGATCTAATTATCCACTCAATATTTGATATGAAAAGGACAACAAGCATTTGTTCATTTCTTGTTAAATTTTCATCCAAAGTTAACCAAATTTTGCTCACTTACTATGCTGATAGGAAATGTCCCCTCTAAAACACACATACATAAATAATAACTAAGGTAATTGCGTAGTCTCTTGACGGATAATCAAGATATTCAACATACGTCATTTTAAACCATACTGCTACATAAAAACGCAACCTAGATCTTCATTGCCATGCCGTCTCCTTTTGGAACTTACGCAGAGAGCATGAGCGTTAGTAAAATAACTCAGATTTTCTGTATTGTTAACTTTAATCACATGGGCTTAAGAAGGCGAAAAATTTTGAGTTCGGTGTACACTAAGAATAAACTTCATTTAATAACATGTTTTTACTGTATTTGGATGTGCGATATAAGTTTAAAAAATGTGTGGTAAATACACCAAAGTACTATTTGTGATGGTTGATAATTTGTACTGTTCTTACGAATGTTTATCATCTTGTTGCGAAAATCCATTCTCTTTATCCTGGGAAATTAATTTCCTTATTCGTTTCGATAGGTGGAGCTCCTGTGTCAATATAACATAGATTAAATGCGCATATACCTGACGGATCAGGTCCACACATTTGTTCACATTGTCTATCGTCTGTACACGATTGTACGCCTTCTGGGATACATTGCCCTGTCGCCTGGAATTTAAAAGAATTTTCTGTAAGTCAAGGTATTCATGTTTTTGTTTCGTTAGGTAATTCACTTTGTCTTCTTATGATATTAGTGTTATCTGTTTCCTAAGATATTCACATTCTATGTTTCGTAAGGTATTTCATTTTTGAGCTATTTGTTTCTGTATCCCAGAATATTCCAGTTTTCTGTTTGATTTTTAGGTAATCAATTCGCCTTTTTACTTATGTCATTTATTTTCTCTGTTTCTTAGCATGATAATTCGGCATCCCTCTTTTTGTATTTGTGTTCTTTTCTTAAACATATTCTCTGTTTTACGGTCATATATGTTGTCTATTCACCGAGGCATCTATGTTTATCGTCATACTATAAGTTAGTGTTTACCCTCTTTGGTTGTAGCTGTAGATTCTTCATACTTACCCAGTTTGAAGTGACTAAAACAAGGAAGATAAGAACAACTCGTCCAGCTGAAGTGAATTCCATCAGTTCCTTGGAATTTAACTATTCCTTCTTCTGCTTCGGAGTTTAAGTTACTTGACCTCTCACATGTGATATGAAATGTCTTCAAAACCTTCCTTTTTATCATATACACAGCTGAAATGTAATCTTTTGAAAGCCAATCAGCTTAAAAGCCCGTGCAATTAGACTTAATGTTTGCAATTTTTTCACAAAGAGAGGAAACGTTATTGTTTAAGGTCTTTTAATCACCATTATTAAAATGCTTCAAATTAGAAGACTCAAAACAGAAAAGAGGTGCATCCTTATTCGCTGCCATATTCGCTGTAAATAGAAAAAGCCAACTTTTAGAATAGGTGTATTGAAAAGGATGATGATGGAGAACGATTACAGTTTTATAATGTTATGCTAAAACTGGTGCAATGCTTCACGGTAGCACTTTTTGAACATCTTTATCTTAAGTCAACATCTACAGGGCATGCAAAGTACAGAAACATGCTGCGAGAATATTTCTGTGTAATGATCATGACTGTCGAAGCATTATTCTCTTGAGACGGCTTAATTGAATTCGTCCTACGATGAAGTAGGAATCGTGAAATTGTCAATAATTTATAACAAAGAAAATTGGACCACTCCTGATTATTTAAGGAACACGTTTCCTAATAATACTGATGTGCATTCAAGAGTAACAAATCATGAACATATCGAACAACATACCATTATAACTACGTGAAAAACATTTCCTTTTCTCTTTTAAGAAATCGTTTAAGAAACCTGAACTATGTTTTTCATGCATATGCAGTGCATGATCATTTGTGGTGAAGGAATGAAAGACAGGCTTGCATTACTGCTGGAAGTGTTATGTTTTTAACTTTATTTCTTGTTTCAATTATATAGCTCTGCGGTATCAAATGAAACACATAACACTGAGAATACTGCAAGGTGAGGGACTGATGTGGACTGTTGGGGGTCTTGGATTTTTTTATACTTGATATTCATGTAAGCCTTAGGCGTTTTCCTACTATGATTGTTCCGTATATGGTCCCCCAGAAAATTTTGATTTCAATGGCCTTGAAGGTGCAATTTCTAGCATTTTAGATCAATATGCAAAGACGATTTTGTGAGCAAAAGTCTGAATGCAAAACCGCTTAATTTTTTTCAAGTGTTTATGACAGGAAACTATCTTCTTCTGATTGCATTGTAAAGATCATCGAAAATGACTTGGTAATTTTTCACTTGTTTTCGCTTACCACAGATATTGAACTTTGCATTGTGATACCATAGTGATGTTAAGCGCGTAATAAACGAGACGGTTGTCTCTAGAAATAAGAAATCAAAAAGAAATATTTTGGTATTTTAATTGTTTTTTGCTGTGCAGTCAATATCACGACAAATACAATTAGATAATTGTTGTATCGTGCATTATAATATAACGCGTGCGCTAATTAGTCTATTGCTGCGTTTTCATTAGCCTGTGCTAATGTGGGTTACCGATTTGAGCGCAATCAATCAAAGATTGAAAATAAATCAATCAAAGATAATTTGCAAATCAATCATCAATACACGTTAGAGGAAAACTGAATTTGATTCATTTGTTTCAAATTCATCTGTTTTACATCATTGTTAATTTATAAAAGAAATAAAAGACATTTTTCGTGTTTGTAAATGCTTATGCAAACCTCGGAGACCGGTTTGGGAGAATTACGGAGCAGATTACTCGACCTTTGGTCTTGGGTTTTCTTCGGTCTGCCCTCGAGTTCTCCTAAACGTCTCCTCGGCTTAGCCTAAGCCTGTGAAAACACGAAAAACATCTTCTGCTCCTTAATTTATACAATTTAAAAAAAAACTGAAAGCGAAGGTTACGCCGTTTATTATAAAGATAATGACAGCAAAAGCAAGTCATTTGCATTACGTAAACGTTGAGAAATATTTGTGGCTTTTCAGCTAAACGCCAGTTGTCATTTCCTCAGCCAATTATGGCTATAATTATTCTGACAGCATAATTTATTAATAATCATAATGACAATATGAATAGAATTCTTTATCACTGCCTGTCCATCACTGTGTTAAAGAAGACAAAGGAGACGGCTTTTAGCAGCGACGGAAAACTTAAGTAAATTTTGTCGTATTGTGCACACAGAGACTAGTTATCTTCACGTGAAAACATCGTTAACTAGGGGGTTAACTCTTCTGTCCCGCATAACGCTAAACAGGATAAACTCCTACATCAATATACATCATAGATAGCAATTATGAATGATCTAATTGCGCGTCAGTATATTTGATCGGAAGAAGCAAGACAAAGCAAAACAAACTTTTTTTTCATTCTCTTTTAATTTTTATCCAAATTCAGCCAAATTTTAATAACTTCTTGCTAGGCCAATGGGAAATGCGCCCAAACACACACGCAAACATAAAAACTCGTTAGTTTGACAACTTCTTCGCTGAGGTAATGAAAATAATCAATATACGTTGTTGTTGCTATGTGAACTCGTAAACATCACCTGCACCTCTTCTGGTGAAAGTTGTTCTTAGTAAGGGTGGTGGATAAAATAACTAAGATTATCTGCCAAGTACAGTTAAATCCCGTGGGTTTAAAAGGGCAGTAAAATTGGAGCTTTGTATATACTCTACAGAGTGAACCTTTTATTTATCATCATCTATTTGTACTGTGTTTTGATGTGCAATTCTGAGGTGTATCCTCTTGGATTTGCGAAAGAAAAAATAATTGAAGCTCTGTGTGCGCTCTTCGGAATACACTTCTTTTATTTTCATATGTTTGCTGTAATTTGATGTACAATAATTTAAAATAGATATACTAAATAACCAATGTACTTTTTGTGGTATTTAATAATCTTTACTGCTTTTATAAATGTTTATCATCTTGTTGCTGACAATCTCTTTACTTGTTATTCCAATGGTCCGCTTCCTGTGTCAACGAAACATTGGTTTGCTGCACAAATGCCTATGGCGTTGTTTACACACATTGGTTCACAGTCTTCAGGAACCATACATGATGCGCCTTGTTGGATACATTGCCCTGTTGCCTGGAATGTCAAAGAATTTTCTTTCATTAAATATTAACGTGCGTTGTATCGGTCTCGAGATATTCACATTGTTGTTCCCTTGAGTATTCATCTTCTCTGTCCTTAGGTATCAGTGTTAGTTGTCTGTTTCGTAATATGTTCATATTCTATGTTTCTGGGGTATTTAAGGTATTTCATTCTCGACGTATTCATTTTTTTGCATGTGCTCTGGGATATTCGTGTTTTCTGTTTGAAGGTAATCAATTAGTCTTTTTACTAAGTCATTTATGTTCTCTGTTTCTTAACATATACCCTTTTCACTTTTTTGTATTTAAACATATTCACTGTTGTTCTTGTTATAAATGTTCTCCATTCACAGAGGTAGTTATGTTTATCGTCATACTTAGTATTTACACATTACAGTTTGTAGCATTAAATTCTTCATACTTACCCAGTTTGAAGTGAGTAAAACAGAGAAGACTAGAACAATTCGCCAAATTGAAGTGGATTTCATTTTCACCGCGTTTTGAGTTTGTCGTCTTCTCCTTTGATGTTTAAGTAACTTTTACCTCACGTACGTGTTACAATGGCTGCAGACCTTTCTTTTTATGCATACAGCAGAATACTAATCATCTAGAAACCAATCAGCTTAAAAGTCCAGGCAATTAGAATTAATTTTTGCAATTGTTTTACAAAGAAAGGAAACGTTATTGTTTAAGTTTTTTTATCACCCAGCTTTACATTGCTTCTTATTTATCAAAGACTGGATCGCAGTTTTTATAAAAATTTAAACTATAATTTAATAATTATCGATATTTACTTTACTCTAAAACACCCTATGTGTAAAAATGTTTGTTGACGCTTGGCTCGTTGCAAGTAGAATTACGTAGGCGCTCTTGATAACCGCGGGCTCAACTTAATTCACGAAAGCAACGTCCTTTACTGTGCAGGAGCCTTTTGAGCTTTTTCCGTGCCACGTGTGCCGTCTGTGCCAAGCAACCAACATTTTGAAAAATTTCAGACACGAATAAACGCTTCTTGATAAATGCTTGAAAAGTCGTTTCCTATCAGTACGCATGCGTAGTATTGCAAACGTACACATAGCGAAAAAATTGCGGCGAGAAGCGGTATAGTTAATGATGCTGTATGGGACGATGAATAGTGAATTACTTGATATTTAGCAAAACTAGCGCGGAACATTCTCCAAACAAAGCTCGAATGTCTGAATTTTGGAGGGATTTAGTAAGGTATTTCGTTCGACTTAAGCAAACCAACCTTGAGAATTTCTGTATGGACTGAGAAGTACATCAATAATTAAAAATGTACTCTTGATCAGAAAAGAAATGGTCTAGGTGCACATACAATCGTACAAAGAGAGCAGATATCTCACATAGTGACGCACAATAACGAACTATGACGTCACCCAAACACTGCGTCTTTTTAAGTAAATATGAATGCTTCCTTTCCCTAACCTTAATGATCATGCGGGGATTCACAAAAGTTTCTGTATTGTAGACATCCGAATTTGGCACATAAATATCAAAAAGATAATTCTATATTTTGCCTTTCTCTTATTAATGCCTTAATAGTGTCTGCTTGGCGTATTCTGATATTCCGAACAAACTGCGTTAGACAACAAAAGAGTAAGACTGTAACATTCCCTGCTGAATACATTACTTGCTTACAAAGTCAGAAGCGGAATAAAATTACAGTTAAATAGAATGCATAACTGCGAAGGATCGGTAGTTGGAGGGGGAGAGAGATAGAATTTATACAATATTTATATTCATTGTTCCTTCAACCTAATAGAAAGTAATAAAATAGAACATGTATATATCAATATGGCCCACTTAATTTTCGGTATTTCGTTGTGCGATCGTACAATCAAAGGACTAGGAATAAACTTGGTATTTAAGTCGTTGAAATAGATATCGATTCTGCGATTGGGAAGCATCTTTTAGAGACGTTCACTGTGCTGATGACCGTTTTAAAATTTGATTATTGTTCTGCCATGCATGTATTATCGATACACTTTTAAAAAGATAAGGATGAAGTTTACAGCATTTATAACGAATACACCAGCAGCAAAAGTTGGGTTATTTACAAAACGCATATACCTTGAGTCTGCTGCGAATTATTTTGTAGCTTTTCAGCCAAACACGGTCATGATTTTCTTAGTCGTGAATAACAATGTTGTTGTTATGTTTATTTTGACTGTAATGATAACAAAAATATGAAAAATTCTCTATCGAACATTGAATGAACTTAAGAGGGACAGCTTTTATAGGAGCGATTGAAAACTTTAAAGCAAAGCTGATTGCGCACAGTCAAGTTATGTTCAAACAAAAGCATCGTTTGTGAAGATAATCAATTTACGTCATTGTTACTCTATGAACACGCTAATAAGATCTGCGTTATGCCACTCAGACTCAGTCTCTATGTGAAACTTTTACAGAGTAAGAGTTGAATCTCAGTAAACTTTTCAGAATAAACTACATTTGTTACCTATTTGCTGTAACTTGATGCAAACTTATTAGAGAGAGTTATATAACTAAATTCACTAAACTACTGTTTGTTCGGTTTCTTCTCTTTATAACTTGCTTCTTTCTCTTTGCTGTCAGGGAGCTCTTTAGTCCTTGCTAAAGGTGGGATTCCTAGGTCTACTATACATACAGAGACATGAAATAGCTGCGCACATTTGCCTACGGGATCTCGTCCACACATTGGATAACATTGCTCATCAGATGTACATCTTTGTATGATTGGTATGACGCATTTGCTTGCCGCCTGTAATATTAAAGAAAGTTCGTGTCGTATGGCGTTTCGTCTAACAAGCAATTCACCATATTTTGTTTTCTAATGTGTCCATAATCTTGAAGTATTCATTTGTGGTGTCTCTTAATCTTTTAATCTTCCTTCATTTTGTATTGTGTTTTTTGGCCTTTTCCTTTTACATATAATATCTGTTTTTATAGTTATACATGTTCTCTATTCATCGAGGCATTTACGTCATAATCGTCATACTTATAGTATGTGCACGCTATGTTTTATAGCTGTAGACTTTTCATACTTACCCAGTTTGAAGTTACTAAAACAAGAAAGATAAGAACAACTCGACAAACTGAAGTGGATTCCATATTCACAATGATTTAACTATGTCGTATTCTGCTTAGGAGCTCGTGTGACTTTGACCGCTCGTATCTGTGTTGTAAAATGGCCTCGATGCCTCTCTTATTATCTTGCATATACAGCGGATAATTAAACATCTGAATGGCAATCAGTTTTTTCAACTTTCTTGCAAAGAAAGGAAACGTGTACTTCAAACTTGTCCAAGGTCTTTTAGAAGGAAGGTATTTACAGCCGGATCTTTCTGTTGGTCCGCACTCTCGCAAAAAAAAAACACGAACGCATATTTTTTAACCAAGAAGATAACATGGCAAAGAATTTCACATAGTTTCGCTTCAGACGATAAGATGCGCCAAGTGCCAACATTTGTCTGCTAGTCGTTTATCCAGGAATGGATTTTCCCATAACGTTGATTGGGTTTCTATGCATTATTCTCACAATCTTATTCAATATATCTCAGTGTGTATTTCACTGTGTATTGAAATAAGTTCACGCTTAGTTCGACCATAGATAAATTTGTCTCTAAACATTTGAGGTATGCAGTGGGAAATGTAATGAAAAAAGAAGGCATTTGCTCCTTGATTTCGCTAAAATTTGTAGAAAGCCCGACCGCGGGTACGCTTTAGGTTTTGACCTTCATTGAAGAATGCTCGCGCTCAACTACTCACTAAATACATTAACAAAAGTCGTGTTTATATTGTATTTGCTCGTATAATTAAGTAAGTTTTGCAACAAGAACTTCTCAAATTATCATAGTGTGTTTTCCACAACGTTGTCATGTCGTTCATTTTCGAGGGAAAGTTCCTGAAAGTTGTTAGCGACGCAGTTGGAAAACGAAAAAAACAATAACTCATCTTCTCAACCGTACACAAACATTGCGCGTTGTGATAGCTATTATCACCATGCAGGAAGCTTTTTTCACTATGCGTGGGGCTAAACTAGTTGTACATACTAAAATTCATAAAATATATTCATTGAAGTTAGAAGGATTTCTGCTTGTGTAGAGAAAGGCTAAAAAATTGTCATTTAAAACTTTGCATTAATAAATTAATTTCATATTTCTTGTACGTAGATTCATAGAATCTCCGTACTTGTCCTCTGAAAGTCATGCAATTTCACAAATCTCTTCTATTTTCTTGATGTATCTTGATGTCTTATAGTAGGAATATAATTGCCCAACATAACATTTTAAATATGGTCATAGATAAACAATTTTATTAATAATAACGTTTCGTCTTTAGCTTAAGACATCTTCAGATTAGATTACATACATGTAGAAAGTTAGAAAACTTATATACCAGTTTCCCTTCACAACTTGTCCGACGTTTCCTCAATAGTCTTTTCGAGCCTAAACCTCCTACGCACACCGTACCAAAGAATCTCATGTATTTTGTTCTTTCCTTCACCGGCTCTTACTCCCTTCAGATTCGCACCCAAATTACTCTCCTCAATATTCGCTTTGTCTTTCGTTCTTCTACACGTCTTTCATCCTTCTTTCCTTTGAAAGATCGAGTCCCCAAACTTCTGAAATCTGGTGTTGTATATCTATTTAAGTGTCGACACTGCTCTACGTCGTACGTGGGTCAAACCACACGCCATTTACACACAAGAGTATCAGAACATTTGGGTATCTCTCCTTTGACAGGAAAACCTTCAACCAGTCCAATTAGCTCCAGTGTGCTCACCCATCTCAAAACCACTAACCGCTCCGCCGACTTTGACGACTTCGAAATTCTAACTCATCCTCTCCTAATGCATACGAACTATCCATCAACGAAAGCCTCCTCATCTCCAAGCTTAAACCATTTCTTAACGTCCACTAAATCTTATTTAGTTCCATTCAAACCACTCTATCCCTTGACACAAAAAATCTCACAACACTGTCATCTCTACATGTTTGTAAATGTAGATCGTCCAGGTTGGTATAGTCCTGAGAAGGACTTTTTTTGTTGTTGTAGACTGACCTTTCGACAACCTTAGCGGTAGTCATCTTCAGAGGAATATATTCTTTAGAAATTCAAAACCAATAGTGCTTTTCTGAAGGTACTTTGAATTTAAAATTAAGCAGCTTTAATTTATTTTTCTCGCTGCTGCTCGCTGTGACTACCCCTCGATGCACTACTGAGGATGTCTTAAGCTAAAGACGAAACGTTATTATCAATAAAATTGTTTATCTATGACCATATTTTAAGTGTCATGTTGGGCAATTATATTCAGACTTAGAATTTGCTTTCTACCTGGCAAATCTAAAGTCACTATCTAGGTGTCTGTATTGATGTACCTAGTGTGCATTGAGCCAAATGATCATTTGAATTATAAAGCATTTTATTTTCTTGTAATGTATGTTTTCTAATATTTCATTGTAACAGTCACTATCAAAGTCAGTGAATTACCGTCAAATACGGCAAAAATTGATACACAATTTTAAAACTGGATAGATGCAAATGCAAGAAATCGTTGTAGATTATTAATGATTTCATCTAGTTAAACGTTTTAGAATAAACCTATTCTAAAAAAAGGAACGGCCAATAATTTAGAACCCAATCCTCTAGATGTCTAACTACCGTGACAAAGTGAGGCAAAGACGCCATCTTGAAAGGTGGCAAAAAGCAAAACTCGAAATAAAAAAATAAGTTAGAACAAAGCTTAAAAAACCCATCATATTAAACATTTTAAAAATTAAATCTAAACTATGAACTTTGCAACTCTATATCAACTCAGCAAAAGCAGATATTAATCGTAAATATCCTCAGTTTTGCCACCTTTCAAGATGGCGGCTTGCCTCATTCATTATTATACAATTTCGGCGGAGTCAGATATCTAGTAGATTGGGTTCTAGGTCATTGGGTGCGGCTAACTTACCCACTTACCGATATAAAAATAGGTACGAACGGGCCTATTTAAAGAATAGGGAATTTCGGATTTTCAGTTGTCAGTCATAGAAACTTATTGACTTGCCCTTCCGGGAAAATTTTAATTCCCAAAGCCTTGGAAATGCAAATTGCAGCATTTTAAAGCAGTGTCAATCGGATTTTGTGAGCGTAGTTAAAATGTTACAACATCACACTTTTATATAAGTTTTTTGTGACTGGAAGTCTCAATTTGGTGGTTCCATTGCAAAGACCCTTGGAAAAGATCTACTTTTTTCACTTAAATTGTGTTAGCTTTCTTAAGATATTCGATTTTATTTACATCGTGATGTCATGGTGATGTTATTTGTGTGATGATTATAAATCTCAAGTAAGAAGTAAGAAAACCCAATTCCATCACAGAATATATGAAGTCATGTATTTAACTGAATTTTGCAATATAATCAGAAAAGTTTGTCGTGAACACTTTAACATTCTAAAAAATCTTTAAAAAATAGTAATTACCATGGTGAATGACCAAAATAACCTAAGGGTTCTGAAAAAAGTAGTGTTTTAAAAACTAAAACTATAAAAGGCACGATCCATAGACAAATTTTCTGTTTTACTTTTAACATTCTTCAGAAAAATTATAAATTGACCGATACGTTCTTCCCCAATACAAAGCTAGTAAATATCACGAAAATATAATTAGGCCATTGTTACATAATTTATTACTGATACAATTCTATATCTGAGAATGAAGGTTAAGCCATTTGTAGTAAAGATAATGGCAGCAAAAGTTAGGTCATTTACGAGACGTTAACGTTGAGAAATCTTTTTAGCTTTTCAGTTTTAACACATATGTGATTTCCTTGGCCAATTATTGCTATAATTATCCTGACAAATTTATTAATAATTGTGAAGGCAATATGAAACAACTATATATGCGCGCGCTATGTGAACTGAGAGTCAGAGCTAGGTAACAACTTTTTTACTAGCGATGGAAAACTGAATGTAAATTTGGTTGTAGATATTGTGTACACAGTCAAGATATATTCAGGTAAAAGTATGGTTGATGAAGATAAGTCCATGTACGTTATTGCTGCGATACGAAAACGCAAACTATAGATGCAGATTGCCATGCCGCCTCTGTGCGAAACTTTTACAGAATGAGGATGGGTGAATTAACTCAAAGTTTCTGAGGTGTATCCTCTTGGGTTTACGAAAGCAAAAATAATTGAAGCTCTACGTGCGCTTTTCGGAATACATTTATTTTATTATCACCTGTTTACTGTATTTTGATGTGTAATAATTTGAAACAGATGTACTAAATAACCAATGTACTTTTTGTGGTGGTTAATAATCTTTACTGCTGTTACAAATGTTTATCATCTTGTCGCTGACAATCTCTTTACTTGTTTAAAGGTCCACCTCCCTGGTCAACGAAACATTTGTATGCTGCACATATGCCTATGGCGTTGTTTACACACATTGGATCACAGTCTTCATGATCCATACATGATTCGCCTTGATCAATACATGTTCCTGTCGCCTGGAATGTTAAAGAATTTTCTTTCATTAAATATTAACATGCGTTGTGTCAGTCGAAATATTAACTTCGTCGGTTCTTTGGTATTCGTCTTCTTAAGGTATCAGTGTTAGTTATCTGTAATGTGTTCATATTCTATATTTCTTACGGTATTTCATTCTAAAGATGTTCGTTTTCTCTTCCAACAATATTTGTGTGTTCTCTGCCTAATTCCTACAATGTAATCAATTCGTCTTTTTATCATCAAGCCATTCATGTTCCCTTTTTTTTAACAGGTTTTCTCTCTGTCTTTTTTGTGTTCGTGTTCTTTTCTTTAACATATTCTGTGCTTTTTATGGTTATAAATGTTCTAGCTGTATTTACCGATGTTTTATTGTTGTCATTATACTTAATATGTTCACAGTACTGTTTTTAGCTGTAGAATGTAGATTCCTCATACTTACCCAATTCGACGTGACTAAAACAAGGAAAATAAGAACAATTCGCCTAAGTGAAGTGGATTCCATGAGTTCACATAGATTAGCTATGTCGTATTCTGCTTTAGATTTTAAGTAACTTTGACCTGTTCTGTGTGATATGCAATGGCCTCAAAACTTTCCTTTTTATCACACATAGAGCGGAAATCTAGGCTTTTGAAAGCCAATCAACTTAGAAGTGCAGACAATTAGAATTAATTCATGCATTTTTCTCACAAAGAAAGGAAACGTGTACTTAAAAATTGTTCAAGGTCTTTGAAAAAGATGTTATTTATAGTCGGATCTTTCTGTTGGTCTACATGCACTCTTGCAAACATGCATATTTGTGATTAAAAAGATAACATGGCAAACATTTTTTTCAGTTTACTAAATCAGACAACTTTTATCCAAAACAGGATTTTCCCATAATGCTATTTGGGCTTCATCTTTTTGAAAAGTATTTTACGTAATGTTTCTGAGTGTGTTTTAAGATGTTCATTTGTAAACGGTGTTTGTCATTCCGACGGTCGTGTTCATGGGAAATAGAATGAAGAAGGCATTCGCCCCCTTGTTCTTGTGACTATGTGTATGAATTTCGGCGGATTAGATGGCACACTTGACGTTTTTACATCGTCGGGTACTTAAAATTAAGAACTACAAAAATGCACGGGAATTTCGTTTTAGTTTTGTTTTGGTATAATTAAGTACGTTTACAGCAAGAACACCTTACATTTATCAAAAGGTTTTTCATATTAAGTTATTTTCGTTGTTTCTATGGTGAAACTTGGATGTCGTTGTTTCTATGGTGAAACTGAATGTCGTTGGCGATGCACTCGAGAAGAGCTCGTCTCTTGTCAACAACAAATATTGCGTTACAATACTATTAACACGAGGTTGTCACTTATTTTTAGCTTCAACTTATAGCTATACTGTATATAACATTGTCGTTAACTGTATTGTGCTCATTGGAAGTATTCTGTCATAAAAACTATACATTCTTTGTACACTAATTTCTATATTGTTATCATTGGAGCTAATGGTGTTTATTCACCAAATTCTTGTGTAAATTTACATCAAATAACCCTTAAGTTTGAACAAAGTACATCTGAAAAGATAGCATATAACACTTTCCGAGGTGTAATTCGTCTGTTTTACACAAAAGTTGTATAACTTTCCCCGATTGAAACTTAAAAAAAACTTGACGCTCTAAAAAATTTCACACGAATATTATGAATCGACTATCTGTCGGCAAGTTCAACGAAAAAATGTTCTGTTTTCTGCTTCATATATTGGTATGCTATGATATTGTCGTTTTCATATTTATGAAATCTTTATAACAAATGGCCTCGATAGCTATTGACGCTTTAAGTTTATCGCAAAAGAGATCTTTAGAGACTATATATCGCTATATCGTTCCAGGTGCAATTATTTATAGCAAAAAGTATTTGCAGTGACCTTTGATTGACCTTTCGCTTGTTTGAAATACTTATTTGGCGAATTGTCAAACGAAAACTCATGCCGTGAATTCTTGATGTTTTCATTTAGCTCATATTTTTTTCTTATTATACGCGTGAATTGGTTATTTTGTGGCCGTGAATTTGTTTCCAAAACTTGTTGTATTCACGTGTCTCACAAACAATATCATGTTTATTTCAGATAAAGAAAACGTTCGACGAATTATATCACGAAAGTTTTTCTCCCGGAGAATCTTTTCGAAATGATTTTCAAGTCATGAGGTTCCTCGTTGAAATTGCAGTTACAATAAACTCAGTGTCAAATGGAAAAGAAGGTAAATTATATCTCCTTTTTTCTTTAAATGACCGGGGACTTCGTTTTTAAAAGATAAGATATATGCTTATGCTAACGTCTAAGTCATCCATTTTTGCCATATCATAAATTCAGAAAGATCAGCACGCTTTGTATAAAAGATGCTCCTCATCATGATGTGGAAAATGAGAGGGTGTGTAGTGCCTTGACGTCATTGCACATGAGAGGCGATCATTGGTTAGTTTAGTAAGAGTTAAGCCGCTCTACATTAAATGCTAAGTGGTCCATTGCGTTGATTCCCCGCACTGATAATGTAAGATGGTTGTGTTCATTGAAATCTTGTGTAAAGTAAATGGTTTGAACCCGGGAGTATCGTTACATGTTTGTAAATGTTGTTACTACAACAACAACAACAGCAACAACAACAACAAAAACAGTCAACAACAACAAAAACAGTCCTTCTCAGGACTATACCAACCTTGGCGATCTACATTTACAAACAGATATGTTGTGTGTTAACCATGCTATGTCACAAGAATTAAGGACACTAGGATACATGAACTCCCTGATATCACTCGGATATAAATGAACTCTATAATCACTTCAACATACATGAACTCTATTTTCACTTCAACATACATGAACTCTATAATCACTTTAACATACATGAACTCTATAATCACTTCAACATACATGAACTCTATAATCCCTTCAACATACATTAACTCTATAATTACTTTAACATGCATGAACTCTACAATCACTTCAACATACATGAACTCTATAATCACTTCAACATACATGAACTCTATAATCCCTTCACCATACATGAACTCTATAATTACTTTAACATGCATGAACTCTATAATCCCTTCAACATATATGAACTCTATAATCCCTTCAACATACATGAACTCTATAATTACTTTAACATGCATGAACTCTATAATCCCTTCAACATATATGAACTCTATAATCCCTTCAACATACATGAACTCTATAATTACTTTAACATGCATGAACTCTAATGGACTCCGTCGATTTCGACGTATGAGGGTTCCACAAAGTGGAACATCCTGGTTACTGAAATTATAGTGAATGCAGCTGAACAGACTACAATCACTCGTACCTTTCACGCAACTACAACGCTGATATCAGCGTGACACAGTGTGACAAGGCTGCAACATTGCAGATGCAGATACAGTCCATCCGAGGACATAGTTTCCTCTACCAAATTTCCCTCACATGGCTTTGGTCAACCCGGGCTAGGTTTACAGACACATTGCCAGATGTGCCACGAGCCGGGATTGAACCCGCGCCGTCTGGCTTACAGCTCACGCAATTAGCCATTCAGCCACCCGCCCCGTAAGCATGAACTCTACAATTACTTTAACATGCATGAACTCTATAATTACTTTAACATGCATGAACTCTACAATCACTTCAACATACATGAACTCTAGATAAAAGGTCTTTGACTTATATCTACCATCAGTTCAACATAGCTACTTGAACTCAATGATCACTTCGAAATATACATAAGCTTCATAAGCCCATTGATATGCGCGAGCTCGACATGTAACTATATAAAAACTCTAATATACCTGAGCACTAGCAAAGATCCACGACAAATTATTTTATTTTTTTTAATTTGAGTAAAATACTGTTTTTACACAATTATTTCCATCGTAATGCTTACAAAATATTCCACAATCCAGTGAAAATATCGTTCGACTAAATCAAAACCCAGACATTACACAAGTTTGATTTCGCGTGTTTAAAGTAGGTTTTTGCTCACTGATTGATTTCTTTTTAAATCCTGAAAAATAAGTGTGTAAATAAGAAAACAACGGTTCCAGCTGCAGTTGATAGACTGACACTTCCACTTGTGCTCTCTGCATCAAGACCAAGTGCGAACTCAGGTCCCGGTGCTGTTTTTGTGCCGTCTTTTGGAAGATTGGCGCACATGTTTTTTTTAACGGCTTCTGGATACAACTGCTCCGAAAGACAACCGACTGCCTTCAAGCAATAGCTGTTGGAAACTCTAATTAATGCGTATCGCTTGTCCGTAGAGCAAACTTCCGTCACTCTGATACAAGTCATTCGTACTATTTTTCTTGCGCACTCAGAAGGCTGTGGGTAATATTTAAAAAAAAGAACACTTGCCTATGTTGGAAAAATGTTGGCTTCACATGACTGCATAGACTGTACAAAAATATGTTCTATGTATAAAATATTGAATGAATGGATGACAGCTCTAAGGGAGGGCTCTGATATTATTTACCAAAAACTAGAAAAGTATCAAAAAACGAGTTCCTTCTTAACACCCGTGCACTGCCATAATTCAATGCTATTGTGAATGCAATTCCTTAATTCGCTATTGTTGTCGTTACAGGGAAAGGACAAAAAAGTTTGAAATTAAAAAAATAAGAATATGTTTATTGTACCTGGTTTTGAGAAAGCGTGCTTATACTAACGAGTTGGTCCTTACCATCCAAATTTATTGTTGAGTTTACAATCAGGAAGTTTGGAACAGGACACAATTTATTACCTCCCATATACAACGTTGAGTTTACGCACTTTTCATCCGATCGAAGCTCTCTTATGACGTACCAGGGGCTGCTTGCGGCGCCCAAACACAACAGGGCGCAAAAAGCACCAACAGAAACAAGTCGAGCGAACATTTTTGTCTTGTCTTCTTTGTGTTGTTTCTCAAGCGTGCGGTAATTACGACTTTCGTCTTTGCTTTAATGACGTTTTTAATTGATTGAGAATAGAAAATGGACAAAACTGAAATTAATTAGCACGGCTGAGAAGAGCATGCTGAAGCTATTGGAATTGCAACGTTTTGTAGCTGAACATCGGAAAATTTTGTAATTATTCGTTTGCGGTTTTTTACAAATCTAACACGTTTGTAGTGGTGGTGTTTTAACAAATATAATGCTCATTTCCGTTCGGTTTAGCTAATTTTCAATAACTTTCCCGTAATATCTAGCTTTATTTACCTTTTCTTTATGAACACCTTAATGATTCGCATTCATCAGCCATCACCTCATAGAAATGTAGAGCTCGTAGACCAATTGTTTACTATGACCTAAAACAACTTATAAAATAAACAGAATGAAACACGTGCGCTGATTGGTCTAGAGCTGAGTTTGCTTTAGCCAGTGCAAAACACATCTGAGCTTAACCAATCAAATCAATCTAAACAATCAATCAGTCAAAGAGAATTTGCAAATCAATCATGAATACATTTTAGAGGAAAAATTAAAATGTTTGTCTTTTTCGCATTATTGTTATTTTATAAAATAAATAAAAGATGTTTTTCGTGTTTGCACTGGCTTATGCAAACCTTGGAGACGTTTGTGAGAACTCTCGAGCATGTGTAACCCTCGACCTTCGGTCTCGGGCTTGCTCTGATCTGCTCTCGAGTTCTCCCAAAGGTCTCCTCGGTTTGCATAAGCCTGTGCAAAAAAACATCTTTTATTTCTTAAATGCGTTTTCGATGATAGAAGTTGCCTTTTTTGATACACATACTTTGCTGGCCGAGCACATCAAGGTAAATAAACGGAGTTAGCAATGACACAACTCTCTTTTCAGACAGTCAGATGGGGAAGCCGGCCCGATATTGTACTTGCCCTGTGCCAATTTTTTGTGTTCAATGACGGTAAAACAATTTAATCTGCATGTTTTAAAGTTCTGAAACTTTCTGATTGCTTGGTGTAAGCTTCGCCATATTTTCTTTCAGTTGTGCCAACCCCTAAAACGACTGCATTTGTCATACAAAAAATCGTTGGAGAAAAAGAAGAGCTTTTATTGATGAGAAGAAGTAACGACACTTTCTTAATTATCATCGAACTTAGCGAGAAAATTCGTGAAAAATCTAAGAACACTTGCCCCAGACCTCGAAGTATAGAATCAGAGCAATACTGGGATCAGCGTCGATAACAAGCAGTTGAAAGGTTTGTGTGTGTGTGTGTGTGTTTTTAAATAACTTTATGCTGCTTTCCTTAATGTTGGGTTTTCAGCCAAGTCCTAAAAAATTTAGAACCTGAGATTGATTTCAGCCATTGATTTCAGCTAACATAGCTTTGCTGCTATGTAGCCTGCGTATAGGGTTGTTTTGTATGAAAATTTTACAAAAGCTTTGCTCAAAAGCCATGATTTTTCACTCTGTGTTTCGCTTTCCATTGAAGGTTGACTGGGGGGGTGAGCTTGACTCCCCACTATATTTGATGTATATCTGTAGAAGTGTCTCCCCCCCCAACACGATTGACATGATGACGTCATATACACTCTATGTATCATAACATGGACGATGAAAAAAAGCCGAAGGGGGTCGTTATGTTCCCCTTGATTGTGTTATCAACGAATTGCCTGCTCGTGTCGTAGAGAAACATCTCAATGATTGATGATCGATAAGATAATTTGTATCATAAGCTTGAATGATCTCTTACTTAGGACGAATACCGAGACACTCAAGCATTTGGGCATAAATGTACTCCCCCAATGTATTCCCCAAAAACCACGTTTTCATACGGGTCCATTTTATACCTTTTACATGTAATTATCATGCTTAAAATGTTATCCCTCTCGATCCTACATGTTCATTTACCCTAACTTTCGAGGCCTGTATTCATCTGCTGTTATTCAATGCAGTGAAGCGTGCATGTTTCAGTTTATGGCTGTGTATTTTAATATCAGAAGATTCCTTACTTCGTACTATTGTATTGTGTGCTGTTACTTGAGTCGCACATTGCACGGGACTTTCAAAATGTTTCATGTACCGTCACTTTGTGAGATTATAAAATTATGAGGCTTTTTACCAATATCTCTTGTCGTTTTTGCCTTAACTTTTGTGCAAGGAGCAGAGTTTAATTTGTACAGGAAACTACGGTTCATATAACCCCTGACACTTTTATAAATGATACAAGTCATTTTCCTTAAAACAATCTTCGCCTGGGCACTTTCAGTAAAAAAAAGAATGAATGAATCGTGTATTTAAATTTCCGAGTTTTCTTGCCGAAAGTTGCTGTGAACCTTGTCGAACTCAACCATATTTGCCACCTGTTTGATTTTCTGGTACGTAGAAAAAGATTGCCTTTCATTTCCAGGCATTTCTCGTTCGAAATACTATTTGAAAATATGAGAGATGAATGAAGGAGTTTTTTCATGTTTGAATAAAGTGCCGAACTTTCACTATCATGCGATGAATGTTTGAATCTTAAATTCAAGAGTTGAGTTGTTTTGCTTTTGTAGTTCACTGACGTTCATATCAAATGTATGCTGTACTTGATGATGGCTTCGCAACTGATAAAATGGTATGTTTGTAAGGAATCTTTGTATTGCGTGCACCTTAAATTGCTTTCTGAACGTGTTATTTTATTTTCAGAGAATAATGCTCTTGTGATGAGACTTGAAGCTTTTCTTCTTCTACTGTTCTTTGCATGTTTGTCATGTTTGACAAAAACTTACTTGGCGTTAGTGACGAAACAAAGCGAACGTCATAACATAACTGTAAATATTCCTAACAGCGTACCGACAGCGACAAGGCAAAATGTTCATTATAACCTCGATGTGATTAAACTGAACTCAAAAGGTATGGAAGAAGACTTTCATATCCAACTTAAGACGTACGGAAATAAAATCATTAAATTTGCTGTTGTGGGGCGGCATCAGTGAAAAACGCAGATTTCAGATATTATATTTGGAATGAAGCAATGTCGATTATACGAGTGAATCAAAACCAAGCTTGTTGTTTAGCATGTTTGATAGACGGAAAATTTCAGTAAACAGTCTACAGACTGCTTGTTCTTAAATTGTTTTGCTCGATTTTCTTACGGGTTGATAAACTACCTGTTAATTGGCTGAAAAGGATGTTGGATCATAGGAGCAATCCCTTAAAGAACACTATTTTTCTGTCCGTCCATTATTCTGATACATATAAGCGATGTTTTTTCGTTGTTAAAATTACATAAACAATGTTTTCTGATTTTCAAATTTTCCATTTCATTTCCACAAAACATGCATCGCAAACAAGTTTTCATCAACAGCTCATCTTTGCGAAACACAAGAGCTGTGCAACTCCGTGCGTTTCACCTTTGGCTGCAGTAAAATGCATCAAAATTCCGGCGCACAGCGTCATGAAACACAACAATTACATGATTCGGTCATTTCATTTTCTTTACATTTCTCACTATAGCCGTGTTTCAGTGCTTTGAAATTCATCGTGGTGATTTTCGAAAAATTTCTTTTCTAGCAAATGAGATGATCAACGGTGGATTAACCGAATGGTCAAACTGGTCAGAATGCAGTTCTGCTTGTGGAAGACGAACTCTCCGGTCACGTGAACGCTACTGCTCCAATCCTGTACCGTCAAATGGTGGTGCTGATTGTGAGGGTGAAAGATTTCAGCTTGATATGTGTGAAATGTTACCTTGTTCAAGTGATCTTGCATTGTCTCCCGTAGAACGCCATGGTGAGGAAATACACTTTTGTGTACTTTTTCATCCCTTAACTCCCGTTACAATGACTCAGACAGTTCTTATTTTGAAAAATATGATAGTATGAATATATGCATGAAGCTTAGGTTATGAATGCTCCATGGTAGAGTGCTCAATCGTGCCTACATACATGTTGAAAGTTGAATTATCGACTACTTTGAAAGTTGAATTATCGACTACTGTGACATTTTGACTTGTTAGTTTTCAAGTCAAGAGGGCGTGGAGGGGGTTGCAGCGTGGGAACTTTCGTGTATTCAAAATAAACAGTGGTATTTTGCTTGTTGAAAATACATTATTACCATAAGGGGGCGGGGGAGGTAGGGTACATTGTCCACGTGCAAGACCGTATTAAGAGAGGCCTTGATCCTCCTCGCCCTTCCTATGGTTTTGACACCCTTACCTATAACGGTAGACTATGAGTATACCACAGTATGTTAGATCGGAATTTTGATTTCAAACATCTTCAGTAATCAAGAATTTTCATCCGTGGTCAACCTGGAGCAGATGTACATGTGGCAAAGCGACACAGACTCGCTTTAGACTGTGTTCCAAGCATTCTTTGGCATCTTGTTTTGGTCCCAAACTTCAAAGAAAAAAATGCAGGCCTAGAGGATGTAAAATTTTAGGTATACAATTTCGCTTGTTACTTGAATTACTGTTAGCTTTGTTAGTCGTATTATATATCGTGGTGAGTGTGTATAGAAACTCCCAAAGACAAACGTCTTTTACAATGGAGACTAATAATTCTTTATTTATGATTTTGGGATATTTGTTTGTTTTTTAATCTTTCCAGCTATGGATAAAGCCAGTGTGGTCGACATTGATCCAAAACAAATCTGTGGTTTTGATCCATGCGAGTTGTCCAAATGCCTATTATCACCTCTTGGCTCATGTGTTAGCGATTATAAGTGCCGTCCTGTCTTCTTTGATGTCAACAATAAGCGAGTTGACGGTTGTGTGGGTATGTATGCAAAATTTCTTGTTGTGTTGTTTACTCGCGGTCATAAAGTCATAAACACGTGCACTGGTTTATAGAAAGGACACGTGTTTATGGACTCAACTCAAATAAAAGGTGTGATCTCATGGAAGTGTTTTCAAGCAGGAAATAGTAGCGCTTTCAATATTTGGGGGAGGGGGGACTGTCTAAAATCCTTAGAAAAATTGTGAGAAACATTTCGGCAAATTATCTAAAAAAATTTCAAGTGGCTTTCCCTCTTAAGTGGAGAATTGAGAATGCATGTCACCCCCCCCCCCTCTTTTCTCCCCTCGTTTCTAACGGATCGGTAATGAAAAATAGAAATAATAGAAACCTTCCCTGGGGTCGGAGGAGAGGTTCATAACGATGCATCGCCAGCGTTATAGACGTCCATTTTATATTTTTAAAAGCTTTGCTATATCCTTAAATCCACAGCCTTGCTCTATGAATCTCACGGAGTATAAATTGTTACAACTTAAGGGAGACACGTGTACATAAATCCACTGCGAGTTTCTAAATTGTGCAAGATCAATCCTTGTCGTTTTACAAGATGTTTAATGGATTTCACTGAAGAGCGTTGCGTTGTTGGAACAAGATGTCAGGCGGTGTACTACAGTGCCGAAGGTCGTCCTCAGCATTGTACAGGTGATAACTTTTACTTTTTTTGACATTTCGCCTGATTGTAAAGTAAGAAGGCGAGTCGAGAAAATAATAAGAGATGCTTTCTTACTACCATGAAAGAAAACAAGAAATAAAAAGAAAGAAAAACAGCCACACTTGTTGATGTTTTGCTGCGCAATTAAGATCTAGAAAAATCTTTTTCGCGTGAAAAAAACGAAAGGAAGTATTTTTTCTCCGTCTGTTATTATTTCAACAGCTGTCCTAAAAGTTCCTGCTCGTGATGTTTGTGGATATGATCCTTGTAACACGGAATCTTGTGCGGACAATCCAAATGCCAGGTGTCTAGTGACGTCTAAGTGTCGGCCTGTTTTTGTGAATGCTTTTGACGAGCGTATTCGCAAGTGCGAAGGTAGGAAACACGGCGTCATTAACTGTAGAATGCATATATGTATTAGTTGTTCACCCATATCTGCTGGTACACAAAATAAAATATAAGTATGAAGGGAACTATGTGTAAGTAGAGGTACATTCTAGGATTGAGGAAGGCGAGAAAGGAGGTTAGAGAACAATTAGGAGGAAATGCATATTTCTACGCACATAGGAGTAGAAAAAAAAACCCAACATATAAGAAAAGATAATAATGACAGAGCGAAGTTAACAACGTAAGATCAATGGTAATGATATGAGTAATGTTTATACAAGGAGAAACAATATGGAGTTATAGATGTAAAAACATTGGGGGTAACCATTGAACTAGAATTCATGGAACGCTACCTAAAGCAAGTAATTGAAGCCAAATCTTACACCCAGACACGCGTGTTTAGTGTTTCGAGATTCTCACGCGGAGTGAAAGTTGATTGACTACACACGCGTGTCTGGGAGTGATCTCGCGTGTCTCGTTGTAAAATTTGGCTTCAAAAAATTATTAGGCTTTTCTATTACAGGTTGCGTTCCAAATGTATGCTAGTTCAATGGGGGTAACGTTAACAATGAAAATAACACATTCTCATTTTGTGCTTTTCTTTCTCATACTCTCATTTATCTTCATTCAGAGGATAATGCTTCAAAAAACAATCGCATTTACGATTCCAATGAAGAGGAATTTGAAGCAGAACCCGATGACGACGACGACGATGAGGATGGTGATGGTAATGAAGAAAATGACGAATTGCATGATAAACAGGACATGTTTAATGACGATTATGAGACTTTAGACAAATCAAATGATAATCGTGACAGTTTTATTGATAAATATGCTTCAAGTGATGAGCGATATGGGTCAAGGAATGATCACATCGGTGTAGATGATGCTGATGACGATTCTGCTTTTGAACAATATCGGCCTCATACTAGACAACCTAATTTTGGTGAAAGAAATCGTGAGGAAGGAGTCAGTGATACAGATGATGATAATGATTATGATGATGATAGTATCGATGATAATTATGATAATCTTGTAGCTCATGAAGCAAGCGAATTTGTTGGATCTGAACGAGGTAAGCCCTATCGTTTTTTACACAAGAAAGGAATTGGAAATCATCTTGCATCTCCTGCAAAATGATTTTGTACAAAGTATTTATATACTATGATGTTCAGTTAAAAATGCACATCAAAAAGGCCATTTCTTACATTTGGTGTATCTTCATAAAAGAATCTTAAATATTTTTCCTCAATCCTGTGCGATGATTTTTCCATATGTTACTTCACATATATTTTCATTTCAAGGCATGTATTTTCATTGACTCGACTAGGAAAAGGTTGTATAAGTATTCCGATCGTTTTTTCACAGAGAAAAATTCCACCCGGATTCATACAGCGAACGCACAAATGAAGAAAAACACGTGGATGTTTTCAAATCCGCTTTTCAAAATGCCGAATGTTGGGGACAGCGACAGAAGATCTACGAGGTCCGACCGAAAGAATGTGAGCGGTGTTGATCCGACGACCATCAATCTTCAAGATTTAGTGAGTGGAAAGTTAGACAATTCTAATGGATTGCTTGTTGGAACATTGAAGAAATCGATGAAAATACTTTCGAATAGGAAGCCAACAACGTATTACTATTTTGAAACGAAAGGAAGAAATCCGAAGGAGAATAGACAATTGTAAGTCTAAGTTTTTATAATAGACGTTAAATGTGTTAAATGGTAAATGGTTAACGAGTAAAGCGCTTATACTACCTAAAATATGAAGTTTGAACGTGTGTCGGCAAAAGTGCATCAATAAACTATATGCAGAGAACGTGAATGGTCTTCATACGAACTAAAATAAAATTAAGATGTAATGCCAGTAAGGGTGGTGATCATTAAAGTGCTTTGACTTAACGGTATAGTTATAGATGTGAATTACGATGAACGAGGACGCAGTCCTTACCTAAATACACTTAGCTATAAATTATATAAATATATACTAAACGTAAAATATGATTCGCGACAGTTGAGATTTTTCGATAAAACATGTGTGGTAGTAAAGAAATGAATTTCATTATTGTTTCTCTGTTTTTAGCATGATTATCACATCGCAAAAGTCGAAGAAATCGAATGTTCATTCCAGAGAGGATGTGGGTAGACCTTTGCATCAATACAATCATCGCTTAAATATCCATTAGTTAGTTGACGTGTATATAACATTGGTGTTTTGACTTTAAGAAATCGAATGTTCCTTACAGAGAGGATGTGGGTAGACCTTTGCATCAAAACAATCATCGCTTAAATATCCATTAGTTAGTTGGCGTGTATATAACATTGGTGTTTTGACTTTAAGAAATCGAATGTTCCTTCCAGAGAGGATGTGGATAGACCTTTGCATCAATACAATCCTTTGCATCAATATACAATCATAGTTCGAATATCAATTAGTTAGTTGACCTGTATACAACATAGGTGTTTAGACTTTAAGCAGAGTTCATTTGACTAAAGTATTACATTATTTTTGTCGTGCGGACATGCTACCATAAGCAGCCAGCGATCTAAATGATTTTTTAATTATATACAATGTGACAAGTTTGACCACACCCATTGCATATAGTACAGGTGGCACAACAATATTAAAACAATTACATACTGAACAACTATTGGCAAAAAATACTTCGACATCATTATCATTGCGTCCAAAGAGTTTTATGGTTTTTCTTGTCTCTGCTCTTGTATTGTCGAAATGCCTTGTCCTATTTTCTTCAGTTAACCATGAGATCCGTAAGAATCTGGCTGAGTCTCTTCGCCGTCTTTGGCTTCTGTTTCCATTCCACCATCAACTTTACGTTATACTCAAGCAATACTGTCTCAGGTAAGTAATGGTTTTGGCTTATATCTTTTGCTAAATTTTAGTAACTTGAAGTTGCAGTACGAGAATAAGACGCTCTTATAGCTGCATACTGCACGGACAGTAAAAAAGGGAAATTGATTGACGTTCACATGCAGAGCTATTGTATTTTTGATAGATAAACGACTGAAATCTCCATGGTCAATTTTTTAAATGGTCTTTAGCATAGATGCGTGAACTCAATCGAGTTTGAAATGCATCGCAATTATATGTAGCAGTGAGTAACGAAACTTGAGGGGGACCCTTAGGAGAATATTTGGGGAAACCTTACCTGCCTCATATTTAA
This sequence comes from Xenia sp. Carnegie-2017, assembly GCF_021976095.1. Lineage (NCBI taxonomy): Eukaryota > Metazoa > Cnidaria > Anthozoa > Malacalcyonacea > Xeniidae > Xenia > Xenia sp. Carnegie-2017. Next base: position 9,339,734 of record NW_025813447.1, on the reverse strand, counting down.
AGGCTCGGTGAACTTGAATTAGACTTAAAGTGAAGGTATAAAACTACAAAATAAACATATAGACATTTTTTCCTAGGCTTGATGTAATATATGGTAAACATATTCTGCGATCATCCAATACAATAATGTATACCACTATATTGACAATTTTGTTTCTTGAAGTCATGATTTGTCAGTAGTTCGGAGGCTCTTTAAACATCAGGGGCGCCTATAGGAACTTGTTCTAACTCCGACTTCGATCCTTTATCATATCTTAAAAATACACAGGCACTCGAAAACAACTGCTCACAGGCATAAAAACTGACTTTTAATGAGTCTAGACGTAGGACTTAAAGAGCAAAAAATACAATAGCATATTCTATAACTGGTGGATCATCCTCTTGCTTTAGTTACAGCTTTGCATTGGTAAGGCATGCTTTCTGTCAAGAATTCAACAAATCCAATCTTTGGCGCAGAGGATAATCATCACAATCCAACTTGACTGACAAAGCCATAGCAGTTCTTTTTGAATATATATGTGTGTGTATAAATACTGATTCTTCGACGTTATTCTTCGTATATTTTTATCTTTTCACATTATTTGCAGCTCCACTGAGTTACGAGGAGAGCGAGGCAGCCCGCTATGATCGCCAATACATTCAACGTGAAATTGTTGACAAAAATTACGAGGTTGTTATGGAAAACGATGTTTTTTTACCGACCAAAGGTAAAATCATCTTTTAATAAGTTTACAAATGTATGAGGGTTTTGATGAACATTTATTTCAACAAAGCGCTTTTCTTCACTTTGTTTTTTCTTTCGTTTATTTCTTTTCCATAAAAGAAACTGCAGCTTCAACCAACATAAACTTCAATATTGTTAAAAAAAAATTTTTTATGTTAGGCTTGTGCCATATATTTGGTGGCGAACTCACGCTTCATTGAGTTCTGCTGTTTATTTTTGGATCAGTCATGATTTGTGGGCCTACACTTGCAAGATTTACGATAAATTTCACCATAAAACTCTACAAAATTTGTTGACCTACAGCGTTAAGTCTACTGTGCTTAATCTTTCCTAATTTTAAATTTGTATTCGATGGCTTTGCAATGAATAATAGAACGATTCTGCATTGGAAATGGAAAATACTAGCGTTAATCATGGGCTTTTGTCAATTTCTAAGTGCAGGTTTGATGTTTTTTCCTGTTCATTTTCATCGTTTATGCTCTTTGGACAGTTTAATGACTCAATTAAAAATTATAAAGTTTCGTGCTACTGTATGCAGACAGTGCTACTGCCCATTGTTAATTTTTACTTGGAAACATTTCTTCAGTTATAGCTTAGCTGTTTTGCGGGGTAGAAGATGGAAAAAATTGCCCAACTTATGTATTATATTGTATTGTACTAAAACTAAACTTTTTTGAAATCAGTGGGCGTGAAAGTCAAAATTATCTGCGCCTACATGACAATTTATTACTATGGGGCTAAGTCATTCATAAATACCATTCATTGCATTATTGTTGAACTTTATGTAAACGATTTTCCCCCAAAGTGTTAACGAACATCATCAGCACAGACGCTTGCAATCTGTGAAGTGTATGTTACTGTTTTTGTAATTTTACTAAATTGCAATAGTTCATCGCAACACCGACAGTATAAATCCTCGTCAAAACCCAGCCTACCGTCGTACCATAATTCCGGATCAAAGCGCCGTTGACCTCGTTGACAATGTTGCGTTAAAGAGGGGACATAAATTGACTGTGGTGGATAAGAACGATGAAGTCGTGACTGAAGTTGTTGACGGTTAGTGCATAAATAGAGATTTTTGACGTGTATATATATGTGTTAGTAAGTGCAATGGGTTTCCACACCACATTAGTTTTCTATTGATGTTTCGAAATAGGATATTTTATTTTATTTTGTACTAGATGACTTTCCGTCAAGCATTTTCTCGGAAACAACGACATCCATACCACCTACGGATAAACCAAGTGGAATTTCAGACAACTTTGCTTCTTTGCCAGACATGCAAAATCCTGCGAAACTTGGCATTGAGACGATAAGCCCACTTAAAAGTGACATTGCCCTTGCCAAAAACAACAATGTGAATAACTCCACGTATAAAAGTACAGTTTTAAATGGAGAAAACTTTATTACAACGCCGGAGAACTTGACTTATAACTCCTTTTATAAACATGCAATAAACGAAACTTCGTCCAAACCTGTTGGCTATAAGAAGGTGAATCCTATTCAAAATAAATCGTGGTTGAACTTAATTTCGTGGCTAAATGGCTTAGAGTACAATCAATCTGATTTTAACTCTGATGCCGAAGCAGACGAAGCTGTGCCATCTATTGGAGCGAGTAACTCAACAAGGTCTGCTGTAACAAAGAATATGAACCATTCAAAACCATTTCATTCAAGATCATCTGAAATAGAAGTGATTGAATTGACCGATCCTACCTTTTTATACAATGACAGTAGACTCTTTGTCACTGCAATGAATGTCTCGGCGAGAAAAGAAAAAACACACAAAGAAAACGACACCACGAGTCATTCAGTTGCTGTCAAAAATGAAAGTCAAATTTCGATTGGACTTGGAAAGGAAAATATTGAAAACACTGTTCGTGAAAATTCAAATATTAGTGAAGATGATATTTCTCCAAAGGTCTCAAGAAATCTGTCATCAGCGCAAGCGTTATATGATAATTCTATCAATCTTAACTCATCTGCAGTTACTCAAGCTACCCTATGGATTCCTGTACAAAAGTTGAAAAATATAAGACTTGTTAAAGGTCTGAATTTTCATTCAAGTTTTTGCAGAGAGTATAGGAAAAATGGGAAGATTGAAAAACAACTTCCTGTTTACTCCTTTTCCTCGCTAATATAATGATTAACCCCATATTTTCTCTATTTATTCCCCCCTTCTAAAACCCCCACTTGGAATGGAACTCCCCACTCTCTATTTATTCCCCACCATCAGTAAATCAAAAATCACCTGAAAATTGATCTCACGATGAAATCATAACGAAATACCAATGGTACTTTCATTAATATAAGAGTTCGTTTAAAATTAATTGATGTGAAAATCAAAATAGTCACTTTCTTTGTGTTGAAATTTTACACAAATTTTTTTTTTCGTGTTTTTGCAATGTTTTTCTTTTTTAACAACGCACTTATGTACGCACTGGTTTTTGGTATTTTAATGAATAGAAATTGATATTGAGGCACAAAATACATATCTTAACTGAAGATCCACTCGTGTCGGAACCTTTGATGTTCGTGTCCCCCACTTTCCTGGAGCAAATTTTAAAGCAGACACGCCTTCCAGCAAGATACTTCCGCTAGATCGCAATAGGAAATATAGATGTTTTTATAAATATATCGTTTTGCACTACAAAAGCTTGGAGCCTTATCTTCTTCACAAAATGATAACTCTCTGTAAAAATTTCGGCAAACTTTTGCTTTAATCGTAAATTATTAGTAAAATAGAATTCTCGTGCAATACGATTCCATATTGAATTTGCGAAAGTATCTTGCTGGGAAGTCACGCATGCGTAGTGAAAAGATACGCCACGATTTTAGCCGAGTGGGCCTTCAGTTGTATGTCTATTCTGTGATTGAGGTATGTGAAGCAAAAACATAACCCCCCACTCCAGGGGCAAAATAAAGGAAATACTATACTTTATTCAAAGTGTTTTTCTTTTTTTGTAGAGAACGAGTCTTCGTCGTTCCTCACTCGCAAATTTCGACGTTCTTGTGCCCTCCATCAATTGCCTTCAAACAAATCGCAGAAACTTAAATCAGTCTTATCAGCAGCCAAGGAGATTTCGAATGAGTACGAAACCGCGCAAGATCTCATGTCTTGGGAGACCTGGGGACCATGCTCCCGTACATGCGGCAAAGGTGCAGTCAAGTCTCGTTTGCGAAAATGCGCAAGATTGGTTGCGAGGAATTTTAATGTCGCATGTCTGGAGCCCATGACAGAACAAAGTGAATGTCCAGCGGTTTCTTGTACTGTAGGTATGTAAAACGACTTACTTTGGCCAGTTTGGGAAAGACTAAATGAATAACATGTTTGTTAAATGTAGATCATCCAGGTTGGTATAGTCCTGAGAAGGACTGTTTTTGTTTTTGTTGACTGACGTTTCGACAACCTTAGCGATAGTCATCTTCAGAGTCAAAAATTTATTTGGTAAAATGGTTTTTTAGTCGAATATCTGGGCTCTTATTGGTTGAAATGTGAACGCTAGATCGTCCAGCAAAGTAGCTTAAATTTCCCATCCAATTTCTTGTGTTAATCTTAACCATTACATGACTGATAAACTTTATCATTCGTTACAGAGAAGAAAATGGCGGCTGTTCAAAAACTGTCGTCATATTCACCAAGGATGCTGTGTGGTTTTGACCCGTGTCAGAGTGTTGGCTGTATACATAACATTGAAGCGTTTTGCATCGCAGACTTTGAATGTAATCCAACATTTTTCGACAACAATGGACGAGTTTTGAAAAAGTGCGAAGGTAGAAATTTTACGTAAATTTGTTACAAATTTTGGTACTTTCAGAAAATGAGGAGGAAATGACACATATAACGTTAAATTTCATCTCCAAGAGCTTTTCTTTTAACCTTTGTCATATATGGTTCCGTGAAAACCTTTGTTCAGATTCGTCACAGCTGTTCTTGCGTCCCCGGGCTCAGAAGAAATGCTCCTTCGATCCTTGTTTGTTTGCAAAATGTCAACTACACGGGTCCAAGTGTCTGGTAGACACAAAATGTCGTCCGCTGTTTGTAAACAATGCTTGGGAAAGAATTAATTGCAAAGGTAATATACTTTGAGTGAAAAATGGTGTTTTGATGGGGTTTTTAATTGATTGTCAGGTAGATGAGAAACATACATTGAGCGTTCTTATGATATCTTTCTTCATGTTGATTTCTTTTTCAGGAGTTCGTATGATATCCAGTTTCGTGTTGATTTCTTTTTCAGGAGTTCTTATGATATCCAGTTTCATGTTGATTTCTTTTTCAGGAGCTCTTATGCATCCTGTTTCGTAATGATTTCTTTTTCAGGATCCAATGTTCTTCAGATATCGTCAGAAGTTATGTGTGGTTTTAATCCTTGCAAGATTGCTACGTGTTCCATTGATCCTCTTGCAAAATGTTTCACCGATTACCGTTGTAAACCAATCTTTTTTGACGCTATTGGACAAAAAGTTATTGGTTGTACAGGTTTGTTCGTTGCTTCAACACAATTTCGCCATGCCAAAATGTTCAGAGCTGGGTTATGATTTAATTTTTTTATGTTCTGGCATGTTTATGCTTAATATTGTTTGTTGATTATTTGTGCATGAACATTCGCTTCAGTTTCGTTAAATTTCAGAAGACAAGTTCGAAGAGGTTCAACAAACTTCCTTGCCGAAACCTTCAACTTTCTCGACGGAAAATGCTGCAACTGAAATCCAAACTCATGTGCTACATTTTCAACCTAAAAGAAATTTAAAGAAGTATAAGAAAGAACAGATGTACGAAAAACCCATTGAACCTAAATTAAAGAAGGTTAGGAATGAGTTAATGAAGATAAGACGGCTTGCAAATATTTTGGCCCTTCAATTTTATAAAAATGGAAGCTCACACAACAATTTCAACAGTAAATATTTTAAGAATCGTCATCGCATATCGTCCAAGGCATCTGTTGGGAGTTATGGGCCATTAAACAGGAATGATTTATTGAAGGAATCTCATTCAGACACGATGTCGAATGGTTTAGATAATTCAAGAATGATGAAAAAAATGGGTAAAAAGCTCAAGTCGATGCCTGGTTTTCACGAGATATCGTATAAAAGAAATAAAACCTTTAGGGATGAAAATACGGATCTAGAAGGAAACACCGATTCTTCTTCGAACGTCGAATATAAAAAGGATGTGTTTGAAAAGAACGGAGGCGTTGATTTGGTAAATTTAAAAAGGTTGAAAAATAACTGGTTCATAGATAAACAAATCGTGAAAATATCGTCCCTTGGTTTTCATAAGGACTATATGAACATATCCAGTAATAGCAACTACACATTTAGCAACAGCAGCAACAACAACAACAACAGCAGCAACAACAACAACAACAACAGCAACAACACATATAACAACAGCAGCAACAACAACGGCAACAACACATTCAGCAACAGCAGCAACAACAACAACAACAAGCAAATTAAACAACAGCAACAACAACAACAGCATCAACAACAACAACAGCAACAACAACAACAGCATGAACAACAACAACGGCAACAACACATTCAGCAACAGCAGCAACAACAACATAAGCATGAACAGCAACAACGGCAACAATAAAAGCCTTCCTGATAACTTTGAAAGTAACGCGAATAGCAATGACAAAATGTCAAATTTTACAATCATCAACAACAACATGTTTAACTTTACAGAACTCGTCGTCAATAAAACGTTTAATTTTACAGAACTGGTCATCAACAACAAGTCGAGTTTTGCGGTCATTACTGTCAACAGCACGATGAATTTTACCGTTTTTGCTATCAACAAAACGTTGAATTTTACCAATCTTGCTGTGAACTCCACATCAAGAAAGAGAAACGACAGTTATCACAGAGTTGTTAACCATATTGCTGACATCAAACAAAATGAGACCAATAATATTTCGACTTCTACGATGGATAGAAATAAACATCTTGTTGACGAGAAGACTATTTCAGTTTTTGCTCTAATGAAGAAAAAGCTCACGAGTGCCGACATTTTTGTTAATGAAACGCGGAACATGTCAACAGAAAGGAAGCAACTAACATCTCTCTATGAAAATGTTACTAGTACGGCACTGCACAACCTTGACAGAAAAATTGGCAATGAGCACACATTAGACGTTAATTACAACATCTCAATATGGAAAAAACTTTTTGAGACTTTCAGAAATGGAAAGAAAGGTATACGAAATGATTTGAAGAAGAGTGAAAAGGTAAATTCAGAAAAAACAACCGATATTGTTAAAGAATATGGAAAACAGTCTGGCTCTGTTGTTGATGAACTTCAAGAGTCTGATTTAGGGGGTGTACCTGTTATTAAATACAGCAGTTCTCATCTACAGATCCCAATGTAAGCGTGAATGAATGTGCCTTAGTGTTCATTTATGTCAGAAATTTTTTATTTTTGTATTTCAAGGTATGACGAGGATGTCCTTAAGGAGGCAGTCGAGAATGAACGCAATGAGAATCGTGAAGGTATGTTTTCCATACAAGAATTTACGTATGTTACGAAGAAATGACAACGGTATTTCTCGATTCTGATTGGTATAGGGCATATCATTTATTTTAAATGAATGTATGTAGTTGTGACACACCGAAGCTGTGAATAACTTTTAACATGACGATTCTAGAACTGCCGTCTGTTGATCTACTGGAAAAGATAGTAAATTTAAAAATGGCTTCAGGAATGTTAAAGAATGGCAGACGCGTGCATTACCACCATAAGCATTTCTTGAGGTCAAACTCCCCAATTTCATCTCTTGATCAACCGAAACGTGTTCATCTAACTGCGAGTACAACTGAACCAGATGTCACTGCTGCAATACCTGACGATTCCTTGAATCAAGGAATATTGAGAGCTTTCCCAGTGAATACTGGACAGGATGAAAGGGGATCTGAGAGAATTTCTGAGGACGACGATCTCACGTTTCCAAGTTTAGTAGAATCGTCCCATCGTAATAGAGAAGAAGAGGTAGATGTTGATTCCAAAGGACCCCAAAGTATCGTTAATGATTTAAAAACTGGCAAAATATATATTGCAAAACCGTATTTTGAGAATGAAAAAGATCCTCCCCTGACCGAAATGGATTTATTTAATGAAAAAAACCCTGGAAATTTCATCGATCTAAACCTTAAAGGAAATGAAAACGTCGATCGTTTTTCTTTGGATTCTGATCAATTCTTATCTAACCAAGGACATGACTATGTGACAAGTGACAATGGAAGATTTTTTAAAGAAAATTTGCAAGATACTAATGCCATTGGAATTCAAGAAAATATCAACGACATTAAAATGGAAAAACTGTTCGTCCCAAATAGGAAATCCCCCCATTTACCCGAGAGATATCACAATGAGGACACGAAAGAAACAATCAATGAAGATAGTAAGGGATACGGAGGGGACGCTGGGGACACAACACAACCAATCATTGATGGTACTGAGGGATACGGAGAGGACGCTGGGGACACAACACGAAAAATCAATGAAGATACTGAAGGATACGGTGATGATGGAAGAATATATAATATGCAAAATGATTTTGTTGAGCAAATACCAGAAGACAATTTACCATCATTTATCGATGAAGTTAAACGCCGTGATCTAAATAAATATCATGTTGGAGATGATTTCAAAGCTCCTCGCTATTCTGTTTTCAAAAAGTTTGAAAGAGTATAAAGGTAAGAAAGTGTAGAAGTTTTTACTAAACTTGTCGATCAAGGTTTAAATTGTCTTGTTGATTTTTTATCCAAAGAATATTTAGGTGAACTGAGTAATCCAAACGGATTATCTCTGATTCGTTTTTTGTGCATTAGATGCTAATGGTTTTTAATTACTTATATCATTTACAGAAAGGTAAAAGTGATTTTAATCCTTAAAATTTGTCTTTAAGGAGTGAAAGGCGACCAGAAACCCTCGCTTTTTGTGATATACACGATAACAGAACTCAGAAGATGTCATGTGATCGAACGAACCTCAAAAAATCTTGAAGGATCTGAGGAAATCAGAGGGATTACTATGATCACTCTCCTACTTGATCAATGATGAAGAGAATATTGGAGGTGATGATCTCTGAGAAAAGCCAAGATGTTGAAAGCAAAGGAACACGTACGAGAAAATTTGAAAAAACATTCTGCGATTGTGTTGAGCATTGAATTATTAATACATGGAGTTGCAATCATTCTTAATGAAAAAGATGCTGGGGATGCATCAAGAAGAAGAATATATATAATAGGAAGAACAAAACGATTATAATCACCCAATATTTATTACACATATGGGGAATACATATCACTATCGCACACAAACGCATTTTGTATATTTTGATATCAATAATCTTCAATGATATTCAACGAGTCTCTCCTATGTACAGTATTAAAGGATTTACTTTTTACAAAACATGGCTTTTTGTGTAAACATATATATCTGTTCTAAGATTGGATTACGATCGGCGTGTATTTGCCCATTCTAAACAACTTTATGTCGGAATTTTCGGCCAATCGACATTCCTGTGTCCATAACGGAAAATGGCGAGTCAACTAGCTCATTTTCGACAATGTCTCTTGCATATGGATTGCCATTCTGTTCATTCTCGATGATGCTCAGCGGTATACTGCCATCGTGCGCATGCTTGGAAAAAATACTCTCATCAACATTATTTCGTACAACACCATTAATATCCTCGTCAAATGGTTCCTCTCGAAACGCTTCTTCCAGAACTTTATCCACTTGCTCATTCGTGAAAACCGTTTTTGATTTTTTCTGTGCACTCGAATCGCCATAACTGTCGAACAGTCCAGCGTAAGAATCTTTTGTATCATCTGTACCCATGGCATTCATTATATTCCCCAATGTCCTACGACCCCGGATCTCATCTTCGCGAAACATCGGATAGCCTCGAAAGTCCTCAATAACGAAGCTCTCGTCTGCATTAGTCAAGTGGCATATAATATGACAAACAACAAAGACAAAGAAGCACTTGTTTATAACTGACATCGTGGATTTTCTAAATGATGAATGAAAAAGATGATAGTTAGAAATTCGATTGCTTTGTTAAACGTATACAATTTTTGAAATAGAATGAAACAAATATCTTGTACACTTTTTACCAACAGCTTTGTGAAAAAGCTGAATTGCAAGTTCCAACCCATCTCCACAATGGATCTGAGAAACTTATTGTTAAAACAACCGACTGCTCTCGTTTTGTTTTTTCTCTTACGTTTTTTTAAACAAGAACTTATGTATGGCAAGCAGAGTGAGACTCGAAATTGATTTGTGGAGTATATGCCATGCCATAAAACACGAATGATTTTGAATCAAACCTTTGCCAATCAATTTGATTTTTCTTTACTAGAATTTATAAGAATGGTGGCCATGGTTTGGACCAATTGGACTAACGACCAAAGCTATGGAGTAAATTTCCTGAAAGTTTTATGCTATGTAAGTTCGCCACTATGTGTCTCTCACTAAGTTTTAAATACACTCTGAAAGAACTGAAGAATTTCGTTGATGGTTTCTTTAATAAAACCTCACGAGTTAAAAAATTAATTTTCTTTAACAATTTCAGCAATCGCACGAGGAATAGCTAAATTTTATGTTACTGTTCTTCAAGCAGAAATAATAAAAACTGTAGCTAAGAAAATTTCATACTTACTTAAAGCTTGAATGATTTTTTGTTCACAACACAAATCTTTTTCTTCCCCTATGTTCATTTCCTTACTCATTTATTATTAATTTACTACCTGAAAGTCATCACGTATTTTGCTGGTGGACTGAGCAATAACTAACGGATTACTTGTGCAGTCTTTTGTAAGCAACATCCTCCTTTCATAAATACAAATATCGAAAGCCATTTGCCTTCGCTTTTTTTCATACATTTTCAACAGAACTGTCTGTACAATATTTCTCAATTGATTCACTTGTTTAATTTATGATCGCTTTGGATTTCAGAAAACATATATAGCTATGATAGGCTATAGTTTGAAAAACCTTTTCATTAAAAAACCGTTTAGCAAGTTGAATCTTTTGCAAGCGTTGACACATTGATTTTTGCCCGACTATAAAACATTGTATTTCGTCCAAACATTTACAGTGTAAAATGCAGGGAAGTTCGCGCATGCATGAGTGCCAACATATATCTCTGATAGCCGGTTGTTATAAGACGATGGCTATATAGCGTATTTAATGTAAGAATTTTTCCATTAAAAGATTTTCATATTTCCTTTTCATTGTTTTAAATTATTTTTGTAGATTTCGTTAGTAATGTAGACGAGTTTTTTAAGTATTATATTTATATGAAATAGCTATTAACGTAAAATATGTAACTGCAATTTAACTATACAGGTTGTTCATTTGTGAATTTTCACGTCTGTACTTCTTTCAACTTTGCGCGATGATGTATGGCTTAATTTCATGTTTTATTTTGTATAGAAAGGACGAGATCTAGCTATTCTTTTAAAAAATATCAGAAATGAAATTTGGACTACTTCTACTCTCTGTCTTGCTTTTTGCAAATATCGTCATATCAGTGGCAAGCAATTCACCACCGCTTCATAAAAGAAAAGTCAGCAAGCATCGTGCTATTAAAAAAGGTCAGTTTGCAAAAATCGATAATCTCACCGATACTTGTCGTTCAGTGTGCATTTTAGGAAGTACAAAGATTATATTCCTCTTCACGTGTTGTTCATTTATCACAACCTGCACTGACGCACTATATCTCAGCTACTGTGCTCGTTGTCTTTTGTTTATAATCATCATTATACAATTCAGCCCACGTCGTTAAACTTCGTTAGGTAGTCTCTCGTCGGCCACAATTCTGTAAATTGAACATTTCAAAGAAGAAATGAGCTTCGCTCATGCATGCCATCGTCATTACAAGCTTGTTTAACTGCATTGTTGTTAAAAAAAAGTAGCTTGAAAACGTACTTGAATCACTTTTTTATGGTGGATTCAATGAATTGTTAATCCTATAATCCAAACTGAATGTTTTTGGATTTCATTGTCGCGAATACCGTTCTCGCCAGCAACGATAAAATTATGTTTAAATCCAAGGGAAGTTTGTCAATCGTTGACGCTAACTACGTTGATTAAATTTTGTTGATCAAAGTTCAGAACTTAAAAGACGAAGGCAAAACAATCGAACTAGACAGCATTGAAAATATGACCAATGAAATATTATTAAAGTCTTTACAGATACAACAAAGGAATTTAACACCTAGAAATTGTTGTTGTTGGTAACTCTTAAGTTCAAATTCACATTCTCTGAGATTTTTATGCAGAATATTTGATCATCACACAATGGTTCGCTTCCGTCGTGAAACTTCTTGTGAATTAGTGAATTAAAGACAAAAAAGAAAAACAATATTAGATCACATATATTGACTTTTTCTAATTTATTCGGCCCATGAAATATTCGATGTTTGAAACAGACCTTACGTGTTTTATTTCTTCTGCAGATGAAACTGGTTCCTTCGAAAACGCAAATAATGATGATGCTGAGTCTTCTGGAGATATTGAAGCTGATTCATTTGGCGTCAACAATCCAGAAGCCGTGAAGGAAGCCGTCTTAAAAGAACTTGATGGGGACGAGTCTGTGTTTGATCATGACGTGAACGCTTCTGACAACGGCCATGAGGAAAATTCGAAACCTGTTCGTCTACCTTCGCTGACTGAAGAAGGTGATATGAGTTACTGGCTGAATAGCTGTGTAATTACTAATGTTTGTTTCTGCTTTTACTCAAAATCTTCGACTATTCAAAATTTAATCAATCATTTAACGTTCTGAAAGCTGAAATATTTTCAATTTCATTTCTTGCAATCACTTCCTGAACATTTTGTGCTTGATAAAGACTTTAGTTTGAGCAACCGATGTTGTTTTCAGAATTCAATATTTTTTATCACTAAATGCCATCCTTTTGGTACTTTGCTAAATGTGTAGAAGGGCAGATAAACGATCACAACTTCTTGGCACTTGCTGTCTGATTTTCTATTTTTAGGAAAGATTGACACAATCTTGCCTGAAGAGAATGATCATTCAATTAGCAATGACTCAACAGAAATTGCGGATTCGACAGAAACAGAGTTAGATGTCAACGAATCACAAAATTATCCTCAAAATGACTCTATTTTAAATGAACTTTCAAGTGATGTAAAGGCAATGTCAATTTTCGATACTGTAGACGGCAAAAATATACTTCCAAAGAGCTCAAACGTTGGAGAATCGGATAGTCTTTTCCCAGAAAAGTCACAAAAAACGGGCAACCTTTCAATGACCTTTGATCACTTAGATGAGGGAGAAAGAAAATTGAATCCAAGAAATTTGACGGGAAAAATCGAAGAAAATTCTAGAGCAGCTGTTAATGTTAAAGGAGGGCAAATCACTGGAGGAAAAATAACTGGGGGAAATATTTTTGGTGGGGAAATTGTTGGAGGGCTAATTTCTGGTGGTACCATCCGTGGTGGTGTGATTAAGGGAGGGCATATGTCAAACGGGTTTGTAGACGGTGGTATTCTTCAAGATGGTAATATGGAAGGAGGGTTTCTTCATGATGGAACTGTAAAAGGTGGCTTGATTCGCGGGGGCAACATTACTGGAGGCTTAATATCCGGTGGAAAAATTTTAGGTGGTCACGTGTCTTCGGGCATGGTCGAAGGCGGTGTTTTGAAAAATGGAGGCGTTGAGGGTGGAGTGTTAAAAGGTGGCATAGTTGATGGAGGTATCCTAAAAGGTGGAATAATGGAAAGTGGAAATCTATTGGGTGGGATAGTATGGGATGGTAGGGTAACTGGAGGAACTATTTTGGGAGGAGAGGTGTTAGGTGGTGAAATTGGAGAGGGGGTGGTAATACGTGGTGGTCGTATTAACGGCAGTATCGTTGCAGGCAATAAAACAGAACATGAAACAAGAAAACCTCTTCTTAGATTGGTTCTTTCAAAACCCACCTCATTACCCAATAACAACAACCAACTCAAACCAATATATCAACATGAACCTGAACCCTTAATTAATTTGCAATCTCAAAATGGACATGCGAAATCCTTTGGCTCTTTCTCCAACAGCGCTACAACTCCAAAAAAAGTAGCAAGTCCTAGACCATTTATACAGCCAATTATATCCAACCGTCCAAGTATTGCTTCATATGAAAATTTTAATAACAACGCAGCTCTCATGGTGCGGAAGAAAAAGCAACGTGAAATGAGGCAGTTTTATTAAATAGAAATTGGGAAAGAATGAGGCAAAATTACATGACCAACAAACTTTACGACTACGCTGGTCTTATAAGCCCCTATTTGGGATATGGTAATTCTGCAGCATTATCCTCCGGGACCTTACATCCCGAGTCAATGCTTTCAAGCCAAGGTATTGGTCGCCCTAGCTATTTGGCCCCGAGGGGAATGATCAATCAATTTGCGACACAGGTTGCGAATAGTGTGCCTGCCATACAGAGATCTAGTACTGAAAAGGATGTGGAAGGTTAGCTGTGAATACTGACTTTTACTTTGAGTATCTTTGTGTTACTTAGCATGAGATTTTTGGTTGTTTCACGCATCAAGAATGTACCTCCATTATTCCACGAAAACGTCGGAATAATTAGCAAAATTTCCTCTGTTTTGCTCTATTCATGATAGGTATAAGACCAACTTATCATTGGATATTGAATCAAATAAGACGCGGACAGGTGGAAGACACGAGTATGAGAAAGAAATTTTTTGCTGTGGGTGGAATCCGAATGCATCGTACTTCAATTGGGTTTGATGGAGCGGCAACATACATGGATGGTGGCTCTTATGATGGCACATGTATAAGCGGTGAGAGATAGTATCAATCCTTTCTATCTGAAGAAGGATGCTTGATGTTCTCTTGAATCCCTTTAGATCCCAGTTTGTGTACCAGTGGTATATCCATCGAAATGACAATCAACGTTCATCCTTCAGCTTCCATGTATCATACCCCACGGTATATACTGGACAGCGGTGCATCATCATTCAACTCCCGAGGGGTGTCGCTGTACACTATAAACAATAAACTACGAGCTGATGTTGCCATCAAAGATATGGCGTTTTGTGTGGTTGTCCCCTTGGTGACAGGCAAATGGCAGGACGTCGTGGTGGCTTATAACAAACATGGAGGTTAGAGGTTGAAGAAATATATTGGTTCCACGTATATTGTCTTCACTTAAGAATGAAGTGATCAAGATAGTTGATCTCACTATGATATGAAATTATCAGTGATTTTTTCTAACTATTGTATAGTAACATGGCATAAAGTTTGTCGTTCATCTAGCTACTATTTTTAGTGCTAAACATGTACATCAACTGCAAGCTCGTTGGAACTGCAGATAATGACGATCAGTGCATTGGTTGCCATACGCCAGGATGCCATACCTCCGATGACAACACGAAGCTTATGCTTGGCAGAGCAAACAGTTATCCTGAATCTACTTTCGCTCGATTCAGGGCGAGTGACCTTTCAATATACCAGCGTTACCTACACTCACGAGATGTTGACAAAATATGTGGCATTTCCAAACGTATGTCGTATTGAGATGTGTCTCACAGTAGTCAACGAAATACTTCATAAATAACATCTTTTGTATTTTTGATAAAGCACAAAAACTGATCACACAATCTGCCTACATGCCTGCAAATTCCGCCTGGAAGAATATTATGACCTATCGCTATCCCAGAATTCAGTCCGGTTTTCGGAAAAATACAGTAGCAGGTTAGTACGCATGACCATGAGCGTATTTGAATGCTCTGATCGGTTATGTTGTTGAGGTTGCTGTGTTGCTTATGTGATGAAATATTTGTGTATGTGAAGACATAAAGTGTTACATGACGTTCCCGCCAATTTTGCAGATATTTTATATTCCAGGCAATCGACGACAACTTTCACCAAACTTTGCTGGCTGGAAGTATGGGCCTAGGCTTGACTTGAGAACCTTAAATGCTCCATATTTTACGGCTTGGGAGAACTGGTCCATGTGTTCGACGACTTGTGGATTGGGACGTCGAACAAGGCGTCGTTCGTGTATTAAAGCAAAGAGCGGCTGGCGGACGTGTCATGGAATTACGTATCAGGCTAAGGACTGTAATTATGCATGTACCGGTAAGATTCTCCTCTTCTACGTGTTTATACAGCAAAGTTTGGAATATAAAGTTATGTGATAAGATATGTGACAAGGCAATCTGTAGAAAATATTGTAAACTGAGATGTAGCTATTTACATATTGAATATTACAGGTATGATTGATTAGATTTTATAGCTTTTATATCTTTGACTATCACAACAAGTGCACCTTAATGGATTAACTTGCTGCATTTTCAAAAGTATTGAGAGACAACGGAAGAATATTGAATGTTACATTTTTTCAGTTAGTCAAAACAACCCCAAAACAATTCGGAAACGTTCGTCAAGTTCATTGTCTGTAAGATCAAGTTGGAGTTCACTCGAATTAAACAAGGTAGAAACGTTGATGTACTAAATATGCCATAGCATTTTCTTGTATCAACAAGCTTCTTGCTTTATAGGGCGTAAAAAAGACTTGAAGAAATCGAGAGATCAGAAAAAATATTAAAACCCAGTTGGTGAGTTATAATGTTCAGTACAATATTATAGTGTAGTAAATGTTGGTATGCGTCTTGAAACTAATATTTCCACAATTGTCTTAAGGATGCGTTTTGGGAGAACTCGACCACCGTCTGATCATTGCTCTGGTTGATTTCAAATTACTTTTGTGAGTATGCGGATTTTTAAAGAAACGTTCTCCAAAACTTTGACACCTGTTCGCCTTTTTCTTTGTGTTGGGTAAATTGCTCTTGATTGCTTTACACAAACCCATTTATCTGACGGCACTTTAGCTGTTGTGAAAATTTTGCTAAACAAAAAACTATCAAAGAAGTATTTTGGACCGCAGGTTAAACTTTTGTGCTTAAATTTTATCTCCCGTTGTGTGTGTGCGGGAATGTATATGGTTGTATGTACTATACTAATGGTGTGAATTCAATAAAATTTGATTGCACATTTTGCTTAATTTTGGCTACTGGCATTAAGGCGGCATTTTCGCAGTTGAAGGGTTTAGTTATGTTCAAGGAGTCGTTATTGGTGTGCCACTATTTTGATCGTGCTTTTAAGTAACTTAGATTTACAGCTTTGCGAATGCTTGACATGCAATGGTGTTGTCAATTCATTTCTCATATAGAATGACCTTTGCTCTCCTGATTCTCCTAATTATAGAGGGCTGGGTGGAGATCCTTTCGTCTATTCCTGTATAAATAAATCCTATTGTACTTAAAAAATGTGGAGAAAAAAGTTTCACAATTTATACTTCGGCAAAATCAACAAAAAAATCAATATGTTGTTTTTCAAAGTCATTCGATGAACGCATAAGTTTTAAGATCCCGTAGTGAACTGTTTTTGCGCACGCGCGACTTTACATAGCTTTCAATCGAGTTGCAAGCATGAGATGACGAGTCAATAGATCGATCTTTTCCACACTGCTGGTACCCGCTGCGTTTTAGACTTTGCTAAAAAATGGTTAAAAGTTTCATTCACTGATAACATTTTTCAAAGTTTTACCGTGTTGCTATTGAAGTTCTTGTCTACTTTGAAGTGGCATTTTTGTGGTCCCGTAAAGAGGTAAGCTTGAATCAACGAAATTTTCTTCATAACTTCATCCTGTTTTTGCTTGTATTTGTTAAATGAACAATAGGCAATTCCTGTTAACTGTTGAAAATAAAACAATCAGCACTAAATATCTGTTTCAATTTTCTCAGCTTTAGAAATGCTAAGCTTTCGAAGGAAAATAGCAGTTTTTGTTGCTACGATTGCTGTGTGTTTTGCGAAACCGTCATTTGAGAAACTGCACCCAAATAGAGACGAAATATTTCAGATCAAAACTATGGTAAGTCGGATAGATTGCAAAGGACAAAAATCATCTGTGACGAATTACTACTTCCGGGGCATCTTTAGGATTTAACAACTCTCACTTGAAGATTATTGCTTTTATGGGAACTATACCTCTAAGTAACAGCAAGTTTAAGTTAAGCTTTGGAATATTTTAGAAATGTTTTTATGAAATGTCACGGGAACTAAATTTAGTTATGAGTAAAATCACTTTGTTTTAGTTGTGCCCTAAAACATTGGGAAAATTTTTACCCTGAAAAATCTTCTGTTTTTACCCAAAAAATCTTCTTCCGTGAAAAAGTTTTTACCTTGAAAAATCTCTTATTTCTCAAGTATCTTTGTTGATTTCTCAATGGCCAGAATATGAACGTGATGAAAATTGATATGGAGGTCGATATTTTTTGCAGAGTTCCAAAGCATCGGGTGTTGGAAAGACTCTCTTGATCATAAAGCACTGCTTCCTCTTGAGAAGAAACATCCTCTTCTCATGGACGGACACGGCGAGGCTCGAACAAACGCACTCATGAAGTGCGCTGAAGCTGCGTTAGACATGAAAATGAAAATCTTCGCCCTTCAAAATGGCGGGGAGTGCATGGCCGAAGAAGATGGGGAAAGGAAGTATGACCATTTCGGCATGTCTAACTTGTGTCATGGTAAGTACAACCTTGAACTCATTTGGACAAGTGGAATTAAAATGTGTAACCCTTGGTATGATAGACTGATAGTTGATAAATTCTGCAAATTATAAGTGATAATCTTACTGAAACATTCATTAACCCTTACATTATTCCCTTGCTCTTGCAAGTCGCGAAGAAGCGTTGCACGAGCGAAAATCATTTTGAATCTTCACTGTCGCTCACGTATATCGAAGGGTAGTGCTGATTATTGATGGATATTAAAAATATAATTATTTCTATTGAAGGTGATGGTCTTGGTGGACCTTACGTCAACGAGGTTTACAGGTGCGTTAAATATAAATAGATCTTTCTCATTGGTCTATCTCAGGGGTCTCCAAACTCTGATCCCGTTAGGCCTCAATCCGGCCCGCAGTGACACGAAAAATAATAATATTAAACAAAATAAACTTTGTGCAGAAAGTTCACGTTATGACTCAAGCCAACTAGCATTACATCAATTTTGTCCCAACTTCCTACTTCCGTTTCAAGCGCATTGCAAAATTTAAAAGCTGAAGGATAAAGTGGAAATTTTTATATTTCAATGCTTCATTAAAAGAAAAAAAGTAGATGATGAATGTCGGCGATTTTAAGAAGAGAAGTGTAAATACTTCATCGTTGACCAGCGGTATACGGTTCGTCGGACCTCAACATGCTGGATG
Source organism: Xenia sp. Carnegie-2017 (assembly GCF_021976095.1). NCBI lineage: Eukaryota > Metazoa > Cnidaria > Anthozoa > Malacalcyonacea > Xeniidae > Xenia > Xenia sp. Carnegie-2017. Next base: position 9,320,753 of record NW_025813447.1, on the reverse strand, counting down.
AAAGTTCATGTGGCCCTCTGGCTGTAAAGTTTGGAGACCACTGGTCTATCTGAATAGTATTGTTGAAAGTTTTTCTGCTTACGTCAGTTCAATGTCATGTGAGCCTAAATCCTGAGATTCGAAACAAACTAAACATGAATGTACATGATTTAATAATTCTAAAAAGTTTTTCAACACAGGTTCCTAGGCAATAATGTTGTCTCTCGCGATGGTTTCTATTCTGATTGGGGAGATTGGGCACCCTGTAGCGTAACCTGCGGTGAGGGGGTTGAGACGAGAATAAGGACATGTACCAACCCAGAACCGTCTGGAGGAGGTAAAGATTGCTCGAAGTTTGGACCAGCGTCCGAATCACGAAAATGCGTATCAAACTGTTAAATGAGAAAATTGATTTTCTCGTACTGTTTTGTTCCATCTCAATGGCGCCAAGGAAATTTGTCAAATATAATTGGTAAAATAAACAAAAATCGAACAATTTTGTTGTAAATTAATACTCGTAATATACAATTAACATGCATTTCAATGTAAATTAATTAATCTCGTTAACGATTCATTAACAATTCGAGCGTCATATCACCATTTAATTGCCTACATTAAACTGACGTCATTGACGTGGTCGCGCCATTCTCCCCGCGTTTGATATCTTGCGTGATCTGCGAAAGATCTTGAATGAAAGTTTGGATCTTAAAACAAGAATTAAGAAACTGTGAATGAGCAAGGTCTGTCTCAGCGATGAAGATTAGTACAAGGATGATTATGGAATTATCAAGACACAATTCACTGCATTTAATAACTGCGTTGTTCCACATAGACTTTTTTGAGTTTCAGGTTAACAAAGTGTAGGAGGTGGATCTCTTACCTTCTCCAGCTGTTTCTCTGTATTTTCGATGACAACCGTAGTTTTCAACTGTCCATTGACCAACATGAAGAGATTGTGCGTTGCCCTAAGAAAAAATTAGTTATGGAGTATTATTACTGTCGATATAACGACGTGATCATTCTTTGCCGACAAATGTCAATCACCGATTTCAATAAAACATTACTCGTTATATCTTTGTAACCCATCTCTATCTAGCTTTATGACAATTATCGTTGTAGGATAGTTATTTAAGACGTGTGAGAACTGATGACGTCAAAGTGAAGCCATCTTGATTATTGGAAATTTTAACTGAATTCAAAACTCTACATTACATCAGTACAGACGGGGAAAGCATTCTAAATTAACCGAAGCGCAAAGCTTTCTAATGAATCATCATGGATTGGGAAAAATATAGATATGTGATTTGTTCAATGTTTTTTAAGCGTGGTGTTCATGCTACATATATATGTTGAGGAAAAGAGGGCTAACTTTGCCTGGCTCGTTCTGTATAGGATGCTGCAATGATTTGTTTCTACCCTCAAACATTAATATGAATTCAAGAAAATCGATCCATTTCAAAATTTTTAGCTTCGTTTGCTGGACAAACCAAAATGGTAGATATGTTCATGAATGAAAACGTTTTGTAATATTTTTTTTCACTTTTCAACGGCTATTGCGTATACGTACATTTTAATTCTTCCCAACAACAAAGTTTTTTTAGCCGCTGTAGTTTTGATATGTGTCCATTCTGACTCCCTAAAGAAAACATTCAAACCAATTATTTGAAAGAAAACGTTCGTGATTTACAACGTAAGATCCATTGGACAAACCATTTTACAGCAACACTCTGCGTTTTCTCCAACTCCGTCTGAAGCTGTGCAAGCTACAATTCAAAGAATTTTATCATCACTATTACTCACAAGTTCAAGTCGACAACAATGGTAGCCTCGAGACGGGAGAGGTCGACGGCCATTATTGATGTATTTTAAGTTCACTCTTACACAATGCAACAAAGCTTTTAAATCTATTCTATGCCTTTAAAAAAAGTACTTGAAAGCTGCAAATAGCTGTTGAACTTTTTTCAACGTTTGTTTGTGTAAATGGTTAAAAAAGAGTGGGGGAGGGAGGGGGTTGGAAAAGAGACTTTTCTCGTTCATTATAAGAAATGTTCACCAAAAATTTTTCCTTGCTTTTGATTAAGCGATGATTATATCTTTTTTGGAGTAAATAAAGACGATGAAAACTTCTTCTGGTAAGCAGAGTTTGTACATACGATGGTTTTGGGTGGTTGGAGATGTAAGTTTCCAGTTATTTGGTGAAGTTTTCCCTAATATATATATATATACATTTGACCTCTTAAACTTTCTTCATAGGACTTATCTATTCTATGCATTTAAAAAAAGTATTTGAATGCTGCAAATACTGAGCCATTGAACTTTTTTCAGCGTTTTTAAAATACCTGGTTGTTGTAGTTCAAAACTTCGTTGTTTTTTTCCTTTATAAAGAAGAAAGTTGAAAAAATTGAAATTGCAACGCTGTGCTTGTGCATTTAAAGAAGACTTTATTTAAAATTGACAATCTTACTTACTTCAGTGAATTTGATAAGGCTTGTTCTCTCCTTTTCGTATTTTTCTTGATTTTAGTTTCCCGTTCGAAAAGATCCTGATGTGTGGCTGTGAGCGTGTCGTAGCGAGCAATGATTTCACGAATCTCCTGAAACTAAGAAAACAAAAAGACCTCATAATGTTTTTCTCCGAATTCTTGTTTGTGTTAAATTCATTAGCTACGTCTGTGTACATACTTCTTCCGCCTTTTCCAGCACCTTGTCAAGATACTGTTGAAAAACAACGAATTTCGATAATTTTTTTTTCATTCTGTCGCGTACTTTGATCAAACTCGCTGTCTCTTCTTTTAACCTTTTTTTTCGAATCACAAAGCATGTTATTGAATATAAACTTACTCCAGTGTTCAAAAAAACATAGCCAACCGGCATATTTCCTTTTCCTTTCCTCGCCTCATTTCTCGTTCTTCAGAGGCCTTTTTCAGAGCTCTTGCCCGTTTCGAATCATTTTCCTATGAAAATTTAAAAAAAGAGTATAGTCATAGCACTGGTAATACCACTCACTTCAAAGGACGTAGTTTTATTACCTTTAAGAATTTATCAAATTTTAACAGAGATTCTTTCAATTGGTATTCTTTCCTCTCCAACTCCTCTCTTCTTTGCTGTAAGCTTTCCATTTTCATTTGAAATTCCTAGTAATTCATGATCGAAGTAGAAAAAATTTCATCAAATTACTTCAACTCCAGAGTCCAGACGAATTAACTTAGCCGACTTCTTTTTGTGCTGTCAATGCTTGTTCTACTTCAGCCATCTCTCTTCGTTTCTCGAGAAGTCGCGTTGCAGGAGTGAGTTGATCATCCTCACGCTCAGGCATTTTACTATGAAACAAAATGATATCATTTGAGGTAAATTTTCTTCTTTTGAACTGGACTATTGATATTTTAAAATAGAATCGCAGACAATTAACACTTACACCAAGAGTTTGTCTTCAAAGACGGTCCTGAAGTAATCTTCTAAATTAACGCTCATTTTTTAAAACAAAATCGACGATTTCTGTTTTGACAAAGAAGAAGATTAATCAAACAAACTAGTTGTTTGTAGACTTATTTAAATGAAGATGGCGTCTTTGTAACTAGGCAACTTAAAGCACCGACCAAATGACAATGGGTCAATAACTCGTACATATAAAAACCTTTTAGATTACGATTTGAATTTTGATTTCTCAACCTTAAATAAAACGGTTAAACAGACTCTCTGGATCGTTATGAACTCTTGCATTTTTCAAAACCGAAAAAGAAACTTTACGAAAAGTATCGCTTTAAATACTCTTTTTTTGAGAGAATGCCTGCTTATGTTTTCATACTCCCACCTCGAGGACATAAACCCGGTACTGTTCTATATCCCGTAGTTCATTGTTCACCAATTACCAATATGGCGGAGAAATTTTACAAAAGCAAATGAATGTTTGGCTTTCTGTGTTCGGTTTTTGACCTTAGAAAATGGTGAATGTGAAGTTATGGGTTAGATCAGAACCTTTTGATGTTAGCACTATTCAAATGCCGCCGCCAGCCAAGCTGACATTGAGTGTAAGTTTGTTCAACTTAGTGAAACTCTAAACCTGTATGTATTATCTTTAAATGTACTGATGTTGAATGTCTTATTTCAAATTAACTCAAAAAGTCAAAACTTTGCGGTTTTACGCTATGTTTATTCTCATTGGGAAATTTTATCGCAATTTAGAATCTTCAAAAGCTGAACACCTATGCTAGAACCAAAGGAAATGCTGGTTATCCCCGCCTCAGGTAAAAAATTATTTTTCGAAGTCAATTACGAAAGACTGTAATTTCATTGGATTCATTTTGATTTTTTTCTAAATTTTCATCTTTAGCTATCCCATTTGGAAACATGTGGCATGTGAAAAATTCAAAATGTCCGAGGAACTTTCATGGATGTGAGTTGGTATTGAGCTGTTGATTACAAGCTGTTGTTTATGCAAACTGAGGAGACCTGTGAGAGAACTCAAAAGCAGATCAGTACAATCTGAGAACAAGTCTCTAAGGTTGCATAAGCCGGCAGGAACATGAAAAACATCTTTTATTTCTTATATACGTATATTAACTACAAGAAACATATAAATTTAAAATAAATGTTTCAATTTTTCCCATAGCATGTAATTATGATTTATTTGCAAATTCTCAAACCATTTTTCTAAATCACCTCCTCGTTTTGAAAAGGTATTTTGAGACGTTTGACATGGTTGCTGAAGATAGCTGTACAACACAGCTCAAATGGAAAGAGGATTGCGCAAAATGTTCGACAGCTGAAGATAAAGGTAAAAGCATCAAAATACATGTCTTGTTAAAGCAAGATATTTCATATTTGTAACAATCTTAAGGTCAAGACAGCTTTTGGATCATTTTTTTAGGAAATTGTTAGGAATGAAGGAAAAATTATAGCTTTCACTAGCTTCCATTAGCTTCCATTACTCATACTGCTCCACCTGTTTATTTAGAACGTCTAAAATCAGGAGTTTCCGTCAGCATGCTTGAATTCATTATATTTCTGTACATTCAACAAGTTCACAAGATCTCGTTGAGGGAAAGTCTCGTTGGTGGAGAAGAGTATCTTTTTATTGTTTTTCATGAAAGAAATTTAAAACAAGTACAAAATTAATGAGTAAAGTGAACATGATTTGATATTCGTTTATTTTCCTTCATAATGCTCTATGTAACATAGATGGCCTACAAAAAATCGATCCCCAATTGATTTGGATCGTAAGGGGATGATTGGATCTAAGGTCAGATCATGTTAGGATCATGTTAGAATCTTATTTCAGAAAGGGAACAATATGCTTCTCCTTCATCTTGAATGTTCATTAGAATAATTCTAATCACCATGAATACCACAGAGTTTAGATGAACATGGTCAATTGATGTTTGTTGTCAATCATTTGGAGGACATATTGGAGCTTGTCTCTCAACCGGGTAAATACTTGTCATATACTTGTCATATATTTGAAAAGTTTCATGAATTTTGCAGTATTTGCCATGTATTCATTTGTTGCAATTATTTTTCCCTCTAGAATCATATTCCTCTTCACTTGGTGGCAGAGGAAGTGATCCAACTTTAACAGACGAAGCAGTTCATGCTTTAGGCTTTTTAATTGCAGGATCCTTTGATAAAAGGTGACTAAGATTTATCATCTATGTAATATGAGTATGTTTCTGTCTTTTGGGGCCTTTAGTTCAGGACTTTTGCCAGTTCTTGAACTACTTGAAACTGTGAATTTGTAATTGAACTGCTCTTGAAATTAGAAGAGATGCCAAGAACGCCTTGAAGGGGACTTAAAATGTGCATTTGTGATTGTGTTTTCTATATTTTCAATTATGAATATTAATGATTTGATCAATTAATTAGCGAATTTTTGCGTTTTATTTGATGAACACATTATAGTATTGATGTACACGTTATAGCCATGATGTACACGTTATAGCCATGATGTACACGTTATAGCCATGATGTACACGTTATAGCCATGATGTACACGTTATAGCCATGATGTACATGTTATAGCCATGATGTACACGTTATATCCCTAATGTACATGTTATAGCCATGATGTACACGTTATAGCCATGATGTACATGTTGTAGCATTCATGTACATGTTGTAGCTTTTATGTACATGTTGTAGCTTTTATGTACATGTTATAGCTTTTATGTACATGTTATAGCATTGATATACGTGTTATAGCATTCATGTTTTCTTCAATTTGTTCTGCTAACTCTTAGTGCTTAAGTGATCCAATGCACAATTTTTCTTTTCATTTTATTTAGGTCCGTATCTGACTTGCAAAAACTTGCTGCAATCTCGTCCAAAGGCGATGGATACTCGACGGTGCGAAAATTTGAATTTAAGTTCCAAATTCTTTTAAGTATGAGAGTGGGAAAAGTCGCTTTTTCTGTTGAGCTTACCTCATGACACGACCAGTAAAGTTTTAATGAAACGCTGAAATGGCTCTGAGTTTTAACCACTTCGTGGAATTTTTCTAGCATCTTAGACAGTAGTTTGTTTTCAAAAGTTTAAATTGTATTATCTTCTTGTGTCGTTGTAAATTCAGTTTTGTTACAACACGCTTAGTAAAGTCTGGTTCTCATTAAGTTGCTTGAGTCATCCGAATCGTTCCTAGTGATTACGTTGTTTTTCAAAACGTTGGGAGGACTCAAACTATGTAATTCTCGTATATTCGTACTAGCGCTGTCGAAAGACTGCTTAATTAATTTTTTCGCGAAACATTTAGAAACGGCAGCTGCTGTTTATCAAAGACAAATTCTTTTGGCTAGCTATTTGCTTCGTCAAATCGTTTTGCGCCATAAAAAGGTCGTTTGCTTTTCTCAACGGTGGTTTCGGTCGTCCGGATATAGCAAAGTTCTATCCAAGCGACCTCAGTCGTTTTAGTCGTGTGAGTCATTTGAGGTCATCCCGGTCGTCTTTAAAATGTTCTCATACGGTCGCGCGGGTCGTCTGTGAAATTTTGGCACGACTGAAACGACTCGGACGACTTTGTGAGAACCAGGCTTAAGCGCTTAGCTGCTCCTTTTTGATGTAAATGATAGTTAGCAACAAGAATTTCTACAGCAGGCAAAATTTTATCTTCCATTAGAAATCATTTCACCGCACCTAACGTGATATGACATCATGAGCTCTCCCCCAATAGTAATTCTTCATTTTGTTCACAGCTGTCTCGCACGTGGTCTTTTCGTCATCTTAAATCATGGATCCGATCAAATCTCAGTGTCAGTCCTTTTGGCGTATCCGCGTGCTTACTTTCCGATGGTTTAAAGGCGCGTAACGGCGGTACCATGGAAACAAGTACTCACGGTAAAACAGACAGTAAGTATCAATGTACTATGTTCCCAGTGTGTTCCCAGACTGCCGTCGCAACCGAGGCGAAGGAAAAGACAACATTGGTTTTTATTTCAAATCATAGATGATTCATCGATTTTTTAATGTGTATCAAAACCGAGTTTTGTATGTTTTAGTTAACTTGTGAATGCTTTAAGTTTAAGTGTGGTTGGATTGCTTGCTTTGTTGCGGTGATTTTGTAGTTAACTTGTGAATGCTTTAAGTTTAAGTGTGGATTGGATTGCTTGCTTTGTTGCGGTGATTTTGTAGTTAACTTGTGAATGCTTTAAGTTTAAGTGTGGATTGGATTGCTTGCTTTGTTGCGGTGATTTTGTAGTTAACTTGTGAATGCTTTAAGTTTAAGTGTGGATTGGATTGCTTGCTTTGTTGCGGTGATTTTGTAGTTAACTTGTGAATGCTTAAAGTTTAAGTGTGGATTGGATTGCTTGCTTTTAAATGAAGATATGATCTTCGCACTTTGCTGGACAATTTAAGCAATTGTCTCATGAACTTGAAAAATTCAGGTGACTCAACGGGGTTTTTCAGTCACCTGAATTTTTCAGGCTCATGAGACAATTGCTTAAATTGTCCAGCAAAGTGTGAAGATCATATCTTCATTTAATTTCAAACACCGCACTGCATAAAACATTCTTTCATTGCTTGCTTTGTTGCGGTGATTTTGTAGTTAACTTGTGAATGCTTAAAGTTTAAGTGTGGATTGGATTGCTTGCTTTGTTGCGGTGAATTTGACATTAGTGACCTTAAGATTTGACGACGCGCTCATCTACAACGCGAGCGGAAATGAATTTTAAACCAATGCGCATGTGCGTGCGTCGTGGAGTTTTGTCGTGCTTCTACTACGCGGCGTCTTTGCTTAATCCCACGTCGTCCTAGATCGAAGGTGGAATTTTTCACAAAAAAAGTTTTAAAGTAAGTATTCAGCTTTTAATTCACCTGTTACAATTGTCTGTGGAGTCTGGTATGTAATTGATGTGTTGATATTTATCTGCGAGTAAAATATGTTTACATTTTTGCTTTTAGCAAGGCAAGAAAATGGCAGAACAGTTTTCATCATCATCAAGTGATTGCTCATCAATTCTTCTTCGTTTATCAAAGTGGCGTCATACGCAACAGCTATAGCATTTCTTGTTTTTTTGAAGGAGGCCATTTTTTTGAAAGTATAGGTAGTGAACTCACAAGTTCGCGTCGTTAAGGAAATCCAATCTTAATGACTTAACTTACAATGACACGCGGACGCATTCGCACCAGGCCATGCGCGCCAAGCTCGCGTCGTTGTAACGCGCGTCGTGAAATCTTGAGGTCCCTATTCTGTGAACTGTGACGTAAATTCTCGACCAATAAAATCTTCGCACTTATTACTATATTACAATTGAAGGGTTTATGATTCTTTCCTGTCGAGCGAACCATTAAATGTGAAAGATTTTTCAATTTTTAATTGTTAGTCTTGGATTTAAGTCAAAGTCTCGAAGAAACAGAACAGACATGTAAGCACCCTGAAAAACACGAGACGACGCTTCAAGGTGGCACGGTTGGCGGTAGAATAATTAAGAACACAAAATACGCTCCACCAAGGTAGGTGGAAGTTCACGAATATACAGAACACCATTTTTAATGTGAAACCATTTTTCGAAGATGAATCGTTTGAGCCCGGGAGTATCGTTACATGTTTGTATAAGTAGATTGTCCGAGCTGGTGCAGTCTTGTGAAAAAATGTTGGTGTTAGTGTTGACTGAAGTTTCGACATCCCTAGCGGTAGTTATCTTCAGAGTTAACAGCAACTGTCCTTCTCACTACTTTTTGGTGTTAGTGTTGACTAACGTTTCGACATCCCTAGCGGTAGTTATCTTCAGAGTTAACAGCAACTGTCCTTCTCACTACTTGTTGGTGTTAGTGTTGACTAACGTTTCGACATCCCTAGCGGTAGTTATCTTCAGAGTTAACAGCAACTGTCCTTCTCACTACTTGTTGGTGTTAGTGTTGATTAACGTTTCGACATCCCTAGCGGTAGTTATCTTCAGAGTTAACAACTGTCCTTCTCACTACTTGTTGGTGTTAGTGTTGACTAACGTTTCGACATCCCTAGCGGTAGTTATCTTCAGAGTTAACAGCAACTGTCCTTCTCACTACTTGTTGGTGTTAGTGTTGACTAACGTTTCGACATCCCTAGCGGTAGTTATCTTCAGAGTTAACAGCAACTGCCCTTCTCACGACTTGTTGGTGTTAGTGTTGACTAACGTTTCGACATCCCTAGCGGTAGTTATCTTCAGAGTTAACAGCAACTGTCCATCTCACTACTTGTTGGTGTTAGTGTTGACTAACGTTTCGACATCCCTAGCGGTAGTTATCTTCAGAGTTAACAGCAACTGCCCTTCTCACGACTTGTTGGTGTTAGTGTTGACTAACGTTTCGACATCCCTAGCGGTAGTTATCTTCAGAGTTAACAGCAACTGTCCTTCTCACGACTTGTTGGTGTTAGTGTTGACTAACGTTTCGACATCCCTAGCGGTAGTTATCTTCAGAGTTAACAGCAACTGTCCTTCTCACTACTTGTTGGTGTTAGTGTTGACTAACGTTTCGACATCCCTAGCGGTAGTTATCTTCAGAGTTAACAGCAACTGTCCTTCTCACTACTTGTTGGTGTTAGTGTTGAATAACGTTTCGACATCCCTAGCGGTAGTTATCTTCAGAGTTAACAGCAACTGTCCTTCTCACTGTTGGTGTTAGTGTTGATTAACGTTTTGACATCCCTAGTGGTAGTTATCTTCAGAGTTAACAGCAACTGTCCTTCTCACTACTTGTTGGTGTTAGTGTTGACTAACGTTTCGACATCCCTAGCGGTAGTTATCTTCAGAGTTAACAGCAACTGTCCTTCTCACTACTTGTTGGTGTTAGTGTTGATTAACGTTTCGACATCCCTAGCGGTAGTTATCTTCAGAGTTAACAGCAACTGTCCTTCTCACTACTTGTTGGTGTTAGTGTTGACTAACGTTTCGACATCCCTAGCTGTAGTTATCTTCAGAGTTAACAGCAACTGTCCTTCTCACGACTGCACTAACTAACCTCGACGATCAACATCTACAAACAAGAAAAAGATTTTCTCTCGAAAGATCGTGCGTAATTTTTATTATTGTTTATTATTGTTATCATTATTGGTATAATTGTTTATGATTATTGCTTGTACGTATTATTATTACTTACGACACGACGCAGATTTATGTGAAAAAATCTGTCGATTTTAGAAATCGTTTGGTGATACTTTATCAAATCTGTAAACAGACCATCGCCAAGGTTATTAGTTGATGTGACTTTTGCTTTCGATTCTTGTAGGTCAGTCATTTTCACCAACTTTGCTCTTTCGTTTGTGTTTCTAGGCTGGGGATCATTTAATCGACATCAACATAAAAGTCCATCGTTGTCATTACTCCTACATATACCTTCTTGCTCCAGTTTGGTATGTATGTCAACCCCCTCATCCCTTTGGTCTTACTGCTGCCGAAATGTCCATGCTTTTGTGAAGGTGACATTTGTCTTTAGGTCAGCGACATTAGAAAAATGTCACAATTCAACGATAGTTTTGGGGACCGTTAAAACGACAGTGAATGTCTTTGGTTGTGAAAATGTCACAGTAATTGCCATGTGTAATCGACTTACTGTCAGGTAAAAGAGTGTAATATTTTTTCACATGTTCCATTGTCTTGATGTAATCTTAGTAACCGATTTTCAATGTAACCATTTGATTCTTTCGACTTCAACGGTACAGTGCGCATACTTTCAGCAGTTTTTGCTTTTTAGACTTAGATTTTTTGTCAATTTTTCTCATTGTTTGTTTGATTTGGACTGCTTGAATTCCTGAAATGCATGTTCTTTGCTTTCCTTTCGCGAAAAAAACATATTTCCTCATTCGCTGGTATATTTTCACAACACGCATGCGAATTTACTGGGCGAAGTTCTACAACGAAACCTTGCTTCTGTCTGAGGTGGTTTAATAATATATTCCGACTTCCAATGAAAAATTACGCTGCCTAATTTGATTGATCTTTCTTAATACATTTCAGTGGATGTAGTGATTGCATCTTCCACGTCTGTACAATGACGCGGCCATTGTTGTTTGGTGGCACTGGGAACGAGAATCTAACTTTTGCTCCTTATCACACGTATTATCCAATGTTGGAGTCTCATATGTTGATGTCGGGACTGTCGGCGAATGTGAATGAATGGAATAATCCTTTGTTGCTGGGTGAGTTTATTGACTCTCGTATCATTGTCTATTTCTTTGGGGGTTTTTTCCCATAAAGCTTAATACCATATCAAGTTCAAACAACTCACCTAAACTCCTGGGTTTATTTTCTTCTTCTGGGGAACGGACTAAGACGGACTCGCGTCATTGAAACATTTGGGCTTGCATTGAAAACTGCCATTTAGAGCGCTTACTGAGAGTTGAAATCAGTTTCTATACTCTGTTTCGAATTGATTGTGAAACCTGCGCGCCAAAGTAAAGTCTTTGATTTGCCGAAATAACATTCCAAATATGACAATTTTAAAAGTTATAGAAAAGAGAACTTCAAGTTAAGGGTACATTTCACGAGTTTTTCATGGTTTCAGGTCATGACGATGAGAGTCACGTGTTCCAAGAAATGGACCCAAGTGCATTTTTCACGTTTTCCATTCCGTTTGACATGAGAGGGAAAACGAAGGTAACTTAGCTGGACCGTATTTAGCTGGGAATTTCATACATCAAGTGACTTTGCTTTAGGCGAATAATCATTTGAATTGATGTTTAAATGTATTTGTATACAGTCGGTTTTACATGTTTCATCACAGCGAATTTTCCCATTGTTTTTAGAGATGTCCCGTTCCGTTACCTGAGAAATATGAACTTGCTCTTCTTTCTCGCGAAAAGTGAGTTAAGTAATCATTAAAACAAAGTTGTATAGAGCTATGTAAATATTTATTCATTTGATCGTAAAACATACAACACGCTAAAATTCGTTTTACAGAATATAGAGTGAAAGATTCTCCTACGAAAAACGCCAAACTCAGTCAATCAATTGGTGATATTTCGACTCTAATTCAGAATCATTGTCATTGGAGTCGAATAGTCACCAAGGAAATTATTGCGTCTTGTTTTTTTTCATAACTCATATCTTCAGTTTTCATTATGGGAGTTTGTTTCATCGTAGATTTTCTAAAACCTGTCACAGAAAACTTTATTTCCAAAAAATTGAAGCTATATTCAAGTTTATTCAACAAACCGAATAGTGCTCGCTTGCGTCATCATGCATTCCTGAAATTTCTCTTTGTTTGTGTTCGTTGTTTCCCTTGGCTTCAGCAAAAATTGACTTTATCTCATTTTTAGTCAGTTGTGCGTGCGTTGTGTAATTTTAGGCGAGTCGAAGACTGGCATCAGTTAGTACGTGATTCGAAGTTGTCAAAATCACAGCGTAAACAACTACAGGCGGCCGTTCAACATCGCTTTCAGGTTATTGATTTTTGTCTGTGATTTTTTCAAACTTCCACTAAACAAATTTGTTTTATATTCCATGACTGCTATCATTTTGTCCTGTTTCCACATGTTTCCACATGTTTCCACATGTTTCCACATGTTTACTAGGAATGGCTTTCAGATACTGGCAATGCCCATCAACTGGAAGGCTTACTGCCTGCTTTAACCCACGCAAAACAAAACAATATATGATTTATTTGTTAATGTTAATGGTGAATGTCTTATGAATACCGCTGACCAGTTGGTGTTAAGAGCCTCTGCTATGCCGCTGTCCAATTGGTATGAGGAGCGCTGCGAGAGCACTATCAATTTTCTGCACTGAAATCGTGGTAAACCGTGAGTTTGGCTGCTTGCAATAAATTCTTTGCGATCATATCTGCGACGGATAATCTGCGAGTGAGAATATAATCCTTTTTTTGGAATCGATTTGAATAGTTTTTCCCGCCATTCATGAAGCTTTTGTACTTCATAATCCCTGACGTACATTATAGATAAACGTATTAATTTACTTCTGAATTTAGATTTGATGATTTATCGTCTTCTATAGATTATCTAAATTACGACTTAGTAATTGTGCAATGGTGTACGAAACTCGATAATTGGTCGGGGGGACATTTTCATATATTCATGTTCTGTCGTATTAAGTTGTTTTAAAATCAATTGTTTCCTACGAATTAAGACATGCGTAGATGAATGAATATGTGCCCCCCCCCCCAATTAACGAGTTTCCCACGTTAGTGATGTGTATTTCAGAATTTAAACACTTTTTTTGAAATGATTGTTTTGTTGTTCGTTGAAATACTTTCACGAGACACTTTCTTTAAGAAGAGCCTTTTTTTCAAAGATATTTTTTACGCGTTCACACCCTTCACCTCTTTGAGTTATGTCCGTGCGTCATGGCAAGACTGACGCACTTGCTGGTTTCTTAGTTAATACTGAATATGGAAAATTTTTACCGTTTGTTACCGGTTAAACCGAATGAATCTGTTCAGCGCGTTAAATGAATTCAAAAGTAAAAAATGACTTCAAACAGAAACTTGAATAATGTTGCCATCAACTACATTTTTACGTAAAAAGTAAAAAATGACTTCAAACAGAAACTAGAATAATTTTGCCATCAACTACATTTCTATGTAAACAATTGACTCGTATAACTGTTAACATTAAGTCGTTTTTGTCTTCTTACGATCACTCAGTGACTTGCAATACTGACGTTTTGATGCACGTGTTTCTTCGATAATTTACTTGAACATGTTGATAGATATGATCCATTGAAGTAAAAAAAATCATCTCATCTGCATTGCATGCATTTCATTGATTCTTTGGATTATTCTCGACTGGAAAATTGAACACCAACATAGTCCGCAATAATTCGCGTCACGCGCTTTTTAACCCCCAAGTAATTTTTTGACAAGTCGATAAGTGCGATCAATTAACTGAACCTGGCATTTAGAGAGCATTAATTTCAATAACGGAGACGCCCATGCAAACAAAACTTGAGAAGGGGTTCTACGTTTTGGGACCGACTTTTTGTAGTAGTCTTTATTTCATATAAAGGCCCATGGTTTTAGTCGGTCTAACTTCTTTTGTTTTCTACCTCACCACCCACAACATGCACCACTGCTCGATTGCAACCTCACCCCCCTCTCCCACAACATGCACCACTGCTCGATTGCAACCTCACCCTCCCACACAATATGCGCCACTGCTCGATTGCAACCTCACCCTCTCCCCCTCCCACAACATGCGCCACTGCTCGATTGCAACCACCCTCCCACAACATGCGCCACTGCTCTATTGCAACCCCTCCCACAACATGCGCCACTGCTCGATGAGTTCGTCTTCTTGACGCAAAGCCATATGATCTATTTGATATCACCATAATGATCTCATTCGCTCTTGCCATTTGGAAATATGAGTTTGGAAATCGAAAGCAACAAGATAGTCGTTAGATAAAGTTAATAACTCAGATCATTTTTTTTAGTGTAAAAAGTAATGAACGAATAGCTGAATGCGAGAATGGTCCTTGCTATACCTATGATACATACAAACTAATTTACTATCTCTCCGTGTTGATAAAGCAAGGAGCACTCTCGAACTAAGTTATTCGTTCACTACTTCCTACACTGCCATAATTATCTGAGTTGTTAGCTTTATCTAACAACGATCTTGTTGTCCTTCGATTTCCACACTCATATTTCCTAATGGCAAGAGTGAACAACGAGATCATTACAGTGATGTAAAATACGTCATAAAACCCCAGTATTCTTCGAGCTGATCACATGGCAGAGAATCCTGAACAAACAGAGAACGACAAAATTCTTTACATTACCTATAATTGTACCTATAACGTGGTAGCAAAGAATTTTGGAGCAACAGAGAACGAGAATTGTCTGCAATACTTATAAATTTATCTATGATAACACGGTTGTAATGAATCCAGGACCAAAAGAGAACCCGCGCAGTCTACTATGTCGCACTCTTTAGCTAATTTGCGTGCTGGTGAACAATGTGAAAAATGCAATAATTTTATTGATGATGATGTCAGAATTTATAGCGTATTATCTTGTAGATTGCGCTTTGCCAAAATGACCGGCTTTGACTCCATGCGGGGGATCAGATAATCAAATTCATTTTGAATTTAAACACAGTGAGATGTCATAAGAAAGGACGAAGTACCAAATTCACTGCAAATGCAAAATTCATGTGTTGTTAAATTGATATGATTTTGCTTGCTTTCATGTGATGGAAATTCTTAGATCTTTTTTTAACGTTTGTATCATGTCCGTTTGACCTCCTGTGTCTGTCGTCTACTTTGCTTGTGGTTTGTCGTGCATTTTCTTATCTTGCCTTTGCAGACTGAAGTGTTCGAGACAAGTGGACTAATTTCCTTGAATCACAAAGTATTTTATTTTTCTTCGTCAATCAACATGTCGCCAACCGACCTAACCCAACACATAAAATGCGGGGAATTGTAAAAACTTGACCAGTGACGCGAACTGCTTGTGTTGTTCATGTTAGAGAAATAGTGTGTTCTTTTTTGCCCGGTGGACGAAGTACATCATTTGAAAGCATTAAAACTTTGCTCACTGTGTTGACATGAGCTGTTTATGTTGTGGCGTGTTAGTACTTGTCTTGTTGTTTCTGGCAAACGAGTCGCAATGTTTCCGTCATGGTAAGATACTTTTCAATTTCTTTTCCCACGAATATTTTGTTTTTTTCCCATCTCTCTTCGATATTCATGTTTACAGGAGCATTTCAAATGAGTTTGGGGTAAAATAAAATTACGATTGGACTCAATGACTTCATGGTTTCAGTCATATTCTAAATACAGTTTTGGATTTTAACTTGTGATTTTCGCTCAAAAGAGCTGTAGGTCTTTTTGAAACAAACTTTATCTCCTGCAAAAGAGCTTGGTTAATGTTGAACAATCTGACGGTAGAATTTTTGCAAAGTACCAAATTTTGCCATTTAAATAAAGAAATTTCCGTTATTTTTATCAAAGTTAAAATTTGACATTGATTCAGAGGTTTTTAAGTAAGACCAGTGTGTATACTAGCATATTTTTAAAAAGAGAATTATTAAAAATAAGAGAAATGTCTTATTTTCTTGATTTTAGATTATTTCCAAAAGGAGAAATCTTTTCATAAAAGAGATGACCACTCATCTGTCGTTTCAGTTCACGAAGTTCCCGAAGCTCCGAAATGTACGTATAGCCATATTATTAACCTAGAAATTAAGCTTATCATTCAGTTATATTGTCGATGACAATTAACAACATCAAGGGAATGTTATCAGTGATTTGTATCAATTTATCGTTCGGCATAATGACGTCAAAATAATCATCTTTTTTGAGTCTGTTTATATTATCCAGTTACCTTTATAAAATGTCAAACTCTCTTGTCCTCTTTTGCCCCTGTTTAAACTTTTGCTATCACGAAGCATTGTTGGTTTTATGCAGTGTAAATAATTTCTTTCATCAAACTCATTCAACCTCATTTTAAGAATGTAATTTACAACTGTTAGTGGGTTGCTAATCTCATTCTGTGCTAAACAGTCAAAATTAACACGTCTTGATCACTGAAACATTTTGTAAAATAGTAAAATAAACTATTGTTCTGTTCTTCCAATCCTCGAATTTCTTCACGCGGTTTTGGTTTCAAAATCATTGGGTTGAGGCCGTGTTCGCATAAGAAAGTTAGTAGTCCAATTATATTGCAGAGTTGCAAGTTGTATTTTCAAGCTTAAATTACTCGTACGAACACAGTTGATATTACTTGAGTTAAGGTTTTTGCTCGCATACTTTAAGGCATATTTAAGCCAAGGCTCGCTGAGATTGAGAACGAGGATAGTCAAGATATCGAGGGTTTACGAAATTGAGAAAGTGAAACTTCACAATGGACGTTATTGACGTCATTTAAGACCAGATGAAAAATGGCTTTGATTCGAAAACTGCTTATTAGTGAAAAAATAACTACTATGTCCGTCTTTGGGGAAATAGTTTCAAGATAAGAAGCTTGTGGGAGCCTGGAACGAGAGGAAAAACTTCTTTCGACTTTTTTGAACTCATTCGTTCACCTGCTCTATATTTAATGGCAGCGGCGTAGAATACGATGGTTTGGGGGACATTCACGGATGCCTTATTTATTAAGTTCCTTTTATATCCATTGTTTTGCATGGATAGAATGGGATCAATAGGGTTAAACGAAATGCTTAACGGAGAATTAACTTTCAGAGAAAAAGAATTAGGGAAAAATGAAATGGATGACTAAATTGTTAATATATTTTAGCACATAGACGTCGAGGTGACACTGAATCCTACAGACATTGGTCGACTTACAGCGAACGTCAGAATACTGCAAATCATCACAACCAACAATCAGGTTTGCTTTACAAGTGTAGTCACCCCCCTACCCCCTTATCCTTTCGTTCCACTTTAAAACCATGCCCATGTCCAGTTGGTCACAGTTGATTACAGTAACAGCTGTTGGAGAGGGGGGAGGGTTCTGCGTCGACTTGTTCGTGAGATAAATTACTTATGTCCCTTGAAATTCGAATACCATTCGATCACCTTGCGAGCTTAAAGTTTTTTCTCAATCTTCCTTATCTCATGTATATATGAGTTTATGTTACATGTTAGGTCTTGAATCATTGCTAACAAATTTGTATCAAATTTGTATCAAAGGTTGGAATACACACTCTAACGTACCATTCAGACGAGAGACAAGAACGTATTTGAAGGGTACGCTTGTCTTCAACTATTGCTAAACTGAATTGGTATTTTAGCTTATTTAGTCAAAAACTCTAAGACGTTAGAGTTACTTTGCTTAAATTTTTTTTTTTTGAGGGGGGGGAGTTGGCACCCTCGTCATTTCCCCCCGTCCCGGACGCCTTTGTTTATAAGTTATGCATTCTCCTTTAGGTCCTCGGACGAGATCCAGATTCAGCGAATACTCTGCGAGCTCTGGTATATATCAAGGGGAAAATATTGCATCGTGAGATGCTAGCTTTCTTCTTTTTAGTCTTTCCAGTTTTTCTTTGTAATTGTTCTTTTTTTGATATTGAGGGCGAGTAACATATCCGCAAGAAACAGTCGTTGAAAAGACCAGCTATAGTTCACGAAATGGTACTTATATTGAGTTTTGTCTTCATTTTTTTAAATTCTATTTTGAACATTAATCTTTAGTGTCGCCGAAACTAAAGTTAAAGCAAAAGTTGCTATAGCAGACCGGATAAAATTTATTTGCAGCGTGAGGCTTTCGCCCCCTCTTTACTGCGATAATTAAAACTACGAAAACCTCAGTTCGTCTGGAAAACGAATTAACAGCTTAACATTGATACCGTAATATACACTAATATACCGTAATACCACTGCCATTTCGAGAATATGAAATGCCACATTGTATATAGTTTTGAGCCACATTACTATACATTCGCAATTTCTAATACAAAAAATGATTTTAAATTGTGAATTTATTTCGCGTAATAGACAGATATAATGACAAGGCGACCTACAAAACGAAAAGAAAACCGTCTAAGAAAGCGACATGGAGACCAATATCAAGTGGGAAATGTAAGTTGCTTTTGTGGATAGCCGCCCGCGACACGTGTTACAGCGGCTGAACAATATTCACTGGGTTATAATAAATCGAATTAAGAGTGTTTTGAATTACACGTGTGTATTTCATTTCACTTTATTCCATTTTTCGCAAGTGATTTCTTTTCCTAGTTTCAAAGCAATGTTTGAAATCGCGATTGCAAACATCATTAAATCAACAAATACATGAAATTGTAATACTTAACAGTTGCTTGTAGTTCAAGTTTCCGAAAAGAAATGACACATCGGGCATAACGACAGCAATTTCGGCGTTCTTTGTGTTACCATGTATAAGAAATGTATTAAGAAGTATAATAGAATTGTATTGATGCTTGTAGTCTTTAGTGGCTTAGGCCTCAGCATGGAATGAGCGGCTTTTACAGTCCTGCAAGACAACCACTTGAAAGATACTGCCAGACATGTAAACCGTGCTTCTTGTGAAGACTATCGCCTGCGTTCTAAAAGTTCACCCCTCACTCACAGTGTCACATTTACTGACACATTTACTCACTCGCATTCCCCCACTAATCAATGACAAAGTTATTTCTCCGTCAATTAGAAGTGGCTTTTTTTGACATATTTCAAATCAAGCAATCAGTGGAGTAAAACTACTGTATATTCAAATGATAATGAAGCCCTACTCAATAAGAGTAAGTGTGAGTGAGCTTTTAAAATACGGACGTATAATTTTGAAACATTGGTCAGCTTATTTACCGTTATCTACTTCTCTTCGCTGACCTGTTAAACATATCTTTGGGCGGTACTTACCCACGCTATGCCAACCGACACATTTAATGACTGTTTACAATTTTTGACTAACTGACTAATTGCGACAGATTCCAAAAAGCAGCATGACATAAGCCAAGTGTTTTTTACTCGTTTTTGTTAAAGTTATTTGAGATATCTGTGCCCGTAAGTATTTCGATAAATTTACTAAACACTTGACCAGTGGCTTCGTCATTTTCATTTAAAGAAGAAATCAACCATATTGTTTTGACCATATCGACAATATTGTCTATTTAACAATCTAAGAAAACACGTGTTTATTGATGTGTGGGATAACTTGGCAAAGCTTTATCCAGCAACGTGGGAGGGTTTAACTCAAGCGGTTATTCATGGCTTGGCAATGTTTCGCAGTAAAATGCAAACTTTTAGTCGTGTATTTTTGTGCAGATAACAAAGAGTTAAGCACGACTATTTAGGAGATAAATATGAGTTTTGCATTTGTTAAAGTATCGCACTATTGAGGTTAAGAACAAAGGCTATTAGTTTAATTAGTCTGTGTGACGTCTTTTGCCTTTTAACGGTAGAATAGTAGCATACGCCCTTGAACGATATATCTATCGATATCGTTACAACTCTTTAAAAGCCATTCAAATTATACTAAATCAGCAAATTATTCCTTTTTCATACTTACACTGTTCTACAAGTGATACAACTATATCAGTTATTTCGCAAAAGTAAATTATGACATGACAAAATTATTTACATTTTCATGTCTTGAAATTTTACGTGAAAAAGTTCGAGACAGGCAAATCGCCAAATGAAAATTACAAGATCGCATCGCGTTTTGTGCTAGCCTGCATCGCAGACTGTATGTTTGTATAGTGCAGTTTTGTGCCAACATTTGTAGTACGCAAATTGTATCTATTTTTCATGGTTCGATTTTCGAATCAGTCTAACGAACACTGTCTAACGGCTTTGATATAACGACAAAAGAATGACGTTATTATGCAGATCGACGCGTATTATTTATATCATTTTACTTGAAGACAAAAAAAAATCAAATCAAACGACATTCAGTTAAACGTTTCCCGTTGATTCGAGTGGACATCTCGTGCTATTGTAGCATCGTCTGAGAAGATGCTCGGTCAAATCGCCAGTGATTTCGCTACGATCCTTGACGTTGTACTCATTGCATTTAGTTATGTCAAATGGCAATTACTTTCATCTTGACTTGATCCTTTCCATAAAGTTTGTTTAAAAAGACTTATACTCGCTAGATTATGATGTATGAAAAACAATTTACAAATGATAGCGTTGCCTGATTTACCTAAAAAATACTAAATCGTTGGAGATTTTACATTTACACAGAGCATGATACTTATTTTGCATATGATATGGAAATACCCATGTCCTTGAACTAAGAAATACTTTTGTGTACGCATGACACGTTGTTCAAGTTCATCAAGCCAGAGAAGCAACTGGTTTTTTTTCAGATTAACCCAAACCCTGTCAATCCGTTTTTTTCCCACGCATTTAATACTTTTTCGTTATTTAGACCAAGGTTGTCGAGACACTGGTCGTTATTGCTGGTTTTGGAAATCAATCGGATGTTGCGAGCAAGATATTGGTCGCAAACTCTGTTCAAAAACGTGCGGATTTTGCTGTAAGTATCGTGTTTAGTTAAACACGAGTTCTTTGTTTCATTTTGAATGGCCTGTTCATTTCAAATTAGAAGGCTCCTTCAACTTTAATAAAGAATAAAATAGTTTCTCTCACAATCAATGACGAATTCAATCATGCAATTGGCTGAACTAAAACAAACAAACGTCATTATGCATCGTGCGAGTCTTCTGGAAGACACACAAGAAGCATTTGTACACGCAATAGTAACGGTCATTTTTGCCGAATTTCTATTTGACGCGAATCAAATATATTATCCTAACCACTAACTAGCCAAAATTTACGGGAAATAATGTTAAATTTGATTGGATGTAGAGAAAATAAAAACGTAATATATTTCGAAATGCGGACCTTGACATACATAGTATTCCTTTTTTTATATAGCTCCACAAAAAACCATATGTCCATCGTCATATGAATATGGTTGCTGCTTTGATGGAACAGAGGCTTTGGATCAAGAGAAGTCTAATTGTCCTCGTATGTTGTCAGCAGTGGCCTTTTAGCCAGCTCGATTTTTAACTCCTGTTATGCAAATACTGTGAAAACAATCACTTTTCAAAGAACTAAATCAGGGGTCTCCAAACTACGGCCCGTGGGCCAGATGCGGCCCGTTGGGCTTCTCAATCCGGCCCGCAGAGGCACTTCAGCAAAAATAATAATATTATTAAACAAAATAAATTTTGTGCAGAAAGTTCACGTTATGTCGCAAGCCAACTAGCTTGGGTGGCTTACGTCAATTTTTCTCCCAACTCCCTACTTCCGTTTCAAGCACACTGCGAAATTTAAAAAGCTGAAGGATAACGTGGAAATTTTTTATATTCTTCGGCCCTCAACATGCTGGATGAAAGTTCATGTGGCCCTCCGGCTATAAAGTTTGGAGACCCCTGAACTAAATGATAATTTGAAAACAATAATATCAAAACTTGCGTAGTGGGATATTTTTACGGGCTGGCTAGTTGAATGGTTTACTAAACAGGAGTCGTCAGTGCCGTAACTAGGGCGTTAATTGTGGGGAGGGGGTTATTCACATTTTCCGTTGTGCGCGACTGACTTCTTTTGATAAATATATGAACATACATGCACCCAACTCCCGTCAATTGACTGCTCCGGCAATACTCGTATTCTGTAATACAGGCTAGTATCAAAAGTTCTCATTCATCATAGATTTTTACGAAGGACAGAACAGTTTTGATACGAAAGATCTTATAACCTCCCTATTCTATAAAAGTTATAGTTTTGTATGTGGTTAAACGGTTAATTAATCCTTGAATTATTGACTCCTTGTCTCAATGACTTGCTGAAATTTCCAGACGAGTATTTACTAATGACGAGCCCTTTGTTTTTGTCTAGCTTGCAGAAATAGAAGCGACCGCATCTGTGCCAGAAAGGCTATATTAAAAGATTGCGACTTACATGAAAAGAACAGTTTATACACCCGACAGCTTTGTCCACTGTGGTGTGGGGCGTGCAATGATTACAGCGAGAGACAGTGATCGTTTACTTTAAATACATCAATATGACCGTGGAAACCATGCAAAATGTATGTATTTCATACTGACCTGAATGTGGATGTTTCAAATGTATTTGAAAAATTATGATAATAAATGTTACGTATGTCTGATATTAATTGACCATATTGAACAGACCGGGGTATATCGCATGGGTGAACAAATATGAAATGTCAACTGTCATCTTAATGACTGGCATTCGTACACGTTCCTACAACAAAAATCGAAAATAGAATTGACTGAAGTCAAGCACGTGGCATGACAAAATTATTTTTGGTAAAAAAGAAAGCACGATGCCACTTGGCAAAGGGAAAACACCTACGCCATTGTAACGTTCGATGTCGCTCGGCCCCTTTATGCATGATGTGACGATTTTCCGGTAAACTTGTTATAAAAGAAGCTTCGTGCAGAACCATTCATTCATTCAGAGTTTTGCAATCAACAAGTGATCAGTACAGTAGGAAACATCAATTGTGAAACTGTTATAAAGTCATCATGTATTGTATGTACAAGATTCTGCTTTTGAGCCTTGCCTGTTATGCTGTGTCGGCGTATTATCTTGATTCAGGTAAGATATGTATTCATACTTCTGCATTTTGCACTTGTTTCACAAAGATGTAGAAAGAGCAGAACTGCTATGTATAAACTTGCAAAATTACTAAAACCATTTAGGCAAACAAGCGAAGGCTGATTGTTAATTATTTTATACCATATTTTGTTAGATTTTTTGAATAACAACAACAGTCCTTCATTTCGCCGTAAGTTCATTTTCTGCCACTGAAATTTATAGCCAATTTCATGCTGTGTAAGTTGATTCAATAATACATCTGAACTTTAATTTAAGGCGTCGATTGTTCGGGAAGGAAAGATGATGATATATGCAAATCTCGCGACCGAAATAAAGATTGCCAATATGATGTTATTAAAAGTCAATGCCCAAGATTGTGTGGAGAATGCCCTCGTAAGTCGTTGACCGTTGTTAATTATAAGCAATTATAACGGCTGTCGACCAAACAAAAAAATTCATCAGTCTATAACTTTTTGTATGTACAATCGTTGCATCACATCATTTCATTTCGATTCCTACTTCACAGAGTTTGCTCCTCCTCGGTGCCCTGAGGAATACCCATTTGGTTGCTGTTGGAATGGTGACGAGGCGAAAGATATCGATAAGAGCAATTGTCCTCGTAAGTATTTGAAATGTTTGCTCTAAGTGTCGTTTGAAACAAGTATGTTACTGAAGAATGTTTGTTCAACTTGTATTTAGCATGCAAAGACATAGATACAGATCTTTGCAGTGGGGATGCCGTTAAAGAAGACTGTAACTTTGTCAAAGCAATGAAAGGCACGAGAAAGTTGTGCCCTGAAACTTGTAACAGCTGCCATGATTACGGTGAGTATAAGGATGCTTTTTATGACTTATAATGTCGTTTATTTATACAAAAAACAATGACAGTCATTATTGATCCAAAGTAATGTAAACTTATTGTTACAATTTGAAAACATGTTTCAGGTAACTAGCCATGACTTGCTTCATATGTCATTCTATGTGCTATTGAAGACAACAGCGACTGGATGTACTCGTTACATATATTTTAACGTGCTACTTAATTTACAAACTTATAAAGCTTTTTTATTTACGTTGTATGATAGTTCTATAGTAATAAAATTTTTACCAATTACATCAGATCTTCTTGTTCTAAATCTTTGCATTTTGTAATGATACGGGAGTTTTCTCTACTTGTCACTAGTGATCTTTTGGTTAATCAAATGATTACGACCGAAGCCCGAACATAATTTTTATGCATACATGTCAACATGATATTTGAGCCATTTAATGTGTGGTCGAGCATCTCTTGTCTATTCCATGTTCGCGTAAACCGCGACTGCGATGTTCTTCCAAAATGACATTGTGAATCAAAGTTTGTCCATGTGATTATGGTTACCTTCAAAATCCTGCGAAGAGAGAATACAGTTACTTGAAAGAGAGCATTTATGTGTTTATGTTACGTAGATATATCTGAGTTCATCGAGCCTTACAAATAAACAATATGTTGCGAAATGCTAACGAACAGTAATTTACACAACAACGTACGTGTTGGCCACCACACTGTCCGTACTTTGTAACTCGGTAATGTATAACACAAATTGTTAGAAAATAGGGAGAGGGGTGGATAACCGGGAATGCGAGAATTTTGCTTAACTAATAATTAGAAATTTTTATGGGATTTAGAAAACTGTGTGATGAAAAAAAATTTTTGTTTCCTTAAAAAGACAACTTTTCCATAACTTTTCGAAGATGTGTATGCCTTTTAGACATAGCCTGCCAAAGAACGAAATGCACATGCTTAGTTTGCAAAAAAGCTTTCTTTATTAAGTAGAAATTCTTGTCAGAATAAATAAAGGCATTGAATTGAGTTAGCTTCGCATTTTTTACTTTTGATAGTAAGTTCCTACCGTAATGTTCCAACTTTCATGGTAATTGGTAAGTTACAGTTCCCTCCATGTGCGCCTCCATGTGCGCCATGATGCGCCATCACATCACCATGGCAGCAACTTTTCAATCCGTCACTGATCTCTACATTAACTGGAGCAGAAATTACAAATGGCGACTAAATGGAGGTATCGAGCGGCTTTGATAGTTCATTTTCTTCTACAAACGATTTGAATTTGTCGCCGTCGCGTAAGCGAACAGTAACAAAGGGTAAAACAATAAATCCTAATGAAGGTTCAGAGACATGCCAACCTACAGCTACTAGTAATATGGTGACAAAGACCACCAAGTCATGTCAAACGTTAACAGAATTCTATTATCATAACATTGATGATACTTTAGGTATACATTTTTCTATTTTGCTTTGTGAAAAAAGCTTAAAACATGAGCGTTAATGATTCATGCGAATTACCGATGGATTTTGTTTAGCCTGTGAAAGCATCTAAAATTTTACTTCGATTGTACGTAATTGACAATTAATAATTGTGCTTTCGGTTTGATGCGATAATAGAGAAGACAATGAAAGTTTAGTAAGTCATCATAATAATAATTATTAAAATATTTACTAATTTAAGTTCATTTAAATTGGTGAATACATTTATGTATTTGGATCATTCATATTGAGAAGGATGAACGTATATGGAATGATATAAATTCAAGAAGTATAGTTGTATTATGTCAGTATTTCCTACTGTATAAAACCTTAAAACAAAAGTAAGTTTTACATATCAAATTAGTTCTAATGACTACATTAGCTTAGGAGGACCCACCGAGGCATTCAAGCTTCAATTACGCATCACTTTTGGTGAAGCTATTTATTTTCACTGAGCTGGAGGCTAATGGATTAAAGGATCATATTTTATGTGACAGATGTATTTTGCCGTACAAGGGTATTTTTTCTTATTCTTCACAGATGATACAAAGGCAGAGACAGGAAGCGCCAATTTATTGGTCGAACATGGTATGGAACAGGCATATCAAAAGTTTTTTGGAAGAAAAACAAAAGAAAGCTTGAGCTCATTTCTTACTCACCTCCCCGGTAATCATGCATATTTTTCTCAGTTCTGCGTATTAAAATTGTCAAGCACTTCATTCTTTGCATATATTTTAGGTCTTGTTGATGTACCAGGGAATGCGAATGAGGGGTATAAAATTTTGTCTGTAGTTTTCATCAACAATTGTTTCAGGGTATTTACATTGTGATTAATGGACAACAAAGAATTAAAGCTGTCTGTGTACCATGTAAAATGTTAACCAAGAGGATGTGTTCAAGTCCTGATAGTACTGATTAAAAGACAAAGAACTAGGCACTCTTTAACATTTATTGTTGCCAGAAGGAAAGACAAAATATAAGGACATAGTTTTATAAACTGAATTAAAAACAAGAAGTTTTAATATCATTTCTCATAATTATTATTTGCATTTATGATGATTTCTTGTTTATTACAGTCTTCAAGCTCTAATAAACAAACCACCCATTGGTGGGAAGGAACTGGTTCCCGTATCTGGTCATCAACTGGCTGGATTTCGCCTGAACCCTGGCCCTGTAAAACTAAGTTGCTTTCTTCCTTTTTGCTTTTCATTTGCTAGCTGTTTTCTTATTTATATCATTCAATATTAATGTTGAATCATGTATTCTTTTGATAGTTTGTTTTAATGCCATGTACTTTTCAGGTTCCTGATCAATTCAAGTTTGTTAATCAACAGCCTTCAAAGAAAAAACATAAACACAAAAAACATAAAAAAGATCATATCGATGGAAAAGCTGTCGAAGGTGAGAACAAGTGCTTGTTCATGGTGTTTCTGTGCCTTGTACTGCATAAATTACAAGTGCACATTGAAGAAAGTTGTGAAGTTTTTAAAAGTTTCAATAAAGGATCGTTCTTGATCAGGGTATTGCCCTGAAATATTTAACAATGCAATAATAAGATCACTTCTAAAGAACTCTAAGAGTTAATTGGAATATTAACATCAGATCTCTGTTAATGAAGACACTAACCTAAAATTAGTAAAATATATGTGTAGACTCAAGTTTAAATATAGTGTAAAACCAAGAAGACTTTTAGTGATACTTGGTTATTCGATCAGCATAATTACTTAGCAAACATACTTATATTGCATTTGAGTATGGAAATGCAACATAAGCATGTTTAAAGTAAATGATTCAAACCATTTACTTTAAACATACTTATGTTGCATTCCCATACTCAAATGTTGGTGTTGATCACTTTAGAAAAACCAAAGAGTCAAGAAGGAACACTTGAAAAAAAGTCTAAGAAATCTGTAAGATGTCGAAGCTCAAATTGACTTCACTCATGGATGGAGTTTCTTGGGAGTACCACCCCCAAACATCATATTTAACCCCCATTAATAGATTGTTCATCCTCTAAGAATCGTTAAACTCCCCCAATTTTTAGCAAAACTAAGCAGTAGTGCAGTTGAACTGAGTTTTTCTGAGTTTTCCTAAAATCTAGACCCTTACTTTGTCTTACGTCACTACCTTACCTGTTCACCCCACCCCCCTAAAATTTTTTGCACCATTCCTGTAAAAATTTTAAACCAATTATTCCTACCATTTTTAAGAGATTGCGATTTCAAAATGCTTTTTTCATCATTTTAAAGAAAAAACAGGAAGATGGGGAGAAGAAGAAAAAGAAGAAAGAGAAGCGAAAAAAGAAGGTATTGAAGCCTGATTGAGTCAAAAGAAAA
The DNA here is from genome assembly GCF_021976095.1 of Xenia sp. Carnegie-2017. Classification (NCBI taxonomy): domain Eukaryota; kingdom Metazoa; phylum Cnidaria; class Anthozoa; order Malacalcyonacea; family Xeniidae; genus Xenia; species Xenia sp. Carnegie-2017. Next base: position 9,292,690 of record NW_025813447.1, on the reverse strand, counting down.
CTTCGTGTTTTAGACTGTTGGCGTCATTTCTGTTTTAGGAAAAAGCTGAGAGCTTATGAAGGCAGTATTTATTTTAGGTAATTTTAAAGTAAGTGAGCCTTCTTTTGGTTTTTTTTCCATTTTTCTTTGTCGACGTTTCAAGAGTTGATGTCAAAGTGATCTTATATGTAACTGAAACGTATCTGACCAATTCTTATTTTTTCTACTAGATGATACGTGTACAGGCGGCAAAATGTTTCAAATGCCGTTCATTATTTATATATATGTATATATATATATATATACACAACATGGCGAACACTGAAATTCACGCATTTTTTGCAATTTTTTGTCCGCTGCGAAAATTCTCATCGCTTGAAATGGATCGTTTCCGTTCTTGGCGAAAGTTGATGTTACATCATCACTGTGGCTAAAGCAAGAAACGCTTTGCATTCTGGTACAGAACTCAAATACATATAACTTTGCACATTCTCACACGAACAATGCGATGAATAAAACCACTACCTAATAGTGACATTTTAAATATTTTTTTGTATGGGAAAATTGTGTACATTTTATTATTCTGATGGTGCATGTTTAGCTAAAGTCAACTAAAGGCATTTAATAACTACCCCATGCATCTTTGATTTGGTAAAGTTGTCGTTTCTATGAAAATGGAATAATAATTCAGTAAAATGCTATACCAGTTTGCAATGTTTCAAAACTACGTTTTAAGGTTGTGATGATTTGGAGGAAGGGCGAGTTTTTCCAAGGACATGCAATTCATTGAGTAAAATTCAGCGTCTCTCATATAGAGTATGTCCTGATGCTGCTCTCCTCTCCCTCCCTCCCCCTCCTCAGTTAGACAAGCTCTGCAGTCCCTGCCTGCCAGCCGAAGTTGGTTTTTCGATCCCCATTATATATATATTGAACTCAAACCAGTGACGCAGTGACGCAATCACTCAAACCCAGTCTCTTGTTATGTCTTCCTGCGCCATTTTGCTACCGATGCTACGAGTTTCTGCCGGTACCTAGAAAATTTATTTGCTCGAAAAGTTTGCCCATTGTTTGGGCAATCTCTGCTAATTCGACGGGGCATCGTCAGCTCCATCGAATCTTTACGTAACTTAGTAGACGAATATCTTTATTTTGTCAAGAAAATCTACGATTTGAACCCTTTTTTGAACCATTTTGTGTCGAGTATGGAATGCTAAAAGCCATGTTTACGGAGATTCAAAGTGCAACGACTTTCAAGTCATTGGGCTTTCTGGTGTATGGGAGACGGCATGCGAAATATGGAAGGAGTGAGTCAGTCAATTCGCCCTTCAAAACAATCCAACAACTCGCCGACACGTCCACGGCAAGGTAATTGTGTTCAATGGTGAAAACTAAAAAGTAACGATTTCACCATTTTGTTTTGTTAATATTCCCGGATGATAACTTTTCAATTGTAAAACAAGTAGTTACAAAAACTGCTGGAATGAATGTGTTCTGTTTTTCATTGTGAGAGGTGCTAAAGACTATATTACTTTGCAAAGAGTGTTGTACAATCCAGTTATTGACCAACTTTTCTGAAGAACTTGATAAATAATTTATTCGAACATGTTTCAAGAAATGGGCAATTGCAGACTTGTACTGTAGACACCCACCACCACCACCACCACCCCATACACATATATTATGGACAACTACATTTTCAGTCTGCCAAAGTTGCTATATTATGTTCAATTAGAAATTAGTTGAACATGTATATTTTACTGTGTTGCCAAAAATGTATTGTGTCAAATATTTAAAAAGACACACAAGGACTTAATACCTGAGCCATAGTGTATTTGTAATGCTATGAAAATGTCTTTATTCCGATTTTGTTTTTATTTCTATCTTCATTATTGCTACCCCTATTCTCCACATTTTGATTTTTGGATGAATTCTGTTTGCTAACAACCCCCTATAGAATTTTACCTCCATTCAACTTTAATGTACCTCAGCAAAGCAAATTTTCGTTTGCAAGCCTTGTTGCTTGTAGATCTTTGTGGGAGATACTTTTCATTGCATTTGTTCATTGTTTACTTGACTATAATGTCAATTTTCCTTCGAAGTACCTGTGATAAAAATTTTCTTTAACATGGCCTTATTGTTTCAAACTTAAAGTGCACCTATCAGCAAAAACTTTTCTTTGCGATATCAAAACTGAGTGTAATGTCTGACGTATTGGTGAAATAACTTTTTGATTTGGTCAAATCGTTTTTGTTATGGTGGTGTAAAGTTGCTCTTCAATGGACCTTGTCTGTTGTGGCATGAAGTCTTGATAAAGGCAAATTCTGACGTCATCCAATGTAGTTGATATTTATCTTGTATTGAGAAATCCCTGGCATGAAAACAGAAGTAAGTTGTTTCAAACTTTTTGGACAACAGACAAGGTCTATTAAAAGGAGCATTTTTGGCAAATTTAAGCACTCATAAAAATGGAATGATTGGACAAACTTAAAAACTTTCTTCACTGATATGTTGGAAATCACACCAGATTAAATATTGCATTCAAAAAAGATTTTTTGCTAAAAGGGAAACTTTAATTTTTAAGTGAAAGGTCAAATGCTGCTACCGGTACCAGCACAAGAATGTTAATCTGCATTTTATTTCTTTTAAAGTTAAAAAAGAACACTATAATCTTTTCAGTATTTTGTTAAAAAGGTCATGTGCTGCACCAATTTCTGTTTAAAATTGCTTGAATCGTATATTGAATGTTCAAGTATTTCATAGGACATACCTACCAACTTACACAGCACAGTCATGGCTCAATATTACAAAGTGGATTTCGACTTGTATTTTCCATATTCTAGTGTGCTTCTGTAATCTATAGACTTTATATTAGCCAGTGGCATAACTTGAATGCCTTTGGGATAAAGCAAAACTAGACGTTCATGTTAACTGTTCAGGTAATAATTCAAAGTCTTTGGCAAAAGGAAAAAATGGCCAGATAAGGCCTCAGAAGTTCATCAAAGGAGGATTGTCTTGTGGCTATAATCCCAAGAATGTGAGTCCCGGACAACACAGGACAAAGAATACATTCAATCCCCAAAAGAATGGACACTTCACCGACAAACGCCCTGCTGCCAAAGGGCTGAAACAAACTGCAAAATATGATCCTGTAAGCCACTATATGTTATTTAATTTAGAAAGGCTAATCACTTTAAAGCCAAAGTATTTTGCTTGTTTCAGGTTTCTGTTGAAGATGATGAAATGCAACTTGACTATGATTTCTGCCTCACGTCAAAGAAAAATTCTACATCTTTGAATCATCTATTGAATTTTACATACACTTCTTTTCACCATACTCGGCATTCTTGGCATTCAGGAAAACACACAGCCACGAGCAAATGGAACCAATTCAATAAAGAACAATTTATACAGGCAAAGTAGGAAATATGTTTTTGCAAAGTTTATTAGAGGAGTACTTACCGACTTGGCATTCATTACATGTTTGTAGTTGTCAGTTTGTGATCAAGGAAGGTGGTGATTATGCTGTCAATTGTGTAAATCCTGATGTCATTGTTGATTGGGATCTCATTAAACAAGTGGTAGGATGGAAATAATAATAACTATATACAGTAGTAATACATGTCATCTCTGAGCTGTTTTATTAATGCGTTTGGACTTTGTGATTGAATTATATTCAACTGAACTTTGGAAAATAAAATTATATTTGTCCATCTTTTTCTCTAACATGATTATTTGAGCAATTGGCTACAACCCATTGTGTTGTTTTTTTTTGTAGCGTGTGCGATGTCGAGAAATGCCATTTTGTCCAATTTGTCTTTATCCTCCAACTGCTGGTATTTAAACATTTTGCTTTTTCATGTTTCTATATCTATATGTCTATTCTTTAATTCCATTTCTCAATGCACGTGTGGACCTGTTCTAATTTTCAGTGACATAGCCAGCCTGCTACTTTTGTACCTGCTGTGTAAGCTTGAGAACATCACGATTCTTTTCTTCAGAAATCTTTTGTTTTCACAGTGAGTGAACACAGAAAAATGAAAAAGCAGGACTAAATAGGCGTGCTGGCTACGGTAGTGGTAGTTTCAGATTGGCAAATATTTGCTTACAAGTTTTTTTGCTAACTTATAGGCACCTTGTAATGTTTGTTCCCATGGCTAATGTCTATGTGTTCAACCTATGCTTGTTATTTGTTTTTTTCTATTTGTTTGGTGTTTGAATTCAAAACCCATTCTCATTGTTATTGATTTCTTGAATGAACATTTATTCAGCACAAATGACTAGATGTGGACATATCTATTGCTGGTCCTGTATCTTGCATTATTTGTCTTTGGTAAGAAATAGTTTGGTTTTGATAAAAGTTTTAATGATTTGAGGTTTTAACTTCTGAAAATCTTTTGTTGACAGAGTGGTAAATCATGGCGAAAATGTCCATTATGTTACGAAGCTATTCACAAGGATAGTTTGACAAGGTATCAAGTATATGATGTGAGATCTACGTTATTATTTTTTTCCTTTTGTTGAATTTTAATGCGTGTACACTCGAAGGTCCATCAAACCCTTGAACCTCCATAGCACATAAAACAATAGAAGGTCCATGCAATTGATGCAGTTTATAAGAATGCTTTAAAGTTAATTCTTCCTACAAATGACGACCAAATGAAGGCCTGCACCACTAGAAAATTGTTATACATTAATATGCACGGATGTATTATAGCTATATTGCAGGAATATTAATTGGTGGGGAGGGGTCTCATTTCTTTGAGAGTGAATTGGCTTTCTTGAGAATTTGGTCTGTCGCAACTGAATACATGAATAAACATCCTCCCCAATTAACATTCTAGCTACATATGTCCCTGTTAATGCATCATCTATTACCTTTAAGTCAAAATTGATCTTTTTGAATACATGAATAAACCCCTAATTAACATTCTAGCTACGTATGAATGCATCATCAATTAACTTTAAGTCAAAATTGAGCTCTTTACTATTTCTTGATGCTGTGCTTTGTAATTCATTTTCTACGCACCTGATTAATCATTTTGAATTTCTTACATTGTTTGAAAATATGTAATTGTGTACTTGTACTTAACAGTGTCATGGCTGTTGCTGATACCACACGTTTGGTAGGTGAAGAAATCACGATGTCATTGATGAAGAGAGCCAGAGACTCTGTGTTTGCCTTGCCTAAAGAAGAATGGGTTGAACATGCATCAGTGCCTAATCTAACAGCAGGTGAACACCCGAAATGCTGTTTTTCTTTACAGACTGCATTACAATCATATTCTGCGATGAAGTTTTTGTTTTGTACGTTTGTAGACACTTCATGACTTTCACACATAATAAGACATTGCAAATGTAGACATTCATATGTGCTTACAATGTCCTCAAAGAAATTCTTCGTGTAGCTTACTAAATGTCTTTTCAATGTTGTACATTCAGGTGGAGTTGAACTGCAATTTTCCAAGCTGTTAGTGGCCTCGTCGTCAGTAATCCTCAACCAGGTATGACTTAACAGCAAGCCTATATGTATTTATTTGTATACATATATTTACCTGTGTTGTCTGTAGCTTGGGTTTGTAAACGAAACTGCCTCTTTTGGTTAGTTGAGTGCGGAGTCTCTATCGCCTTACACTGACCACCTTGGTTTTGCATCGTTACAAAAATACGCTTTGCGTTACTGAAAAACAACCAAAAATGAAAATTGGTTTTTTAAAAAAACGAATCGAGGTAGTGACCTATGCAGAAGATTCTCAAGATATATTCGAGTCCTTTTAAATTTTTTGTATAGATAATGACGAAAGATAAGCTTGAATTGCAACAACAGTTAGTCGAATGTCAAAATGAGAAGGTGAAAATGATGTTATATTTTTTTGTGTGCATTGATTTTTTAACAAACACGTTAAAGTTAATGGACAATGACAATGGGGGCCTTACCAATGTAAAATATATTAATGTAATGTACCATTATTTTTTTAATTTTCCAGTCTGGAGAGGAGGAATATGTGAAATTGGCAATCAAACAGTTCGAAGTATGTTTTCCAGTCATTTTGTATTTTCGTATTTTCACGGTACCAATAAAGTTTCCACCCATTTATAGCAAATATGTTTAAAATCATCATAAAATGTCATTTTCATCGTGGATAAACTACGTGAAGTAATATGACACACAATGTGAAGTATAATATGAGTATAGTTTGAAAACTTACATTTTGAATATATTTTTGGTTATCTGTGTGTCAGGGCTGCATAAAATATCTTATTTTCTTGGATCACAAGTCCAACGAAAATATTTTGTGCCAGAAAAAAGCCCAGTGAAAATTTTTACTTATCCATTATGTATGGTAGCTATATTTGTATCACTCTCTGTAATTGAATGTAGCAGATCAAAACATGACGTGTACAGTGTGCTATCTACGCGTACTGTCTTCCGACTTTCTGAGTGCTAAGACTTCTGTATCCCAGGCTGTCTATGTGTATATACCTCTGAAGCTTATTCTTCTTTTCTATTTTCCCTTTCTATGTGTACTTCGTTTTTTTCTCTGAGAATTTTTTGTACCTTAAAGCAAATTTTTTTCTGAAAATATGAAAAATTTTCTCGGACCAATGTTTCTGCAGTCCACTATAATATTCTTCTCTAGTACGTGCCTATATGTAATAAGTCATGTGATAAGTCATTTACGTAATAAGCGTCATATATGTAACAAGTGTCATTTATGTAATACGTGTCATTTATGTAGTAAATGTCATTTACGTAATAAGTGTTATTTACGTAATAGGTGTCATTTATGTAATACGTGTCATTTATGTAGTAAATGTCATTTACGTAATAAGTGTTATTTACGTAATAAGTGGCATTTATGTAATACGTGTCATTTATGTAATAAGTGTGATTTATGTAATAAGTGTTATTTATGTAATAAATGTCATTACGTAATAAATTCATTTATGTAATAAGTGTCATTGATATTATCCGTACATGTAAAATGCTTATACGTAATACGTATGTAATATTAAATCAATTCATCTGAAGATTCCTTTACAGTTGAAGAGGTTTTGTGGTTTCTACTTTTTAAAACTTATCCAAAACTCTAGCGCTTCACGTGTTTGTACGTACTCATGTAGTATCGAGCTCTCTTTTTTGTACGTAAAGCAAACTATGTATCTATGTAGATGTGACATTTTCTATAACGTCAACTGTTTATGTATGGTTAGGAAAAAGAGAAGACTTTGATGGCTGAGTGTAATACGGATGTCAAAGAAAACGTTTTTGGTATGTTAACGTCCATATCCTTGTTATTGCGTTGGTTGACTTCTTTACATGACGTATGCAATCTTGCCATACATCATTTCTACAAATGACTTTCTCACAAAGGTCGCACAAAGGAAGACATGAAAGAAATATCGACTTTCCTTGAGGAAAACAGCGATGCAACCATGAACTCAAGTCTCGAGGCAAAAGGAATTCTCCCGAATGATGGGGAACATCAACATGTTGGCAGCCGTGTTAGTCGTACGTCTGCGTCCTCGGATGATTCTTATTGCTCTTCAATACCCTCAGGAGATACACATTATTATTATTTTTATCAAGGTAGATCTACGTCCTTACATGGCTTGTACGTCAAGTTGAATTCTTTTCATCTATTTTATTTGCATTTTATTGCAGCTGAGGATGGTCAATATATTTTTCTTCATCAAGTGAACGCTCGATGTTTGATTAAAGTAAGTACTGCACGAGGCAAACATGGACTTCTCTTTTCAAAATTGGTTGCGGCTTCAGCGTTGTGTTCACGCTACCATCTCATTTGTCACGAAAGATATACGTGTGCAAGCATAAATTTAATCTTCAAATGTTTGTCTGATGTGATGACAGTCCAAGTTTTTTTGAGGAATTTCGACCAGTTGGAGTAATTTCAATAAGCCTCCGACACAGCTGGCTGTATTTCTACAAACTAATTTCAAGACCGACTTTTAGTAACTGATGATCAAAAACCAATCCTTCACAGTAACAATAAGAGAATAAGGATCATTCTATCAGGAAATTCAAAGGGTCATTCAAAGTTCACTACTGAAACAAGCTTAGGACCTACTGGGTGCAAACAATCTAGCAGTTGTATAGTTTAAAATGCCCTGTGAGTGTCTGCTTCTGGGTGTAGCGCCGTTGTCAAAACATATTGTGTTGTTAAAAAGTACATGCATGCAGTTTTCAAATCCTCGAACATGCCATCTTTCCAAAGCTTTGATCATTTAGTATTATTGTTATATATTACCTACATAAGTACAATATTAAAGAAGTGTAGCTACTTCTTTCTCATCCTCATGTAGGAGTACGGTTCTCTTGAAAATTGCCCTTCAAAAATAACTGGACGTATTGTCGAAATGGAGAGCCATACACAAACAGAGGTAGTTTGATTCGAGTCAACTCTTTTTGCGTTAGGAATTTTCGAATTTCATGAAATCACTTAAATGATTTCTATGTGTGATGTATTTCAAGGAGATTCGTCGCCGCTTTCGTTATCTTCGTCATCTTCCTCTAACCTGTGAGTTTGTTATCTGTGAATTGGAACTTAAACCACCCATTGTGTCTCTGAACACTCTAAACTTCTTCAAAAGTAAGTCGTTTTTTATCATTCCTTTTTGTGTAGTAAAAATTAGCAATTTCCGTTTCAGTCTTATGTGTGCCAGGGAAAATGGGAAGCATGCGTACTATCGTATTATTACAACCCAATTTAGCCAATTATTCGTGTTCTATGTATATGTTCATAAAATTGTGCTTACACCACAATATAAAGGGATGCTTAGTCTTAGAATTTTTTTTTATTTCTCATCAGATGACTTGCGGAAGTGTCGTTTACGACGGCTGAAGAAAGCAAAGGAAGAAGCAAAACATGACAGCAAATGTAAATCCAGCATGACGGAGTTTACTGGCATAAAGATTGAACATAGTGATAACGGTCAGTGTAAGACAGGAAGTAATTAAAAATAGTTCCTTGTAGTTGTATTTTGTCATTCGCAGTTGAAACACCCGACTTGGAAAGCGAGAAAGATTTCCCACAACAATTTCAACAAGTTGATACCAGCTGCAATATGTGGATCGCATCTTCACCACCTACACATGGACCATGGTCTTCAAATCGAACAACTAACGGTAGGTGTACACGGGTATGGATTGTGATGAAACGTTACTAATCAAAAGTTGAAAATCATGTCTGCTCTTCTATTTGATCAAAATTGTTTGTAAATTAAGAGCTGCTGTTTTCTTTTCAAACAGACGAAGAAAACGAGACAGCATCGAGCTCTTTTGCTAAGGTGAATAATCTTATTAATCGGCAGTTCTTTAAATCTATCTCATATTTCAGTTGAGGTACAGAGCTTCACTATTTTTGTCTTATATCTTATTCAAAGTTATGCATTTTACGTACGTAGGTATTGTCCAGTGGAAAGACAAAGACTCCCACGAGTTGTTCGTCCAAGTTGCAAACACAATCCTGCGGTTAGTTTGCCTATTATTGCGTTGTATGTTGTTCATTATCGTGTTGACTGTTGTCCAATACCGTGTTGATTGTGTTGACTGTTGTCCAATACCGTGTTGATCGTGTTGACTGTTGTCCAATACCGTGTTGATCGTGTTGAATGTTGTCCAATACCGTGTTGATCGTGTTGAATGTTGTCCAATACCGTTTTGATCTTGTTGACTGTTGTCCAATATCGTGTTGATCGTGTTGAATGTTGTCCAATACCGTGTTGATTGTGTCGACTGTTGTCCAATACCGTGTTGATCGTGTTGAATGTTGTCCAATACCGTGTTGATCGTGTTGAATGTTGTCCAATACCGTGTTGATCGTGTTGACTGTTATCCAATACCGTGTTGATCTTGTTGACTGTTGTCCAATATCGTGTTGACTGTTGTCCATTGCTGTGAATTATCAAGTACTTGTGAATCACGAGACTTGCTATTCTTCAATGAAATTTGGAATGTTGAGCATTTAAGTGATAAGGCTAAATAGAAACAAGTTAAATGCTTCCCTCATCATAAGCTTTCCTTTCAAACCTACAGGTTCACGGTCGAGTGAAAACGAGAAGAATTCTGAAGAAGAAAACGACGAATACCAGTCAATACCATCATTCCAATCGTCATTCACGAATGCTCTCCTGTTAGGTGAACTCAACATAATGTCTGATGAGGAATCATCGCCTCCCGGTAAACATAAAGATAAAGTATTGCAAGGGAATTACCATTAAAATTCAACAATTTGAAACCCATCCTGTCAACATTTGCTCTTTCCACTCCACTACCATCCCCCTGTGAAAGGTTCCCACTCACCCACCCACCCCCACCCCCTCACCCCCTTTGCGAACAAATCAATTCCATAGGGTTTATGACTTCATCTATCTCCTTCTGAGTAATGATATATAATTATTTAGTATGCTAGTTGCATGCAGTCAGTAATACAGACTTTTCGACTTTCGAAGCCTCCCTCTAAGATTCCTAGATGAGGCCTTACAATCTAACTTGTGTAGTGAGTGTTTTTGTTGTAGTTTAATTTACTTCTCTTCAAATCTTTTTGCAGTCAATGGACGGAAACGTGGCAAAGGAAAGCGAAACAAGAAGAAGGAGAAACGTTTATTGTTTAGCACCGATAGTGCAATGAAATTATAACTTTGTAATGTAGCGTATTGTCTTAAAGGTTAAACTATTACTTACATTAACTTGGGTGTCATCAATCATCAGTCGTTTCTACTTACTACAAAGTGGACAGACAATTGTGTGTGTATATCATCATGTGATTTTCGCGTATGGAAATATGTGGTGACAGTTGGACATGATCATTGACTTCCTAAAATGAGAATTACTTATTTCGAGTCTTCAGTAAACTTTTTACGTTTTTGATAAGTGTGTTGTCATACCATCTTTTTTAAACGCTGAACCAACATTAAGACGTTTTATTGTCTGCAAGGTAACAATATCGTCCATTGAGTCCTGTTGACTCTTCGTAGTATGGGAAAAAGATATTATTGTGAATATTGTAATCGACATTTCGCTGATTCACCTGGTAATCGCCGAAACCACATAAATGGCGTTCAGCATAAACGAAATCGTAAAATGCATTACGACTCTTACAAAGGTGAGAACAGGTTTGGTATCAGCGAAAATGAACAACATGTCTGCATTGTGTGATGTTGTAATCAAAACAAGTTTCAACTGGATTTTAATACTACACCATGTTGAATCTCTATTTTCCAGATCCTCTTGAGTTGCTATCAGAAGAAGCTCAGAAATTGCCATGCAGAAGATTTTTCCAAACAGGAACATGTGATTTTGGTGAGAATTGTAGGTATTCGCACACGAATCCTCAGATGTTGCTAGAGAAACGAGGTTAGTAATAGTGTTGTGTATTTATCATTAAATTGCTGGTTTGTTACTTCATTAAAGTTGATTAGCTTTTGAAGCTGTTGATTTTTCACCATTAAAGCACGTGTAATGTCATCAAGATTGAAAGAAAGGGAACCAATACTTCACGAGTGGTTGGCAAAATGGGAAAGGAAACGTAAATATAGGGAGGCAAATGCAACCTCAAATAAATCAAAGAAAATTTCAGACATTGATGATAACACTACCATACTGTCAAATCTACCACCGCTTTCACAATTACCCCCATCAATGTTGCCCCCACCTACTGAGGGCTACCCTAAATTGCCAAAAGTGGAGTGGGGGTGAGAAAAATGGCACCCTTGCTGCTTATTTCAAGTCGCAAAATAGCTAATGTAATGTAGTGGTCAGTTGTATGTACTCTACTATTTTTACAATTTTTGTGGGCAGACTATAGGCTTTTGTAGGCTTCACTAATGGGATGCACCATTTTGTCATTTCATTATGTTTCATCTTTAATCCGTCTGTCCATCAGATGGCTATATATCTTTGTTCTCCATATCTCAATGTATTTTCATGCTCTTGCTGTTAAGTTGGCTAAATTGAGAACTAAAAAGCTCAAGATCTTTTTCAAATACATTTTCCAGCTTGTTTTTCATGTATCAATGGTTTCACTTGGGTTTAGATTGAATGTATAAAATGCATGAGCATAGTTATAATATTTTTCATTCTTGTCAATGGGCTCAACAATTGTTCAATTTCATTCGTAAAGGCCAGTCATTCATACTTAAGACAATGTTGAAGGTAAGCTGTTCATAACAATCTAACAACTTTTTTTTTGTTATATGTATCACAAAGTTCATTTACAGTTAATTTAATGTGGAACGTTTGAATTTTCAGAACTTCTTGAAAATTCTTACACTACATTTTGTTTTTATGATCAACTCACCATATTTTGATGATGGTGGCATTTTTTTCTGGCATTTTGAAAAAAAATCATTGTTATTATGAGAAAAACAATTTTTGTCAAAGTTTGGATATATTTGTCTTTGTGAATCCAATTTGTGTTTCACCGTGAAATATCAAATCATTTAGCATTTTTCGTTACATATATTAAACCTCTGGCTATAAGCCCTTTCATGCTTGAGCCTCCCCCCCTCCCCCCTCCATTATGATAACTATCAGTGAACTCTGTGATAAAATTTCGTCCTCGACAATTAACCTCAAAAACTAGGACTCAGAGCAGGAATGTTTCGTTATCCACGTCAGCACCAGTGATCAGTACTAGCACTGTCCATGATAAAACGACTGGATTCTAGTGTGAAGTGAGCTAGAGAGACAGGTCTTAAAAATATAACTGCAGTATAATATTATACATACAGTTCACCACCACGCACACCAGTTGTATAGAAGCCTTTCTATAAGTCCATATGCCAGGTTTACGCTACATGATTAAAATATATTTTGAGGCTTTGTCATGTACTTCCTACGTACCTATTCGTTTACTAACGTGATTCATTTTCACAAGATTTCTTGTTTCCTTCAGGACCTACACTTTGTTCCCCCTCTGTCGTTTTCTTGTGCCTCCTGTCTCAGTTAATCACAATCAAACTTTCGATCGATGAGTTTGAAATGGCGGACGAGGAAGAGTCAATTTATCCTTTACAAATAATTTACTGTGGAGGTAATTCGTACAAATTGGTGGGTTCAAATTTAATCAAATATTTTCTAAAAGTACTAACAATCTGTGTTTTTGTTTCCCGCAGTTTGTAGCTTACCCAATGAGGTAAGTATTGTTATTTACATAAATAATGTTGATGACTTATGACTAGCTCTTTCTGTCTTGCCAAATCTTAATTACAAAACGTGTATTTAAGTTGTCCTATTGTATGTCAATAACAAGTCATTGTTTACTTCAAGTTTTCGAGAAAATAGTTAAGAAGGTCAAAGATCCTCTAAGTATGTCATAATTTTAATTGGGACAGGTCATTAAGTCATTGAAATTTCTTTTGGGTTGGTCTAGGGTAAACATGATGATTTTAGGCTCCAAGTGTTGTCTACATACACAATTCTGCCTATGACTGGTTGTGCCAACCATACTGAGAATTTTTTGAAGCAATTAAACTGCATTCATACAAAATTTTGATGCATATAAACCTAGTATAAAAGAAATCGCAATGGTTGTGGAGTAGCTTATTTTTCTGTATTGAAGAAATCACACACCCATTTCTAAAAAGGATGTGAATGATTAATGGATGATCGACAGTTGTCAAGTTCATCACTGCTATTTATTCTTTCCAGTATTGTGAATACAATCCAAGTTATGATCAATGTATAGAATGGTGGAAAGGAAACTATCCTGACGAGTATGAAGAGATGATAGCTCAAGGTAGCTTTCAAATGTTAAAGTGTTAGAAATATATCATTCATTTTTTTTTCATGTGTGTTTGTATATTAATTGCCCAAGGTCTGGAGGCTTTAGATGTTGGGGGAACAAAGAAAAGACAAACTAGAGGTAACCATGGTTTCTAAACCGACAGCTTTTATGGGGGTGACACTACAAGTGCATACAGAGCATACAAATGTTAGTATAGAAGATGCATCACCCTTTTTCTTAGGGGGCTTATGGGCCTCTGTCTATATGAACAATGTTAGTGTCAAACAGAAATTTGAATAGAAATTTTAAAATTGGGACAAATCAATTTCTCATCTTGCTATTTTTAATATTTAAAATCTCTGCGTGTGTTTAGGAGGTAAAGGTGTTGTGAAGACTAAAAAAAAGGTACCAAAATAAGATAACTATTGCAAGAAAATTTAAATCAATTTTACTTACCTATGGTGGATTTAAAATTTATTCAGGCAAATGCTGGGCCAAAAAAAGTTAAAGTTTCCCTTTCGCAGAGAAACAAAAAGAAATTTGTGACTGTTGTATCGGGTCTAAAAACTTTTGGTGAGATATTTCATGGTTCAAGTTGTTTTAAGTTGGCAATGAACATTTGTGGTGAACATGACATTTAGAGCTTGAATAATTAACTCTTCATATCATTGTGCTACCTAGATATCGATGTTAAAAAAGCCGCCAAGTCATTTGGTCAAAAGTTCGCCTGTGGTACATCCATTACCGGCGGCGATGAGATTATTATTCAGGGAGATGTAAAAGATGACATAATTGACTTCATTCAAGAGAAATGGCCCGAGGTATGAATATTTTCTTATTGATGGTGTGATCAGCTGTAGTCAATTAACTAAGTATGCACTCGCATGTACAGAAATCTATATGAGACAGTAAGTTGACCAAACTTAATGCATGCAGTAATTTGCAAAACACTGTATTCTTGTTTTTTTACCTTGAAGCAATCATAATGTAATAAATAAAGTCCTTCCACTTCTCCTTCTTTCAAACAAGAAAAGGCTTCTCAAAAGCAAAGATCCTTACGCTACAAGTCCCAAGCTTGTGACTGCGTGACCAGTATAGAAGAGTTAAAAGGGGAAAGGATTCTTACTTCAATTCTTACATTATAATAAAGTGTTTTGCAAATTACTACTCACATTAAGCTAGGTCAACTTAATATTTTGTATACATTTGTGATCAGCTTTTCAACCAAATTAGGAAATAATATGGCCACTGTGTGGTGGATACTGTGACCACTCATCATATTTTTTATTGGGGGGGGGGCTAGCTACTTAGCAATTGCCAAAGGAGATAACTGACATGCAACTGTCAAGTAGTGGTTCAGGGACAAATTTCAAATATATGGATGGCAATATTTTTGTGGGAAATACAGCCTTCCAGCTCCCCTTGATTCATAGTCCCGTTATGTGATGTTGGGAACAGCCAGATCAGAGGGAAAACTAGAACGCTAATTGGGGGGGTGTATATTCTTATATTCAGTTATGCCCTGATGATTACTTTGGAAAGCCAATGTACTTGCTTAAGAAATCAGTCTGGCACAACTAAATGTATGAATATACACCCCTCTCCCCCAATTATTGTTCTAGTGTCGCTCCCGAGCCAGATGGGAAGATTACTGAGGCCATTACGTAACTAGAAATGAGTGATGCTTGCAAGCTGAGTTTAGATTAACAGTGTGCAAAATGGACTTTATGAAGCAGGTCATATCATATCCATAATCCTGTCATATGATACCCACTTCCTATGTCCTCTTCAAAACAATTTCTTCAAAATGATAGCGACTCTCATTGTTTTTTTAGGTGGATGATGATAGCATTCAAGATCTTGGTACGAAAAAATAAAGATTTTATCAACGTTATGAAGGCACGTGTGATGTATCAAGATATTTTATTAATAACTACGCATGCCTTATTTACACCTTTTCACGCGAGTCGAGGAACGGTGTGCAGCACACGCGTGACTGTCAATGGCCGTGAGGAATGCGCGCGATTTCGCTCTGGTTGATAAACACAGTGAATTAAGTTAAACAACCATAACTTTATTTGAAACATAAATAAACAAATAAGTGAGAATTTTTCCATTTGAACACGTCTCTTCAAATACCCGTTGCCTATGTACTAATGTTTGTGTTCAAGCGAGACCATTCTTATAGGAAATCAATTTGACTTAGCTAGTTTCCAAGCACCTCCACAAATACAAAACTTTGTCCATTTCTGTTCCCAAATATTCTCGAGCTTTTCTTTCGTTTGAGGTAACTGAGACAAACCGTTGCACCTATTCGAAACACAATTCATAGCGCTTTTTAGTCAAATGAGGCGAAATTTATACCTGTAACACAAAATTTAGCTTGATAGTCATAATGGTAAACTTTGTGCACCGACAATAATAGTTGGTTTTCAAGAATTTATCAAAACTCTTCAATATTATGATGCTTTATCGAACGTCAAGGACGTCAAAAGTATATCGTTTGCATTAAGTATATCGTTTGCAAAATTATATCGAGCGTAAAAACCACAGTTCAGCATTTAATTACTTTAAAAACCAAGAAGATTGGTCCTTTCAAAAAATGGCATCGTTCACTTGCCTCGTGCAACGTCGTAAAATAACGCCAGAGTCGTTGCCAAGAAGAAACTTGCTGACGACATCAACGTCTCCATTGTATTGACTGGTCAGCAGTCTCAACGGCAACATACGCTCACGTGGTTTCTGGCCGTACTCGTATACGTCAGGCTCGTTCGGATTAAGATATGACTGCTGGCCAATAATACCTATGGACAAGGTGTATTCAATGAATAATTGCATACGTAGCTAGTAAAATATTGTCGTCATGTCATGAAAAATATCCACACGGGAATTTTATCCAATGGCTAAGTTCGACGTCACATGGTTTTATATTTGTGGTAGAAAATACACAGAAAATGGAAAGATAAAACATCTTTGGAAACCATTGAAACAAAATCCATAGAACGCTATCTGAAGCAAATAATTGAAGCCAACTCTTACACCCAGGCACGCGAGATTACACCCACACACGCGTGGCTGGGTGTAAAATTTGGCTTCAAAAAATTATTCGGATTTTCTATTACAGGTAGCGTTCCATGTATTTTAGTTTAATGGGGAAACTGCTTCCCCACCTTTCCTTACTCTTAAGAGGGACAAAATAACTACAGTGAAAGATTGGCCTTGTTTGGGTTTAAAAAAACACTATCAATCTCAACTACGTATTGAATATGGGGAAATGTAAGCACACTATGTCTCTACCTTGGTTTGTTGAAGAAACGATCATAGATTGATAGAGGAAACTCAGATGATTTGTGAAATAGGATTCCAACTCTAAACAAAGATAAAAGTTTATAAAAGGAAAGTCAACAAAGAAGGTCCTGAGGACGTTAGTTGCGAACTGTCACGGCGCCCGTCATTTTGCTGCAATGGTAAAACTACGGTCAAAGAAGTTTGGGGAAGAAAACTTTAAAAAGTTCCACAAAAGAGCAGCAATTTTACCTGATACGTTTTTCTCCAAGTCTGCCACATCTAATTTCTGATGGTTCACCATCCAAAGTTTTGACATCAACTTGAACAACTGTACAATGTAGTCTTGCTTTTCTAGAAAGTAATAGGTATGTTATAATAAGTCCTTGTTACAGATACAGAGTTATCTGTTGGTCATTTGAAGACGTTAACGAGATCAACTTGAACTATTGTACAATGTCGTGTTGCTTTTCTAGGAAGTAAATAGGTATGTCATGACAAGGCTTTATTGCAGATGAAAGAAGTTAAGATGCAAGTTATCTGTTCGTCATTTGGAGACGTTAACGTGGAATTGCGCGAGAAAGGCTAAGATGATCTTTTTACGAAGTATTTTTACGGCAAAATTTGAGACAGTTCTCCTCGGACATGTAATTGTAGGCTGGCAGATCTACAAGAAAGCCACGGTTACAGAAGCAAGAAATAATGAAAATTTATGGTAGCAGTTTGTTAGCTGAATGTGAAAGCCTACATCTTTCTCATCGGAAGAGCGAGCACATATACCCAATTACATACGACAACACAACTCACCTATTGGACCAATACAATATGGTAATATCCGTGATGACTGTTTTGACCAAATTATCACAAGAAGCAGCATCTGTTTCAGCAACAGGATGCAATGATTATCATAGCGAAGACTGGCCTAAAAATAGCATCAGACAATTTTATGTTTCGGTTTGGCATATATTTTTCATTGCAACTGTAATCGATGAAATCTTGAAGACGTACAGCTGGCAGTAAATCGTTTCCTTGTTTTACAAACAGAACACCGACATATTTCGACGCGAAATCAGCTAGCCATTGAATCAACGGAGTCAGTGTTACCAAGACATCTATTAAGCAAAAGAAAATTGCGCGTATTGATTATGGATGCAAGAGAAGTGAAGATGTGACATATGTATAAAAGGGCTTTAATATCTATATACCTGCATCAACCTCAAATTCTTTCGGGTCGAGATTTTGCAACGTCATGGCCAAATCGACATCGGTTGGTTGCTCACAAAATCCTAACCGAATGTGAAATGATGAAACGTTATGTAAGTATATCGATATGCTACAAACACATTTTACAGCCGTCTATAGATCAAAGAGTTTCGACTGCTCTCGGGAAGTTTGCTAAAATATGTAGCGCACTGATTTGATTAAACTGGTTTATGGCTATGATTTAAACGGATTGTTGAGGATTTAAATGAGTTGATGGTGTTTACCTGATAATCTCTCAGCTCCGACGGGAACTAAGGATTTGAAAAAATTCTCCAACGCCAAAAGAAACTGCTTCGAATGACAGTCAGAAGCTTTATTGTGCGAATCCGGGTATAAGCTATATCAAAACACAACATACGATGGAGAACGATTGTTTGATTTTGAGGAATTTTATTCCATGCCATACTATAACATCGTTTGTATATTTGCTTTCAAAAGTCAGATGTTAACATGGGCAATTCGATCATGTCCCATGAGAAATTATGAAATGAGGAGAGCGTATAAGATGTCCAGTTCGATGCCGGCCAATAACAACAGGATTCTTCAACATGCATGCTGAAGTCGTGTGAAAGTGTTTGTCGGTTTAGCAGTAGTCGTGGCTTTTTAAAGATGTTTGGGTTTCTTACATTTGGTAAAGTTGACAGTATTGAGTTTTGGAAAAGTTTCCAACACAGGGTTTAGCTTATGAGATATGGCAACGACTCCCCACCCCTTCCGACGCTTCATACATTATGAAGCTAAAATACGCATGTGTGTAAATCTACTGGAACCCCCAATTCATACAAACCTCAATAAACTGGCTTTTATTGAAAGAAATTTTTTACTTTGATACAAAGAAGACGAGGCAGGCAGCTCTTGCTCAAATAAACGAAGAGTTGCGTCCAAAATATCTGTCATTGAAATAAATTGACGTGTTGGTCATATATTTTGCCTCATTCGTGAACTACCAGCACGTTGGATACAATTTGTGAGCTGTTATTGGTCTTACCATTTGGTTGGTGTTTGAGAACAATGAAAATGTCCCACGACTGCCAGTCGGACAACAGACAATACTT
Source organism: Xenia sp. Carnegie-2017 (assembly GCF_021976095.1). NCBI lineage: Eukaryota > Metazoa > Cnidaria > Anthozoa > Malacalcyonacea > Xeniidae > Xenia > Xenia sp. Carnegie-2017. The sequence continues at coordinate 9,273,363 of NW_025813447.1, read as the reverse complement.
CAGTAAATTTGTAAAAGCAACAGAATTTGGAATATGGCTTATACCTATGTTGCAGAAAAACACATGGATAGATGGATGTTTATTCTGTACAGATGCGTTTTTCTACTTTACATCTATGTTGGAGAAAAACACATGGAAAGAGAGGGATGTTTTACTGTACAGTTGTGAAATTATACTTTGGCATTTAGTTTATCAATGCATTACCTTCATCCTGTTCGCACTTGAATAAATACAACGATCCGTTGCCTGTGATACCCACAATGCAACACGAACAAGGCGAATAATGAAGTGCCAAAAACGCGCATGTTTGAGTATAGTAAGAAGTCTTCAGCCGTTTCGCTGCTGTTTCAAAATAAGAAAAAGAGCATGGACTCAAAGAAGTTTCACAATGTAAAATATCAATCAGAACTTTTAAGTACGTCCGTGTGTTTCACCCAACCTCGGTGGGTGGGAAGGAAAAAATCTGTTTGCAGAAGACAGTCAGGATTGAAAAACTATAGGAACATCACCCCACCCCACTCCAACCCACCCCACCCAAAAAAATTTTGTTCCCGGTAACATTGCCAATTTTTGTATTTTGAAAACCAACGCCAGTTTACTTACGATGTAACGGCGATGATGTAAAACTTTCCAAATCTTTATATTCGCCTTCGACCTGCCGTAGGTTGAAACTAAAGAAGATAGTATGAAATTTACTTAAATTCGAAGGTTATATCTCTCCAAGTGTGGCTAGTGGCAAAAAAACTTCGTTTTATGAAGTATTTATATATTTTCTATGAATACGACCTTGGCATTCTACATTCCCACGACTTGTAAACAAAGAGGATGTACCTATTTAAGGCCATAAGATTGCCATCCGAGAAACCCAGTATTATATTGTGTCTGGGATATGATATATTTTGCGATTTCTCTGGTTCAAGTGGTAACCATGGTACAGCTATATCCACTATGGTTTTACGTAAGACGTTCACCGAAACACATTCCCAAATCTTTAATTGCACAAGAAGAAATTTCTTTGAATTTAAATTTAGACGTTGTTCTTTGGGGAAATTCTAAAAACCACACCCTAAACCTACACAAGCACTTCGAAAAGACTTGCTTTCAATGCAAATTTAACACTGTCGTGAAACCTTTATGGGTGATGGTTTCATCTGTTGCTTGTGAAACAACTCGTGCAACTGTTGTTCTTCAGTTGTCAACTGCCATCGTTCAACAGACGACTCCACGAGCCCTGAAATCAAGGCGGAAAAATTCAAACATATTTCAGCTGTTCTTCAGTTTCACTATTGCAAAGCATCGAACTTTTCTCGTCCACTCGTACTGAGGTACCTTTACTGCAAATCAAAACGTGCGATCCAGAATTTTGAAATACGAACTTAATGTGCGTTATAGAGAAGGCTGGAAATTCAAACGAGGAATTTGTTAGAAAGAAGATTTTACTTATTCATTTTGTTACGTCAATGCAACTGATTGCTATACTTACGTGTGGTCAATATATTAGCGTGTGGAGAAAGTGTCTGAAGTGCAGACGAACTAATGGTGATTTTATCTGGCATTTTAGTGAAGAAAACTCTCAAATACTTTGATAAACGAAGGCAGAAACTTTTTAGCGCTACAGTTTTTGTTTAGTATTCTCGATAAACGTTAAATTTTCTTTTTCTGAATACAAAAGCCCTAGCTCGTGTGACCAAGAAACCTTCATTGACAGATAATGTTCCCAGATAAAGGATCTCGACCCAATGTTCTTGGCAACTGGGCTGAAGTTGCTCCTTCGATATGATCAAGATAACTATAATAATAATAATCAACTCCTGCATGCAAATTGATTACTTTGATGAAAAGTGCGTGTATTACTTTTAGAAAAATAAAAAAATTGAGTCACTTTGCACAAGAGAACTGTTCGAGAACAACTTTTTTGTGCTTTTAAAGGATACTTTTCGCCATACAATTTAATTTGATTGCATAAAATCTTGCCACTGACCCAATGGTACCATCGCTGAGTCCCAAGATTATCTGACCATCTTATTAAAGAAGGCATTTCAAATGCTCAAATCACAAGTCTGCCCGATTAATTTATCTTCATTTCACGAAAATATGAACCTTTTGGGAACTACGTACCATTGGAAAACGCTATATCACCAACTTGCACGCCTTGCAAGTCAGTATCAATTGTTTCTTGCGGGAAATGATCAGCATTTATACCGAAGAAATATACCTAAGAGAGGCCAAGAGTAACTATTGTAATAAAGTAAAAGGTTTGAACCCAGGAGTATGGTTACATGTTTATAAATGTAGATCGTCCAGGTTGGTATAGTCCTGAGAAGGACTGTTTTTGTTGTTGTTGACTGACGTTTCGACAACCTTAGCGGTAGTCATCTTCAGAGTCAAAAGATGACTACTTTGAGAGGACTATACCAACCTGGACGACATAAATCTACAAACATTAACTATTGTCGTGGTTAAGATGATGATATTATAACGGCGGTTATAAATTTTAGTTAGCGGATACAAATAGTGAAAAAACTCCACTCAGAAAGAAAACATTTCTATGTTCCTACTTTTGCTGCTTCCGTCACAGCGATCCAACCATCACCGCTCATTCCTCTGACGTAGGATAACGGGTGTTTCGCTTTGTTTCTAGGGAAGCCTCTTGCGTCACCCATCGACATTAAATGACCCAAATCTTTGGTAACTTCACCATACAAATACTAGATGATGAATACGTTGAAGAAATTTTCAGTGTATCTGACTACTCTAGAAAGCGGTCAGACTTATGCAATAAAATATCAAAATGTCATGTATGGCATAGCGACATAAATCCGTCAATATTTTTTATTTTGCTGCAGTTAAGTCAAATAATTGTCACAGCGATCAAACAACCTTTGTAGATGTTCCGATCCAAGATACACAGACTATTTTCTCGCCAATATTGTATGTTTGCTCACATTTCCACTCATTGATCAAACAATTCTGAAAGAATAGTTCTTCATTATAAGTCAAATTTTTACACAACAGACAAATGATACTCAAGAAATGTAGTATAACTTGTTGTATAAAGGAAGTTTTGGTCGATTTTAGTTGATTTCCATCACTGGTTAATTCTGTGTTAAGTCTGTTTATTCATCACTCTTGACCACGAAGAAGAAAAACATAATGAGCTGACCACTACCTTCATTCCCCACAGCTTAAATACTCCAGTACAATCAACAGTGAGAAAATGAGATGCTGATGGACTCCATTTCAAGTGTGAGATAACCTCAGCATGATCTGTTTTTATGCTATTATAGTTCACAGGATAGTCATAATTAGCAAAGTTCTCCAATACATGGTTTCCAACACCCAATAATACTATGGAAATACCTTCATACCTTTGTAAATCCCATGGTCTGTTTGGATCTACTATTTGAACAAAGTGCTCATCATTCAACCTAAAAACATGCAACAATAGTAATGTCTAACATTTTATCTTACACTTGCACAAGCAAATGACTTTAATTTTGGTACAGTGAACTAATCAAATAATTAAAAATCATCTGCAAGTTGCTTTAGAGTGCTTTCTACACACTAAGGAATATGATGGGTTATAAGGAACACAAAGGGTTACTGGTAGTACAATGCACACGTCGAAAACAATATTAACTTTCTTACTCATTGTTAGATGATTCCGTCCGATCTCCTAAGCAATGACTTGTAAACGCTATTTGGTTGGTTGACGACCATGCACACTTAACTGATCGAAAATTGTGCCTAAAAGATTATGTTCTAAGTTAAAATGTAATAAACGTAATTAATGCTGGCTACAAAACTGAACAAGGCTTATGATTGAATGACATAAGCAAGATATAAAATGCACCAATAAATTTGCGAATATTTAGCGTACAAAACGACAAGAGACCAGACGTTTGCTTTGTAGACGAGTGAACTATGGCAGTTTGCTTTTCTCATTGCTCACTCCTCTACAATACTATACCGTTTTCTTCTGTCGTCCAAAGCGCTGTGCACTCTATAAACTGGTAATATTTTAACAGCAGACATTGCTTTACATTGGCACGAAAGAATATCCACGATCATCCATAATATTATGAAAAATAAATAAAACAGGAATCCTGATAAAAGTCAGCCATGTTGGTATTATCTTCTTTTCTCCGTTTTTTGTTTTTTAATAATGCTTTTGTCAGATCTTTGCGTTTCCTTGTTTTGGTTTAAAATTCCTTTTTATTAGCTATTAATACATAAGAAAATTCCTGAGTTAGAGGAACTTCTTTCAACCTGATGTTTCGGATTGTTTATGTTTCTTGATCAGTCACGCGCTTTTTGTTGTTAACCAAACCAAGTACTATATTGATGGCATAATAAGCGGTAAAAAGACGAATTTGCCCTTGTTCTTCGTAAACTGTTCTTCCCTCACGATGGAAAACGAGTTAACGACCGCGGATGTTTATGAGACTGCATCGCTTATCGGAAAAGACATAGAGCAAATAATTGAGTTGTATGGACATTCTGCTGTGGTGAACTTGATGCCGAAGGTCGTGGAGGTGTTAGAACAATTGGAAATCTGTGTTGGTGAACGTGAAAATTGCTTGTTAGAGTTAGAAGGAATGCGTTTACAAAACGAACGACTACTTGTTGAAGTGAAGAAGGAAGCAAGTTTAAGACGAACTTTGGACGAGGTTCAATATGATTATTAAATTACTTTTTGTGTCGTTTTGAATGGTTTCGCTTCCTATTTCCTGTATGCGATTAATCATGAAAATTGCAAATTGCCATTATCAAATATTTCCCTTGAGATTTTTGAAACAGCTACATTCGGCCGTAACAATATCCTTGTAACACAAAATTAGTGTCGTTTCTGGTAATTGCCTTGACGATCTAAAGCCGATAGAAATGTTGTATCACTTGTACGATATCATGATAAAGAAATGAAGCTTACAACTTTCATATTTGCTATAGTGCAAATAACTACTTAACAACTAAGTTCCAATGTTTTACAACATCTAAAATTGATCCCTAATCCAATCTCTAAACAATATGTCGGCCATAGGAACTATAAGATTGAGGCTATGGTTAAGGATCAATTCATCGGAATTATTAGCAATACAAATGGCTAAGCAAGGGCGATAAAAGCTTTGGAGAAAGGAGAGGGCACTGACATCACTTTCCTTGCAGTATTTGCATTCCGGTGATAAGAATGTGTGGTGTAATAAAAAGGTGCCCAATGTGTATGAGAAACAGGCTATAACATACGAGTCTTCTTCAGTGAGTTGATTGAACATGACGTCAGGAATTTTTCTTCTATAGTTTGAGCAGGAAGTTAACCACATTTTATTTTTGAAGCATACTAGTTAGCAGAGCGGTGACCGTCGAAATGTCTGGAGTCAGGAATTTTTCTTCTATAGTTTGAGCAGGAAGTTAACCACATTTGATTTTTGAAGCATACTAGTTAGCAGAGCGGTGACCGTCGAAATGTCTGGAGTAATAGAAAGATTCTTAGTTTTCAATGAAATGTGACGCAGTCTATTGCTATTTGAAGATTTAGACATAGTAGACATTAGAAGAGATATCGAGATTTCTGACGTAGCTAAAGAAGGGAATGAACGCATGTCATGTAATTGCTTTAGGAGTATTATCAATACAAACAGCAAACAACGAGTGAAATTACTGCACTCAATAGCCTTCTAGAGAAACTTCGCGATGAAAACCAATCATTACACGACGAAGAAAAGGCTCATCAATTGGAAAAAAAGGGTTCGTCTTTCTTTGTTTTCAGCATGATACTGAAGTGTTTTGTAATTGGGCCGGGGGCATGAGGGTTACGTTGAGCACATTTTGTATCAAAATTGTTTTGATTGCTTACTGTCAACAGGAGAATCCAAGAAACTGACGTCCGCGGACATTGCTGTCTTACAGCAGATGAAATCGACTATTGATGATCAACGTGATGTTATTCGAAGTAAAAGTGCCGAGGTGAACAGCGTGAAAAGTGATTTAGAAGCGGTATAGTATGAATTCCTGCTTTCTTCGATCGTTAGCTATCTCATGTTGAAACGCATGAACTTGAAACTCGAGTTCATTTCATTTTAAAATAGTGAGAAATACACGAGTGTATTCATCTTACAATTTAGATCGAAAAAAATATAGAAATAGGCAGGGACTATAGAAACTTTTGAAAACTGAGGATGTTAAAATTTTTTGATTATGTTCTCTCTGAAAAACAATATTTTTTCCGATTTTAACAACAATTTGTCACCAACATATATTAATCCAAATAACCTTGTTTTTTTTTATACTTTACGCGAAATCCATCTTAAATGGTACAGCGGATAGGAATATGGATTAACTCACGCAGCTTTTTTTACATTCTATAAATGATCACAAATATTTTCCAAAATGTTTCTGTCGCTGTTCATTACAAACAAATGCCTTGAAAATTGCATCAATGTCTAATGCATAAAGCATATCTTTGTTAGCATGGCAATGAAATTCATTGTGGAGAACTAGTTTACCGAAGGAACAGCTGGAAAACACCAATTATTACTTTGAAAAATTTGCAAATTTTGCGGGTGTCCTCATTATATAAGACACCCGCTGTCTGAAAACTGCGGTGTCCATGCACCCGGACAGCCGCTGCTTCCTGAGCAGGTGAATGTGAATGAGAAAATACGTCTCGATCTCATTTTAGAGGAGCAGAGAAAAAGACCAGTGTATCTAAAATGTATTTTTAGATGGAAGAACAAATTGAGAGATTGGCGAATGTGAATGAAACAATACGTCGCAATCTCACGGTACAGAAATCACGAAACACGACACTTATTCAAGAAAAAGCAGATCTTGAGGCTGATATCAAAGTACTGAAACAGCAACTTACGAAAAATACGAACGTAGCCGATATTTCACGACTGCATAACGAGTTTCATACGAAAGTAAACAATGACGTTGGTAAATTGAACAAAAAAGAAAACGTCGAGGTTTCCCCACTCTCAAAAGATCCCAATAGACCACGGTTCACTTTGAAAGAAATGCAGAGAATATTGAAGGAAAGAAACGAGTTGAAAGAAAAAGTTATCACTTTGCAGGAGGACTTGGCATTTTACAAAAAAACCAAGTATGATTACAATTTTTCTATAAATTACAAGCGAAAGAGAAGGAAGTCCTTACAAAGTAGCTAAGATAGCGTATGGCAGTGTAGGTAGTGATGAATCAACAACAGAGAATGAAAAATTTTTTTGCACAACCCGCAGTGTGAAGAAAGAAAACATGTTGAATTGAGGAATAGCAATAGAGAATACGACCAGCTTAATTATACCTTCTTTAAATATAAACATTTGTTAGATAACGTGTGTCAGCGTAGACACTAACATGAACAAACTAAGAGAACCCGCTTGTCGTATCATATGGCTTCCATTCTCCAAGTAAGCAAATGAAACTGCTTTTATTGTACAATAAATACTGTCTTTGGTTGTTTATAGTGAGGATGAGGTTGATTCGGCCTCTTTAAAAATGAATATTTCATCGGATAAAACGAAGGGAAGAACAGAACGGCACTCTGGAATTTCGAAATTGTAAGCCCATCACATGAAGACAAAAGTGTTCACTTTGACTGATTTTTTATTGTACGTGGCTTTTATTTTTTCGTTAACGTTCAGGTTCAAATTCCTTTGGAAAGAAGATCAGAGAACTCCGCAAAAACCAGGAAACGTTTCCATTGACGACGTTGAAAGCCTTTAGACGTCCTTTTATTTTCGAAATGCTTGGCCTTCTGTGTTGTGAAATATGTCATTGGTTGAGTTGAATAAATCACATCTGGGTTTTTTGTAATCCACACAGGTCATTTATCTACTTTCTTTTTGATAAATGGAACCACGATCTTACTTCGAGCAAACCGTTTTCACCTAAATTTAATTGTCAAAAAGTATTTTAAGAATAGAAAAATCTTTTAGATTATGGAAAGTCTTCGGGTCGCAACTAGCTTTTTATATGACCTTTGTTCCTATTTAGCAAAACTCTTTATGTGCTCTCCCTCAATATACAATTATGTGTGAGACAAATGAGCGTTGTGTCTAAATTGTCTAATATATATGTGCTCTCTCTCTCTCTCTTTCTGTACATATTTATATATGTGTCTGTAAAAGATAAAAGTTTCTCCGGATTTTAAATGATTTTTATTGAGCTTTTGACTCGTTGCTTCGAGCCTTCATCAGAATGAGGATATTATATATTTCCACGTGCTTTTAGCTTGGAGACGCTTAGAGCGTCTAATTGGATTAGCGGGTGGATTAATGTGATTGGATGGGGTGAAATGCGTTGCCATGGGTTTTGGTGTATTGTGAATATGATTGGTGTTAATAATATTAGAGTGTCGTGTTGTAGTTTTGGTGTTGTTTGTAGTTTTTTTGTCCTTTTTCTTTAGTTGTGACTATATGATGGGTATGTCGATATTTCTGTTTATTGTGTCGTTGTCTTTACTGTACCAAGCTTCTTTAAATTCGCGTGCGTGTTTAGTCTGTGCGCGTCCGAGTACTTTAGCTTCTGTCCAGTCGAATGTGTGGTTATTTCCGTGGGTATGTTCTGCCGGATCTCGTCGTTTGGATCTCGTCGAAAGCTCAATAAAAATAATTTAAAGTCCGGAGAAACTTTTATCTTTTATGTATTAAATGCCTGGATTACCAATTTTCAAACTTATATATATGTGTGTATATATATTGATGAGAAGAAGAAAATATACAAAAACTACAATTTCATCGCGACAAGCCTGTTATATATATGTATATACACATAGACAGGGAGAGAGATAAAGAGCACATATATACAGAATTGTTGAAAGAATATAATGGTCAAAAGATCGCGTGCCCAGCATGGACTTTTAGAGCACACGACATTATATTTTTATATAAGCTGTTGAAAGAATATAATGGTCAGCAGATCACGTTCCCTTGCCTAGCCTTCATGCCAGAAATACTTTTCGTTCCCACGAGTGAATCATGGGAGTGGAAGGTTGTTTCGGATTAAGATGAACAAGTTTGTGGTGGTCATATTGCAAACTATTAAAATTATGGTTTGTAGCATCATCAAACAATGTTAGTGAGAAGTTATTTTACAAACAAATCGTGAACTGATTAATTATTAACATTGCGTTGTTTTCAGCAGTATTCACAAATCGCAAATACTTCATGAGACTAGATTTCTGTACTCTGAAAAAAAGGCATAACGTCTTCATAGATTATTTTTATTTAGAACGACGAATTATTTCAGCACCACGCCCCATGAGGGTTGCGTAAATGCTGGTTAAGACCCGTTATCAGATGAGAACCTCGTCGTTTTTTTACGTTTAAACTTTTCTACTTCATCAGTCCTTTCACAAATACGTATTCCTGCTCTTCGAAAATGCTGCTAGTGGTTTGTACTACTTAAAATGATGCCAGCCCAACGCTAGCTCAAGCAGCTCGACGCGTAATATAAAACCATTGTAATGGGCGCGCGATAGTTGACTAAGGTAAAGGTGTGATTTCCGTCTGACATGTGAGATGTGGAAACAATGCTGAAATGCACATTGCATACGGATGTACTAGAGGATACTTTCTCGGTCTTAGGTATAATTGCTTCGTCATTCTTCTTGATGTTTGTTTTGAGGATGACTTGAAACCGATGAAAAAAATTTCTATGAAGAGAAGAACGCTCTATTAAAGGTAAATGTCGTATTTTAATACGTAGATTATGTTTTGTTACAACATGTAGTGTTTGTTTAAGTATGTATTTCGCGTAGTCATGTTTGTGATGTAAGTTTGATGATCAAGGTAAAAGAAAGGTACACCAACAGCACACTTTTCCTAATCGCTGCAATTACCAACGCTTGGTGTCAACGATCTTATTTTTACGTTGTAATGAAAACGTGATTGTCGCAGCTGTTATCCCACGACGCAGCTGCTGTCTGATATGGTTCATTTGCATAAGACGCGCGTCGTCTTGGCATTGTTCTTTTCAATTTAACTCATCAAGTCCGACAAACATTAGATATTTTATGTTATTTTGCGAATGATTGTATATTAATATCATGGTCGTTTTAAGGTCTACAGCCGTATGATAATATAGGAGTATTAGACTGCTTCACTTTGATCGAGTTTACTCTCTCTTTGTTCTAGTTTACCCTGATGCGTATGATGATTGGTATTTCGTTTTTTTTACGTTCAGGGCTATCATCAATTCATCATACTTGTGCTGAAACGAATCTAGACAGCTCGCTTTACAAATAACGAAACGTGTGCCCAAGTAATTTTAGCAAATTTAGCAAATTTTATTACATTTTCGTTGAAAGTTCTCGCTCCCCTCTTACAATTTTCTCATGTCGGCTGTTGTACTATCGACTTAATGTTGCATTAAAAACAATTTAGCCATGGGCATTTTTTTGTTTCCTTGGGAACTAGCGTGATGAAAGATATGACACCAGGAAAGACTAAACTATACTACAAATGACAGAGGAAAATAACTGTTTTAATAAGTGGGATGTAGTGCCAATGGTTACCATCAGTGCTGTAGAAGGGGGTGGGGGAGGAGCCCCTTCTACCTTTGAAATGGGTAATTTTAAAAGGGCACTATTGACAAAAACGTCAAGAGAGCCCGCCATCTGATAAATTTAGTTCTACAGCACTGGTTACCATGGATTTAGTGTCATGAGTAGAAGTATTTTAAGCTAAAGAACAGGTGACCGACACGAGTGTTTTCTAAGTTTACGCCAGGGGGGGACTGTCAGCATTTTGTAGAAAAGGCTTCAAAAAATTTATAATAAGCTTAGGCGTGGGCATAAAAAGCATCAAAATTTCCGCTATTTGCACGCTTAAACCCTAAATAAAAAAAACTTTCAGCCTTAATAGACTAAATCAAGTAATCAACGGATTCTTATTGTCGGAAACTTAATCTTACTGTAGTCTTAGCGGCTTCCCTGAATTACATTTCTATCGAAAGAAAATTGTTAAAAGAACTTTCATGTTGTATGTTTTGATAAAAAGTCCTTTTTCAAAAATCCTCATCTCTAACCTCATCTCTAAGAGTTGTTTTCAAATCCACCCATGTTTTTTTCAAATCCACCCATGAGTGTAGTTGGCACGTGTAGCTATGGGAGTGAGATAGGATTAGACGATGGGGAGTTTTAATTTCACAATTCCCATCCCGTGTCTGGTGCTAACACTACTTGCAATGGTTTTAGGTTTGGCGTAGAAGCATTGGTGTAGGAAAATTGATAATGGGGTTGAGGGTCATTGTCATATGTATGCATTGATAAAAACACGTGATTTTTAACAATGCATATCTTGAATATATAGATATGAGCCCCCCCCCCTTCCCCAATTATCGATCTTCCTATGCCGATGTGTGGAAGGTTTTGTTGTCTGACCTAAATATGTATTTGTTTTGGGATTTTTACTTGAGAAAAGTTTGCTAAGCATGAAAGGAAACATGCTACGAAGAGAAGGTCCGTCTTGAGCTCGATATTTAAGACAAGAATATTTTCAAATATTATTTACCATCCGATCAAAGTTGCAAGCTTATTTTGACTCAGCTGTGAATTTGAAATGAATTCAAAATGTACGTACAAAAAAATTTCTTGAAGTTTTCTCAAATACTGAGTTCAAGGTGGACCTTTCCTTCGTGGCATGTTTCCTTTTGTGCATTGTTCTGGAATATTTCGAAGTTTGCCATCTGTAGTTGCAAAACAAGGCAACAGCAGGTTCTAAACATTAGTTTTGCCATTTGCTTGTAAGTTTTTTCCATTTGGATTTTGTTTTACTCATGCGTATTGTTTCAAGCCCTATGTTATTGCCAAAACCGGTTACAATTCAACATAAAAGAAGTTTTCTTTCCGTGTGTGTTGATCCTTAGCAATATTTTGTCGTTGACAACGTCTCCCTAAGTGACCACGATATATGCAACATTTTGTTATTTTTATATGGCTACCAGGCAGATGACTCTAAAAAATAGGTACGCTCCATCTTACCCTCATCCATCAAAGTTGGAATCAAAGTGCGTCAACATACCAAAATTTATGTATAACGTGTTCTTTTTGTCTAGGAAAGACTGCGCAATGAATCCCAAACCAAAAGTTAAGCATCGAGCAAGGTAATTGCTGCATAATTTCTTTACGAATGTCCATATATTATCATAGTGAATAAGAAAGTGTTATATCAGGAATATAGGCTTGGAAGGCAATCGTGATTGGTTATTGTTATTGTTATTGTAAGTCCTCATTCCGATCGTTTATTTTTTCATATTTTAATGAACGAAACACAAATACATGTTTCAAAACGAATGCAAACGTATTCTTTCAAAAGCTTGCTTTGAGTTGGGCAATTAAGCAATACCGCTTTGCACGTGTTTTTCATGTTAAAATATTTCTATTTATTAATTTTCTAACCTCGCCTAACAGAGACATCAACAGTTTAATTTCAACCATTGACTATGAATAATTTCACACAAGAATAGTTTCGAGAGATTCCAATCCCGCGCTAATAACCCAAGCAAATCGTGATTTTAAAACCTTGTGGGCAACAAAGTCGTTTGATATTCTTATTATATTTCGCCTATTGTATAAAATTGAATGTTTGGATCAAGAATCGTAAGTTTTTGCTTACTGAACATATAAATTGTCAGCGAACAAGTCGCTCAAGATTTTATCGTTTGCGTGGATAATTGTTAGAGGTAAATACGTTCAAGAAGTTTTAAATCTTTCTTTGTGTATTTGTACTCTGTATTTCATCGGTATTCACGCAAAATATATTCTCGAGTTTAGCTGCAGGTGATATTAGGCGTGTTTGCGAAAAGATTTAAAGATTACTGCGTGTGTTTTTAGTTGGTCGTGTTTCATTTTAAGGGGGTGTTGAATTAGGTTGTCGCATTGCAATTAGCGCCTTTGTAGTAATACATTTGCAATACTTTTGTTTAAAATACAACTATTAAGATACTTAGCTTGAATTAAATGATGCTTTGATGTTTCAATCATAACCTACCTCCAGCAAAACTGGCACAACACTTTATATTAATTGAACGTGTAAAGATACATTTCCGTATTTCGAAAGGGCTATAAAAGAACTCTATCGTTTTCTCTAAAGTTAATGTGAATGTACAAAACGAGGCACTAAAGATGCAAACGCTAGCTGTTGTTTTTAGTCGTAAACTTACACGTTTAAGAAACAATCTTGATAAAGTTCTCACGATTGTCATTACTTCCAACTGTGGGAGAGAATGTGCATTTTAATAAAATTTACATGTATAATCTTGCTATCGAGCTGTGACTTTCACGTTTTTACTGGCGATTTGCACGGCATTGGAGTTTGTTTCAAACTGTTAGTGATGAACTGTTCTAGTACGTTGTCGAAATACAATTGCTTGCTTTTGAATATTTTCTCTACGGTCACCTCCATCAGTCCAAATCTCATGTGAATGCACAAAAGACAAAACAAGAAACAAAAAATATAAACACTAGCTGTTGTTTTAAATCGTTAACTTACATGTTTAAGAAATAATCGTGATCAAGTTCTCACGATTGTCTTCACTTCCAACTGTGGGAGAGAATGTGCATTTGAATAAAATTTACATGTATAATGTCGCTCGTGAGTTGTGACTTGCACGTTTTTACTTGTAATTTCCATGACACCCGGAGTTTGCTTGTGATGTAATAATAAAATTCTCGTCGAGATAAAAATTGCCTGCTTCTAGACGTCTTTTTATACGGTCAGCTCCATTTAGTCATTGCAATTTAAAATTTTTTTATTGTTCTTTTGTTGTCTGTATGAGTACCGTATAAGTACAGTTATATTAAAAAAGAGTCAGCAACTTCGTCTTGCATCGTTCGGCTTCCCCTTTCCTCTTTTTAAAGGAAACGGTGAAAACAATGCTCAAAAAGAACGACTAAAATGGCAATTAAACATTTTCTGATTACTTCTATTGTTCCTGGTAAAGAGACTAAACGTATTGCGACAGAATGATGTCCTAATATTTTCGTATGTGCCAACGAAATGAAATCAATATTTACAATCGTTCAGTGTGAGCCCCATCCATGAATCCATGGTCATTTATTAAAAGCTGGGTTGAATTTTTTCTAATCGAAAATACCTGATGTATCTTGTGACTGTCTTTAGCCAACGCGCTTTATACTTATGCTCCACAAGCCAATATCAGAGCAAAGAGGCCACTTCAGCGACGTGCATAAATGTTTAAAATAATTGGGCAGATTGTACGCATGCCAATACTTCATGAAATGCGATTCCGGTTCATATTTTGGCTGCCGTCTCGTTTGTTATCTTCTTAATGGATTGTGGTTGACTTTAGGACAATATTTACCCAACTTACAGCCGGCTACAACTACAGTTAATCCTTACTAAATCGTAATTTCCTTTCTGTGACAATAAACGAACCCACGAATGTGAAATGGAGTCGATATTTTGCGAACAAGTCGATATGTACGAGCGCAATTTAACAAGCAAATTACGACCGTACGAGTAAGTGTTGAGAAATGTTTAATTGTTGCGCGTTTAGTGTAACGAAATGATTAATGTAGGCTATGGAATAGCTTTGTTGTAAACGGTGTTATTTTTGAAGAGGAATTCTGTTCCATACTCCAGAACTGACACTGGACTTTTTTGTTTAAAATATCGAGCTATATTATTTAGTGTTAGGGCACATGTTCGAAAATACATTAAATGCTTGTCAATTTTTTACGTTGAACAGCAGCGGACTGTAGAAAGCTGCCATTCGCCATCTTATTATATATTCAAGCTTATTTGGATGACGTTCATTCGAAAAACTTAAGTTCTACCTTTTGAAAAATATTGAATGAAACCAAAGCTGTTCGAGGCTCTCCACTGTAAATTTTGAAGCCTGGTTAAACCAATATTATCGACTAGGAAACCGTCGTTTTTAAAGCGTTATTTTGTTGGCAAGCTTTCATTTGTTATGCAGTTTGAAAAGTCTTACATATTTACCTGCCGTAGACTCTCAACGTCTTTCTCGTTTACGATACTGAGTTTATACCCCATCTCTCATATTACTGAGGAGGTTAAGTGCTTAGCAAATTTTCTATTGATGCATGACTCCCTGCTTGATTTCTTTCGAAACTAAATGAAATTGAATTGCCTACCCACGGTGAAACAAAAGCCAGTGAACCGATTCTCTGACTACAGTCCACTGGGCAAACTTTTTGTATTGTATTATAGTTATGTGTTTAAAAATGAAAATTTGTTTGCTCCGTTCATAATTTTCGCTTCAGCATGGTAATAATTTGTTTAACAAAGACTTTATTTGAATTATTTTATTGATTATTTTATTCAACGTGAACATACACCGTCGTTTTGATGTTTTTACACGAAAATGAGTTTGAGCTCGGGCAAGTGAAATTTTGCAGCGCGTTTCTACGCAATAAGCTGTGTTCAATTGAGTGCTATTTTAACAAGTAAACATATCTGAACCATGACGAGCAATTTTTGCACCCCAGGTTGTTTTTTGTTCGTAAAGTTATTCACATCGGTCCAGACGCTTTTAGATTCTTCTTTGGCCGACGTCACGTGATTTTCGGGACTGATTTCAGTCTTGACGATGCATAACTAGAATATTTCTCGTACCTTGGAGAACTTCAGTTAACTGCGTAAAGTGGTCCATGCTTAAGGCTTTTAAAAATCATTGTTTCAATATGGTTTTCACAATTTAATGCGTAAAAGTTGTATGAATGAAGAACAGAGAGTGACAGCTGTCTTTTCATTACGTAAATTTGAACTAAAGTAAACTGTCTGTGTGGGAAGAGTTATAAATGAACAATGGAGAACAAGTATGTAATCTTCGCTTTTCAATGAAAGCATAAACTGAGTTAACTTCACTGTCGTCTATCCGATTTTCACTCTTCCTATGAGAAAAATGGAGCTGTTAGCTTAAATTATTTCACTACTTTCTAGGCGTTACGAGAAATCAAACAATGCTGTCACAATCAACAATGAGACGCGAGAATCATTAACTTCGAACTGTTCTCCCCGTTCATCGTTAAATGTGGACGACATTCTCTACGAAGTGAAAAGTCTAGAGCAACAACTTGCTTCCGTTGAAGAGGAAAGAGACGAGTATAAAGACGAAGTTGCGTTCTTAAAGTATCAACTCTCCTATCGGACGCAAATTCAAACACTTCAGAAAGAAATGAGCCAGAAAAAGACGGTCGAATTGCAAGAAAAACCGAAAAGTACACACAATTCAAAGTCTGTTCGTTTTGCAGCGAACGTTACTTTCGATGACCAGGAATTTTCCGAAGATGAAGATGTTATTGATGGAATCGCGCGCACGGATTTGCAAGAATCGAAACAAACGGTTTTCAATGAACAGGATTATGAACGTTTGCGCGCTGAAACAGATGAGTTGCGTGACGTTTTGTGGGATTTCTATCAGGATGACAAGATCGTGGGTGAAAAACAATGGGGCTTACTCATTGGTGATGTACGCAACGATCCTTCTGAATCCCTAAGTTCATTGGTATGCAGGGTGCTGGTTAGTTATGAAAAACTAGTAGAAGAATATGGAATCCTCGAAGAAGAGAAATCGAAACTTTATGAAGAGAAGATTCAACTTTCCAACTCTATGGCAAAGTTGCGGGAGCAATTTAACGACGCTGTCGACTCAAATATCGAAGAAATCGAGGATTTAAACGCACAAAATGAACATCTTAGTTCCCACGTGAATACGATCAAAGCGAAGAACACAGAAAGTGAAAACGCATTAATAAAAGCGCGTGGAGAGCACGTCGATCGTTTAAAACAAATAATAAAATCATCGAAGGATTCGAGTTTTGAGAAACTTTTGAACACTATAAAGAGTGACTTAATACAAGCAGAAAACGAGTTGAAAGAAGCAAAAGATTCAATGAAACTTGATGGTAATAAGAACAAAGTGAAGCGTGTACAATCCTTGCCACTGGATCTTGGCAATAGTTTAGACAAAAATAAAGAACGCTTTGGCCTTTTGCGAGAGCTGAACACTTGCAAAAGCTTGCAAGAATCACAACGTGAACTAATTTCGAAAAATTTAGACGAGAAACTCGCATTGGAAACCGAAGTTGCCGAACTTAGGAGGCAGATTGTTTTGCTAAGAGCTGAACGTAAAGTGGCTCTTAAAACCACATCGAAAATGTGCCAGACAGATCTTCATGAAGCTAGTATAAAGGAAAATGGGGAAAGTGACGACGATCTTACTCGAAAACTTCGAGATCTTGAGAAGAAATTGGAGCAGGTCAAAGAAGAGAATTTGGTTCTCGTTCGCGAAAAAACATCCTTGTTGATGTCATTTGATGCGAATATTGAGAAAAGAGATGCTTTAGATAAAGAGTTAGCAGCTTTACAGGAGAAGATGAAACAAAATGGAGGATCAAACTCAGTGGTTGAGGTGAAAACTGTTGGCACAAATACGAAATCGGAAAAAGGATTTCAAGCTGGATACAAGGGCATCTCGGAAGCTAAAGTAGGTCTCTTTTGCTCTTTCTTGGTGAGGTGATGTACATACGTAGTAATATCAAAAGTCTCTTTGTCACAAACTCGTCTCATTCTCCTGATAAAGAGTCTTAACCGGAAATCCTTAGACGTTTTTCACTTACACGGTGGCTGTCATTTGTTTTCACATACCAGACCATTTTCTATTTGTAACGACTGCCATTATAGTTACATGAAACATTATAGCCATCTTTCAAGCTGCCCTGAATCAATAATTGTGTGTTTATTTATATAAGTCAATGCCTCTCAGACGCAACCTTGCTGCTGCAGGTCGTTTCAAGTGTCCTTCTACTCATTATCATTTTGAATTTTTGTTAAAATAATGTCGAGTTCCTTATTTTGAATGAATCCAATCCAGTTGATCCAAACGCAGTAGAAATGGTTTTCACAAGATAAAACGAAGAAACTTGAAGCGTTTCACATTGTTTTAAATCACGACGTATTGATGCAATAAAAATTGGATTATTACATTTCAGCAAATGTTCTGATTAAAATAAGCATCCGTTGAAGTTCTATCATAAAAAACATAATTTTTTTGTTATCGTCATCTCTAGGAGGACATTGAGAAACTTCGTGTTCTTGGGCAAGATAAACACGTAACGATGTTGCTTCGTGAGATTGAAGCACTAAAGGAGAAACTTCAGAAATCGGAAGATATGGCGAAAACGTTGCAAAATTGTCTTAAAGATCTGACCGACGAGAAAAACGATTTGCTGGACTCCATAGAGGATTTAAATGAAGAGAGGGCCGAACTGCAGGATAGCAGGTTGCTCAATTTTACTCTTGCTGTAATGGCATTTTATTGCAATACATGTTTTATTTTTTCAGCCCTATATACAAATACATTGCATACTTGCATACAGGGCTGCATAAAACATCTTATTCTCTTCGACTACAAGACCAGCGAAAATATTTTCTGCCAAAAATAAGGCTCGTGGAAATTTTCACTCAACCAATATGAATGAAATATTTGCACCAATCACTTCTGTTAAATGCACAGTAGATGAAGAAATGACCTTTTCTCACTATCTTCTGACTTTCTGAGTGCTGAGACTGTTGTCTGGCTGGCAGTTTGCCTATAAATGCATAAAGCTTATTCTTCCTTTATATTTTCGCTTTCTATGTCAATCCAGTTTTTTTGTCTTAGAGAATTAACTTTTTGCATTTTTAACAAATTTTTTTCTGTGACCAATTGTCCTGCAGTCCGCTATATTATGCAGCCCTGATTTCATATGTGTGAAAGATCGCGCAATTTGACTACTCTCTGTCTCTTTTGTTTGGAAGGTCTTATTCTTAGTCAAATAGGTATTATAGTGGCAAAAATTGTTGAGGAATTGGGATTTAAATCTTTCGATTAGAATTTTTTGGTCACGTGTATGTTCTTTTTCGCACTTCTTAGAATTTTTGAAGCACTTTTCTCTTCGTTTATTTTTTACTTTTTCCATTTTTTTTTACGATTTTCAAGGTCAAAACTTGAAAAGTTGCTGAGTGAAAATACGAAAGAGAAAAGCGTCTTGGACGGTATTAATAAAGTCGAACAGAAAAAAAGTAAAGTTCACGAGAGTTTGGAGATGGGAAAAGCCAAACTTGTCCAACTTCATTTGAAAGTTCTCGGAATTTTATCTCTGTGCAATGGAGAGAAAAAAGAACACAAGCAAAAGAGTGTTCACACGAAGAGTTCAGTTGACGTTTTGATCAGGTGAGATATAATGCTTTGTTTATGTAAAACGTTTAGAAATAATGGAGAGTATTTTTTTTTACAGCACACTGTTTTCCTCGGTAGAAAAACTTAGTGAAACAATCGCATCGTTCATGCAAGCTCACGAGAAATCTTCTGGCGAATCACAAAGTAGTAGAGAGGATCTTGAAAAACAAATGAAAAATTTTACAAGAAAACGTGACGATGTGCAGAAGTCTTTTGACGAAGTTAAGAAAGAACTACAATTGTCACGAAGTGATTACCAAAAGCTCACGACTGAACTTGGAGTTCTCCAAGAAGATCTCAAGACTACCATTTTGGATCGGGACGAGCTGCTGGAATTACTGGATGGAATGGCTTGCGAGAACGGTACGGGTGACGGAAAACAAGAATTAGAAAAAAGAGTCGAGCGGATTCGTGTAAGGAATAAGTCAGATGGACTTAAAATTAATGAACGCAGTAATTTGAAAGTCGTGCAAGAGGAACCTATGATAGCAAAAAAGGCTAACATAGATTACGCTGCGTTTAACGATTTCAAGGAAGAGGATGGTGGTGACACGGAAGCACTGGTGGAGGAAAACCAAAAATTGAAAGAAATTATCGAAAGTATGTTGGATGTTCAAAAGAAAATGGAAGCTGTGTTAAGCACTCTTTCTGACGCGAACGATAAATTTAAGGAAGGTTTGTATTAACATTGACTATTTTGTCAGTTAAGTAAAGGCAGCATTCCCTATGAAATCGTGTTACGCGTTCATTTCTTTGCAAGTAACTGTGAAGCTGTTTGTATGTTGATTTCTTGTAATTTTTATGTGTGTAATGTTATCTTTTAAACGGTTTAGAAGCATCGTTGAAACAGGCGAGACAGGTTAATGTCCACAGCATCAAGAAATGTTTTGAAATAGAACCCATCGGCTCAGAGTCCTTAACCAAAGAATACAAGAATGCAGAGTTTAACCGTCTTTACAAAGCTATAAGAAGTACAAACGAAGTCCTTAGCGTGAATTTACACCGACTGCAAGATGAAAAAACGCGAACCGAGCATTTGCAGAAGTCTTTTGTTGATTTGAAAGAAGAAAACACGGCCCTTACAAATCGTGTTGAGGAATTGGCGAAGGAAAAGAAAAACACAGATATGGATATTTTGAACTTGCAGAACAAGTTGAAAATTTCTGAAAAGCAGCTCGAAAAGTCGAACAACGAGCAAAAATACTTGGAGGGTATTTCAGATGAAAATAACGGTCGTGTAAAGGATTTGAAGTTTCAAGTTGACTCGATTACTGAAATAAACCAGGACCTACGAGAGACGAATTCCAGTCTGAGCGCTTCAGTAAAAGACTACGAGAAGAAAATGTCGACTCTGACAGATAGATTAAGCAAATTGGAGTTAGAACAAGGGGATTTGAGAAAAGCCAATCAGAAGATGGAGAATCAATTAACCGAGCTGGACATACTAAGAAATAAACTCGAATCTGAAGTATCAGAGCTTTCTGCACAGAAGACTGAACTCCAGAAACATTTGAAGGAGGAGCAAGACTTGAAGACCAATATTGAGTCCCAACTAAGTCAGTCAAGAACAATGATATCGTCGCTAGGTGATGAAATATCACAACTCAAAGAGAAAATCAGCGAGCTTGAAAAGAGCCTGGGGTCTAGCGAAAAGCAATTAGGGTCTAGTGAAGCGTGCGAGTCATTACGTACAGATAAGGAGATGGAGAACAATTCATCAGAGAGAGAGAAACGAGTTGGTGAACTTGAAAACGAAGTTTCTCGTCTTGAGAAAGAATTACAAAACTCACAACGTTACGTCAAAGCAGTTAGTCAAGAGAACGACTTACTTCGTGATTCTTTATCAGAATGGGAACGTAATGCTGGAATAATGCAAGAACACTTACATCAACTTTCCGAAGATGCCGAAAATCATAATCTCGGCGACGCTGTAAACAAAACCGAAACAACAACTGAAACAACAAATGTGAATAAGGTATGCTCATATTTGTATAAACGTCATTGTTTACTTGACATAGTAAACTGAACAACTAGATAACCTTGTTATCGGTCATTACCATGTATGCGTCTCGTCGAGTCAATTAGTTCATCTATTTTTATCATTCATTGTACATTCGACTGCTACTCCTTGAGAGTGGGTAATTGCCCGAGACTTCAAGAGTTTTAGTAAGTATTGGTACAATGTACAGGGAACTTTTCGACTTTGTGTTTGAATTTGGTTTGAAAGGAAGACGATAACGTTGGCAGCGTAGGTTTAGAATCTCTCTTGATCTTTATAAATTTCTTTGTTCACCGATAGACTGTTTTGTTTCATGATTGTACATATACAAGTCGGTGAATATTTCGTTCCAACGTTGATTAACCAACGCATAACAAACATTCACTATCAATGATAGAGAAAAAACCATCTTATTATTTGGTTGCTTAGTATTATGGCATTTAAATTAGCGTTGTACGTTCGTCGCGTCTCAATGTTTACTTAGAAGTAGAGATTTGGTGATAGTTGAAAATGCGATCGCACTATTTTCGTTCGTTCTCGAATAATGCTAAGGTTTTGTAGATAATCAACTAAATCAAGTGCACGTTTGTACGAACTGTGGCGAAATTTTGTTTCTTAAATTTTCGATTGTGGTTGGCGTTCGGGGGTGATTAACCGGCAATCTTCATCTTAATTGCTACAATAGTCTGCGTCAAAACATAGTTTGGAATGTATGGTATTTTGCAGCGATTGTTACGCCTACGTCGTCATGACTGAGGTCCGGAAAAATGAAAAATTTGCATAAACTCTTACGATATCATTGCGAGAACCGGCTTTTTCAATTTATCAACGTCGAGATAGGGATGTTTTTTTAGGCGGCGTTGCACAATGTCATTTTTCTTTCAATGGTTTTATATGAGAAACTACAGCCGCAAGATCGGAGATTTTATTGCATTTTCAACAGAAACATTCCAAGACGAGTTGTTACTATCATAATAATACATTATATTCGACTCTTGTCGAAAACTTGAGCAATACATTTCAACAAATTGGGTAAATTCAGGCTTTTTCAACAAATGTGTAATTTCAGGAATGTGAGAGGTACATGAGTTGCATGTGAGTAGCATGTGACATGCATTGGTGCAGCTGTCCCATTTCTTTATTCCTGTGATGCAAATATTCTGTGTTTACTGTCTGCACAAACAATATATTTGTAAAGAAATGTGCTGCATGACATAATTTGGAATTTGCACCCAGCGTGACTGAAGTTGCAGCAGGCCACGCTGCAGGTGTTATGCCCTGACAGTTTCACGCGTTAAAGTTATTAAATGTTTGTATAAATAACCGATAGGGTGTGTGGCAACATGTTTGCAACGACACATAACTGCCATATCGCAGTTCCTTGGATAATCTTGTCACAATGAGCAGATCAACAATCATCAGGAATTGGAAAAATTTGCTCCAAGTTTTTAATTGTTTTTAAAATAGATGAACGTCATTTAAATCAGACTGAATTACTCATGACGATTTGCATTATAATCATTAATATGTGTTTTAATAGACGGACCTCCAGAAATCAACTATCAAAATATTGTGTTAATTAGCAACTGTGATTAATATATAGTAGTGAGGTAGTTTTAAAGACATAGTTGCGGCAAAACAGCTTCATGAATTACTTGAAATTGCTTGAAATAAGACATTTTTATTTTATCTTATCCTATAAACGGCAGGTATTTAAGACTCTTTAAATACCCAGTGTGCAATGAACTGTGGTTATCTCCATTATTGACAAACAAAAGTAGAACAGTCTTTAAGGAACTTGGATAACGTTTGCCACAGTAGAGGAAGCTCTGTTAAGGTCGTTATGAATGATGACGAGTGACTCTGACACTCTGTTAAGGTCACTCTGTTGTTATATTCATGAAGGACTATGCGAACGAGAACTGAGAACAGTGTTTTGCAATGTACGTTGTCACTCTGTTAGCTCACCCTTTTAAGGTAGTGATAAATGATTACGAGAGAACGAGAAGAGTGTTTTGCAGTGTACCTACATTATGACCTTGTATAACGTGTGTCAACAGTGGTAGTAATACATAGACAAGAAAAATGACCCTAAATCTTAATCCTATTGTTATTCTAGGATAAATCAGCCAAAACCTTCGAAGTAATGGAGGCTGAAATGGATGCAGTAAATGAACAGTTCAAGACGCTTACGACTGACAACAAAAACCTCAAAGACGAACTTGCTTCCCTCAAGAAGGAAAATACAGCTTCTCGCAACAAAAATACTGAACTGTCAACATTGAATGAGAAACTATCGAAGGAATTAGATAAAAAGAACAAGGAAAACAGCAAGCTTATCAAAGATAACAAAGAATCGCGCTCCAAGAAAAAAAGCGAAAAATTTGAAAAGGAAAGAAGCATGCTTCAAAGTAATGTCGATAAACTAAACTCGGAAAACAACATGCTGAAAAAGAGTCTGATAAACACTTTTGACGAAGAAAAGAGAATCAGCGAAAGTCTAATGAAGATCTTAGATGGAACGAAAGTATGGAGACAGAATAGCGAAGAATCGAAAGTTAATGGTGACGATTTCTCCGACTTGTCTAGTCTTTCTGCTAGCAAACCGGATCTCATTCGAGACTCGACCGAACCTAAGGACGACAACATGATCGCTGAACACCGTAAATACCTCAATGACATGTCAGCGATAGAAAATAACGAGACCGAAGCTGATGTTAAGGACCTACTGGGGAATTTGTTGAAAGGACAATACAATTTGAAAAACTATTGCAACGAGGTAGCGAAAGCTTTTAAAGAAAGATGCACAATGAAAGATGAAGTGGACGGAGGCTCTACGATAAATGATGACTTAAAAGATGCAAAAGCTGAAATAGAACGCCTTGGTGAACGAAACAAAGAGTTGGAAGGCAACGGAGAGAAATTTGAAAAGCTTCAAGCAGTATTTCGAGCATTGGTTCTCCTTGTCAACGACAAAAAAGGCGCGGAGAAAAAAAGCGGTCAAGTGACGGAGGGACCGACTCGTATCGTTGACTACATAAAGAACATAAAAACTCAACACGCAAAATTAACCGAGGAGAAGGAGAATTTAGAAAAGAATGTTGTGGACCTTCAGCATGAGATAAAAGAACATGAAGCAAGAGCCAAGCAACAGCAGAGTAAAAATAGCACGAAAAACGTTTCGTCGGTGAAGAAGGATATAAGCGAAGATAAGGAGAAGGTTTTGAACAAACTGTTACTTTCAACTGCCAGAAACAAAGCGAGACTTTTGGAGAAGCTTCATGAAATCTTTGACGAGCTTTCCGAAGTAAGTTGGAAATTTGAAAAGGAGAACGTCGAAACGGGCTCAAATCTCGAGAAAATTCGTAATGAGTTGTCTGAATCCATCAAGCACGTCGAACGTTTTAAAAAGTCCATTGCGCATGACCGACCTGTGACCGCTATTGCCGATTCTGTCGAAGAGAAGGATCCGAATTTAGAGCTTGCAAAAGAAAATGAAGAGCTTCTGGGACGAATAAGCACAATGCAGTCCTCAAGGCGACGTGAAGCTAAGGATCACAAAGATGAACTACTGAAAATGGAGAAAGACAAAGTGGAAGCGTTAAAAGCTGAGGAGGTTAAGTGGAAAGAGGAGATAGCTACAGTTCGTGACGATCTCGAGAAAAAAATGAAAGAAAAAGACCAAGCTGCCAATGAAGTGAAAAGGTCGTTGAAAGAAGAGCTGAGTCAGTCAAAGCTTGAAGTAAGAAGAGTTTCTGATGAGCACGAGGCTACCGAAAGAACAGCCCGCATTGCCTCTGAAAAATTCGAAAAACAACTAAAATCTTTGAAAACAGAGATGGATGAAAAACTTCTCGAGAATGAAACAAAACTGCGCAAAGCTGAAATGGACCTCAAAGAAGCTGCTGAAATCTCGGAGAGAGAAATCTCAAAGCTTCGTAAAAATTTGGCGGATGTGGATGACGAACTGCGTATTCTAACGGAGGAAAAAACAAAGTTATTGAGCGATCTTGAAAGCATAAAACACGACTCGACGACTTCAAAGCAAGAAGTTGAAAAACTCAAAGTGACCCTGGACATTGCACATCAAGAGTCGAACGAAATTGAAGAAAAATTGCAAAGGACAATTATGCAACAGAAGGACCGATTTGAAATTGCGATAAGAAATTCCGAAGAAAATCATGAAGAGGAGAAGGAAAGATTGAAATATGAAATATCAAAACTGGAACGTGAGCTCGAGAATAATCAACAGCAAAAGATGAATGGGGGCAACGTCGGATCAAGACGTAACGGAAGCAAAACTGCAAGTACTATTAGACATAATCAGATTGAAAAGTCCCGGATGGTTAATACTACGGAAAATGTTGCATCGGCTTACCCTGTTAACAAAGGACATCAGAAATCCGTTGAACCGCAGAAGAAAAGATCCGTAAATGGTAGAGAAGCTCAGACCTCAAATGTAAGCAAGCCACGTGTCAAGGACCAATTCATGAGTACCGACGGGCGTGGTCAGATTACACGTGATCAGTATTCCGCACGTGACAAAGCCACCTCTCGTGACCTTGCCGAGCGTAATGACCCCAATAGGAAAGCGATGGAAAACACACGTAACACAACAGAAATTGTTGTAGAGGCTTATCCTGCCCGTCAACCTGTTCCAAACAGTCAATCAGAAATTAAAGGAGAGAAGAAAAGGTTTGTGCAAAAAGATCCACCTAAATATCAGTCTAACAGTAATTCTCCCAGAGAACCTTTCGCACTAACAATACCTCGGGGACAGCAACATGCTGCCTCTAAACCCAATGCTACTCTGCCTCAAGTCACAATGGAGGGGGAAGGAAAGTCATCTGAAGCACGTCGTACAGTTAAAACTGACAGACATGGCTTTCAAGATCAAGCTCAGTCTGCAAATACGAATGTCTTTCGTCAACCTTCGACGGGATCGGACGATGTATTCATGACGAACCAATTCAGAGCCAAATCAAATGCGAATTCCCACGGAAACAAGACCGGAGATTCAGATAATTCGACGAAGCAAATTAAACCCAATATTTTGCGAGAACAGCAACAGCAATTACCGAAGAGTTATGTTTAACAATGAAAAGTGACTGTCCTGCAAATGTGTATTGCCTTTGAAGGTAATGGAATTTGCATTGTTTCAATCGCAAAAGTAATTAATATAATGCTAAAAAAGAAGGAGAGCTGTCTCGTTTTTCATCACTCAACTACAGTATTTGATATTTTCCACTAACACACTTTTTAACTCATTTAATTATTAAAGCTTTTGGCAAAGCTAAATTTTTGCACATGACAATCATTATAAATACTTATCTTCACATTTTTTCTAATAAGTTTAGAAAGTTGTTGTAAATTATTCTGGTGTTTTTATAGAGCAATTGAACAATCCAAAACACAAATCGTAAATATGTAAAACACTTTATAGATATATATATTTATACATCCAATAAGTATGTAGACCTTTCGACAATGTATGTTTTTGTATGCTTTGTGTCCATTAGGTGAACTAATCTTGACTACTATCTTTTTTGTGTATTCACGCCTCACGCAAAATATATTAAAGAGTTAATGAGACTATAAAATTTGTATGTTCTTGAAACACCAATAGTTTTTAAGGGGAAACTTTGTGTGAGAATGATTTACTTCTCATCTACTACAATTTGATTCGTCATGAGTAAGAAGTGGCCTTGTAACCTAACAGCGCTTGAGTTTCGTGAAAATTACCTTACAACAGTAAAACGTCACTCCTCCGTGTCGTGGAAAGGTATAGCTTTGTGTACGAAGGGGGGGAGGGTGGGGGTGGATTGACAAGATGAAATAAAAGTGTTGAATTCATTTTCCCTTATTAGAGTATCAGTTTCAGTGCAGTGGTGTCGAAGACGATCACTGCCACTGAAAGTTATTCAATTTTTAGGACAATTGCTTCTTTTGTTTATCAGAGTTCAGTAATCCAGAGACTTCAAATTTTACGCGCCGAATGTGTATATCGTCGTCATTTCTAACGATGACTTCCTAAGTTGTCTTACTATTTATGCACTGTTACTGCATCAGCTAAAGTAAGGCAAGATAACGGCAATTAATAACTTTTCGAGACATGTTATGCATGCTTATAATCGAGTCTATCAGTTTAGACCATTAGACAAATTTGTCCAGCGTCGTGCAGTTTCAGACAATCTTCAGCAGCAATTAAATAACAGATATTGATTTCTAGCGCGCATGCATAAAATTAGCCACTAGAGTCTGATACATGTAGCGAAAATATTTGAAAACACTTGATATTTTTTGCAAAAAATCAGTGCTTGTAAGTTCATCATTAGTTACTCAAAACTGAATTGGAAAAAAGTGTTAAAAAAGGCGAATCCGACACTTCGCTGCTGCCCAATTTTGCCGGTATTTTGTAATTATACGCTACATAAATTACATGTCAACGTTTGTCCAATCAAAATAAAGTGTTTCGTGGCGGGCAAGGTCAAAATGGCCACGCTATTTCCCACATTATGGCTTTGCAAAGGTATTTCAAACTGAAAGGTATTTGATGGTTTCAAACTCTACTATTCGTGGTTTTATACATTTCGTCGATAATTTGGTTTTCTACCATCTCAGTCGCTAAACAATTGGCTTATTGAAGTACTTGAAACGTAGCATACTCTGAAATAGTTTGACACTGATAGTTGTGGCAAAGCATAACAGTCCCCCAAAATCTGTTGGTATGTAATATTTGTTAAAAATTTCTATTTATTTTGTTCTTTTCATGAAAAATACTTGTGCATGTTCTGTGGCATTCACACAAATATGCGTCATAGGCCGTAGATTGACCAAACATTCAACATTGATTGATAAGGTAATATGTCAAGTATTTGATCTTGCAACGAGTTTTAAAACAGCCTTACACTCGCTTTTAAAGGCTTTATTGGGAGTCCCATGTGGGACAAAGGAAAAAGCAAGCTCATATCACGAATATTTAAATAATTTATCTGAATCAAGGACCATTGAGCTACTGTCAAAAGCAAGGAAGAAATCTCAATTTACTATTTATGGTATTTAAATATTTGAAACTTAGAATTTTCAAAATGTGACGAATCGTTTTATTCGGGCTCGTGAAACATTTCTCAATTTTTTTCAAATTTATATGATATGCCTGGGTCATCTTTTGCAGTTGTGCTGATAAAATAAAGCCATTTGGAGTGGATGTCATGAACACTACATCTAATATGTTAATTTATTGGTCTATAGTTCACGTGACTAAACAGATTGCTATGTGAAGTACAATTGTACATTCTGTGCCATCATCATCGTGATTATGACGTTTCAAACTCAACTTCTTTGTAACTTGACATTCCCTTCAAATTCAATGGTCCAAGTGCTCAATAAGTTCATGTACGGAAAATACAGCTCATATTTCGTAATATTGTTCACAAATTATTCAAATGTTTGGTATTTTGCTTGTTGTCTCACGAAATGATATTACTGAGCTCTGTGATACCTGACAGGTGTTCTTAAATAACGCGTTAGCTTATGAAATATTTCAACATTTATGAAACGTTTAATTATTTTATCAAAGCTAGAGAAGTTTCTTTCTTTCATGGCCATGTGCGCCATAAATTGATTTTCCACGCTTTTTTTTGAGATAAGCATGCAAGATATGCGCTTTTATGACACAATAACAGGTTCTGCTTTTAGTACATTCATAACGTTGTATCTCTTTCATTATTGATAATGTGACTCTGAAATTCCCGCTTGCACCTGCGCGAATTTCCATCCATGTAAAGTTTTACGAAACTTCGCGCTGTGACGACAATGAAATGCGACCGTTGACTTTCGAATGAACGACTTCCACCGTGCGTTCAAATCATTGTAAGCCACGAAGATCCTCAAATATAATTTTGTCTGCTCGTTTATTGCTATCTCCCATGAAGTGTTTACATCTCAACGAGTTGCTATTGGTCAGCATTGTTAATTCCCATTAAAATTGATTTGGGGAAGAATTAGTTTTGTGAAAAAGAAAGATAACGTTCGCAATTTGTATTACCAGTAAACGCTTGTATATTGTGGACACGTGTCAAACGAAGTGCTCAATTTCCGATAACTGTATTAACATCACGGTACTTTTATAAAGACCACAAATTTCATATTTCAATTCAACTGATCAGTACATGCGACAATGTGTTTGGTGTAGAGCAACTTAAAACATTCAATTCGTCTGCAGCCGAAATATTTTGAACTTAATCAAATATTTGAAAATGCGACAGACTGCAGTTGTGTCTTCGGCTCTTTGCGTTGGTCGAAAACAGCGATTTTCTACGAAAAATTCTACGACGAGCATGGCTGTGCAAATTGAGGAAGATTTTTCTCTAAGAAGGCGTTTAAAAGCCATCGAGTCATTCGAGAAAGTTACTTTGTCGACATTGGTGTTGAAGCAACGGAGGGAAACGAGAAGATTTCTTAACCGGTTAAGGAAAAGTGAGCTACTTTTGAAGGAACATGAATGTACAAAATTTGCAATTTCCTCTGCCCATAATAAAGACAAGAAAATATCAAAAACTGGTGTCATGTCAACAGTTGACCCCAAAAGAGAAGTGCTTTCTCATTCTTGTGATGCAGAAGAGCTCCTCGATTGTACAGATTCTGAAAAAAATTCATCAAATCTTAACAATGTTCGGAATGGCGGTGCATTCTCGGCTAAACTTAAGGCAATGTGCGACGATACAAATGTTCCTTACGTGAAACTAAGCTCGTATAGTAAAGAAGATTTGAAAAGACCGTCGACGTCTCTCGAACTCAAGAGAAAAGCCTGGGAGAAAGTCTCGGAGCACTTAGACGAATCTCGATGCTTGCGATCTTCCAGTGTCAACATGGCAACAAAAGGCCAGCGAAGTGTTCCGAAACGATGGCAAGAAGAACGCAAAAGATTCCGTGATCTCACTAAGGTGCACCTTCTGTCGCAACTTGCCCCTGCACCACC
Source organism: Xenia sp. Carnegie-2017 (assembly GCF_021976095.1). Lineage (NCBI taxonomy): Eukaryota > Metazoa > Cnidaria > Anthozoa > Malacalcyonacea > Xeniidae > Xenia > Xenia sp. Carnegie-2017. The sequence continues at coordinate 9,243,175 of NW_025813447.1, read as the reverse complement.
GCAAATTGACGTGCAAAAGGTGCAAGCGGAAAGGATGCTTTCAAAACGGATCGAGGATCGAATTGTCTCGGAATTTTGTGACTCCTTGAACGCTATCAAAGTTGTGCTTCCACCAAAATTTTGCTGGATGAGCGTGAATGAAGTTTATTCGAAAAGTGCGAAAATGCCAAGGAAATTTGAGCCCATTTCGCTGCCTGGAGCTAAAATGTGGCAAAAGCTGTCAAAGACACCAAGAACGCAGAGAAAAGTATTGTAACTATTTTAATGGGTAAATACAAGTGAAGGGCACTTGTGACAATATGTCATCATTGATAAAAATGTCGATAAGAATGTCATGAGATATTTTTTGACTTCATTGTTTTCGCTTTAAAATTACAAAGTAAATTTATTATGTATATTTACATTCGATGATGATACACAATTTGTGATAGATTGTTTTGCAAAGAGCAACAGTTGGGACTTTGCTTCTTTCGTAAGATATATGATCACGTGGCCATAATTGAACCAATCATCGTCATCCTTAAACTTCACTTAATTTCGTTATTAAAAAATTACCGTAGTTATTATATTGAAAATATTACACGAATACTATACTTCAAGTATAAGGTTAAAATCCAATTTTTTGGTTTAATGGGATTACAAAACTAAAAGTCTCACTTTGTTTATCTTGTAAATTAAATAAACCTTTGCTTCTTTCTCTTTCTTTATTCTGACCAAAAATTGATTAGTCTAATGACCTTATGGTTGCATACAATCCAACTAATCACGCTGTCTTGGGTTTGGATTTTTACTTGAACTGCCATATATCTGTAAGAAGATAAGCGGTAAGGATTTTATGTAATGATTTGTGGTTGTGAATACTTCGTTGGCATCATTGAACGTTGAATGTTATTGAATCACTGTAGAATAGATTCTATAATTTATCCCACGCCTTACTCCATGTTACCAAGCTGTTTGCGTGACATGCCCGAAGAAGATTGGACTTAATGATGATTTCATTAAATAATTATAATGTTTCATGGTCAGGCCATAGGGGACAGGGCGACGAAGGGCAATCAGAATTAGAAAATAGGCTTCTGTTGAAACATCCTTCGTCTAACCACATTTCACCATGACGCGAAGAATTGTTATTTGATAGCAAAAAAATTGAAAAAATGTTATGAGTGAAATAAAGCGAAGGCGCTCGTATTCTCTCATAACTAAAGTATACTTATAATACTTATATACTTATAAACTTCAAAACATAAAAAAGAAATGTCCAAGTACTTATTTTGTCCTCAAACGTACCACAATGTCCACAAGCGTTCGGGCAGTTTAGCCTCATCCATTTACCACTGACCCCAGACTTTCTGCAGTACTTGCGAAATCGTTTACAAACATAAGGATAGCGGATGTTATCTTCACACCTGGTACATCCCAGACCCCCAGGACCAAGGGCAGTCGTGATGTAATCCCAACAGCAACCGAACTCAGAATTGACGCATGCTGGTGGTGATGGGGCACCTATTTAAGAAATACGGAACAATACGTTGGATTGTGACAGCCTTGATATTGTAGATAATGATTGTGAGAGGCAAGATTGCAAATTGCTTGCAATATGATGAGAGATTGTGTTCCCCATTATGTATTTGGTTTTTTTAAGATAAGGAATGTTGCACTCTTACATCGCGTTCTCTTTCTTTTTGCGTTATAAATTAAACAAATATGAGATAGGAAGGAACATAAGTTATACTTACGACAATGACCACAGGTCTTTTTACAATTTCTTCTAATCATTCTTTTCCAAAATTTTGCTCTGTGTTTATAGCAGAACCCAGGTTTATCGCATCCGAGTAGTCGATCTCTGCATCTTGATTCTAGAAAAAGTACTTTCATATTATAAACGATTCGTTTTTGTCGTCGAAAATCGTGCACCAAGGTCTTACCAATGGACAGGGAGAACCTATTTTGTTCAACTGGAGCTCCGTCTGTGAAAAAAAGTTAGTTTCGCGTTAAGTAACAATGTGAGAAAACCAACAATACAGCTATTTATTTCAAGTGGTCTTGCTCATCGTGGAAGTTTTTTGTTACTTGCAGTGCATTGTGCCGACATATTTCTCGTTATCCAAAATCTGTCCAACCGCCTCCTTCCTTTTGTTAAGTAGCAACCATTCAAAACCTAGACTGCTATGTTAATCAACTTTAATTAAGTTCGCTGTCGGCACGTAAGTATATTTAGCTGTTTACTGTGATAAGGTTTTGCATTTTACTATAACGTTTGAAAATGCATATGTTAATATAAATATTCGTTCTATAGTGGATAGATATGGATAAATCTTTGCGCGCCGTCTTGAGAGCATACTTAATCCACAATCCTTTGCGTTAGCCGTAATTGATATCCACCATGCAGTTTCATGTGCATTGTTTGAAAGATTTTTGTACATTAATCTTCACCTTTAAATCGTAGGAATGCAGGAATTCTGTACTTATGTAGATGATGAAAAGCGACGACTTACACTGTCCCCACTGCAAACGCATGGAATTTGAAATAGTCGTATTTCACACAGAGCGGATGCTGTGAAACACGTGAACATCCATACCTTTTAATGAAAATTGCACAACGGAATACCTAACAGATTCTGGAGAAAATGATTCACGGGATATGGAAAGATATTTCGTTTGGATATGTAAGTTTTTTTTATGCCATCAATCATTTCGCGTGTTTAGTATCTTATTTAACCTTCACCGATACTTAGCGCAGTGATTACTTTTTCTAATCTTTAAAGCCAATAAAAATACCTTTCTTCTACGTCTATATTATACGAAAGAATTCGTTTGAACCGATTAATTGAGGATAAAGCTTTGAGTAATGTTTTACGTCAAAGTTTATCCCTCCTACATGGTTACCAACAGAATTTACGTTTCAAGCGTTTTGGTATAAATGTACCACACATAAGTATCCAAATCGGCACACCACAGGGGATTAAGGTCAGTTTTTTTTTCTATTTGTACAAATTAACTATGCATGTCTTGCTTACAGAACATGGTATAGATAACAACTTATATTCTTTACACAAGCTTTAAACTTTTCCTTGTGAGATAATAGGCGTATAAGTTTGTATTTGGTTGTGTATTTTTATATCGTAGCTGAACAAAGCAAAACGGAAATGCGGTTGTATGCAGAAATGTATATTCACAAATTAGTACGTGCACCTAGTGTAGTTATACCTACAAAGATTCGACAATCAGTTCAGAGCATGCGCGCAAGCTGTATGATTACCAACTTTGCCAAGTGCGTTTTTTTTATGAATATCCATGCGAAGTTGTTCCCGTAATGAGGATAAATTGCGCGTATTTTACCGGTCATGCGTAGAAACAAAAACATTCGACGGCAGACTGCGTTGGAGTTGTTTTCTTGATAATAGTTATTCAGCCTTTTCACAATCGGACAATAAAGGCAACAACTTTGAAATGTTTAGCACCTTTTTACTTTGCGTGACACTTGTGATGATTAATAATGAACTTTTCTAAATATAGTCGTGTCATTTTGTAACTATGACAAGACGCTGTCATTTCATAGGCTCGCGAAGTTATGCACACTGTAATATTTAAAAACTCTCTGCTAATCATTTGATGTGTTCATTTGCGAAAGATAGAGTTGTTTTAAAGTCTCTTTTGTTGTTTACCTCATTGAATGTCTGTGACGATGCAAAAAATGGTGATAATAGAAAAGCATGCGGTGCAAGGCTCAGCAGGCCTTCGTCGGATCGGTATATCGTTAGCACATTCTGCTGTCAATATCTTCTCTAGACTTTGCTATTTACAATACTTGTTAATACATCTAATTATTTTGATACGAGCTCTATCATCTTGTGTTATTTGACTCGAGATGGAAAACCCCCATGCGGATAAAATAGATATACAACATTTGTTTTATGGTAAGAGGCTTTGTTCTTTCCTATGCTAAGCGCTGCCTGCCTGTCCCACTTTTCATGTGATACACTAAATCTGTTGCGATAGTCTGTAATCGTTGCATATGTCACCTGAAATGTGCAGCTGACATAGCATATAACTATATATGATTAATATTAAACGTTTTACGAATAAGCCAAGTTTGTCTACCAATAGTTTAGCTCACCTTTCTCTATACTTGATAACGCCAAAACACATGCACTCGATACTATGCAACATGTAAAGACGACAAGATCTCGTGACGATAGTGCAAACATATTTCTTTATATCAAAAAAATGTTCCCAATAAAACTGTCTTCAAACGCTTTTCCTGTAAGTGCTTCGTTCTTCTCTCGAGCTGACTTCGACTTAAGTGATAAAATCTATGTGTTCGAGAGGCTCTTTATACCAATTGTCATGCTGGGAATGTGTGTAATGTTGACCATTTTCGGTGGTATTTATCCGTGGGTGGGCTATTATATTACTTACCACAACTTTGAGGTAAGTGTCAAATTGACCTACATTGTCATAGACATGCATAGGGCGTGTTTGTTACTAAAAGGGCTCAAAAAAAAAAGGTGCCTCGCATGAAACCGTCAAAAAACGTAAATTTGTCATACATACATACCAAATAAATGCGCAAACATTTCCATCATCTAATCCAAGCTAAGTTTGGAAATGTACCAATTATGGGAGAAATCTTGAACTTAATTCCATTTTAACTTTATCAAATAAACACTGCCATTGAAAAAGATGTTTTTGCGGGAATTTTGCCAGTTGCATTTGGTTATTTGCATGGTTAAATGTTTCGTAAAACCGCATCTTTTTCAAACAGATGTAGAGTCAGACGTACATGTCTAGAAAACCTAAAAATATTTCCTTGCGTGATTTTTGGCTGATTTATTTGGGGAATCTTTGTTTCTGTCGTAATCAAATATGAATGTGATAGCGATTGAGCAACCGTCAAAATTTTAATTGAGATTATAAAAACGTCAACAATGAGTCAAAACCTCTTTCAATGACTGATATAAACCACATGTGTGATTTGTTTTAGAAACCGTCATCCAGCAGTCTCTTTGACATCAATCTGCATTTATATCATATTCAACGTTTAAAAGAGTTGTCTGTTTAGAATTGTGGTTTCTCTTCAGCACATTTTCACATTGCGCGCTTCCATAACTCCTTATACTCATGTAACGTATCTGTGATCATCCGTTGATTTTAATTCTTTTGAAGTATTTTCTGGGCTAAAACAGATCACAGTAATACTGTGACCGCATGTATATAGCACTTGCACAATTTCTTTTGTGTATTGTGATTGCAATTCCTTATATAGGTTCTGTCTGTATGCAATCCGTTGACTTTAATTCTTTTGAAGGATATACCTTGCTAAAACAGATCACTGTATAGCACTTACACTACATTTCGTTTCTGCATTGTGATTGTTTCTTTATAATTCCTTATATGGGTTCTGTCTGCATGCAATGTATCTGTAATCATCCTTTGACTCTAATTCTTTTGAAGAATTAAGAATATGTACTCATATACTAGGTTAAAAATAGATGACGAAAAGCACTATTTTTTCTTTTGCGTATTGTGATTTGCATATTGGCTCTGCTGCCTGCAACTTATCTGTGATCATCTGTCGATTTTATTTCTTTTACATGATAAACGCGACATGCACAACAGAACATCCTTACAATTGCAGTTCATGCAAAAGTCTTGTCTATTGACAGTCGCATTTAAACTTCACTGCGTGGAATCTCTAATCTTTTAATATGGTGGACATATCGTCGTTCATAAAATAATAAACAAATTTAATGCGCTGTCAACATGCAATGATAGAGAACGTATTCACAAAATGTTGGACATGGAAAGTCAAAGTGTTATTTGTTTTATCTTAAATCTTTTCTTTCATTCATCTGTGTAGGAAATGATGGTTTGTATCAATTCTTAATCTGATTAGTGATCTCCGATGCCACCTGTGTTTTGAAAGCTATATTAACTAACAAATGAATCCAAAATGGGATAATATGGAAGCTATAGTGATGATGCAATATACAGTTGAATAGTTTTGCGGGCAATAGTCGAGTTTTCTTGCTTAAAAACGGTGTGCGGTGACTGGTATTGTAATCAGAACTCAACTTATAAAACATTGTTTAATATCTTACAGAATCATTTCAATTTGTATATTTCATAATATTGTCTGAGGTTATAGACCAAACAAAATAATGACAGGTTATTTACATTGTGTTGAACATTTTCATGATTGTAGAATACCTACCTATAATGCGTACTTGTCAGTCGAGACAATTTGGATGAACAAAAATTCCTATTGAGGTGCGGGAACTTTTGTTCAGTTTTTTTACATATTTGCTCATGCATAGTATATGTTTTGATTTACAGTGTTTTCTAAACTGTATTTTTTTCATCTACGTTGTCTTCTTTCTTTTTCTTTAAATATAAATTAACGTTTGTCTACTGTTCACGTCTCCAGCATTAAGATTTACGAAAGTTGTAAAACATTTGTCGAGCAGATGTAGCTACCTACATGCATAGATCTCTGCAAGGCAAACGATTTAAACCACACAATGCAAACGATTTAAACCACACAATGCAAACGATTTAAACCACACAATGCAAACGATTTAAAACACACAATGCAAACGATTTAAAACACACAATGCAAACGATTTAAAACACACAATGAAATTCATTATTTTCTTTGACCTTTTCCATCCAAATTTGGGCGTTATCGCCAGCAGTTTATTTGTTTATGTAACTTTGTTGCGATAAAAATCTGAAATTCAAGAATATTCGCCTACTTTTCACGCTGGAAGAAGGCCAGCAAATCTCACAATTTTTGCTTGCGTCAAACAACTATAAGCCTAGGTGTGAAAGTAAAAAAATCTAAGATTGTCGAAACGTGTAGAGTTACGTGTTTTAAGCGTTTTGCTGCTAATAGTCAACATAATAGGCTCGTTATTTCTTGTGGCAATTTGATATTCTTTAGCAAAACACTTCAGCCTCGGAAGGAACATAAAAGTGGGAATGCACATTTTATTGAAATTATGAGTACCAATCTACGACATGATGCTAAGTAAACGCCATTTTAAAGTTAAGCAACGCCGGTCGCCCAATCATGCATGTAATAAACTAATAAACTAAAAGAATTTCAAAAGGTTCCTGCTCGATTCTTTACAAGTCCACTCAGCTGCATTTGTAGATATGTATGTATTACAGTCAAAACAAACAGTTGATTATAATATAGTAATATAGTAAGCTCTTTCATATATCAGTATTACTATTTTAATGCATAGTGTGGGGCCCTGCTCCTCTTCTACGAAAAGGGGCTTAGCCTTCTCTGCCTACACTTCTGACGCCCCTGTGACAAACACTCAGGAACATTTTGATAAATATTATATTTAAAATTAATTGTGGCTTTAAGAGGCAAACAATTGCAGTTTATAACTTGTTTACCCGGGTAATTTTGAACATCGAAAATGACCGAATTCAAAATTTTCTTCATATTTTACATGGTTTTCAGTCACTTTAAGAGTATTAAAAAATATTTTCGGCAGTTGGGAAAATTCTCTCTGGAATTTTAAAATATTTGAACGTGGGATAGCACTTTGGCAAAGAGTTAAAATATTAGATATAAGTTATAGATACAAAATATAATAGTATATATGCAATAACTAGTGGGTATTCTTTAGTTACAGCTTGCATTGTTTAAAGCGAGGTTTAGACATGCTATCTTAGCCTGTCTATATCAAGTTGACCAGTCTAAATATTGCCTGGACGATAATGATCACCGACGCCTTATTAGATAAAGCTTGAGCAATCCTCTTTTATTGCATGTGTAAAAAATAATTTTTGAGAGTTTGTCTGCCTGCCATACATTTAGGTATCTATACCTTGTTATGAGATAGCTACGTGACGAAAATATAAATTTTTTTATAGCTGTTTTATTTGCTGAAAACAAGATACTTTTTAACCTTGTTTTAAGTGTCCGTATAACCAAGGGTATTTTTGAATGTAATGAGTGAGCTTTTGTCGTACAACCTAACAGATTGCGAGATCAGATTACAAAATTCGGACAATCAAATGGTCAGATATAGTGTTATTTATGTAGTTCAGTGGAAATAAAATGGTTAGGAGATACTTTTGAATTTTGGGGCATTTGTGAATCTGATTCTAGTTATTCAAAATGATCATTTATAATGGCAGAAGGCATAACAGTGAATATTAACCATTTTGGGTTAGAAAAAAGCAGAACGATCGAAGGAAAGCTTGAATACTGGCATGTATTCGCGCTAATGACTTTTTTGTAATGATTGTTACGGGCCTTTACGGGAAATATCCAGAACGGATTCCAGCTGCATAAAGCGCAAAAAAGTAAGCCATACAAATTTTTGAACTGTTATTTTTATTACATGTTGGTTTCGCTGTCTTATATTCATTAATCTCTATTATTATTATTTATGGATGAAATCTCCCTAAAACTTGCTTTTTAGATTCATTTACAAGTTATATACGTAAAAATGGAATTTTAAACGATAGCTATGAATTTAAATGTATAAAATTACAATGACGCTAAATGATAACATAAAACATTGTCTTATTATGAATAGGTGTTAATTCTATTCAAAGGCAGTCATTAATCTCATCTGGAATCTCGTGATACGTCGAATCATAAATATTATAAAAATAACAGTTAAAAAAATTTCTCTGACTTGCAATTTTCTTCACTCGATGCGGCTAAAATCGGATCTGGATATTCCTTGGTAGCGTGGTTTCTTACAACGAAATGCATGCTACATGCATTCACGTAATAAATTGGACGGCTGTTTCTATGCGATCAAAAGAAGTCTTGTCAAAAATGTACAACGTAACTAAAACAAATACGCAGGTTTTTATAAATTTTCGAATCGATAGTTTAGGTGGTGCAGCAAGAATTTTGTTGTTCGCTCCTAGATTATTCCAAAGCGTAACCGCCTAAGTAAGCTACCCAAGGCATTAGAATTGGGTTTAGGCAAGCGATCGAACCTTTCCGGTAGAGAGAACGCAAGGGTTTTTTTCGTCAAATTTCATCACACGTTTATCAAAAGTTTGTTTACACTGATATAAGTCTTTCATATAAAATGTTTATCCACTTGCATAATTGTCTTAGGTATTAGGGGATAAAGTTGGGTATTAGTGGATAAAGTGTGTTCGATCACATTCATTATCTTTCCAAACGATAAGAGAAGTTTATCCACATCTTTATGCTGGGTTAAACATATAAAGTGTGTTTCGCTTCATGATCTTTTCTACCGATAGGTACATCGACTTCTTCGCAACTTCCTGTTGGGTTTTTATGGTTTTTATATGTACAAGTTTGCGTCATGATCTAACCAATCGATAGGTTCATCGACCACATCGTGCTGGATTGAAGTATAGATAATAAATGTTTTCAATGCCTTTCACATATCATCGTTCAGTTACTATCCATACTGATAGACAATAGGCGTGCCGTATGGGGTCAACTTAAGCGTTCAAGAATTCACGTACAAAAAAGAAAAGAATTGCGTTGTCCATACTTTTAACAAAATCACCGTTTGCAGGGACTATGCCAGAATATCTGGACTGAAAGTAAAAGTGATGCTCGTTTTATGTCCCGGAAGAACTAAACCATGTGTGTCTTGATTATAGATATGGGGCAATTGAACTTCACCGCCTACTCACTACTATATGGCTGTACATTATCAGATGTGATACGTGTCTGGTTTTTGGCACTTCTTGCGTCCAATTGCATACTATAAGCTCTAGGTCAATAGAAACTCGCCGCACCACTTTATTTCTCTAACCGTTTGTGTATTGGATAGTCACCCCCCCTGGAAAGATTGCTCATTACCCACATAAAATGATTGATTATTCCTGAATGATTATTCCTTATCCTCCTTGAATTAAAAATTGTTCTTTGGATAGTTGACCTTTTGAAGGATGGCTTGTCTCCTTTGAATTAAGAATTGTTCTTTGAGTAGTCAACTCCCTGAAAGATTGCTTTTTGGATAGCTGACCCCGATGAAGTATTGCACATTCTGTGGTCGTTAAAAATAACAGGAAGATTGTTTATAAGAACACCGTATAAGTTCAGAAAATCGTTCATTTGTTTATTTGCTTTCAAATATACACGTAGTTTACAATGTTTTTTGTTGTTGTTTTTTTTACTTTTTATACATTACATGTTGCTATTGACATTTATAATTGACTGAGCAAAAACGTTTGAAATCTCAAATAAAATACTTCGTTTTTCAGCAAAATAATTTAAGCTATTTACTATAGCGAAGCTCGTGCATTCTACGTGAGTCTGTAAATGCAGAGGAGTGGAACTCTTCGTCTAATAGAAATCCATTTCTCGATTGAAAAATTTTGATATCTTTTGAAATGTACTTTATTTCGGTTCCAAATTTATGTCGATGTTAAAGCTTTCATAATTGAACGTGACAAAAACTTGCACTACTTTTATAAAGAATATAGCGAAAGATGTAACCGTCAACATATACAGCAAAATGGATTTCTATTCTAGCTTTCCTTTTTGGCCATTAATTGGTCAAAATCTCAATACAAGATCACCTGGTCTTTATAAATGCGGCACGAGTGTTCATATAACTGCATTCAGTTATGCATGTCTAGTCTTGTGCTATTTCATATACTAAGAATATCGTCAAGCGCACTTTCCTTGGCAGTTCCTCATTGCGTGCGATAATCTGAATGGTCTCTTACTGAAGTGAATATATAAAAGGCTCCTTTACGAGCCACTTCGTCGGAGTTTAAGTACGATTCGTCTGCTGGAGGTAGAGTTCGTACAGTTAACTTCTGTACTACTTTAGGTTTTGGATCTAGAGAAATGTAAAATATGGGGATATGTGAGGATAAGCTGAGTACACAATGAAATCCTCGTAATAGCGGATAGAATTTTTATCATCATCTATCGTTAAAGATTAAGGACTTACCAGTGCATTTTTTGCACGTTCGGTGACAATGGCTGCTAACAACTTTATGTTCAACGATGTTCGTCTTGTTATGGCAATGCTTCTCCCAAATAACGCAAAGGCTTTGAAATATTTTATCGTCCTTGCAAGGTGGACAGCCTTCATCTTCATATCCCCGTCTTGGTGTTTTATTGTCCCAGCAACAACCATATGTTGTCTGCGCACAATCAAGTTTCTTTGGTGGCGACGGTGCTTTCTTGTCTGTTTTAATTGAAAACATTTAGCTTAATTCAATGTCTGTTTTATCCTTTGTAGCTAAGACATGTGCTGTATATATATTGTACTAACAGTGGGGTGTATGACACAGCACAACTTCAAAAAAATATGTTTGAAAGTTGGTGGCAAAAATCATTGTAGGTTTAGTTTTTATTTTTTCTTGCAATGGGTGTGCATAACACAAAGTAGGAAGCAGTCATAGTATTTTGAGTTGTTAGAAATGAAACAATTCGATTAATGTTGTTGTAAATCGACGGTTACGATTCCTAAAAACGCTCTACAGCTTCTTTTGTCTCGTAGACCTTTGACGTCTATAATTTTTGATCATTTACTTTAATTCGGCTTCATTGAATTCCCACTTGTGTTAATCATTTTAGTATCTTTGAAACGTATACAAAACAAAACTACCTCTGACTGGTATATATATATATATGCTTTGTACAACGATATACATTCGATTCCGTATCTTATTTTTCTATCGACAGTCTTTAAAAAGCTTTCTGTACAACCGTACAATATAAATTACTAAATTATAAATTATTCATGAATTATATATTTAATTATACATAAATCATCACTTACAACAAAGTTGACAAGTTCTTGCGCAGTTGATCATCATATCTTCTCTGTCGCAACCCCGTTTAAGCTTCACTTCACGACATCTTTTTTCATCCACTTTGTCCTTACAACCTACTGAATTGAAGGTTGTAACTAAATGAATACTCGGTTGCTTTTTCCTGACTTTTTCATTTTTTGATTCATGCGAAGAGATGATAATGTTTGTAAGATATAATGCTTCATGCAAAGAGATAATTCTTTTACCATCCGAGATTACAAAACATCCGAGTTTGTTTTATCGGAACGTTAGGAAATTCATTTGGTGTGCAAAAGCAATGTTTCATGCTAAGAGATGCTTCATCCTCCTTTTCCACAGCTCCTCCCTGCCTTAACTCACTTAAACTGCTGTCAAAAGAAACTCAAGAAATCTTCTCACAATGTAAAATGCTTTGTCCTATTTAATGTTGAATGGAATTCGTAGTTGTAAAAACTTTGGAGGAAATATTATGTTGACGATCTCTTCGTTTATTACACAATCGTTACCTAAATTTCTTACGTAATGGAATTACAACACATGTGTCAGATGCAATGTCGACTTTAATTTGCATTTTTGGCGGTGTATGTTGTGCGTGCGTTGGTCGCTTGCGAAGAACTCAGCGTTTGACATGAAAAGACCGGATCACAGCTGCGCGCTGACTATAGGTCAGAGCAAACGTGGATGGAATTTTATTATTTTGTTCGAGAAAAGTGTTTAAGTTACGTTTTCATCATACGTACGTATTAAAAAGAAGCGAGACCAACGTGGTGTTCTGTGCACTTGGCTGTGATCGTCTGGTTTACTAATTTTTAGCTACATTGCATTTACGCTTTTTCAAACCAAGTTTTTTTATGAACCTGTGGAAATTTTTTGCGTATTGAAGTATTTTGCCGAACGTTATTAAACTCTCTCAATATGTTTATGGGTGAGCATGTTTCAAATTGATTCTGAAAGTTTGCTCACAAATTCATCTTTTCATCCTTTCCATGCATTCACATTGTATGAGCACACGCAGTTTACTCCATGTCATTTGCTCATTTTCAACTTGCAGTTAAGAACCATAGCTTTTTTTCTCACTTATAAATGGCTTTAATAATCAAAGTTAGGAAATTGACGGAAGAAGAAACAGTCAAAAATATTTGATAGGATATTTCTTAATTCATATATGTATGGATCTGTTTATTGATGATGAAAATTATCGGAGCGCTCTTTGATTTCTAGTGATATGATCAGAGGTGATAAGCAAAAGTGATCATATGATAAAATGTAATAATTTCATGCAATAATTTTCAACAGCATACACTGGTTTAAAATAACTACACGATATAAGTTTGGCACACTTGTTTCGATCTTGTTGCACAGCGGACGTACTGTCCATCGTGAAATTATAAAAATATTTTGTCCCCAAAACGAACAGTCGCATTTGCCATTTACTTTTTATGTCATGCCCCTGAAGTAGGCTAATAGTTTTTTAGGATGTTTGTCATTAAGGAGAACGATTTTAAAATTCTTTGACTTGATCACTCTTACTGATTTAAACCTTAATCATGTTTGTTAATGAAGGTCAATATTTCCTTATATAGAGAAAACTATCGCTTATCAAATTTTTTTACTGCTAAACGTTGCCGCTTCGCAAAATTTGACTTGGATTCATGTGAAAATTTGTGCACAGTTATCCTTTGAAAACGACCGATTGCTTGTTTAGAGAAATGTCTATAGCAGTATGTACATATGTGCAGCCGCAGCCATAATCAGTTTTTGAAGCGTATAAAACATAGGCTGTTTCATGTATGCCCAACACCTTTTCAATAAATATCTCCCTGCTACCGTCGTCCGATTTGTGTTCAGGCGATGTGGAGGTTCCGTTTTCATTTCGTGTTATTGTCGCAAGTGTTTCGGATATTGCCATTTTAAATTGCAGAGGAAATTGCCTCGTTTACCAATTATAAAAGGACTCACAGATTGTCAAGAAATTACACTTACCATTTTCGAAAGCCTCTGCGATGTTAAAAAGACACGCGAGTATTGCCAGGAGTTGAAGATTTACCAATGCCATCTTATCGCTGAGATGTTTCGTTAGATAAACTTTGTTGTCTTTTGTCTATGTTGCTTTCTTTCTTTCGATGTTGTCTCTGTTTGGACGATCGCTTGCATCTACTGTCCACGCTCAAATGCGTCGCGCTTTTATACGGTGCGAGGTGCGAAAAAATCTAATAAGCCTGTCAAGTATTAATGTCATCAATCATCAGTCGTAATCTTATATTGCGTTCCCAGATGCTCAGGGAGCTATTTTGAATTTACTAAAGTTAGGCAATTTTGACAATGTTTTTGATAAGTTATTTTGATAGTCCATTGAAGTCGTTGCTACCTCTCCCTAAATGGCTAAAGTACGTGAAAATTGCAATTTTTAAAAGAAAGTGCTCCATGCTGTCGTGAATAATGTGTTCTTAATATGGCCCTTACCTCAATGTTATCTCAATGTAAGACTTCCCAGACCACTTGTGTCTTAGCATTGGCGAGGAAGGGATGAGGAACTTGCCAAATAGTTAGAAGATGACGATATGTCTTTATTAACTCCCCCTTATGAAAATATCCTTCTCCTTTGCTTTTGGAGACTTCCTTAAAAAGACATTTCGTAATCTTAGTGTGTTTCTTTTATGCATTTGTCGCTGTGATGATGCCGCTAAGGATTTGTGAAGTCTGTGTACTCATTGATGTGCCTCTAACATCATTAATTTGCTGGTTATTATTTCTTATATTATAAAGCAATTCCAGACTTCGTGTGCCAAATGCATCAGGAAACAAGAGATAATGACAATTTACACTCCTTATTTTCTGCGTTTAAATCATTCATTCAACAAATAAAGAATTCGACAGTTTTAAACGGACCTTGACTTATATTCAAATTTAACATTCGTTATCCAAAAGATGCATTAAAATAGAAGTATATAGTACTACATTCAAACTGTAGCATGAAGAATGATGGTTGTCTGGTAGAATTCAGCACATGCTATAATTGCTTGGAAAATGGATTTTTATCATAAGCACATCTCAAGGTATTTGGAAACTTTTCTCTCAAAAATTGATTTGCAGGAAGAGAAAATTCCAATTGGCGAAATATCACTTGATACAAGTTTAACTGAATTTGAAATTTTACTTTATTTTTGCTTTCGTATATTTACAAGAATTCGCGGATTGCTTCGAACTGTATCAAGTTACAGACTTCACATCTCATCTCCGTTTTTTTTGTGGTGTAGAGAATAATTTTAACAATCATTTTATTGTTCAAGATCGCGTTATACTCCAACTCATCTGTCTTCCTCATATCTACTGATCTTTTAATTTATTCTTATGTAAGGATTACGTGTATGTAACTCCTTGATCACGCAGTGTTTGTTTATGTATAGATGGATGTGATGATACAGCGATCCATTTGCCAAATTCCTTTTGCTTAATAGCGGCTTTTTGGCTAATCATGAACACTTTCGCCTTCCGTGTGATTGGGCGGATGGTATTAAACTATTTTTTATCTTAATTACTAGACTAATTTTTGACACAAGAATTTTCATGTACTAGAACAGCATTGCTCAAAGATTGGGAATGATTGATTTCATCTCACGCAATTTGAAAGGCAGCGCTCAAAATGATCTTCACCGTAATAATTACATTTTCTTTTATGTGGCTGGGAGATAGGGTGGCCCGTAGTTTGAGTATTTTCAACACATGATGCATGATAATCATTTGCCGTTTTCTGCTATGCGATGGTCGTTTCTGGTGGTAGATTTTACAATGAACGTGATGGCATTTTTTTGGGATGACACTAATGCACAGGGAAATGAGCTAAAAATACCTAATAATTTCGCGTGCAGTTGTTTATAAAAACACAATAGTCTGTTTTATGGTTATCTTTTCGTAATCTTTCCTTTATTGTCCAGTTTAACTCCCTCGATAATTATTCAATGATTTCATTAACATACTTAGTAAAAAAGCTGATGTTATGATTGGCTATATGTCTGTTTTAATCAACCCTTTTTTTCATTCACGCTGCGAAAAAATTTCTGTCAAGAATATTATTCAAAGAATTTTGGCGATGAATTTTGGCCGTGTTCAATAGATGTTATCAAGAAGCCAACATTTTTTTCATGTTAAGAGCATTCGTCGATGTGGGAAGTTGGGACTCGGTCTGTCGGAGAATCGAAAAACAGCGTTTGACTATTTTTTCTTGCATTTTTCCCGGCAATGGTTATCGCTTTGTTTAACTGATAACCTTGATTGGTTTTATATTTGCTATAACTTCAATCGTGGGCGCACGGATACACAAATTCAAAGATAGGTACATATAAAGGGAAATCATTTACACCATCCTTATTTAGAAACACGGCCAAGCATTCATTATATGGCTTAAATGACACACAAACAAAGTCGACTCAGTGAAAAATATGAGTATACCAACTCACAAGAATAAAACTAGTTGTAGCATGCTGCGATTGGGAAATTAATAGCTATAAGTATTAAAAAAGTTTTGACGATAAAAGGAGTGACGATAATCCTTATCTAAGAAGCTTAGGCAAACCAAGAGGTTTAGGTTAATGTTCGATAATAAAGCTCCACTATAACATAAGGAGCACTTGTCATGACTGACTTTATAATTACAAAAATCTTGTGCATCACAGGGTCTTGTAAATACAAATAGCGCTTTGTATTTTACAAGTAGCAATTACATTATTTCATCCAATCCAAGCTCTTCAAGAGCGAAAATTTAAAGTATAGTGTTAGAATTAAGAGCATGTTATTTTCCATTCAACCCAATTTCGTAGTTTCTGTAGTTTATTAGTCGATTTGCCACTGATACTATTCCCATGCTGTAGCGCACGAAGAAAAAATATTGCTTACTTGTTGCATTATACACTTTACCTAATGTATCTTAACCAGTATATGCAGCTTCTTATTGTTTTAGAGCGCTAACTGCAGTATTTTCGAAATATTATCAACATAACAATTGTGAAAACTGAAGATTTTTATCTTGGAACTTTTTCAATTGAAATACTATTAACGGTAGCGTTCGTTTTTAACAATAAACTAATGTTGCTATCGTCTCCAATAGTTATGACTTGAGTTTTAGCGAGATCACTCCAGTCATTCATATTTTTCTAAGTTCAGAATTCATTATTAATGAGCGTTTAGATTGCATAACAAGTTCGGGACCAAATGTAAGTTTCAACCTCTCAGACACTGGAGAGAGAAAATTGTATACTCTTACTCTGAATTTGTCTCATTTGTTTCCATGGGAACTTATGATATTTGTTCCTGCAGCTAACACTCTGGGTAGAACCGTCATTGATCAAGAGGGAAACAGACCATAGAATATGTGAGAAACGTTACGGTTTTTAAAACAACATACGGAAAATCAACAAGATTTGAACCATGTCAATGCATCATTGTTAAATCCAGAGTGTTTTCATTTAGGCGTAAGCATGTTTTGATCAGTAATGTTTATACTTTTACTAAGTCAATAAAAAAGACGGTGATGTAAAAACTTTATTTAGCATGTGAATATAAAAATCTGTATGTTGACGTCACGAGAGTGGGGCGATGGGAAACTACCAAAGTTTGTTTTTCTCTAGAATTATTTCATTTACTTGTGCAATGCAATTGACGCGGAGTTCGCTTCGGGATCCAAAAACTTTATGTTTTTGTATTTTATTCCATCTGTGAAACGTCTTTACTCGCACTATTTCATCACCTAACAAAGACGTCATGAGTCATAGAAGGTCTACCAGTTATGTAAACGTTGTGTTGCTGCGTATGTAGAAATGAGACGATTTCCGAATCTAGCGTAAATTAACTTCACGAATGTACGAATGGAATTTGAATTCAACCATCAATTTTGAAATTCTTGCGGGCTTATTGCATCTTATTTATCTCGTGTATGTCAGTTTGCAGATTCCATTTTGTCTATATTTTGCGTGCAGTGATAAAAGAATTTTGAGTGATCCTTATGTAGATCACATAATTAAGTCCTTCTTGGCTAACACATCCAGGAAAAAAAGGGATTAGTGGGTCAAGGACGTTTATAAACGGTCATGTGGGCACTCATTCTTGTCATTTTTTTTATTTGGAGTTAGTGCAGAGATATCTAGTGCTTTTCCATCCATAGACAAAGTTAAATCTAGCTTCTTGATGATGACTGAATTGGTGTTATAGTTATTCTGTGAATTGATGTTGAAATTTGAGTTCTAACATGCTTTGATTTTGTTTCTTTTCTGCTGTGATTTATTTATTGTTAAAACTTGAGTACTAGTCGGTAGTTTCGAATATGGTGTTTTTATCTGTATCTTATACTGAAAATTGTGTACACACATATACTCCAGTGTGGTGTCTTTATCTGGCGTGATCTTATACTGAAAATTGAGTACACATATATACTCCAGTGTGGTGTCTTTATCTGGTGTGATCTTATACTGAAAATTGTGTACACACATATACTCCAGTGTGGTGTCTTTATCTGGTGTGATCGGATACTGAAAACTAGGTACACATACTCGAGTGTGGTGTTTTTGTCTTATGTGGTCTGATGCTGAAAATTGAATACACACATACTCGAGTGTGATGTTTTCATTTTTTCATCGTATGTGTTATGAAGTTAAAACTTTAGTACAAACATAGTCAATTGTGGTGTCTTTATCTGATGTGGTATGATGACGAAAATTGGGTACGCGCCTGCTTGAGTCTGGTGTCTTTGTCTGATATGGTCTGATGTTAAAAAATTGAGTACACACATACCCGAGTGTGGCGTGTTCGTCTGGTGTGCTCTGACGTTATAGCTTTAGTAAAGATGTACTCGAGTGTGGTGTGTTTGTCTGGTGTGTTCTGTCGTTATAGCTTTAGTGAAGATATACTCGAGTTTGATGACTTTGTCTGGTGTGTTCTGACGTTATAACTTAACTACAGATATACTCGAATTTGATGTCTCTGTCTGGTGTGTTCTGACGTTATAGCTTTAGTAAAGATATACTCGAGTTTGATGTCTCTGTCTGGTGTATTATGACGTTGTAACTTAACTACAGATATACTCGAATTTGATGTCTCTGTCTGGTGTATTCTGACGTTATAGCTTTAGTAAAGATACACTCGAGTTTGATGTCTCTGTCTGGTGTATTCTGATGTTATAGCTTTAGTAAAGTTATAATCGAGTTTGATGTCTCTGTCTGGTGTATTCTGACGTTATAGCTTTAGTAAAGATGTACTCGAGTTTGATGTCTCTGTCTGGTGTATTCTGATGTTATAGCTTTAGTAAAGATATAATCGAGTTTGATGTCTCTGTCTGGTGTATTCTGACGTTATAACTTAACTACAAATATACTCGAGTGTGATGTCTCTATCTGGTGTGTTCTGACGTTATAGCTTCAGTAAAGATATACTCAAGTGTGATGTCTCTGTCTGGTGTGGTCCGATTCTGTAAATTGAAAACATATATGCTCAAGTGTTGTGTCTTCTGGTGTTATCTAATTAAAATTCTGAAGTTTTAATTCTTATGTAATCAAGTCTGCTGTCTGGTATCTTCGACTGGCATTTTTACAGAGTTTTTTTTTTCAAATACCAATTATTATTTCCCCTTCTAGTGTCTTCATCGGTGATGACTTCGACACAAAAATGTGAGAAATGTACATCAGCGTGAATGTTTTATTATGTCCACCTGTCATCTTCATTCAACTCCTATGAATCCACTTAACATTACTCCAGCATGAAGTTCTACCTCTCAAGTAAGAAAAAGATGTAAGTTTGCTAATCCTAGTACATAGAATTATACAGCTCTTGAAGTTTAAGAAATCGTTTAGTTCACATGTGTAGTTGACATGTATTGTTACGATATATAGTTAGCATGTATGCAACAACTGTATGGTTGGCATACGTACAGTATTTTTCTCTATTTAGACAACTGGAAGATTTTTCATTATGCTACCACACATGTCGAGGATTATTACAAAGGAAGGGGCGAAAAAAGGCTGGGCCGCTGGGGGCTAAAAAATTTTCACGCCAAATTTCTAGCTCACACTAATTTACACAACACATGTTTTGATAATAATTTTAATATGTAATACCCGATCCAGTATGCGCATAAATGCATTTTGGAAAAAGAAAAACATGGCTAGGATTTTTTGTTTGAAATTTTGACTCAAAAGAAGTGACTATTTTGATTTTTACGTATACGGGACTTTCAAACGAATAAATTCCTATGTCAATGGACAAAGCATAGTTAGCATTTGTACTGTGTTATGACTTCATCTTGACATTGACTTCCAGGTGATTTTTCATTTACTATGTATGGGGGGGTTAATGGTGGTGTTTTCCGTCAAGGTAGGGGGGTTATAAGAAAGGGCAGGTCTAAATAGAGGAAATATCTTGGTCAACATTGTATTAATTTTGTAGGCCTAGAGTTAATCATACTTAACTAAAAGGGAAACAAAACACAAGGTATATTAGTTACATGTGTGTTTTTCTTCTTCAATCCATCGCTATTTACAAGCACAAGTGAATTTGAATCTGTTTTAAATGTCTGTATTTCTGTGTCTATCGGTGATTCGCATTTGTTTGACAAAGCTACATAATTATAAAAAGTCTATTTACACTTGTGTATAATGGTATTGTTGTACGACTTCGTCGCACTCTACATTTTGATAAATGCTAGTCAATCTACTCTGGTGCTTCCTTCATCGTGTTTTGCACATTCCTTGAGTTACTTCCGTCAATTTTTGCTGCCAACTGCTCCTTTCACCAAGTAACCAGTCTTGTTATTTGAGTATCTTCGAACGCGTTAAAGCGATAAATAGTCCGTATACATGTAAAATACTCCACGACGTGGCGTTTGGTTTGATCCAACGCTTTGTATCTGTGGATGAGGTTGTCTGCGATTATTGTGAATTGTGTTTCCGCGTTGCGCTGGTGTTTCGATGATGTCGACCGCTGTACGTAATGCTTGTGAAGCTATAAAACGAAAATAGTGATGTCAGATGTAGATATGAGGCTCGTAGTGGCTGCAACTTCTGAACTCTATGTTTACCTTGGGAATCGGATGTTTCTTGTACTGGAGGCAAGCAAACACCGCAAAGTTTTGGGCACCTTCTCATTGCTCGTTTCCTAAGTCGACGAGGCAAAGTTGAGCATTTATCGATTTTGTAAAAGGTTGTCAATCTTTCACATATTTTCTCGTCCTTGCATTTTGACTCTAAACGAACAATGAGAAACAATTAGTTGTTGGTCTTTAAGGCTATCTACTTCTACACTGATACACGTTATCTAAGTTTATTATTTGTAAAGTGTGAAAAGTGATCTTTTTCTGATGCACTAACAGACACAATCATAGGTGGTTTTAAGACTATCACACTGACATACGTTATCATAGTGTATTTTTAGTTGGCGTGAGAACTGTTCTCGTTCTCTCTTCTTCATTCATCACTATCTACACTGGCATACGTTATCATAGTGTATTTTTAGATGGAATGAGAACTGTTCTCGTTCTCTCTTCTTCATTCATCACTGTCTACACTGACATACGTTATCATCGTGTATTTTTAGATGGAATGAGAACTGTTCTCGTTCTCTTTTCTTCATTCATCACTATCTACACTGACATACGTTATCATAGTGTATTTTTAGATGGAATAAGAACTGTTCTCGTTCTTTTCTTCATTCATCACTATATCTACACGTTATCGTAATGTATTTTTAGATGGAATGAGAACTGTTCTCGTTCTTTCTTCTTCATTCATCACCACCTATACACGCACACACACGTTGCTATAGTGTGTTTCTGGATGGTGTATAAACGAACGGAGACTTAACTCGTTTCACTGGCAAAATTTTACATTCTATTGAAACAATTAAACACACCTGGTTTGCAGAAATTACAACTTCTTTTGCAGAAAGTCTTTGCAAATGCGACATAAGGTCGTCTGCGACATGTCTTTTTACAGAAGTTCTTGCCACCTACATCTCTGCAAACTAAACATACAAAACAACATGAACTAAATAAAAGCGAGTATGGTTGTTTGTACTTCTCCATATATTCTTTCTCTAAGTATTTCTTATTACTACACTGCCTTCGTTCAGGTCTACAAGGCTGTGCGAGGTAAGGGAGCACGACGTTTCCCTAATATTGTGATATGCATGTGTCAGTATTTTTTCAAGGTATTCGTTTTTGCAAAAAGCCTCGCAAATTAAACAAACATCATTGTGATTTCATTATTTTGAGATGATAATCGTATTCAGAACTCTTACCTTTATCAACGCTGTTGGCTTTTGTTACTGTTTCGCGTTTAGTTGTACAAATCCCACAAGTCAAACGGCATCTTGACGAGTACAAAGGCAAACCACAATATTTCATTTCTTTTACTTTTTTGCAGTAGTCAACGCTCACCATATCTCGACAGTCTTTAAAAATAATGGTAACAAGTTTTTGTTATTCATAGTTCGGAGACTTTTTGGAAGCTCGAATGATTAAGGATGAGTTATGTGTGAAAAATTCTTCGTAAGTGGTTGTTCAATCAATATGAGACATTTAATTGACTTATTTTCTGGTTCAAGAACTTTGTCTACCTAGGTCGCTAACACTCATTGAGCTGCTCTTCACAACCATCTCCTAACTATTTGAATATGATATTTTCACCCAGAAGATTGCTTTGAAATATTTTAGCAAAAATCTCGCCATGGCGTACTTTTCGTTTGAACGAGGACTGTTCTCGTTCTCAGTTCTTCATTCATCGCTACCTACACTGACGCACGTTATGTTAATTTTGCCATTGATTGATAGGAGCGTGATTTTTGTGTTGAACCCAGTGAGTGTGATTGTGAGATGGGTTTCAGAATACGGGTGTATATCCGATTTGATTATGATGAAAATCATTTTAAGAATCTAGGCGCGTTTTCTAAGTGTCTTTATCTTAAATTTAGCTCCTATTGAAGTAAAAGTACTTTGGAATTGGAGCCATTCTCTCACAGCATCCAATCTCTCTCAATTACAAAGAATCCGATTGAAGCTTAATGCAGCCCTATTTTGCATGCTCGAATGCATACGTTTATAGCGTTATAATGATCATCAGCTCAGTTAGAAAAACGCTCGTCCTTACCGTTGCGTGATAGTTCGGTGTTAGTCACGTACTGACCAGTTCGACCATAACCTAAAAAGATGAAATTTACACAGTTTACGAAGACGTTCACGAATCAGTCGTGGGAACTTCATATTGAGCTGCGTGACCACACTACTCTCCAGCTGATGGTTGGATCTAGTTCAACATTTACAATAATTACAACTATTTCAGTGCGAACGGTAGACCTTCATAATGTCGATAGAATTACAGCAACATTAAAACCTTACGATATAATAGGCTTAAGCACTCTTGTCTTCGTTTTTTGCACGATAAGTGTGCCGTTAATGAGTTGTTCGGAATGGAACTGTGCTTGTGTTAGAGGATCGTAAATGCTCAAAATGATACGCGTCAATACATGCAGTGCAGACAACGCCTTTTTAATATCCAAATATTTTGAATCGTCTATTGTAAACAACGCTGAGACACTTTACACTTTGTGCAAACAATGTTAAGTCGCCACTAGGTCGATTTTTGTTTATTTGACCTCGAGGAGTCAAGTATTTGTTGACGAAGGACGATCCTATACTATTTCAGGATTACATATCTGCCGCACAATACGATGTTTGCAATAAGAATTATAATCTTCAGCCAAACCTCTATTTACATTAATTGTTTTGCTTTGAAGTGAAGAAAAGCCTACATTTCTTGAGATTATGAATAACTTCATCTGTTCATCACAAAATATGCGTCATTAATACGTGAGGGGTAAAAGCAACTCACTAATTATCATTTCTATGACAAACAGCTGTGACAAAAGTCGTGATGAGATAACAGGTTGATGAAGTTCCGTTTGCTGTCTTTATGAGCTTAAAATATCTACTTATTACCTATTTGACTTTTGGCTATTTCGTGTAAAAAAAGTTTTACGAAATAATGTGTTCCACCATTCGAAAATCGTTTTCAACGTATAATGCCCAAATATACGAGTTTTATGATAGGAAGAAATTCAATCAAAACGTCAAGTTCTAGAAAAAAACCATAATTGCATGCTCATAACTCAATTACCAGTTGACAAAAGATTGCAACAATGATGAAAGACCTTCTCTTCTTACGCGTTGCCTTTTTTTTAGATTTTCAAATAACACTCTCCGATGTCGAGAAGTACTTATGACTATGTTTGGTTATCGCTATTTTAAATATCGTTTGGCACAAAAGCTTTAATGGAGAGACGACTACGTGCGAAAACATTGATTTATATTCTTGACAAGTGGTCCTATTATGCATGAAGGTTAGCAACGTTAAATTAATTAATGTCTTTCAACGTCCTGACTTGCGTAGGCATATTAGGGTTATGTTCGATTATCTAATCGCAACGCAATCCATGTATAACACCGATATTTTTTGACATCGTTTGAAAACGAACGCAAGGTTTAAGAAACAAATGATTGCTTTATAGCATGCGACGCATCGATTCTATCAAAACGCTACGTTTTCCGTGTATTTCCTGAAGTCTAGGTCTTCCGTGACAAACGTAGAAGTGCTAATGAGACTTTTAACTTATTAAAGATGTTAATCTGTATTGCCGTATTGCGTATTAGATACATTTGCCTGTTTCATCACCGTGTTATCCTCGCTTAACGACTGCAATTATTATCGATTTTCCTCGAAGCTACATCGTCTGCTTAGAAGCGCGGAATCGAAATTTTATTGTGAATTTGATGCTTACGAATGCGCATGATTTACTTGTCTGTCATGAATACAGCAAAATCTTACTGAATCTAGATCTTCAAATTCAACTGTGAAAAGGTGGCCTTGCAGCGCATTTGGAGCACAATGTTCTCTAACTCCTCATTTAACGTTTAAACCACGTGCACTTTGGAAATTACGCGAATTATAAGTTGATTACTGCAAAAAAAACATTGGCAGGAACTGCTAAAACTTGTAATGAGCGGAAAGCGACAACGAAGTTGCTCATGCGCTTTAAATGTTGCCTCAACCCTGTAATATTGAATTTCGAACCTACCTCGGCTATGGTATCTCTTCCCTTCACCTATATTTGCAATGATAACAATCACGCAAAACACGTATAGAGACAGGCTTTTGACATACATCTTCTGGTATCTTTGTTGTGCTCTAAAAACTCGACAGTACTATGATGCGACTTGAACTGGCGGCGACAATGAACTTGCTCAGTTGTTACGTTGTTCTCTCGAAGCGACCTTGCGAAAACTGCCTATCGTTCGGTCAATATCGCGTGATTTAAACGTTAGCGATGACAGGAACCAATCAAATGATAGCAGGAGATTTCAAAGCTCCCAACGTGTGTTTTAAGTTCGTGTTCCTCTTATGTCATTGTGTCGTGCTAATTCCTCTGCGAGTTTGGAATTCCTGAAATTATCTCCGTCATTCTTTAAGCTTTACTCTCATCTCATGGCGGGCTTTGAAAACTTTAATCTATAATTGTCATGCCTGTACGGCTCAAGAGGTACAATGTCATTTCAGCAATCAAAATCAATGAGACATCGCAGACTATTTTTCGTGTTGTGGGTAGAATAAGTAAACGCATTATTGGCAGAATCATAATTCTGACTCTTACAGCTGTTTTTTCTATAAATAGTCATTGCTTTCTTTTTATTATGTCTGAAAATTTCAAAATAAATCACCACGATGGCTTTGAGTTCTTAGTTTGGACATATTTAGATGAAAAGTTCATGTGCTCGCATAACTTATTTTTGAGGTCTTAAAAGGCGTGAGAGATTAATCGCGAACAGTTAGACCATACACACAACCACTACTTTAACTCGACTTTGTTAGAAATTTATTGTAAATTCTGATTTTGCAATTCAGTTCTTTTAAAGACATCTGTCTTGTTTATGACGATCGAACTTGTAGCAATATTCTGTTGATAGGCCTGTTTGTCTTCTGTCGTAATCGGTGGCCATACTTCAAATCGCCGAGATTAGTTTATTTCGTCTATTGAAAAGCGGCAAAATTTATAAACAGCTTTTTTGTTTTTTGTTTACTATTAATTCTTATATAATTAAATAATTATTAAGGAATTTTAAATCGAAATGAATACCATCTGTCTGGTTTTCGCTCAAACGATACATTTGAAAAAATAAGCATGTGTTAATATAAAATAATAGAGGATCGCTTTAGAGCTTGTAATTTTTCACTGTAAATTTGCTTTCTCAGCTTGGTAGACCTTCGTACCCGACAAAATTCCTACATTGAAGCATTTTTACTTAAAAAGTAGACGTTTTTTCCTCACACCAGGAATATTTTGACAACGTGAATCATGTAACCAGCTTTTAAGTCACGAAAGTATGTTGAAACGTGTGCCTTAATCACGCGAGTGCGTTTTAAGCAAGGACAATGATGTTCAAGGTTGTGCCCAAACCAAAAATAAACAATCGCTGTGAATACTAATTGAACAGTAGCCGCGTGCATTGTAAATTAGACCAAGATGTCAACTGTTCGTTGCCATGTGAAACGTAGGCTGTAACTTAGCTAATTTACCGTTATTGCGTTGTTTCAACTGTTGACAAATACACCAGGGGCTCCTTTTTAAGAATTTCTACCTTTCAACAGTGTGGAAAATGACGAATTGCTCCGATATGTGATCGATAACATACGATGATTAAATCTTTCATTTACTGATCTTTGTTGATCAAATAGCTATAAGTCTTGCATGAATCATTGTCACGACTGTTTAAACAGTTCGATGTTTAAACAGTTCAATATGTGGCAATCTGAAGATCAAGTAAATCGGTTTCACTGGTCTGCGTATGAATTCTCAGAGGTCAAAAATACATGCAACGATTCCCGTGCATTTTGAATTATTTCAAGAATTTTGTTCTTGCATGTGAAATATATATGCTGTATTTATTTTTGTTGCAAGTAAACTTATTTCAGAGCTTCTAAAGTTTTCTGATGATGAGTACACACACCCCATACTCTGTAAATCCCATTAAAATGGTGATCATATTGCTTATTCAAGTCACAACAACCAAACGATCATTTTGTATACCAAGAAAGCATACTAAACTTTAATATGCATACGCGTACATTGTCACTCAGCAGTTATTACCCTTTGCACGGAGAATTTGTTTGAACTTATAGAACTACAGCGGTCCGTATATTACTCAAATATTGAAGTTATCGTGTTTTTGGGCGAACGAAAGAAGATTATTAAGAGTGTATATAGGTAATCATAGGCTAACCTTATTTTGTACGAAACGGTTTGAGGAGTTTATTGTATAACATCGTTTATGAAAAAAAAACATGTTTCAACATGTAGGAAAGCGACGATTCTATAATTGTCTGTCCCTGAAAAAAAACCATCTTGGGTCATTGCCTCATGTAGCCATTCCTTTTAGAGAGAAATCTTTCAATTAGATATGTCTAAAATGTTCTGATTTGCATGTGTAACCATTTGGACCAATGCTGTCGTGCATGGACTTGTGCATGTACGTTTGACTTCCATATATATACATCGCTTCTAATTCACTGACTGCGTGAGCCGTACCAAAAATGGATAATTTCGTTTTCTTAAATAATGGCTGCCAAGAGAAATACATCGCCGCGACGGGCGTGCATTTTCAGTGCTAACAATTTCTTCTATATAATTTTTATAAGTACTTCATAGATACATTCAACTGGTTATTATTACTGATTTATGATGAGTAAATTCCTGCTTATGTCAGTATCGAAGGTCTCCCGGTGAACATATAATTTGGTTGAGACTGTACACGTGAACCGTTCTTCATTTGCTTGCTTGGGCTGAACGCTTGTCTCATTGCTATTATAGTCAGGGAAATCATTACGAAACTATTTAAAGCTTTTCATTGACTCCATGCGCCAGCTTAGCGTCTTACATGTTTTACAATGACATATCTATCTGTAGCTAAGTTCAATGTCGGTTGAAAAATCTTAGAATGTGGAAAACAGATCTGATCTCTCGATCATTTCGATGGCAGACGTAAACTTAAAGTTATCTGCATTTGCCGAAAGCAAGACTAAACAACTTAATTGTTGAAAACAATTTTTTGAGAAGAGAGTGGAATTCTAGGCAGTTTTCCATATCTGCCTATCAACAGACCATCAGGCATCCAGTAGAAAGCAAAAATTATGTACTTTTTCTATTTATACAAACTACATGTTGACTTCGTTTGAAAAGGGTTATGTGTGCTTCAAAACTGCAGGATGCATACAAAAACAGCGTTGTAAAACAACTATTTCAGCATGACAGTGAAAATAATGCGATGTTTATATGGCTATTTGAAAAATTCGATTGAGTATGAGGATTTAATTGCAAACCATTCATGGGTTGACACGGTCGGTGAGATGATTATGAGATTTGATATGTTAGTTTATTTGAATGAAAGAATTTTTCTTTAAAAGGTGGTGTACCCAGAGGGGAGATTAATGAAAACTGTTACTTGTCCAAATGCCAACGGCTCGTTGGCTTTATTCATACATCCCAACGATCACCGTTAACATTCAAACACAGTTTCACGTTTTGAATAATTACTATCTGTAATATTCGTTATGATTGCACGTTACAAATTTCTAGACTTTTTCATCAATGCACATTATCTTACAAAATTTAGCAAGGCAGAATCTAACTCATAAAAATGTTTCTTAAATGATATGTGGACCTACTGATTTTCATTTTTCACTGCACGAATTGGTTATCATTGCATCACACTAAAATCAGATGTGGTATAGCAGCAAAAATGAAAAGATCACACGACATCCAGAATCTACATTGTGTTGGAAGGTCTTCGGTTATGTGATCATTTCAATATGGACATTACAGTTACTTTTGGGCTGTCCTGTTAACGCACCGAGTACAATGCATGACCCACGAAAAACAATCTCCTTTGAAAACAAGACTTAACTCAAACTATAAACAATTCATTATATTTCATATTTGTCAGAAAAAACGAACTTTTTCCTGTTCCAAGTTGCATGTGTGCATTGCGTGAAATACAAACTGGCGGCAAGTTAGCTCCAACTCAGTTGACAACAGGTGCGACCCGTTGGTCTTGATTCAAATATGCGTCACCTGTAGTCACAGTATATTGCTCTCAATCGTAATTACATGTTAGGCAATTATGAAGATCTTTCCAGTCTGTCTGTGTTTACTGCATGTTTATATGAAGAGACAAATGTCGGTTTCATTGTGGATAGATACAAGTTTGAACGTGCGAAAGTCTGTTTTCGCATCAATGTTGGCTCACAATTTTTTTCAGTTCAACTTTCCTACGAGCATGGATGATCAGGTGTAAGGCAAAACCTTATTTAGTCGTGTGACTGTTTTGTGCATGATTAGTTTGATTTCATCTTGTTTACGAAATTTTTTCAAGACAATTAGGACCACCATGTTATTTTTGGATTGAATCCTATTTTTATCACACTACTCTGTCAATGTTTGGTGCATTAACATGTAAAGCTTGGTGTATCGATTGTGTAACATGTAAAGATTATGAAAAGAAACGATTCTTCGGCGAGCGTAAATATGAAAATTTTCTACAACAATTTCGTCCATCATGTATTTTTTTGGACACGTCGTGCAAAACGTGCTTCAAATTAGTCAATTTGAGCCATTTTTGTGACGCATGCAGGAATTAGTTCACCAAAATGTATGAATTCTATACGCACGATAATAAGAACGAAAAGTTTTTCTTATAAGAATAGATAGATTTATATTTAATTATACAACTATTATGTCATCAAGTTTTACGTAAGCTCCTAGTGCCAATATGTTATGCATTGTGGTAATTAAAAAGAATTCAGCATTCACAAAATGGATTGGTCGGTGTTCGTGTTCTTAGCAACTGATGAGGTTATCGTGTTTCCTTCACAACTGTCGTCCATTGTTCATGGTACGTTTCCCATAATACAATGCGGCTACTCCGCCTATAAACAAGGTGAGAATGGCAGTTGTTACTCCACTTGCCCTATAAAAGAGAATAAAAAGTCAGTTCATTTGACGAAGGAGGAAACATCTATGACGAAAACGGCGTAAACCATGAGGATTTTTTTGTTATAAAAACACGACAAAAATTCTTAATATAAATATTAAAGCCCAGCAAAGTGCTTTTAAAAGAGCCATTCAATACAAAATAACGTATAAAAAGAAATATTTAGAAGCGTACCGTTTCGTCTTGACTCTCAAGACATCATCAGACAGTATTAAATTACAAGTATAGAGGGATATATATATATAATAGCTATTTAGATAATATATCAAATTTAATTTTAGGCAATTTCATTCACAATTCCGAAGAAACGACAAAGATTGTTGGATTTACTATTTCCTCATCGTTATAAGCGGGGGAAATTTTCAATAAAACACTTCAAGTATTGTACTAGAGTGTTTAAAGACCATACAATGATGAGAATCAACAGCGGGTTACTATATCTCAACGAAGATTAAGGGTTAACAGATTAAAGCTTTAAAAACAGATAAAACACTAAAATATTAAATACTTATTATCTCAACTTCTCGAAGCACTTTGTGCCCGTCACTTGAACTAAAATGCAACCCACACTCCATGCAAAAGTATGATATAATTAAATGATTTTTCTTGAAATGTTGGCACAAAATTCTGTTGCTTCCATATAGCATGATAAAATATAGAGTAACCTCAACGAGCACGGTTTTTATGTTTAGGTATATCAGAGAATAATGAGCTTAAAAAAACCCCCATTATCAAGTGCTTCTCATAGCTAAATGTCACGCAACAAGGTGAAACTTTCGTTATTACAGCAATATCAAACTTTACCATAAAAATGCTCGAAATCTTGGGTTATCAAAAAGTGGATAGTATTTTCTAACTTTCAGTTTCTTGTGCCGTCGAAAAGCAGTAAAAACTCTCCTGGAACTAAAAAATGACACAAGAACAGATGAGAGATTAAAACTTGTTAATTTTGAAAATAGCAAAGACGGATTTCCTGAATGAGAAAAGTCTAAGAGGAACAAAATACAACGGCATGTTGAACAAATGAGAGATTATGATCTATTAATACTGGAAATAGTAACGACGGAATTCCTAATTCAGTAAAGTTAAAGAGCTACAAGTTGCAATGACATGTTAAACAAATGAAAAGTTATAATTTAATAATATTGTATGAGAATGGTAATTTCTCTTCAGGAAATTAAAGAGCTACCAGATAGATTGGCATATTGAACAAATGAGATGTCAATTTGTTAATTTTGCCAGAAGAGTAAAGACGGAATTCCTCTTCTGGAAATTAAATGGCTACAAGGTACATTGGCTATATTGAACAAATGAGAGAGATTTTAAAAGAAGACATCATCTTCACAACATATGCGGTAAAGGACTAACAAATAGCAAACTGAGCATGCGCTTATCGTATTTGTAACTTTCCGATTGTAGATTTGTCAAACCGCTGTCCACTTTAACAAAGTCGGATTTTAATCATCTTTTGTCGCCGGTATGTGCACTTTTTCTTCATTTGTGCTTGAAATTACAAGATAGAATTGTGAACGTAACTTTTCGCAATCCATTAGTGCCTATTATAACCGTTTTCGTCCATACCGAGAGTAGAAAGTCCCCTTTCGTACTTACACTTGAAAATGACTTGTAGCTACCAGGGCCCTTCTATTATCCAGTACTTTCACATCTAAAGAACCAAATCTTTCTAATTCTTTCATTATCTATAAATAAAAAAATCTGTATGTTAGTCAATAAGCTACCTTGAAATGCATGACATGAAATGCATCAAAACACCGACAGAGGTCATAAGCTCTCTTTGGTGCTTATGTAAAACCCATCTTCCTCTCAATTCATCAAAATAACACCCATCATCAAAAGCGTTAATTCAATTGGCGATATTTCGACTCCATTATACATTTATTGACATTGATTCTGAAATAGAAATATCACCAATGGAACAATTACGTCATTACCCAAAAATTGTCAAATTACGTCATAACCCAGCAATTGTCAGTCAGTTTTCAAAATGATTTAAAAAGCCTTTTCCTCGTAAAACCCAGTGTTTACGACTGCATGCTGGACATACCTGAGCGGCAGTTATCTTTTTAAAGCGGCCACGCTGTGAAATATGAATCCAGTGTGGTCTCGTAATTTCAGGATCATCACCAACCAAATTCTAGGATTGTAAAAATCAACAACTGTCTTCCATAACGCCATGTCACACATAGAATTTTTACCGCAACCTGTAATGCACATCGAAACGATAACCTACCACCACCCCTCCCCCTCTTAGTTGGCAACTTGTAAAAGAAGATTTTGAATGGAAAGTTGAACCTGCTTCCATTATTTACAATGCCGTTAGAGACATGTTGCAGTGTCTGGCATCCTTATCTCCAACGGTACCGTTGTATTGGTTATTCAAAGTTCCTCGTTTGTTTTTTCCTTTACTTTTCACAGTTAAACTAATCGTCAAAACTTGGACGCATGCGTATTGTCAGTTTTATTGTCCATGTAAATCATAAAAGAACTGCCAGCTGTTGTTGGTGAACGAACACGATTAGGTTGGTCTCCGCTCATAATTTTTTGGATCATGAACTAAGTAGTTTTTGGGAAAACGTGCGTTAAATACGCTAAATCTGCCTATGTAAATGTATAGATTCTTAAATCTGTGACATATCCTCTTCGACTAAATGAACTCTCTGTTATTTGATCAATGAATCAAAGGTTATGGTTCTCCAGCACTTACCAAATAAAGAGTTCTTGCACGAGGTAAGTTTATCTTGTTGCACCAATTTTCAACACTGTCAAAGTATTGATGAAACTCCAAAGGACCATCCATATTTGCCCTTAATTTTACAATATAGATACGTATAATATTACTGTAAAAAAAACTCGAAGTTCATCTAAAATAAATTCCCATCTTATTTTTCAAAATGCGTTCAGTGTACTGTGTACAACTGTTTAAAGGAACCTATCAATTGTAAAATGTATAAATTAACGGTTTTTTACCCTAACAATTTCGCCGTCAGGATGTGAGCCATTCTTATGAAGACTATAACGTAAATGAAAATAAATATAAGATTGCTTAAGTATCGACTTTTCGCGCAGACAAAATCAAATGAATTGCTGTCAACATTGACCTACTATAGCCACAAATATAGGCATCATAGCCGGCCTCATGAGCGTTACAAGTGTTAGCTGAAAAAACAATGAGTTTTACATTGTGAACAACTGGTACAGATTTCATTTAAGTGAATTGTTTGAATCCAGGAGCATCGTTACCATTGAGTTCTATAATAACTGGAGCGGCTATCTCAAGCGCGGCCTTAGATATCTGGTGACGCCAAAAAAATGGCGGATTTCGTCCGTTGCCGCTGAGATTTACCGAAATTGACCGCTTTTCCGAAAATTTCACAATTTCCCACCTCCTGAGGAAAGAGAAGAAAATGTGTGTATTTGGGATTCGGCAAGCAATTTTTGATGAAAATCACGATAAAACCTACAATTCGTAACAGCGAGTCAACATAGCTTTCAGTTATCGGCTCCTACGAGGATGTATTTATAACTATCGATGAAAGAGCTATATGTCGGCTACACATCTATGAATGCAGATATGCGTCGTTTTCTTACCAGCGTCAAACTTGTTTGATCGATTAAACTCTTTAGTCTATACAAAAAGTATATCATAGTTCATCTCCACAGTGGTTCACGAGAGAGAAGTTAGCTTATTTTATCATTGCTATTTTGTTTCTTTTACTTGTTTCTTTAAAAAGTAAATATTAAATCTCTGGATATTTACGTATTTTCTGTAATTGAGTTTCATATTAAATTTCAAAAGACTCAAGTCTGCATAGGTTTGGTAAATGAAAACAAACAATATTGTATAGAAATTACTTTAAGTAACCTTTTGTGATGTTCTGAAGTGCAACTGCATCAAATACTTGTAAAGTTGTAGCACATTTGATTTTGTTGTATTGATATATAAATTGGGCAAAATGCAAATAATCATCAAAACACTTATGCTTCCAATGGTGTTTATAATTCATTTTAGTTTTAATACTTCTACCCTTATTTTTCACTTTGTTTTGTTTTTCCTATATTTTCAATATAAGTGCACAATTTGAATGATTAAACAGTTTTCACTTCAATAATAAATTTCATAAGCAGTTGGTAGTGCATTTTGTTCTCTGAGTATCCACATTTGGTGTTTTCTTCATACATGAATGATGAAATGCATATGGATATGTCATAACAAGGCAATAAAACCAAATGAATTAAATACCTATAGTGTACTTTTATGCTAGAAGCTTAAAAGCTTTCTAGAAATTATAAAGTTATTGGATTATATTACCTCTATATCATCAATCTCATGAAAAGAAATAAGAAGCAAAATATTTGTAGAAAAGCTTTGAAAAGTGAAAACATTTATTTAAAAAGCAGCAATGATGCATATGATAAATCCCCATTCTGTACTCTAATAGGTAAATAAGCTCAAACTGTTTCTTAAAGAAATATAAGAAATATATAAGAAATATACAGTACAGTAAATTTAAAGGTTTCATCACTGAATCTTTAATGCTTCAGTATAGTGCATTAGATATTAGTAACATTTAAACAACACTCAACTAAAATATTTTGATAAAGATATGACATGATTTAAACATTATGTTATATAAAACCCAATGGCTTATTCAGTTTAATGCTTCACATCTGCATCAAGTCATCATCAATCTCAGTACAAATGTTTACATAGACACAAACTTTATGGCCTTTCCATTTTATATGTTGTGAATTGACATTTAATTAAGCATCAAAAACACACAACCTTCTTGCCATCTTTTTTTGGTTCATGAACTTCAACTTCAAAGCATTCAAGGCATCATTAGTGAATCCATTGTCTCCATCCATAGAATTTGACCATGATCAAATTAAATAACTCTGGATAAGGCAGACAATAAATCAATTATCTTTACAGCATTATCATTTTTTTAAGACTCTGCCTGATCAATAACATCTTCCAGTCATCTTTACTTCTTGGTCTTCCCTGCATGTTGTCAGCAAATACAACATAACAAGCTCTGCTCCAAATCATGGGTACTGTTGGCTGATCATTTCTTCTTGATACTTTTCACAGAGCAAAATGTGTGCAGGGTCTTTTTGCTTTAGGGAAACTATTTTGCAAATAGATAGGTAAATTTACGATTTCATGCATTAACAAATGACAGAAAAGTATGCAGAATTTTATAGACAAAAACAGGAAAACATCAGTATATTTGGCGTTCAAGTCAGTCTTAAAAAATACGATCTTTAATATGTATTTTATGGCTTTTCAAGTGCATGTATAATTGCTTTTCAATCGTTGACGGACTAACAAAACAAACAACTACCTCACCTGTGGAAGCGATATGTACCTTTTGTGGAAACTACGACATCCAACAATTGAACGATTGAAGTGTTGGCATTATAAAGAAATGCCAAAAAGAATCGTCACAGAATATGGAACTAACGATATCCATATTCTGTGATATCGTGTTTGTTTTGAAAAATTCTTTATAATTTACTATAGACACCAGGGGAGGTCGAGAATATTATTTTCTGCAAAGCGATCATTTCAGCGGAAATACGTCCGTTGGCCGCCATTTTTTTGGCGACCTCGCCCCAGTAAAGATAGCCGCTCCAGTTATTATAGAACTCAATGATCGTTACATGTTTTCATGCACGTGTTTGTGTACGCATGCGCTCCTTAAAACTGTTGGTGTCTATTAGAATGTTTTGAATCGGGGGGGGAGGGAGGGGTACAAATTCATACATATGCATGTCTTAATCTGTGGAAAACAATTGAAGTTATTTGATTTCAAAGGAACTTTACCAACACTAACCTGGATAGTCAACTTATATAAACAAAGCACATGTAAATTTTGTTCGCAAACTTAGATGCATCATGTGTACAGGTAATCCTAAAATGCCTTTATCGTATCTTTCACATAACGCGTCTGTGCATGAATACGTTTGTATTGCTCCTTTGCTGACTTTGAAAATTGTTGTAGTTTTTTTAAAATATCATGTTAAAATATATCAGAAACGCACCGTATTTTTGACAGTTCTTCGAATGGATTATTGTCGGAGTGTATAATACGTAATACAGGCCTTTATGACTACAGAAATGACAAAACAAAGAGAAAAAATAAAGTAAAGTGCAATTAGCTGCGTTGCTATTTATCCATGCAAACTAGTAGCTATGTCAGTAAAAATTGTGAACAAAGATGTTACCATCCGATTTTACCTGCTCAATTCAGTATACAGTTCTTCCAGACTTGTTTTTTTAAACAACCCCGACTCTCGCAAGATCTAATAGATTGTCAAACTTAAGCTATTAAAATAAACAAAATACTATACAATTTACAATATGTTTTTGGTTTTAATACAGGGATGAGTCGATAAGAAAAATTGCCGATTACTGAGACAGATGGTTTGTAAGCCGATTGTCGTAACTAGTCATCCGATTATTCTGTATAGCTGCCGATTATTTTGAGAGAAAAAAGAGAAAAATCAGAAAATGACAGACAAACAAGTGATATAAATGGGGTTTCATTGTTTATAATACAAATGCTCATAAGTTCTATCTCAAATAACTTATAATCAAAGTTCAATGTTGGGAAATTTAATGTAAAAACTTTGGCTATTTTAATTGAGAGATGTGTTTTTCAATTGAAAAATTTTCACTATCACGAAACACGCGTTTCAAGTATTCACGTAAACTTTATACACTTAATCATCTAGTTCCAGGCATGTAGTACGTTTTTTCTAGTAATTTCTTAAACAATACGAGGATTTGTTTTATAAATAATTACATAATACAGCTACAACATCAGATGCTATAAGATTATGTTAGAATATAAAAGGTTTGCCAATTCCTGCCTTACGTCCTGTCTGCCAAGTGAATAAGCCAAGTGTTTGGTGTCGATGATGCAGGGGAAAAGTTCATGAATATCTCTTTTGAATTGATGGTATTCATCTGTATAAGAGAAGAAAAGGGAGTTTCGTTGAAAAATAGTCGCTTTCCCTGAAAATGTCGAAACAAGAAAATCTTTACAACAAAAAAACCATCCTTGTATAGATGAATATATCGTGAACCTGGAAGGGCCTTGTGAAATTTTTCATACATAAACAAAACATCGGTGAAGATGTTGTGTCCAAGGAGAGGCTAAAAATAAAATTACGACAAACCAACTGTGTCATATATCAACATTGACAACCAAACATCTTTCACTTGTGCAAATATACCTTCTTGAATTTTACCAGTAAATCGAAAACTCTCGAAAAGCCACAACAATGCTCGACAATTCTACAGGAAAAGTGCAGAAAACTCTTGCAAATTAATTGTTATAGTTTTAGCAATCTCTCGCAACACAAACTAACCGATTTATTTGTTCCTTGTAGTTCTCGACATCAACTTTTTCTGAGTTCTTCTTCACCTGCAACTGCAAATATATTAAAGATAAAGATCATACGTGAAAATATTTTATCAAGGATTCATCCAAACTGAATGACTGTAGAACCTTTCCCTGAGTTCCGATGTCACACGTCAGATTTGGGAACTTTTTCCTCACTTCTTGGTACAACAAGAATTGTAAGAATGCTAAACAAAACATGAGGATAGTCGTCATGCATTCCGTATGTTTAAGTAACACAGAGAAAAATCGAAATATCGGCGGTTTTTAGACCATCTTTTCAATCAGTTCCCGAGGCGGCACAACTTTTCAATAATTGAAGTTCGACAACACTAAATATACGTCACCTTCTTTGCATTCCAAAACTAAAATATTCTCCTTGTTTTCCTTCAACCATTTCTCAATTTCTTCACATTGGGGAGTGATGAAATCTCTTTCTAAAATTCTTATAAAATAATAAAAAAAAGTGCACAGCTACTTATTTGCTAGATCCTCATTGCAAAGCTCGGCAAATTAAAGTATTTACCCGCGACACCAACCTGTTCAAAGTACCAGCAATTTTAAGGTGATTATTCACGCACAATTCTCTAAGTTCCTCCTTCTGAAAAGAGAATTGCCGATCAAAGCCGAAAGGAAACAGTACAACACTTATGTCAGAAATGTCCATTCATTCTACCTGCGTTTTATTCAGAAATGAAACGCCTTCTTTTATAAACTATAATGAAAATGTGAAATTTTTAAATGGTGATGCATTAGAATTTAGTTTGGTGCAATAAAACAACGTTTGCAATCCATCAACGTACATGCTATACTAATTAGTTGGGTTAGAACGTCGCTTACCAATCAATCATAGCACATGCTATACTAATTAGTTGGGTTAGAACGTCCCTTACCAATCAATCATAGCACATGCTATACTAATTAGTTGGGTTAGAACGTCGCTTACCAATCAATCATAGCACATGCTATACTAATTAGTTGGGTTAGAATACCTCACAATTCATCCTTGTATATGCTATACTATGATTAAGTACATTAGAAAATCGTTCTGCAATCCATCATTGTACATCCTATTCTAAGTAGATGCATTAGAACATCGTTTTGCAATCCATATTTGTACATAAGGGCGTTAGGTGCATAGGTAATTATTAGGTGCGTTAAAACTTTGCAATCAATAATTGCCATGCTATGCCTACCTTATTGAAATCAAACTTGTGGTTACATAGAAACTCTAAACTTGAGGCCTACATATAAGAAATGTTAATGCAAGATAGCTCTAGCTTTGAAAATTGAAACATCTCATAGACAAATTAAATTCTAAAGCATGTGGTGTAGAATGTATACTTGCCTGGCATGTGAATCTAGCATCAATTTGGCCAAAAGACGTTGGAAAAAGATAAATATTATAACTGTGAACTTCATACCTGTTGAATGAATGAAATGTTAAAAAAAAGTTTTGCTCAATAAGTTCATTTTCTTTTAGCAGGTTATTTGAATTGATACCCACACACCACAAACAACAATGAACATACGTGTTTGGAAAATCTTTACTTTGAACAAAAGCACTGATGCCTGTCATGAAATAAGTAAGAACTACTTCAAACAGTAGTTGGAAACAATAGTTAAGATGGTTAAGAAATGGAATGAGATGCCTTGAACATGTGCTTAGGGGGTGACAATGGGGATCTTCAATGGAATGTATGGGAGTTAAAGATGAAGGGCAGGAAAAAGCACAGATTACTGAAGAAAATATGGAAAATCTAGTGGAGAAGAAAAGCAAGGGAGTTAGTGTAGAGAAAGAGGATGCCATAGATCAAGCAAGATAGAGAGTTGGAGAGAGTGCCACCTAGGTGTGGTAAATCTGGCCACACCCACTTATTGGGATACAACAGGATCAAAAATTGCATTGATTGTTTGGATCAAACATCAATAATAGAAGAGAAATCAATTGTGACATGATATTAATGTCCATAACAACTGCATGAATGACACAAAATTTGATAAAGTATGTAAACTACATGATATTATGTAACTACAATCACACCAACCAAACTGAGAGACAAGAAAATGGCCAACAACTTGTTTTAGTTTCCGGTATCTGTCACAAGGGGCATCAAACAGACTTGGCCGTTGGCTTTCATTTAGTGTTAGACCGGTAAATTCCGCATCTATTGCTGAAAATACAAAAGTACATAAATCAGTGTGCTTGCAGACTTCTAATGTAGCACATGCACATGCTTGTTACACATATGACCATCATCAGTGGTGCCAGAAAGAGGGGAATCACCCTTCTCCAATAATATTTTTAGGATTGTTGTTTTCGATTGTTTCGATCATTTTAGAGTTGTTGCATGGTATATGATGGCTCAATTCATTCATTTATTTGTTCAAGTCCAGGTGCTGTCAGGGAATGTAAGTACTGTGCTTCTATATGTGAAGCTATAGCGCAAACATTTGTACTAATTATTATTCGAGAGAATTTATAGGGCAAAGTTTCCTTTTTCCTACAAACTTATCCTTTTTCATTGATATAACATGAAGTTAACATAGCCAGAAGCAAACATGGGACTGTCTAAACTTTGAAAGGTGAAGGCCACGAAAACGTTTTAGTTAATGGAATCGTATAAACGTACCTGCATATCAAGTACCACTACGTTTAATTTTGAACATTATTATTATATCGTTTTATTCGGAATCAAACAATCAGTGGACGCGAAACATTTGCATATCAAAAGCTGTAGAGCTCGGGCTGGCTTCGCTACCACCCACAATGATAAATCTCTGGGAGACTCGGTATGCAAATGATTTTTCGGGGGTAGATGATGATAGCACATTTTGGGTCAAGGGTGTGGTTTATTTTTATTCACAAAATTGAAAATACTGACACTAACCCACAAATTCACATTTGAGCAAAGCTTCTTCTATTTGCGGTAAAATTTCTTCAAAATTTGTTCGAACAACATCCATTACGGTTCGAAGTATAATTATAATGTAAAAACGGAAGGAAAGATAAACTGATGAAAGTAACGAAAAAAGCAAGTGTCCCCCTAAAAATGACAGGCAAAATGTGTGCAGGCAACGTCAGGCTACTTT
Organism: Xenia sp. Carnegie-2017; assembly: GCF_021976095.1. NCBI lineage: Eukaryota > Metazoa > Cnidaria > Anthozoa > Malacalcyonacea > Xeniidae > Xenia > Xenia sp. Carnegie-2017. The sequence goes on along the minus strand of NW_025813447.1, from coordinate 9,202,798 downwards.
CAGCGGGAAAATTTGCGCGTTACAAATAAATAAGCTAGCAACAATCAAAATAACATGGCGCCTGTTTTAAAGGCCGATGATTTTTGTATCATACGATACAGTTCGCAAGTAAGTAAAATGAAAATAATATTTTAAAAATCCGACCTATTTTTTTCTTCGAAGTTTTATCGTTTTTGGCGTTACAGAAACTGAGTGATGAGCATAATATTTAATAGTGTACCTACTAGTCTACTACTTGCTACCAATACTGTGGTACATATGACTATCACAAAATCTTTTTGGATATATTTATTGTAGGATCCAGTACATAGAGCGGAGAACATTCTTTCCAAAGGCAAGAAGTGGCTTTCCAATAAGGATGATGAATCTGGCAAAATTGAAGCCGAGATTCATTTGGCAAAATCTATAAAATTTGCTTTCATTAACATAGGTAGTACACTAGCAATTAACTGCTTTTCTTGTTCTTTTTCATCTATAAGACTATAATACGCCTGAAAATTTAGCATAATTGAACTACTGATAACTGTGCAGGCTCAAAGCTATAGCCAATTGCCATCAAAAATTATTAATGGAATTATGAACTAACTCCCTTCGAAAATGTATCTTTAAATCAGAATTGCAAATCTTATCTGGTATGAGTTAAACTCCCTTAAGACTCCCTTTGCAAGTTTGAGTGAAGTGAGGTTGTGGTTTCCATGACTACACTTACTTGCTCAATTTTAATTTCCTTTACAGGTAATGCAGGGTCTGCTATTGTTGAACTTTTAGTCGGTAGTTCCATGTGGTCAGCTGGTAAAAATTTTATAACTCTTTTACCATCCACAATGTTAATGTCGCCCACTGATAGCAAAGCAGGAAAAAATATGGAAGCTGTGAAGATGTTGGACAGAGGTTTGGTGTATTTATCTGTAATTTTGCATAAAAAGTTGCTTAAATTCAAATTTTATATACGTATTAAGGTGTTTTCTGCAAGAATGTGATTGATGAGAAATGGGATCGTTTGCGTGTCATTTGTCGTCAGCCATACACAAAGAACAAGCAGTTTGGGCTACAATTTATAGATATCATTGCAGATACCAAACCTGCCAAAGAGAGTCCAAATACAAGAAGACATCCAACTCAATCTCTATCCGCATTCAAAAAGTACTCTGAGATTCAAACTTTGCCTTCATTCAGCTGGTCTTTTCTGCACACCTCAGCCATAGGAATATGCTCTATGGAAGTAACTTATTTTATCTTTCAGCAAACAGCAAGTTCATTCGTGCCCATCTGTCTGTGAGCCATTGATTGGTAACGCAACTTTACCTGGTCATTTGTCTTCAGTATCCGTTCGTTCCGCTGGTCTTGTTAAAGCAGCTCTAAAGGCTCAAGTTGGGAAATTCCAAACCGAAAAGAAACACGAAAGGCGTAACTATTATAAACCTATCCAATACTCACCTTACGAAGGTAGACTGTTGATTATGTAACTTTTTATTGTTACCGCATGGTAATGCAAATTATTTAGCAACCATAACAAATCATTTCTACAACAAATCATTTATACGACCATGACAAAATTTATGCAAAAGTTATGCAAAGTTTGTCGTTCACGTTGAAACTTTGGCCTACTTTAAGATTTAAAAATTGCAAAGTTCAGAACCATCATGCTGACAGTTCCATGTTCATATCAAGAATGCTTTCACAGTTCTGCACAAACTTTGATATCCATTTTATTTATTCAATATAGTTGACGCCAAGCGAGAGCGACGAAAAATTGTCCCCAGACGAAGTGCTGCTGATGTACATAGATATATAAGAATTTTGTGTTTGAGTTGCTTGTTTGTTTTGAAAAATATCCACAAATTATGTGACAAATTAAGTGTGGCTCTCTACTCTAGATTGAAGAAGAGGTTGAGTGTTTTCTAGAAGATTATGATTTCGAGAAACTGCCTTTGGAGACAATGACGTACAAAAGTATGTATTCATCATTCATTTATTGTTGATTACAAGCCGTGCAGGACACTTTTTAAACTTTTTTTGCCAACGGTTCCTTTACCAGATATGGAAAAGAAAATGGAAGAGCAACGCCATCGTAGATTAACAAAAGAAGAAAAAAAGATGTTTGTGGAGGTACTGGGCACCACTCGTCTGGTGGCAGTACCGAAATACTGATGTTCAAGCCACCCTCCTTGCAGAGTGTCCACCGTTTACTGAACTAAAAGTTATTTTATCATCTTTTGTTGTATGTTTAACCTCTTTCTACATTTGCTTGTTGTGATTTTTCGATTTTTTCAATTTAAAGACAGTCAGCAAACACGTGAACAATATCTTAGCGACAAGGACAAGACCGGATCTTAGAAAGGTAAGAATGAAATTGTATGACAAGCTATTGTCTGGTTTCTACTCTTAACTCTTGTGTCATGAACTATCCTTAAACTGATTTCCAAACGAATTTATCGGCATAACTGGTTTAAGTTTTCACGTAGATTTTAGTAATTATCAGTTTCATATTAAGAATTGTTCAAACGATGTGATTCGGCGGAAACATTTGTCATAAAAATGTGAAATGCTTTGTCCACGCATTTGATATATCAGTTCAGTTATCGGTATCTTGTCTTGGTTATAGGACGATGAAATTGTTGCGCGAAAGCCAAACGTCAGTGGTCAAGAATCACGTGAAAGTATTCCAGCTTCACCTGTCTTGCCTTATCAATCAAGTACATTAACCTCTGAAGGAATTATGAAGTCACCTACGTCAGATTCACTACACGAATGCCCTCTTTGCGAAAATTTTTTTTCGTTCGAAACTATCGAATTACATGCGTCCACGTGCGAGGGTAAAGCAACACCGAAGGAAGAAACGGAAGTTGAGAAATACGTACGTAGTCCACATGTTGACTCAAATATTGTGGATATGATGGAAGAGTGTAAGGCTATGTTTACACGAGACCGGATAAGTTTTCGTCCGCTCAAAAATTTGCGCCGTTAGCCCTTCCGTTTACACTACAACACGCATCCGTACTAATTTTTTAACATGTATCCGAACGAATATTCGTGCTGCTGTAAAAGCGGGCAAATAAAAACTTGTGCGGATGAATATTTTAGCTGTACTGTGTAAACGCAATCCAGTTGTTTTACGATCGGATTCGATCCATACCCCTCACTATGTCTCTGATTTTTTCGGTAATACAGATGTATACAAAACAGTAGTAGCAATACATATATACACGAATCATGGACCAATGGAAGAAAAAACTTCCTTTAGTTGTATTCACGTCGGCTTTACTAAGCTCCGTTGCAACTTTGGAAATTATTCCGGCTGTTGTAATGTCATTAGAAAGAGAGCGTGAACGAAGGCAACGGTTGACAACTATGACAGCCATTTTGGGCATGCAAACAAAAAAATTCAGCTTGCTTTTACACTCCATTAAAAGAGGGAAGCGAAAAGGAAGAAGGCGAAGGTTCTGGGTGAGACCAGGAAGGAGCTCCGAATGGTGGACGAATTTCATGAATGGTTTTGTAGTTGAGGAAGAATGGCGAGAAAATTTTCGAATGTCGAAAATGGCTTTTACCAAATTATGCAATTTACTTCAGCCGTTTCTCGAGAAAAAAGTTACTAATATGCGCGTACCTATATCGGTTGAAAAGCAACTGGCAATAACACTCTATTACTTGTCGGACGAGGGTAGATATCGTAAAGTGGCAAATGCCTTTGGTGTATCGAGATCATCAGTCTCACTAATCGTTCGACGAGTATGCCATGTTTTGACAAAAAGTCTGGGATCCAAATACATAAAACTACCGCAAAATAAGGAAGAGACGCAAACTCTTGTCTCAAAATTCTTTGTTAAACATGGGTTTCCACAGTGCATGGGTGCAATAGATGGTACGCATATTTTCATTAAACGCCCCCAGTACCTCACCAACAGATTACCTTAACAGAAAGAACAGGTATTCTCTTAATGTTCAAGCTGTTTGTGACTTTAAATATCGTTTCATGGATGTGGTCATTAAATGGCCGGGTAGTGTACATGATGCACGGATATTTTCTAATTCCAACATTAACCGTAAGTTTCGTGAAAATGAGAGTTTTAAATGTCAAAAACAAATTGTTGATGATGAGATGCCAGTCCCTGTGTGTATACTGGGTGACCCCCGCTTATCCTCTCCTTCCATTTCTTATGAAAGAGTTCCCAGGTGGTGGCAACAGTGTGCAACAACAATATTTTGGGTGGCGCTTTCTTCAGCAAGAATGGTCATAGAATGTGCATTTGGAAGACTGAAAGGCAGGTTTGGAATATTAAAGCGTGAAATGGATATCAACACTGAAGATCTACCATATGTCATTTATGCATGCTTTCTTCTCCACAACTATTGTGAAGAAGAAAAGCAGGTTGTTGCTGAAGAAGAAATAAGCAAAGCAATGGAATGTGAAAAACAATTCCAACCACCCATTCTGGGAAACAGATACACCCTTGGTAATAATGATGAACAAAGTGGGAAAATAATTAGAGACATTTTTGTAAAATTTTTTGATTGATGAAACCAATAACAATCACTTAAAATTTTCTAGTTAAAGTTATCGGATGATAATATGAATATTTTTAATTGTGTATTAGCTGAAAAAGGACATGTGTTTTAGCTCAATGAGAATAATCCAATTTCAGTGTTACAAACACAAAACATGAAGTCTAGAAATAATTTTCCAATAAAAAACAAAGTATAGAAAAATACAAATTTTGGGAAAATAAAAGAAAAAGTAAAGCAAACTATCAAAAGTTTGGATAAGATCAAAGATTGCGAATATCCATTTTGATGGTTTCTGTATCCATGTTGGTCAGTTCAGCATTGTTGTTGAAAGAAGGCAAGAACTAAATCCATTGTTAATGCTGCTGATTTCCAATGCTTTTTTAAGCACTTTGTCATTCTCATGTTTTCTTTAGCTTTCCATCATATCAACAACTCTTTTCTTGAGAACAACTTTGGCTTTCTAATCTAATTGAAGAAGAGGTTTGCTTTAAAGAAGATTAGCTTTGAAAACTTTCTTTTCTTTCAGATTTCTAAAAATTACGTCTGAATTCACCCATATCTTTGACCTTGTGCAGACACTTGTTTATCTGAAGCATTTCTCTCAATTTCACTCTCCAAATCAACTTCACTCCATCGTATAAATCAATGGAATCATCGCATTGACTACTTGAAGATGTTGGTGAGATACCTCTAACATTTGGAGTTGAGCTTCCAACATTGCCACCATCCAGGTCAACGGTTTCAATTCCCCTGGCATACTTTCAACTGCTGGAGATCCTGCCCAAATTTCAAAGCATTCGTCATACAGACCCAGCACAACACTTCCACCACCACTTTTACGACCACTATCCACAGCTTACGAAAATTAGCTTTGATACGCTTTATCTTTTGCGATATCTTTTCTTTGGTAAAAACAGCTAAATTGTTGCAGTTCGGATAGTGTTCCATGCTTGTTTCATTTTTTGGGTAGGCTGCGCGAAAACGCTGCAGTATTTCTTCGTACTTGTTCTTGATTGTTTCCCAGTCGAAACCAGCATTACATTTATCAGATTTATAATCGATAACTACGCGCATCAAAAGAGCAGTCTCTTCGTCACTCCAAACAAAATTATGATTTCGGGACGCCATGTTTTAAGTGAAATGTATTACATGCGCGGCTGTGTGCACAAGCTATCATACAGTGTTCTCACTTCTCATAAACGACCCACGAACAATGCCCACGAATCCTTTCTTATCCATTAATAAGTGCTACAAAGCTAAATAGTGTGTAAACGGAAAGCGTAAACGCTCGAGTTTTAAACGACTTGTGTAAACACCTTCGCCCGTGCAAGTTTTTGAGCGGACGAAAACTTATCCGGTCTCGTGTAAACGTAGCCTAAGTCGTGTCCAGTTTGTCGCCGTATGTTCCCTATTTCCATTATACAAGTTCACACTAACGCTTGTCTTGACGCAGAAAAATTGAATCGTGTTGAAAACAAGCTCAAGTACTGAATTCCTAAACTTTATATTATTGCTGAGATTTTCTTGCTTTAGGATAATGAAGGTCTTAGGGAGGGGAGAGAATGTGCGCGTTGAAGCGAATGAAGTTTATTTCATGAGAATATTTTTCGATGATATGATTATTACATGTTTGTAGGTGTAGATCGTCCAGGTTAGTAGAGTCCCTAGAAGGACTGTTGTTGTTGATAGTTGACTAACGTTTCGACAACCTTAGCGTTAGTCATTTTCAGAGTCAAATGATTCTGAACATGACTACTAACCTGGACGATCTACATCTACAAACATGTAACGATACTCCAGGGTTCAAACCATTTACTTTATTGATGTGATTTTTGTCTTAAATCAGAAAAATTTGCCAATAGTCTAATCCTTGATTTGACGATCGTTTAAAACATCAACATTCATCAACTCGAATTCGTCATTATCCCAAAAGTCTCCTTGCATCTCTACTGGAACAGATAGAATTTCATTCTTATCTATTCCTGTTACACGACAGTTTTTCAGTAGACTTTTGAGTCCTTCGGCTGTTGTGATCACTTCTTTACATGATTTACGTCGATTATTTTCTGTTGAACTTGTTGCTTGTGCTGTTGTCGCGGTTTCAAATGTTTCTGGCGCAACGGTTGTTAATGCGTACTCGAGCAATGGCTTGTTTTTGTACAACACCTAAACATGAAGTACATCAAATAATCAGTTTCGCCAATTATCCATCGGTGTCAAGTCGTATGTTAGGATCAAAATGAACACAATCGAATTTTGTAAAAGGCTCCTGTAATAGTGATAACGATTGTCTATATAAGAGTGCCTGATTGGATAGTTATAGCAATAATTAATTTGAGAAGTGAATATATAAGACGGAGAACAATATGATACGTTATGCTACGTTAAGACAGCACAGGGAACACTATTGTAATATTTGAAAACTAAAAGATAGCAATATTACAGCTCTCTTCGTTGGAAATTCAAAAAACATTTTATAATAGAGATGCTTCTCATATTAATAGTTAAACATCAACTGTGGTAGTACTCAATAGGGTTTGTCCATTTATTATGTGTACAAGACTGGAGGGAAGGTTTATGGCACAAGATGGACGTACAAGATGGACGACTCCCTGCTTATCAAAACAACACATTTCATACCATTTTCCATGCGACGTCGTTTTTCACCTTGCGTTTGCTTCCGCAAATCGCTTTAATCCAACTTCTTGGTGATTTGAATCCTTCGCCTCCAGTTGAAATGATGCGTCCATTGTCGGACAACGAGGCCGAGTAAAGTCTTCCCTAGATATGATTGTGTTATGTAACAATTGCACCGCTTTGTTTTTAGGGAGCTAAAGTGGATTAAGTGGGAATTATATATACTACAAAACTTAGATGTAGCAATATTTTTGAGACGCCTTTTCCGTCTTAAATGGTGAATTGGTCTAGTATAAAATTCAGTTTGGGGGAATAATGGTTCCTTAAAAATACTTTTCAGTTTAGTTGTAAATAGCGAGTTTTGTATCTTATGATTGGTTTTATCGTAAATTATGGACTTTATCATATGTGGTTAGTTTTATCGTGCTTTGTCAGTGTGGTAGCTATCTTATGGTTGGTTTTATCTTTAATGATCGGTTCTTTCGTATATGGTTAGTTCGTTGCACATGGTCAGTGTGGTAGTTACGTATCTTATGGTTGGTTTTATCGTTGATGATCGGTTCTTTTGTATATGGTTAGTTCGTTGCATATGGTCAGTGTGGTCGTTACGTATCTTATGGTTGGTTTTATCTTCAATGATCGGTTCTTTTGTATATGGTTAGTTCGTTGCATATGGTCAGTGTGGTAGTTACGGTAGTTACGTATCTTATGGTTGGTTTATATCGGTTGATGATCGGTTCTTTCGTTGCATATGGTCAGTGTGGTTTACGTATCTTATGGTTGGTTTTATCATGTCATGATCGGTTGTGTGGTAGTTACGTATCTTATGGTTGGTTTTATCGTTGATGATCGGTTCTTTCGTATATGGTTAGTTCGTTGCATATGGTCAGTGTGGTAGCTATCTTACGATTGGTTTACCGTATATGGTCAGTTTAGAAGACTTACAGTGGATTACCTTCCTTTAGGATTGAGCTTACCTCTGATGCAGTTGAAAGAACATTCTTTCCAGCTTTTAGTATTCCTCTTCCAACAAGAGCCTCGAGTGACAGCTCTGGAATTTGTTTCCTCAAACTTGTTTTTTCGTAAAATTGTAAACTTTGCAATTTTTGGGTGTTTTTTGAATGGTGTTCGTGTGCATTAGAGCGGGCGTTGTTGATGTTAGATGAAATTCAGTTGCGTTCAACTGATGTCCGTTTTTCGTGAGCAGAGTAGCATTCATCACTGAAGATGTGTTTGTTTTTGGTCTTTGTTGTGTCTTGGAAAAAACAAAATTTTTGTTGCTCAGTTGCGAAGCTTTCTGGTCACTCTCACAACCAGTTGAATTTTCTTTTGAGATTTTTCACTGTCATGTAATACATTCAGCTTAAAGATACTTGAATTAGCGTCCTCGGATAAATGAAACTGATTAGACTCAGAGGATGGCGTACAAGTAAGAGTGATATCGTTTTGAACGTTTGCATGAAATAAAGTTTTACGCCTCGTATTTGACAAAGTGCACGGACCAATTTTCTTACTGCTGATTGACCTCACTCTTTCACTTAAACTTTTATACTTCTTGAAAACTTCTAGCAGATTTCGTTGTTTTCTCGCCAAATCAACAACGGCCTTCCTTTTTTCCATAGAAAGTGTTTGACTGTCAGTCGCATCAGACAGAATAACTTTCCTGTTCGATTGATTCTTGAAGTGCTTTTCGGTCAAACATTTTTGAATTTTTATCAACTGTATGTTGGCAGCTTCGACTTCTTCAGGATTGCACGCTTGCCCTAAAATTGAGATTCGGCTTTTTGAATGGTAAATCGAAGTGTATTGACAGTTAAATAGTCTACCTTGATCGACTTCAAATTCCTTTTTCGTAACTAATTGTTCAACATCTTTTAGTAAATTTTCAAGCATCATTTCATCTGTTGCCGTTGCATCATGTATTTTTGTCGTGAATGGGCTTTTCTGTTTTCTCTTGATCAAATCTTCATTGTTGACATTTTTTTGTTCATCGCTGTACTCTAATTCATTTCGAGCCTCACTCGAAACTTCTTCGAAGTTTTCTTGAAAAAAATTCACTGTAGATTGTGGTTGATTTAATAGAATGGTAGAATGAACTATAAAAGTATCTTACCTTTTCTCTTCAATCCTCGGTGTGCTGAAGAAGAGTCCGTTGATTCCCTTTGCTTATGTCCATCATTGACCACGTCATTCCCATCAGTTTCACGAATTTCATGCCAACGGCTCAATATAGATGGAGAGTTCTCCAATTCATTTTTATCCTCCCAAATTGTTTCATCGCTATCGCTCATGATTGTTAGAAAAACTAGAATTTTGAATGTTTAAATGTTCTTTTGAGTTTGAAGATGGAGATATAGCAATTCTCATCCATCAAAATAAGACTTCTAGGTTTTATGAAGAAGTCACTTTACCTGAAAAAAATATCGAATGATAATTTTCTAAATATAAACCAAATAATGATATTGAATAACAATCTTAAGTGTAATTTACGTTTTGTTCATTGCTGCCAAAGTTCTTTTCCTTAAATCTATTGATGTCTTCATTTGCCTTAATCTTTTTGGCAGTTTTTGCCACCATTTTGCTGCAAAAACCAACAGTAGAACGTCATTGTGAACGATGGAAAGACACCAAAAAATTTTCAATATGGCTGTTGCAAGTGATCTTCCAACCGAATTAACTGCCCGCCCTTTGAGCTTTATAGCTCTTAGCGGACTTGACGTCTCGGGAAATACGGCCCACCTGAAAATCTGGGAGACTTTCACACAAAACAGGCAGTCTGATCGGATCCCCTTGGTCTTTAGCCTTGTCGAAACTGACCATGAATATCCCAAATGTAAAACGAAAGTACGGTTCACATGTCAATTATATTTTCAGCTTTGCATCTTTATTGAAAAATTGCCTTTATTTGATTTCAGCGCACTAATTACGACTGGTATCTGCCGAAAGGAATCTTGAAAACAAAATGGATGAATAAACAGTTACATTTAATTCCTTCAGTTGTCGTGTACTTCTTTGATCTGGAATGGGATCATCCAAAATGGAAAGAAAAACAGGAAGAATGCTCAAATACACTGAAGAAAATAAGGTAGAGTGCTCATATGAGGAAACAAAAGAATTAAGTTTTTCGAAACTTGCAAATTCAGCTGCAAACTTTCAGTACTTTTCTTACTGCAGAGAAGTAATTTGCATTTCATAATAAATTTTGTCATTAGGCAAAATCTTCAGGGACGTAATACACGTGTAGCTGTGGTCCTCGTCCAAAAAAATGCACCAGTTCCACCAGGTAGGGATTGCATGCATTGTGTGATTGTTATTGATGTAATCCTGGATCAACCACTTGTTTTGATAACTGAAATATATTTAAGGCGATGACACACAAGTATCGGAAAGAGTAGCTACACTGTGTACAGCTTGTGAATTGTCTGCCAAGTCACTGTTTGTCTTACCATTTACGGATCTCTTTGTGAACTTGGTTGGATATATAACAAGGTATTCATAGTTATTTCTTGACTTATTTGATGTGTTTAGAAAATTTTGGTGTTGAATATGATTCAGTAATAAGAAATAGCAAGACATGGCAAAGCATGGCATTATGTATCCGAGTTATGCCAAACCAGCAGGCTCTTAATCATTCCATTAATTAAAATACTTTTCATTGCCTTTGTTTCTCATATATTTCCTGTTTGTTTTTTGTTTGGTTCTATTGTTTCTTTCCTCTTTTATTGTTTTTGCTTTTTGTGTTTAGTTTTTAAGCTTTAATGGAGAGAAAGGCACATTCAAAATGTGCACACACTGTGGTGCATGCTAGGTTTTTTTGTACGATTTGGAAGGACAAAACCTACCAAAATGACATTTACATATTACATATATACATTTATTGTACAAATGAAGAGTATATGGTAGTCTTAAAAATATTATTGGGGAGCCACTAGCTTCATTTGCCTTTGGCCTCTTACCAGTAAACAGGGCAACTGATGATGCACAATATAAAGTTAATTCTTTATGTACTATCCTTGACATTTCACTTTATTTTTTCTTCAAACTAAGGCTGGAGTTGGCTTTTCATGAGTTGGCAATGAATTACTATCAAGGTGAAGCAAAACGTGTGAAATCTCACAAGGTATGTAGCTATGCATGAAATTTTTCGAAAATTTGTTTGGATTTATGCAGTTAGAAATAATTCAAGTCATTTATTAATGTAAAGTTTTTACTTACCAAATATTTGTAGGAATTCTTGACAAAATCACATCATCAGGTATTTCATTTATTACTCTCTCAACCGTCGAGAGCCGCAGGTTTTTGTGAATTTGCAGTCTGTTTCAAAAACATCCTTGTTTTTTTTCTTAGCAATTACTAGTACGACATCAATTCAAGATTGCATTTTTCTCTGAAATTCGACAAGACACTCATTCTGCTTTGAAGTATGTCGCTGTAGCTAAAAAATTGATGTTTAAATCTAAGAAGCGGTCATTTCTCCAACAAAGTCAATTTCTAATTTGTAGGCATTACAGGCAAGCTTATTCCCTGTTAACTGAAATCAAACAAAACGAAATAAATATTCTGGAGATCAAAATTGTCGCTGGATTCATCAATTATAAAGTTAGTCAAATCAAATTGCGTTTGCGTCGTAATGTTGTGATAGTTTGATGCCAAGCATGAAGTTCTTGAACAAATGTTGCTGTTATTTTTATATAGATTTGCCACCTGAGTTTTCGCCTTAGCGCTCCCCTCGATGCTATTTCACAGTTTCGAAAGCATGTTGATTTTTTCAAAGATAAAGCTGGTAATCCAGATTTGGCATTTGAACATCTTGCTTGGCTGTCAAAACAGTAAGTCCGTTCAATTGGTGACGTAGACTGCCAGCACGTTTATCGTAGCATTTCTTTCTTGGAAATCTGTTGGTTTTACAGTGACTGAACACCGAAATATTTACCTTGCAAGAATCAACAAACTTGCGCTGTCGCACTGACACAACCGATTAATATAATCCTTTCTTCAAGATGTTGCTCAACTTCAACGATCATGCTATATAGCTCCTGCTCAATTGACATAAACTTCATTTGAGTTTAATTAATTCTATAAGTTAATAAATCTCAAGTTCTTTCGGCAGACTGCAAGCTCTCATCTATATTAAGTAAATTTTGTGCAAAGGGATGCCATGAAGGTAGTGTGATATATCTAGCAAAGTTCTGCAAAGTGATGCCATCAAGCAAGTGCAAGATAGCTAGCTAAGTCCTTCCTGCATGATGTTTTCCACAGCAAACAGCAATAATCATGCAACGCGATGAAACTCAATTGATGAAAAAATGAACGCTGCAAATTGTTAAGTTTATTGAAAAATACTTTTATTTCTTTTATTGATATCCTGATGGATGATTCAAGTGGACGTGTATGAGAATTGCAAATTAACTAGCTGCATCTTTTAGCTTTTGCTTCCGAACTGATATTTTGTTTGATTTGGACAGATTCAGCGTGTTTGGCGATCTGTTTGACGAAGCAATCAAAAATGGACTCACTGCAATTCAGGTTTGAAAATTAAAAGACCCTTTTTTGAAATGGCTTTTTAAGTTATCTTTTCACATCTATAGCAATTAAATTATTGCTATTCTATGTTTAATACGTATATAGACACAACATCCGGGATTCTACTATCAGCAAGCTGCCAATCATTCCGTCATACGACGTCAACTTGCCGAAGGACTTTGTCATCATATTGTAAGTATCTTTTCTCCACTTTTTTATTTTTACAAATAAACACGGAAGAGAGAAATGATCGCGCTTCTTATCACATTTGCTGTTTATTATTCAGTCACCTGACTCCGTGTCGTTTGGTCCTTTGAATGAGGCTGGAAATTTAGAATATTTCGGCCAAAGACCATGGCGCCAACAGCATCAAGGTTCTGCAAGCTCTACTCATCCTTCAAAATATTGTGTGTTGTTTTCGTTACTAGTTATTCAACTAGCTCGTATATGTTTTGTTTCAAGGCGACAAACTGCCTGATCAAACCAAAGAAACCGCTGGAGTGTTGGCATTGCAAGCACAAGAGACAATGGTCGATCATTGTGTAAGTCAGCAAAAATCCTTCTCTATGTACGTACTTTGTATATGCTTGCATCTTCTTGTGTATTAGGTCACTAATAACATGAAACGGTTAAGTTTTGTAAAGTCGCTCGTATTATTCGCTTCTGACATATATCCATCTCAATAAAGGTCGAAAGTAGATGCCTTGAAGCATTTTGATTCTTATGAAACGCATCAACACAATCTGAAATTCATATAATCCTTATAAGTTTAACATTGTATTTAACATGTATTTAACATAAATTTTAACATTGTCTTCTTGAAATGGTGCTGAATACATTTTATTACATGTTTGTAAATGTAGATCGTCCAGGTTGGTATAGTCCTGAGAAGGACTGTTTTTGTTGTTGTTGATTGAGGTTTCGACAACCTTAGCGGTAGATTGATTGTCTTCTTGACGCTAACGTTTGTCGAAACGTTTGTCAAATGAACAAACAAAACAGTCCTTCTCAGGACTATACCAACCTGGAGGATCTACATTTACAAACATGTAACGATACTCCCGGGTTCAAACCATTTACTTGAATACATTTTATGCTGTTTTTAGTGGATTATCATTCCGTTGCTGAGCAACGCCGTCTCGCAGTTCAAGAAGTATAAATCTCCAAGGATGAAGCGTTTTTTAAGTAAGAGAGAACAGTATGAAAATTGTTTTATATTGGATATGATTTGTATTTTTGTGCATTAAAAAGAACTATCGAAACAACTCTTATGGTGCTACTCAAATCTTATAATAAGCGTGGTTATTGTCATTTATTTTAATGCATTAGCTTTGGATTTATTAATGTCAAATAGAATGTTTAATAAAATTTTCATCTTAACTAAGTGAAACTAGTGTATGCAAATAAACGCATTAGTTCACGTTCTTGCGCAGGAGCGGTATAAAAGAACCAGACGATTTTTTCAGATATCTTTGACATTACTTGCACTTGACTATATCCTTAGCAAACAACGCGGAATGAATCATGATTTCGTTATGTTACAGTGGTTCAAATGGGCGAAGAGTATTATCACGCAAGAGATTACCTAAAGGCTTTAGCGTAAGTAGTATATACAGGTTAACATTGGGAATAGTTTTCTATTCGTGTGACAAAGATATGAAAGATTGCCTGAGGATTGAAGGGAGCGTATATCGTATTTATGGACTAGTTGCAAAAGAAATTGTATAATCATCTGATAAAGGGGAAAAATGTGTAGAAAACAGAAATCGAACAAACCATTTGTTGATTAAGTACTTTATAAGTTATTATATACTTTCTTTCTCGCGGACTCAAATAGCTAAAAATAATTGCTAAAAATACCTCAAAATCTTGCTAAAATAATTTTTTTCACTCTTTATCTTAATATATATGTCCTAGACTTCTTGGTGTGGTTACTGGCGATTATCGAAAGGAGAAGTGGTGGCCCCTGTTAACTGCTGTATTAAGTACGTCCCTCAGGTGGGTCTTTCATTTGACTATAGAGTCTGTGTCGAGAATTTCTCTACGTTTGCCATCTCTGTCATTGCTGCTCTAGATGTGCCTATCTCCTGGCGAATATACAAGAGTATCTTAACGTCTGCGTGGAATTAATGGGTCAATGTATCCTTTCGTCTTTAATTCTTTGAGTTGTTTTTGTCTGTGTTTGTTTTCATGTAAAAGGAGTATGTCCCTGCGTGTACATGGCATGTGTGATAAGAACTGCTTATATTGAGCAACATTACAATCACCCCAAGCTTTTTCATTACAAGAATATTTGATGTTTGTTAATTCTTGTTAATTCTATACTAAAGATGCGCTTCATTACTCTGATGAACGAACTCGAGTGCAAATGAATTTCATTCGAGTCATTTCGGTAAGTTAACAAGAAAAGAAAGCTCCGTTTGACCTGCTTCGATAGCTTGTCTTGTGATTGTATTCTGCAACAAGGTTCAGTTTCCGCTATGTATCAAGTCTTAATTTTGTTTTTTAAAGATCGCATTCTTTTGTTACTCAATAGTTTTTGAACAGCTTTACTTCTTATCGGAATTTGACGTTGAATGCCGAAGTTTCGCCGAGGCCATTGTCCACCTCATTTCTACATTTTTAACGTTTTGCATCGAGCTCAGAGTTGTGCCAAATATGCTATCATCACTAATTTGCTGAACTAAAGCTCTGTGAACAATCTTTAGAGTTATTGACGATTAAAAAGCTGTTTTTTTGAAATTGCTCCGTTTGCTAGCGTTAAAATTTATAACGTAGCTACATAGTCGAGAGCTCACTCCTTGTGTTTCCTTTATTGAAATTCTACGGTGTTTCTTCATTTTTTGCGTGATTATCTCACAGGGGGATTCACCCGATCACGAACCAGGTTGTGACGTCGAGGCAATAGAAGAAGCAAAGGAACAATGGAAGGTACTAATGAAACAAGGACCTCATGTTGTCAACATTCAAATGTCAAATATTGCCGCTTTTGGTAAGTTGTGTAGAGGCTGCATTCTGAAGTTGTTCATTTGGCATTTAACTTGTTTTGAATGTGTTTTAGTGGAAGTCAAAGCAATATTCAACTCTCAGCGCATTAAAGCAGATTCCAGTGCTATTCTCGATGTATACCTCAGGTACAACAATGTCTATGGATGTTTTACTGCATGTAGAGTAAAGTTGCTTCGTAGCATGTAGCAAAATTTTTGAAGGGGAAGACACTACAGGGGAGCAAACGTCTATGTCCAGTCATTAGGACAGTGTCTGTGTAAATGAATCACACATTTATAACTTAAGAAAGCGCAAAAAATGTACATAGACTATTTTCAGTATTGATGGAGAACAAATCGGCTTCTGTTAATATTATAATGATCTTCTTTCGAAGTGGTTTATGGGATTACCTTAATATAACAGCAACTGACAAGAACGAATATGAGAGTCAATATGAGAGTCCAAGATCATATTTTCATAACTTTCTGTACTTTCCTAACTCACAAAACATTTTTTATAAATTTAGACAAAATTTTGACTCAAATTAGACATTTGACTTCCAGTGTTTGTTGGAATCATGTTATAACAATACGTTCACAAAAGAAACAAAATTTAGAGTGTTGTCAACTTGATTCGAAATTCAAGCTTATTTTACATCTTAATCGTCATCACTCTCGTTGATAATGTTATGTTTCAGAGTCACATGTCCGTTTCCTATACGTTTCAATCGTCTTGCGGTTCATTTCAACAACCAAAACTACGATTCCCTGTGCGTCATCAATGGACCTGGATCGGATAATTTAGAAGTCCCTGAAAAGGGTGACTTGTATCTTGAACCCAGGAAAATCAAACATATTATGTTCACATTTATACCTCTACCTGAAGATGTGGGCAAGCAAATAGAGGTTCTCATATATAATGAAACGTATTCTATTTTTTATACAATTAAATAAAAACAGCCTATATTTTACCATAAAGCTCTGGTTAGACTAATGTTGAATTGTTGTCTTCTCTTCTCAGGTGAGCCAAGTCGTCTTAGATATTGGCTCCCGGGAGGTGTGCTGTGTTGTGCTGATGTGGAACGGAGGTGGAGCCTCAGTTTCAAATAATGCTGACTCAACACTTCTTGGCTTAGGTAGTCAACAAAATGAAACGTTGAGCGAGGACGCTAAAGAATGGAAACAACTTCGTATATCGTCGAAATTGAGGTGAGAAACTGAGTAGGAATATAGTGAAGGGCTTCTTAATGAAGATATAACTAAAGTTACCAAATGGGTATCAACTATGTTACGTTTGATGTGGCTTGGGTTCATGGCATTTTCATAGAGTGCGTCGACGTAGGTAGTAGCTAAAAGGGACTTGGGGGAGACATTACTATATTGATCGTAGGAGTTTGAACTGTGATGAAGTGTTTCCACCTGCATGTTTTAACATATCTTTTTGTTTATTTATTCATCCTACTAATCTTTACACTTGATAATCACTTGAGATAACATCTTAATTATACACGAAATCAATCTCGTCAATGTGAGTTTTGCTCAATAACAATTTTACAAGCTATACATTACTGAAGAAAAATTCTCTAAAGTAGGAAAGATACATTTTATTTTCTTATAAAGAAAATAAAAAAAAAACACGAAAAACAAACCTTCAGTTTAAGTCATACATAGGAAGTCATTTAAATACTTTTTTTCATTTTTTTTCGTACTTCAGCGTGTTGCCTCGAGAACCCAATGTTATCATTGAATTTGAGCATAAACAACCGTCGCTGCTTGACGAAATATACCCTCTGAAATTACGATTGACGAACAACGAAGATACTCAAATCTCGAATGTTAAGTTAGTTTCTTTAAATGTTTGTCACTTCACATTTTCTCTTTTACATTCATTGATATATACTCTAAATGCTTGCGTGATGCGTTTAACTGCAAGAATTGTCCATGTATATTGCATATACAATCACCCATTAAAATAATTTAAAGGTTTTTTGTCAGTCCATAACACTTAGTGTTTCATTGGCCATTCATCTAAAAACTTGGTGAATTTACGTTTTTTTTGTGATATTATACTAAAGCTCTTATCTGCAAGTGTGTTTTCTTTATTAATTGTTATCAACATGGATGTCGTTCTTTGGCTGACGTATTTTATGAATTTAGATGTGAAGTTCGAACTAATTCGGAAAAGAGTACGACACAATCTGAATCTGGTATACACAGCATGTCTTTGTATTTTTACATAGTGATGTTTACTTGAATAAGAATGGCCGTGAATTTGTTTAGTTTGGTTGAGCTTAAATGATCTGGAATTTGAGAAAGATAATCAACATTTTGTTTCTTTCGATGTTACCGAAGTTACCGGCAAGGTAATGTAAGATGGTTTTGGCTGTGTATGGTTTATTTTATGCAACGAAACGTTCTATGTATGTGTACGAGCTTGTAGTGCAAGATCATTGGAGGGCTTGCTAAAGCGTAGCTTACAGTTAATGATTTTGAGATTGTTGTCGATAATCTTTCCGAGATTAGCAAGACTTGTGCTTGAAAATTTCTCGAACATCAAAGTACATGAATTGTGCTTATTGAATAGTTTGTGTGACCCTTTATAGGTCGAGCGTCAGCTTTACTTTAAGACTTCGCATGCTGGGAAAACAGTTTTAGATTTTACGGTAAGAGCTTGGATGAAATACAGCGCAAAATATACGGTACCTATTATTAAGAAAGGGTTAAATGCTATAAATTTTAGGTAATGTATTACGTCACTGTTTTGATTAATTCAAGTGAACATAGAGTGGAATGTTTGTGTTCCAAGGTATGTTGAATTAGTATAAGTCCACTCATGACAATAGTTAGTTGTAAAAATTATACTTTCAATGCTGTAATATTAAGTTCATTCTTCTCTTTGATAATGTGATTTGCTATTTAGACTGCGTCTACAACGGTAGAAAGCCTGGAACCTTTTAAAACAACATGTTCACTTGTCAGTAAGGTATGCTTAAAATTAATGTATAGTTTATTGCTCACTCTCTTTGAATCGTCGTTTTTAGTCTGGCAGTTGATGTTAAAGTATTTCAGCTGTTTTTGTTTTATTTTTCTCCTCGTGTATTTTATATTGTCATTCCAATAAAATGATTGAGCAAAACATCTTAGCATTTTCAATGTATATTTCATTTCCAAGGAATTCATAGCTGTTGAGAAAATCCCAGATGAAGAGTTGTTTATGTTGTTAATTGATATAAAGTGCATCTCTCCTTGGCCTGTGTGCATTCATTCGGCGAAATTAATTTTGGTATGTGTAGTTTAATTTTTATGTTTCTTTCTAAATACAAATAGTTATGGCTTTTTCCTTGTAGTCGGCCGAGGTTCAATTAGACGAAGATGAAACGGATTCGCAATTAACCGGTGGTATGAATTAAATGGATTAGAGATTGTCAAACCACATTGAACAACGTGACAATGAAGTCGTTTTTTTTACTATAGTTTCTCCTCGATTTAAATGAGTCAGCATCGGAATGTTTTTGTCTTGTCAGCAAATCATCTGATATCGTCGTAAGAGCTGTTGATCTGGGTCAACTACAAATAGAATGGAAAAGGTTCTTACAGAACAGTTTAGGAAATCACGTCTTGCGTGCGTGTTATCAATAATTTTCTCTTTAATTTAAAATTTCACAGAGTTGATGAACTATCCAAAGTTTTTTCAGTAGTAACCTGTGTTGATTTACCCAGAGCCGTCATCGAGAAAGTTCCTCTATCTATATATACAGGTACTCTTGCACTTTCATACAAAATTCGTTATCGCAAAACTAAACGTGTTTTGTATTAAAGTCCATTGTGAATGATTGCATATTCGTTGTTTGTTGATTTTTTTTAGATTTGCCTTCTTACGGCACTTTAAGAACGGCTCTTCCAATGTCTTACACGTTGTTGAACAAAACGACTACGGTCCAAGAGATTGAAGCGAAAATCGAACAAAGTGATGATTTTATGTTTGCTGGGAGTAAAGAGGTTTTCATTAACTTGTACTAGTCTTATTCAGGCTCGGACTGTTCTATGTGCCGTTGTGCCATGGCCCATGGGCCCCTAATAGGAAGTCAAAATCAACTAATTATTTGATTTCCATACTTGTGAAAGTTTGGCCTAGGAAAACAATCCAAAGGGCCCAATAAAAAAATGCGTAAATTCTTTAGACCAGCGTCTTTTTCATAGCACTAAATTATTTTTACTAGCAAGGACACTAAAATCTGAACTTGCTCTAAAATGTATGTTTTATTCTGCAGAATATAATAAAATCTTCATTTAAAATGCAAGAAACGCCTTTTTGAGACATTGAAGTCTTAATTTCGAAATTTTGCTATGATAGTTTTCAGTTGACTCATTACAGCTAAAATGACTAGGGCCCAAAACTAGGGCCAGTCCGAGCCTGTGCTCATCAAATGTTTCTGTGGTTAGGTTGATGACACGAGCTTGCGGAATGTAGAAGTTTATATGTGTTGGTGTATAACTTCGGTTCAGCCTTAACTCAAAGTACTTCCCTGCCCCTTGGTATGTTTTTTCGAATTGTAAGGTAAGGTAATGTGAAATATTTTCAGATACACTTCAGCATCCTTCCTTCCTCTCGACACACTCTAAAATATCAACTTTTCCCATTATCGTGTGGTTACGTCGCGTTACCAAGACTACATCTTAGCCTTCCCCGTTACCAAGGGGATATAGAGACCGTCGTCAAGACAACCGTTCCGTCTCGTGTATTTATTAAGGTAGTTTGTAATGTTCATTATTGTTTGAGCATTAAAGCTTGATTTTCTTTAAAATATCACTTTTTTATGTTTTAGCCACCAGGAATTGATCAATTTGCGTCAATTATTTAAGGACCAGAACCAAAAAATATTTGTAAATATGAATTTTGAAATGAACATTTTGTGATGTACTTCCTGTAAGTATGTACTACAGTTAATGATCCTTACATGACGTATTAAAATTTGTAAACAAAGTGAAAGTGAAAATAGTTTCAAACAATCAAAGTATACAAAATATTTTTGAATAATGACGACATTTCTAGTCGATAGGGTAATTTCGTTATTACTCAGCATTCTTAATCTACTGTTTTTATGCGGCATTGTTATATGTTCTAATTCTATCTTAACTGGACGTCTAAAATCGTCTGTATTTGAAGAATCGTCTTTTGAAATTTCACTGAATTTCAGTGACTGAAAAGGATTTTACTCATTTTATTTCATCAAACGGTATTTTGGGCAAACGAATTTATGTTGTAATGGCAAATGAAGATGGGGAAATCAAGACAAAGCTCTGTCCCAGTTGGTAAGTGCTGTTTCATTGATACCAATTGCTAAAACAGTAAATATCAGCCAAGAATGGCCCCATGATTTCAATCAGATTAACGAGAAATACGTTAAACGCCTTCCAAAATGGCTGACCCCATCACATGTCTGATACATGATAACAGATACATTGTATTGTTTTGCAGCAAACAAGATGTTCCCGTCCAAAATTTTGAAATGCATTCCATTCATTGCAAGCGTTTCCTAGTACCTTGTCCGCATTGTGGAGACTCGGTGAACAAGAATGATCTTGAGGAGCATATTGAGGAGAACCATGTGAAGGTATCATTGCATGCTTATGCTTTGATGATGCCCTAAATATTTATTGAACTAAAGAAATTGGTTTTGTAGGTTCAATGTGATGTGTGCCAAGAGAGTGTGGAGAAAATGGATCTTGATCAGCATAAGGTTTGTCATGCTTGAATCTTGAAACATAGATGACAACAATAATATATGAATAGTTTTATCCGTTATGTTGTTAAAGGATTGTTGTCAAATATTACTCAAATTTTGATCGACCAAATGCTTTTTAACTAAAATACATTACATAATGTAAAGATTGCCATTATGTGACCCAAGATCTTCATTAAAGTGCTCACATTCTCGTAGTACAAAGTTGTTATTTTCATCAATTTTTGTATTGATGAAAAAGCTTGCACTCTTATGCTTGTCCATACACTACCTGTACACTATGTTTCCAATATGTGTTATCGAAACTTGGTTTTAAAAACAATTTCTATTGCATGCACCAAAGTCTGCAGGAACTTATGATTTGCAAGGTATTGCTATGAAAAAAACAGCAATGCTTCATTTTCAGAAACAAAATTTCATTGACTATATTTGGAAGGATGTTTCTGTGGATGTTTCTTGTATGCCCTGCATTAGCATGCGAAATAGGCATCTCTTAATCCATTTTTCAAAATGTGATTCTGGTGGAAATGAAAGTGCTCATGTTTCATGTACTACTGCAGATTTCACGATGTAAGAAACGCAAAGTTAACTGTAAATACTGCGAGATTTCTCTTCTCGCTCTGGAGATTGAAGAGCATCAGGAAGCTTGCGGTAGCCGAACAGAGGAATGTGAAATTTGCAAAAGAAGAATTCTAGTTAAAGACTTGGAGCAACATGCATTATCAGGCTGCAAACACCCGCCACTAATCAATGGTAGCGTTAAGAGAAACATCGCTGAAAGATCAAAATCACCAGAACGAGTTTTCGACGATACAATTTACAGTCCATATTTTTCATCTGGATTTCAACCTCATCCACGTTTTTTAGAAAGTGCAACATATTCAAATAATACGTACGATAATCCGTATTTTTCTTCCGCCAATGGCGAAGAACTCGTTAGCGATTTTGAAAGTTCCAACCAAATGAAAAGTACGATTGAAGAGAGAACTCGTGCAAATAGATCACCCGTATTTCGCCCCGAGGCTTCGTCAAACCAAGGAAATAGATCTTTGCATGATACCACATACAGTATGGCTAGTGAAGCGCATAGCACGAAAACTGAAGATGCCTGGAATAGGTATAGTGATTATCAAGTCGAAAGGTGTGGATTCTCTAGCTCAGATTCTGACAGCGATGGTAATTGTTGACTTATTCGTTAATCTTTTTATTTACTTTTCTCTTGGATCTCGCAGTTTTAGTGAATTTACTGAGAGTGCGTTTTCGATAAACTCTTCCGTGATAGATATTTTCATTAAACTTGATCATCTTTTTTCCCCTAAGTATGTATGTTTTTCGATGCTGTTGTTCGTTCAGATCAATACGCTCCTGAGAAGGATTGTTGGTGTTTTGTTGTTGATTGGCATTTCGACATCCTTAGCTGTAATCATCTTTGTAATCAAGTGAAAAATAAAATTCGAAACGCCAGTTAACATCAAGCCCAACAGTCCCCAAGACTGTACTTAACTGAACGATCAAGCTTCACTAACCTATCGCGTTACTTCTGAGTTCAAACCATTCACTTTCTATTGTTTGTTAAACAAGAAAATCCAGTACGTCCTGATCTAACAGACGACACGATGTTGCCCTGTGAATTTTGTCACGAATTGTTCCCAGCAGATTCCTTGATTTTACATCAGGTAAGTTGTGTTAATGTTAGTCATTATAGAAAAAAATTACATTTGCAATTTCAAAATGTAACAGATGCTTTCCACCATGTTGCACGACGGGAAATTTGATAATCTAATGAAAACTTACCACACCAAATGTTTGCTTCGTTCTTAGCCAATGTGTGACCTGGTTTCTGAAACACCTCGACCTCCATCACCACCGAAATTGAAGCGATTGTCGCTCGAACCTTTTCAATACAGCACATCGGCACACGGTGAACTGCAAGAGAACTCTGATCATTTTTTTGAACAGACTAGTCCAGGTTTGTGTTTATGGTGTAGTCAATTGATTCTCGTGTTGAAATGATTCGGAAGTAATTTTTCGTAGGACTCGACGAAAACTTCGCTCCTTGTGAATTTTGCTCAGAGTCAATTGTTTTGGCTCATCTTGCCATGCATCAGGTTGGTGATGGAACTTTGAAAGATACTTTATTCACCAAAACATGCGTTTGATGATCTTGTGTGCATCTCTAAGCTGGTGTTGTGTAATGATTGCAACCGACCTTTATAGACTAAATATTTGCTGTCGAACATAATTATGACATCGCATAGGCTATTGCAAAGTCATCAACAGGCAATCGGATTGAAGTTAGTTATTTCTTGACGTTTATTAATCATTTTGTCATGTACTTTGTCGCGTTAGTTGATTAGCTCAGATCAGCCGGCATTTTAGCAAGTGCAGAGTGTTGACATATGTGAGAAAGAATGGTCGTGAGTAGGTTTATTACAGTGACCCTTTGGTAGTTCTTTTGCTGATCACAATAGTGAATGGATGATTAAATATGGCAAAAAAACAAAATGGATACTATATTGCGAATTTGAAGCGCGTGTTCATCATAAATTGTTTCGTAATTAGGAATACTACTTTCTTTTGAAACTGCTTAGTTGTTGTTGTTGAAAACCTTTTACATTCTCTGTGAAATGGCTTTCATCTTTTGTGTATTTAGGTTACCTGCCCAGAAAACCCAAACGTTCAAAGATATCCGCATGCTAACCCGGTTCTATCCATAAATCACACATTGCTCGATGCTCAAAGACCTCCTGCAACTGGGCGGACTCTTGTATCCCACGATAATGCTCGATCTCGAGAATCTCAAGCCTTGGACGCTTCTGAGCTTCTGCGTTCAGCCCCAAAGAATGAAAATCAAGAGGAAAAGACGACGTCTAGTTCCACAGCACCTGGTAAACAAAGAAAACCGCAGAAGCGAATGCTTGCAGCAAACTTTCACTCCCAAAGGTCACCCCTACCCACAAATGGTTTGGTTAAAACTTCATCTTTCACCAACTCTGATCAGCATGAAAAGCCCACGACGGAAAGCGAGTCAAAAGCGCCGTTTCGGCGGCATATGAAACAATCTCCGAGCAAACCGATTTCGAAGGTAAATAACTTCCCCCAAAGATTTCGAGAAGTAAATGTTTTAGGCGGTGAGAGTCGAGAGAACACGAGTCTTTATACATCGGAATTTCCGCAAAATAGCTCATTTTCTGATTCGCACGTTGATCGTCGTTTTCATTCGAAGTCTTTTGGCCAAAGTTTTACCTTTGGCGATTCATCAGTTAACAATACATCATCCTTACATGGGGCAGCGACTCGCACACGAAGCTTACACTCGTTGCATGGCCAAACTATTACCGCTGGCAACTCATCAGTTTCTGGTACATTCCAGCATATAACAGCAACTCAGTCACAAAGCTTTCGCTTTTCGCGTAGACAGAGCTTCACAAGAGGTGGTGCTCCTTTTATGAGCATGAGATACAACGAGCGTTCAAGACAACCTTTTTCGCCTACCTATGTTCAACCTCAAAATCGTCCCTGCAACGTCGACTTGAACGGCCAATTGCTAGAAACACGAAATCCAAGGCCTCGTTTCTCAGCTCGAGGTGGTTCATTACATCGTGGTCGACGACAAAATAATAGACCGCGTTTTAACTCGGGAAGAGATGGTTCGACCAAGCAACAGCATCGAATGCATCCGCCAAGCAGCAACTGACTCGAATAGATTTAGTTTTAAATTTAGAATAAAATAGATTTAATGTGTATGGATTATTCCTTTATGTTAAGTATTTTTTTAGTATAAGTTTGACTGACAAAATTCATTTTAGCATAAATTTTCACTTTTTTTGAATAATATTGTTGATTTCAAAGACCATAAATCGTATATACAAACAAAGGTTTGCATTTTTGTTTACATTCGCCAAATTTTTTGTTTTTTGCCGTTTTAGTTGTGGCATGTAACAGTCGTAGGTGTTTAACTTAGATAAAAATTGCGTGAATATTTGTTGTAAGGTTTAGTGTGCAAGATGATTCGTGCTTTAACGCCAGAAATTGACTTTGATTCTTTTCCTGTATATGTTTATGTACTGCAGTTGTCCGGAAGGTGAAGATCCTCGCCAAGTCTTTGGATTGTTTTTGAAGTCTGTTCACCAATAATAATTTAATCAATCATAGTTTCTAAGTCCAATAACCCTAATTTAGCAGGCTGGCAGATTGGAGATTATTTTAGGGGCCTGTTCAAACAAGACAAATACATTTTTTGTCTGACACCATGCGATTTTGTTCGATCCAACATATTGGATGGTGATGGTATTGGTGAGGCATTTATTAACATTAGATATTCTGTTTGGTGTTTAATGCCGAGGTAACCTTTTATATGTAAGATTGAAGAGGCTTTCCCAAAGGAATAATTTGACTATACGTGCAGAACTTTGTGTGTATCAAAATTAATTATAATAATTATAAACAGAAAAGGTGCATTCACCAACAATAAAGATATGCCATTAGTGTACGAGTAGAATGAGTGAAAAATCCCAGAGGTATTTGATATTCGGCTATAATTAAAATTCAAATTTTTTTGCACGGCGTCTCCATGAAAGCTAAACCATTCCCTGTAGATGTAGAAAACAAATTCTAGAGTTCAAAGTTGCTAGACGATCTTCACGGGGCTGTTAAATACGATGGAGCTTCTAATCGGTAAGAAGTTTGCTTTTTGGATTGGTCAAGAGCACGAAATCCGCGATTCAGTCAATTGACGTTAGATACCGCATGTAACGAGGCGGTATCTTGTGAAACACTTCGTTGGGGGTACTTGAGAATATGAGTGTAATTCAAACGTGAGTGAAATATGAACGTAAATTAGGTACAGGTTTAAAGCGCGATATCCAAGTTGAAACGATTGTTAAGGGCTGTGTCCAGATAAGCCCTGCAAGATAGGGCTTTATCTGAATACATGAATTCGTGTAGATATGCTAAATACAGCAGTGACCAAAGATCATTGAAAACCGATTCAATCATACAAAAAAAATAAATAGCTTATTTTAAGCAGCAAGATACCCATTTCAGGACCGAAATTTCAAAAACTTGTATTGTAAGAGTGGCATGCCTTCCTAGCCTTGTAGATGAGGTGGTTTTACAAAACATTGATGTGCCAAACAATCAAACCAAAGAAATTGCGATTAGCGTTTATAACGCAGCGCACTTTCGAAAATCTATCAATCATAATAAAAAGCAACATAATTCAACGAAAATGTCTGATATGGTAAGGCAAAAAAGTAGCCATCGAAATGTAATCCAAACTAGAGAACTCTTCCCTCAACAACCAGGGTGAATTCCTGATATACGGTACAGCTATCATCTTCGTGTATAAGTCGTTCGAGCTATTGTCTATGTAGTTCAGCTCTGGTCAATGTACTGTACACTGGTCCAGCCTGTGAAACTATACATAACGTCTTCATCACACCATGATAACAGTTTTAAATAATTTTCATAGTACGTTTATTAAATCTTGTTTTATTGAATATATTTGTACTTCCTTTACAGAATTACAGACTTACAGTTAAATATTTTCAATTTTGTTCATTTTGGTATAAATAAAGTTTCCTCAATCATTGTCCCACAACATGCTTAGTAATGAAAAACACTCGTTTTTGAGCAGCGTTTTTGAATAGAGCGAGGGTATCACTTAAGGGCTGTCGTCGATTGTTAAGCCATTATAGCTCCCGTTTGCTGTTGTTGAACGGATGTTTGATTTAAGCTTCGTTGACATCTGTAATTTGCTATATAAGAAAGAAACTGATGTTGATTGCCAGGGATATCACTACATTGGAGAGTGGGGACTGGGGTGTAAATATCCCTATATTCAATTGTACTCGTCTGATTTTTCTTTTGAAAATGTAAAGAAATCTGTCAGCTAATCACTTGATGAAACCGTTAACACGTTTCGAAAGTTTTTCATAACTATTATTGTTGTTTTTTAATTAGATATAACTGGCATAACATCAACGTTTAGAATAGTTTGACAAAGCATGTCAAGTGCTCACCTTTTCCACTTAAGCTGCAGGTCAGCGGACATTTTTTTCTAACTTCCGGCTTGTAACAAAAGAAACCTTTGTTCTTGCACTTAACTTGATCTTCTTGTGGTTCTGAAGTTTAAAGTCAACCCATCGACATTAGTTGACAGTTTTCTGGATACAATTTCCTCTTAGTTAATTACGTTGGAAAGTACGTCATGTTAAAATGTTAATTTGAGTTGGTGTATACGGTCACAATTGATTATATGAATAGAAACTCCTTACTCCTCAATTTAACGTTCAAACCATGTCTCTGTGCGTTGACTTTTTCTTTTAATAATTTGATGGGCCAAATATTATTTTTTTGAGAAATGAAACTTATCTTTCATTTGCGTGTGTTGTCTCATATTTTCATTTGAAAAAACAAGTACTGCACATCGACGCATGCTCTTTTAATATGAAGTAAGTCGTTGCATAGATTATGTCAATTCGTTGGCATTGTTTATCGCATGGTTTATGACATAGTTGCAATGTCCTTAACAATTTCAAATTCCAAATACTGACCTCGACATTCTAAACCTTTGCAACAATAATCACCAGATCCACAGATTCCATTTTCCACCACACAAGTTTGCGGAGCTATGCAGCGTGTAACTGTAATAAGAGTATTTGTAATCTTTGTGAAGCCGGTAATTGTAGGGAGAAAAAAGTTGTCAACGGCAATAGATCAAGTTTTGTCGGTGGTGATCATTGAAAGCATTTTTAGTGTATTTATTCCGCTAAGATCATTCACTTAACTGAAGCATTAAACTTACTTTTATCTGTTGGGTAAAGAAAATCACAGCGATGCGTAAAACCACAGCACAGGTCACCCGCGGTACACTCTTCCAGATCTTTTTTACACGCTTGCTCTGTTTGAGAAATTGTCAGTTGCAACTTGCGACTAACTAGAATGGAATATAAGTGCATGATGATCATACATTTTACAGAAACAGCAAGAAATGAATGCTGCCATTAACAGCAATGAATAAAACTTCAATGTTAGTCAAAAACAAAATGATTTGGCAAAGTGTTCTGCATGCATTCAAGCAGCTGAAATATACAAAAAAGCTTTAACTGCAATAAAGACTCAGGAAATATTTCTTGATACGTACATGGATATCCATAAGCAATGCTGATAGTTGCCACAAAAACAAACAATTGAAAGGCAAAGTTTTTCTTCATTTTTGCAATCAGAGAGCAGTTATTCTAAGTTCTTGTTTTTTCGTTGTTACTCCTTTCGTTGCTATCAGTTGTGATATATATGTCCTGTTGCTTCATGGCAGGCAACCTATTTATACTATTTGTTTTATGCAACAAACGCATGTCGGTGATGTCATTGGAAGTCAATAATTACGCGAAACATTTACCTTTGCGTGATTAAACTCGTCACAATTACATAGTTTAGGTCATTCGCTTCTCATTATTCGTCAAATACGATTGTTGTAGGAAGTGCTTGACTATTTTCGTTTTTTAAAAAGGCTTTATTTAACAAAAAGAATGAGACATTAGCAAAAACTTCGACGACTTTTTAATATGTACAATATTTGTTAGATGCGCATAATGCCTGCTTGGTACATCAACCATATTTGTGGTCTTGTATAAAAGAACATTAAATCATTGCTATTAATAAGATGCTCGTTAAGTAGTGTTTGTTTAGAGGTAAAGACCTCAGACGGTTAGAAGGCCGCCATGTTTTATTGATTACTTGTAAAAAGCGGTGGAAAATGCTAACAAGAATCAATGGGAAAGTTAGGTTTGCAGTCATGGCATCATTTAACATATTATTTCCACACCAAATATGTTATAGAAGCCCCCCATCCTCCTCCACTACGTTACTGATGCCAGGACAGTAGCCGACGTAGGCGAGTGACATTTTTTTCTAAAACTCAGCATGTTGATTACAACCTAAAAATAGTGCTTTAGTTGTTTTGTAGAAACAATGACGACCCGAATTTTCAGAATATGTGCACTACTGCATGTTTGTAATGATTAGATAATGTAGTATTTTTTTCATAAGGCAACTCGGTCTCAAGTCAAAATGATTAACTTATGAAATAATCTTACTGATGAAAAGTGCTTTTATTGCATTTCTAATTATATTTATTCTGTTGAACTGTATAAATGAACTGTTGCATTTCATTTGTTCATGAATAATATGCAACCGCACATCGATGGTTCTATTGAGACATGAGAGAATTTAGTCGTAAATGGCTTGCAATCCTTTTTTCATGATTTCATGCAATTTTTCTCATTCAAATTTGTTGAAAATCACACGTAACTGAAGTGCTGATTGCCTGCGATATTGATTAGTATTTGACGCTAATAGCTGGACACACGTAACAAGAGTGGTAAATAGCCTTTATTCTATCCTACAGGAAGTCGCGGGAAAGTTGTAAGATTTACGTCAAACTCTATAGGCCTCATAACTCATTGCGCAAAAATTTGGCAACTCCTTTATTGATTGCGTACTTGCAGGTTTTTTCAGCTCACTAATACAGTGTATTTTCTCAAATGAGTATATTATAGAAGATTTAACTTTAATTTGTTTCACTCCTCTTGGGTAGAACTATCAAAAAATGATTGAGCTCGCTTTTTCCCTTTGCTTACATAGGAACACATGTATACAATATAAGAATTAAATTACGAATAATGAAAACGAGATTATAAGCAGGGGCGGATCTAGAGTATGTCAAATCCGTCGCGCGACTGATGTTTGAAATTCAAAAATTACCTATTCATATTAATTAAAAAGCCATTAATTATTCTTATTTTCTTATCGCATTTACTTCGTGATAAAAATCCCGCACTATTTATTATTGAAAACTAATGACTAATCCAATGAATATCTCGTTGGTAACCAGATCAGTTGAATTTTAATTGACCTGGAATAACCGACTGATAAGCGAGGTGGCTTGACTGGTTCGACGGATAAAGGAGTCTATGAACGTCAAAAACGCTTATTTTATTGGTCAATAGCCAGATCAGAGGACAGTCTGGAATGGTCTCGACTGATAATAAGGGTGGCCGGACGTATAAGGGAGTCCAATTGCTATCTTACAATTGGTTCATTTGAATTTTTGCTTTATTGTGATTGGTTTGACGGATTTCGACTGATAGCCAACTGAACTAGCATAGTCAAGCTCACTGTCTGAATTGAATGTTTGATCGTTTTATAGTAATTTTTATAACCATGATAGAAACTAAACTACAATCAGATGGAATTTATGGAAATCTTTTACAAATTCATATTGACATGAATGCTGCTGTCCAAAATGTGAATTTTTCAAGAGGGTGAAAATTTATGGATAAATTTTAAATGCTTGGCAAAGACGATCTCATGAGCGACATTTCAGTCATTGATGTTCAAAAGAAAGCCAACATTGTTTTGAGTTTTATCAGCAGAAATTTACATCCAAAATCGTAAGTAAAGGACAATTGAAGTGTATGCATGAATGTAATATATCAAAGTCAATTTATGCGAGTGTGATGCGATTTATGTCAATATGGCGTATGGTAAGCAGATCGATGCTTCTAAAATTGTTGTTGACGAAGGACTTTAGCTATGATTTCTTTAGTGCTTGGGAATCGTGGCCGTTATATGGCAGCGAAATCCTACATTCCTGCCAATATATTTCAATGGACATAAAATCTGTAGCCATAAGGCGCCATACTATTATTTACTTTATCATAAACAAATGTTTGGGGTTTTCAGTTTATGATCATTGATCATTCAATCATTGGACAGTTATACTACATATTGTTTAAGATTTGAGAAAACTAACATTGATTACATGAGAAGCTGTTTACTATAACCTGTGATTTTGAGTCTTCTGATCCATGAAGCTTTTTATTTTGACAATTTGACTGGAATGGTATTAAACCTGTATTTCACATACATGGAATGTTGTCCCATGTCACATATTGTCCCCTTTTCTAACTGAACACCTCATGTAGAGATGTAAAGGTGTGTTAATCTACGGCTCATACCAGATTGTTTGCCATAAATTCCAAAGGGCTATTGATGTATGAAAAGCATTTTCTATAAAGTAAAAATGTCTTTCTATGTATGCAGATAAACTTTGAAATTTCGCAAAACAGCAAAGTATTTTTCATGATCACTAGGTAATTTTTCTGATGATCATTATAATTTCTAAACTAAATTATTTCTGATTTACATTTAAACAAGCTTTGATCATATGAAAAGATATTTATCATAACCAGTAAGCATGACACACATGAACCAATTTTAACATTCATGTAATTATATAATTAAAGACATGTTGGTTACATTCTGTTTGTATTTGCAAATACAATGCTACTAGTGATTGCTATATAGCACACCTTGCATATACTTAGAGGAGATAATAGTCTAGTGAAATGCCTAATAAACATTTATGGCATTAAGCTGTCCTTAACTGCAAATTTTCACTCTGATAATTTTTGCTTAACCTTTGGCAGAAAAAAGATTTTGAGTTTTTTCTCAAAAGGTGAATTTGCTGGCACTGATGTGGAGATGGGTAAAGGGTTACAATAAACTTGCATTGTTTGAAGTCTGAGCTTTTCTATATCTATGAACTGTCACTTGTAGTACCAAATTTCTAACTTAACTAAACTCATTACATAGAGGTTTGAATGGGTGTCTCTAGGGGGGTCTATGCCTGACAACTTGGTAGAAATTTTTAAAGACTATATCTGTTTTTGAATAGCATTATTGTAAAATAAATTTTACGTTCCTAGACATGCTAATGAGCCATATATTTGGCATGATAATGAGCCTAAATATTTGGCAAAACATTCAAGTATTGTTCACTTCATTTTTTTTTGAAAAAAACGTAAGCAAAATGTGTTGTTTTTACGCAAAAACGATGCCCACAAATACATTTTGTATTGCTCTAAAACGCTGAAAATGGCATTTTCAAGGCTCTGAAATTCAAAATTTCTCAGGGGAGAATGCCTCAGACCCCCACAGGTGCGGAGCGCCTTCGACGTTTTATGACTGATGTTTGAAAAATCCTAGATCCGCCCCTGATTATAAGAAAACCTCATGTCGCTTCAACAAGCCTTGGAAATTACCAATCGATTAACCTCTGTCATTGTCCCTCAAGTCTGTCATTGTCCCTTTACACATCTTGTTTCATTAATTGTGTCATCGGACGGCCATTTTCTACGTATTTAACGTTTTGGAATAGAAATAATGTGTCCCCTTTTTACTAGTGTTTATAAATGACAAGTTCTATGTTTCTTGCTGTGCCTCTTGCGTAAGGTCTGTTTGCAACAATATTTTCTGCTTACAAGATGGCGAGAAGTTGGTGATGGTTTGCAATAGAAATATCTTTAATTCATGACAATTTTACGAAATACAGAGCTGAAGCGCTACTTTGCGAAGGTTTGCAGAGTGAATGACAATGAAATATATTCCATCGGAAAAGCGCGTCCCAACTATTTTACTAAAACTTTGACTTTGACTTTGAAATCAAAACGAAATACTGCTTTAGACGTCTTTCTTATCTCTTTTGTTTTCTACCATTCATATCTTGAGTTTATCATAATGCCTATGGAGTGTGTTTTGTAATCTCAATGGATTTCAAAGCCGTAGTGTTATAAAGTAAATATGTTGTAATTTGTGCTTATTGTTTGAATATATTTTAAAACTGTGGAAAGTAATGTCTGTAGAATATAATTTTCATTTAAGCTACTGAAGTGTAAACGCGGTCATGTATTGCTTTGATTTGTCAAACAGCTACCTACATGGTGAAAATTTTATTAGAATTCTAGGGTGGTGAAATAAACTTTACAAACAACAAAATTAAATATTTTCTTGTGGTATGAATGAACGAAAGAGCAAATAAACGAATGAACAAATGAACGAATCAACGAACGAACGAATGAATGAATGAATGAATATCTTTACGTTGACACACGAGCCTCGTCAAGTTGATGTCCACAAGAGCCGTTTCATGGACTTTTGTCATAAATAGACTACAAATAATATGAAAAAAATTCACTAAATATCATTTTGCTTTTGTTGTAAAGTGGTGAAATAGCAGGGTGAAACCGGGGGTGAAATTAATAGTGAAACCATTGGGCAGGGTAGGATGAAGATGCCTCCTCCCATTCCCAACTTCCTCCACGCATGTATCGCGGGCGCAGTTTAGTTTACCACTGTCGAAGGGGTCGAAGGTTTGCAGAAGAATGTAATTCTTTCTAATTTCAATACATTTCGAAGGTTCTTTAACCTTACGAAACGATGTACTTTTCTCCTACAAGTTTTATTTGTATTGCTCTCTTGCTGGCCTTACTCCTTTTCTTTATTCTTGGAAAGTAAGCCTTTAGTCTTGTGCAAGTCAGACTATAAAAATATAAACAACTTATCTTTAAGAGATAAGTTATGTGTAGTTATGATACGACGCAGGCAAAATAACTTGATTTATGCGGATGGTATTTTATCGTAGAGTCGTTGCAAGGTGCCTAGAATGGCTTTTCTGGAGGCTGTTCAAGGTTAACATAGAAATTGAAGGAGCTCGTTTCTTAACGCTTCATGGCGTTAAAATTAGTTCTGGAGAAAGTTCAGTTGTAAGTATTTTAATAACTCTCTCTTTCTGGTTGACGTATAATATAGCATAAGAATTTCCAACTTGCATTCAATGTTTAGATTGATATCAAATGATTTCTTCTATGTATTGTCAAAATATTCCGGGCTATTTGTTTATTGTTACATGTCATGAGTGGTATAGTCTGTCTATAATGTCCTGAGACACATTCCACTACTAGCAATACAAATGGGAATGCATGTCTCATGTTCTTTTATCCTTGAAGGACTAGCATAAGTTCTTATCCCACTGTGGCTGCATCTGCTTTTCAGTTTTAATTTTATTTTGTGAGTGAGATAACTCGGGGAGTTATGAGGTGCTTTGTTTTTCATAGGTTATCAAGAATATCATATTAAGAACAAAATGGAGTTTTCCTTCGTCGAGGTAAGATATTTATCACCAGCTTGCGAACTCACTATCAAATTATTTTACATGGTATTTTCTGTACATTTAAGGCGGCCACTAATGATTTGTTTTGGGCATGTCAGTATTGTTGCCAAAAAGAAGAAGACCGAAATTAAGGCTGAAAACTTTCGTGCAATGCAACAAAACGGTAATGATTATTGTTTATAACTGTTTTGGCTTCAGGTTCACTTTTAATGTACTATGAAAGAATTTTTTGTTTCTTCTAGACAATGGTGGTTCTCAAAAATTTCTTAGCATAATTAAAACTGTCACCCAGGTAGACAAGTTGATGTCAAATGCAATATCCCTGCTTGTTATCATATTTTCTTGGAAAATGTTAATTCTCTAGTATGTCGGCTTCTATGTCCGTTCCATGGATGTTTTTATGCAGGATAGACCTCAAAGGTTGTTCAATGTCATATTCCAAGTTCCCAAGAGTATACAAGTTGTATGTGAACCTAATCACAGGTAAAATTCTGCCATTGACAACATCACCATCGACTACATTTTTATTGACAACATCTGTTATGACAAGAGAAGGTTGTTAAGACGTCACATAACATCAAATCCACCAATCCCTTTCAGGATTTAATTAACCAGGATGATCTACATCTACAAATTTGTAAAATATTTGTCGACAAAATCTCTATTGACACCATCTCCATTGACTACATCTTTGTTGACAACATCTCAGTTAACACCATCTCCATCAACAACATTGCTATTGACACCAGTGTGACCAGACCTGGAAGATTTTATTACCATATCTGCTCTGGTACCTAGACAGTCCCACTTGATTAAATAATAGTAACATTTGGAACAGGAGGAAGCATTGTTCACGGATCAACGTATGGTCACGCTGATTGAGACCATCTCTATTGACAACATTTTTATTCACAACATCTCTATTGACATCATCTTCATTGACAACATCTCCAATGCCTGCACGTTCAAGGACAACATCTTTATTGACAACATCTCTATTGACACCATCTCTATTGAAAACGTCTCTATTGACAACATCTCTATAATATTTCCATTCACAATATCTCCATTCACAACATCTCAATGAACAGCATCTCCATTGAAAACATCTCAACCATACTCATTCCACAAAATCTGTTTTGGTTTTTGGAGTTCTGAAAACTTTTACATCATGCACTTAAAACTTCCCTAAACTTCATCTCGTGCGATGTTTTTTCAGGTGTTTGAATTTCTCCGTAAAGATGACTAAGTGTGTATTGAAGCTTCACCAAGCTAAGGAGGTTAAACATCTTTTGTGAACGATCTTTATAATATAATGATGCTCTTAACTGTTCCTTTATAATATTGTCGTCAAAAGAATGCTTCTGCTGCCTTTATTGTATTTCATAATATACGTATTCTGTATGATCTGTTCAAAATGCATTTCAGGTGGAGATGGATATTTTTCAAGATATTACTTTGGGCGAAGTGACGTTTAGTGCTGTAGTCGGAGGGTCTTTAAATTCCGTTGAGGCAGAAAGACTTATGGTATTTGCTTTGCTTGCTTTCTAAAACTTCTCTCAACTACCAACTACCGTACCTTGAACTACGATTTTACTTTTACAAAGCCGTTAAATCTCAAGCTCTGATTTATGTTAGATACAACGTACACAGGTTTTTGTTTTTGTAACTCATGGGAAGTGACGTGGCAATTGAGTTTTTCTGAGTATTTTTATTCTTTTTTTTTATTCAGGAGGATCTCAGTGTGAAGGTTGATCCAATTCGCGTATCTTTGGCTGATGGTAAATAACAAAACTTTCTTGCGCTCTTGTTTCGAGCTATTCGCTTGACTTCGCATTATATCTATGTTGGGAATAGAAAGGCTTTGAAAGAAAACTGTTGATTAAAAAGATTTGTACGTGTAAGATTGAACAAGAAGGCATAGATATGAAGGGAAACTGTTGATTAGAAAGATTTGTACATGTAAGATTGAACAAGAAGGCATAGATATGAAGGGAAACTGTTGATTAGAAAGATTTGTACATGTAAGATTGAACAAGAAGGCATAGATATGAAGGGAAACTGTTTATTAGAAAGATTTGTGAGTGGAAGTTTTTCTCTCTAAATTTTCCTTATTTTTTCTCAAATTTAGACTTCTTCAAGAAAATGGATCAACTTCGGCCATCAAGAAACAAGGCAGACTCTTTAGTTTCTGGTATGCAATTGCTCCGTAATGTTTTCGTGTAAGTAGCTATGTAGTATTGGAAACAATTCTCCATACTTAACTTCCAGCAGTATCTGGGCGAGAAAATCCACCAGGATCACATACACCTTTACGTTACTCATCCAAGGTATCTGAATTTTTTAATCCCGAGTCTTATATATGTAGAAATTTTCATTACAATGTCATCATTTGTATATTCGATGTTAGATGTGTGAACGATGTTTGCATGTAGTTGTAAATTGTGTGTTTCTTTCATGTTGCAGAATTTTGACGTGATATTAAAAAGTTTTGACCTGTTCATATGTGATGAGGAGCAAAGGTTAAACTTAAGAGTTGCAACTTTTTATTTTATTCATATCGATTTTGACGCTTTTGCTCTTTTGCTAAACAAACGTAAATGTTTTTATTTTCTTCAGGGAACTGTCGTTCTATGTAAAAAATGTTAGTCTTACCGCAACACTCAGTGATGATTTGGTGTCGTGGTCAATTTTGGACACATTGGTGTTACAACTAAATGGTGAGACCAGTTTGAAAGATTAAAGTCAGGATTTTACCTTCGTCTCGTCAGAACTGATTTTTGTTTATTTTTCGACTTTTAGTTGACGGTATTTATTAAAGTAGAGCCCTAGACTAATTTAAAATTAATTGTTCACGAAAGGTTTTGAAATGAAATCGAGAGGCTCAAAAGAACTTTTGTCATTCAGCAATTTTCTCCTGGCGCTCAAGGTGATCTTATAATTTTTTAATTTATAGTTCTTTTTTCCTCGTAAGACGTTCGTCGATCAGGAAATAACGTTCGTTGTATTTTGTAGATTAAGGAGAGAGACAGCTTGTTGCCCTGTTTATGGACGAGAATTTATCTTGCCTCCTGTCAATGTAAATATGATCACGAAGAAGTAATTCATTGGACAAACATTTTACCTTTACGACAAAATATAAATGACGAAAACAAAGGTAAACAAAAGTTGATGTTTGAACATCAGATCACTCTTGATAAAACAATAGACTGTAGTTTTGACATCAACTCTTTCTTAATGAATCCACTAAACTTTAATATGCACATCGACTTAAGAAATGACATCAGATAAGTTCAATTAAAGACGCTAGTCTGTACTACTTAAGAGGTCAAGTTTGAACATAAAATCACTCATGTTAGAGGACATCAGACTAGGGTATTTTTTGACGCAGTTTGAAATTTCGCAGGTCCAACAAAACCTTGTCAGATCTTTCTAGCAAGTATCGTGTTGAAAATATTTTGGAAATTGATGATTTTATAATGAATCTCAACGAATCCACCTCAAATACGGTGCTTTGTAAGGCTGTTTTGGCGTCGCTTGTGACAAATTTTCAACTTTACAAACAAGGTATCTATGATTGCTTGTAACCTTTATTATCTTATCGACTTTATAGAATGAAAGTATAGCTGACTAAATTATACTGACAATGTCGAATTTTACTTTCAACTATGTTACTGACAAGTGGTAATCATGATAAAGACAAATGATATACGTCTGGACAATCATGTTGACTGCAATGTAACTGTATCTCATCGCAATGTTACTGATAGCAATGTTAATGATGGCCATGTTAATGATAACAATGTTGATGATGGCCATGTTAATGATAACAATGTTGATGATGGCCATGTTAATGATAACATCGTTATTTTTTTAGACTTACAGGACGAAAAAAAGAAAGCTTTGTAAGTGTCAGTGTATCGTGTGTGAACACGAGAAACTCTTTAAATCACCAAATTTTTCATCAACATGTCTGTATCGTCTGGTGGACTTTTCTTTTTTTCTGTCGTGTTTAGTTTTTCCGCACGACTCGAAAATTTCTATGTGTATTTCAACGTAACAGATGAAGAAAAAGTTGGCATTTTGTTAAAGATACTCCATCAATACTGCCTAGCTCTAAAAAGCATTTGTGGGGCAGGATGTTTGAGCTGGGAAGCACAAGTGTCAAGGTGTGTGACAATGATTTGGTTATTTTGACTGTTCGACTGTAAAATAATTATTACATTTCTTGAGGTCATATTCATGCACCATTTTTGAATCTGACTGAACTGCCTTAATATTTTATAAACTTTCTCAGTGCAATATGGATTTTAAAGAGGATTCAACCTTCAATCCACGATCAGTCGTGATAAAATGCGACTCATCATCATTGATAATCGAGTATTCAATGCAAACAAAGCAACGCTTGGTTACTTTACTAAATATTGGAAATATAAAACAGCTTCTACAAACAACGCGTTCACATGATTCGAAGAAAAAGACTTTCGTCAACTCTCGTGGTATATAAAGCTTACTTTAAACATTTTAATAATTTTTCGTCGACATCTTAGGTATTAGCAAACAACTTATTGCATTATCCTTTGCAGTCATTGTTTTCTATACCTCCACCTTAGTGATAGTTGTCAACCCCCACACACAAACACAAACACATCAGCACCACTGTCATAGTTACATCAACTCCCCACATACACACACCAAAAGGACAGTGTTAGTTGTCAACCCTCCCCCACACACACCAACACCAGGGTGATAGTTGTCAAACACCTTCAACCTCCCACACACACACACCAACACCTGATAGTTGTCAACCTACCTCACACAACACCACAGTGATAGTTTCAACACACACACACACACCAACAACACCACAGTGATAGTTGTCAACTCTTACCCTCATACACCCACCAACACCACAGTGATAGTTGTCAACCTCCCCCCACACACACCAACAACACCACAGTGATAGTTGTCAACTCTTACCCTCATACACCCACCAACACCATAGGGATAGTTGTCAACCTCCCCCACACACACACACCAACAACACCACAGTGATAGTTGTCAACTCTTACCCTCATACACCCACCAACACCACAGGGATAGTTGTCAACCTCCCCCACACACACACCAGCACCACAGTCGCAGCTGTCGATCCCACAGATATTCGTTCTGTACAGTTGTGAAATTTTTTTCTTGTAGTCTTATTCAATTATGATTTCTCTATCCACGATATAAATATTGTGTTCGTCGGA
Organism: Xenia sp. Carnegie-2017; assembly: GCF_021976095.1. Lineage (NCBI taxonomy): Eukaryota > Metazoa > Cnidaria > Anthozoa > Malacalcyonacea > Xeniidae > Xenia > Xenia sp. Carnegie-2017. Next base: position 9,163,131 of record NW_025813447.1, on the reverse strand, counting down.
AAATGCAAAGGTATGACATCATCTATGCGTTGAGGCTTTCTCGCCAAAAGGTCGTTTGATATTTCAGTTTGACAAGTAACGTTTAAACAATGAAACTGTTTCTCCTTTAGATGGTATAGACTCTATGTTTGCTCGCATTGATATGGTATCTGTGAAGAAAGAAATTGATGCGATACAGATTGGTGCACATGAGCTTAAGATTGCTAGACTTGAAGTGTTCGAAGAGGTTAATGACTTAAACGTATTTAGTCGCTAGTAACGTCTCTTATATTCTGCAAATTTTGTCTTAGAAGTCGTTTTGCTGTTCAAAATCGTCAGAAGTTGCGGAAAGTTTGTTGTCTTTGACTTCTGCGGCCGCCAAGATCAACTTAGAGGTACATCAGAGAATAGAGAGGGTCGAGTATTGATATTGAACGCTAGAAATTCTAATCTCTTTGAATCCCTATGAAGCCCTCCATTTCCAACTATTGTATATTTTACGTAAAAAGTATTTTATCGATTTCATTGCATAAGATGTTACGTGCATTGCGTTTCCATCAAATATAGGATGCCAATGTTTATCTTTCAACTATTAAAGTCAACTGGGACGTTGAATCTCACATGGTGCTACATGATGCGATATCTGGGATAATGGAGGATACCACAGAACTAAAAGGTAAATACGTTGATCTTTTGTTTGTAAGGAGCACTTGAGACAATTTGACTAGCTAGCTTCTTCGCTATTAGGAATGATTTCCTCAATGGAAGATACGAGAGAAAGTGTAACTTTGTCATATAGTCAACTTCAGATCACCATGCAAGACGTCAACTTTACGATGAATACTTCAGCTGCTAACAGGTGTCATTTTAACGTTTCAACTAATCGCTTTAAGCCTCAATGAACCTTTCAGAGGTCTGGTTTTGCGCTACAACATGTCTTTCATCGTAACACCTTGTTGTTGAAAGATGTGTGGTAATGTGGCATGTGTTCTATTTAATGTAAAAGTACTTTCTAAGTTTTTTTGCATCGGATATATGGCGTGTCTTTTATGTAATGGAATATATATAAGATGGGATGGGTTGTTATACTTGATGTAATGGAATATATATTAGATGGGATGGGTTGTTATACTTGATGTAATGGAATATATATAAGATGGGATGGGCTGTTATACTTGATGTAATGGAATATATATAAGATGGGATGGGTTGTTATACTTGATGTAATGGACTATATATTAGATGGGATGGGTTGTTATACTTGATGTAATGGAATATATATAAGATGGGATGGGCTGTTATACTTGATGTAATGGAATATATATAAGATGGGATGGGTTGTTATACTTGATGTAATGGAATATATATAAGATGGGATGGGTTGTTATACTTGATGTAATGGAATATATATAAGATGGGATGGGCTGTTATACTTGATGTAATGGAATATATATAAGATGGGATGGGTTGTTATACTTGATATATCCGGTACACCAATGTTTACGTAGACATCGCTAAAATATTATAATAATATCCTACAGTACATGAGCTACTTTGGAATTTTTCTAGTTATGCTAGAAAATTTTATAGGTGTGTTACCCCGGATGCCTTCACAGAAAATTCACTTCTGGGTATAACATTATACGTACGAATAGGCAAAATCCATACTTCCTAATCTGAGATGTTTTTCTTACAGTTTTGGCTTGCAGTTTTCTGCAGTACTATCGCTGGACGATCATGAAATGAACGCTAGAAGCTCCAAAGTTGATGTCTTGTTTGATGGGAAAATAATCGTCTCGCTAAAGACACTGTTATTGAAGCGAATGCGATCAAATAACGACGTGACGTCATTGCGTAATAGCGTGGAAGGATTTGAGAACGGCATCAACAATTTATGGTATGTATAATTTTTTTCTTTGCATGAAACTGAATGGATTTCCGTAAAAAGTATTTTGATTCAGTTAAGGTTTTTGTGGTAAAAAAATTACAGATGAAAGCTTCATGTTTAGACTCGTTAAAAATAATCATACTCAGTTCTCACCGTTTTTGGTCTTTGAATATTTACATGCAACGATTACATCATGACAACAATGACTTGTTTCACCCAGTCTATACATGTAAAAATTTCAACAAGAAAACTATGACAAAGTTAATGCCATCTTTACATGCAACGATTACATTATGACAACAATGACTTGTTTCACCCACTCTATACATGTAAAAATTTCAACAAGAAAACTATGACAAAGTTAATGCCATCTTTACATGCAACGATTACATCATGACAGCAATGACTTGTTTCACCCACTCTATACATGTAAAAATTTCAACAAGAAAACTATGACAAAGTTAATGCCATCTTTACATGCAACGATTACATTATGACAGCAATGACTTGTTTCACCCACTCTATACATGTAAAAGTTTCAACAAGAAAACTATGACAAAGTTAATGCCATCTTTACATGCAACGATTACATTATGACAGCAATGACTTGTTTCACCCACTCTATACATGTAAAATTTCAACAAGAAAACTATGACATAGTTAATGCCATCTTTACATGCAACGATTACATTATGACAGCAATGACTTGTTTCACCCACTCTATACATGTAAAAATTTCAACAAGAAAACTATGACAAAGTTAATGCCATCTTTACATGCAACGATTACATCATGACAGCAATGACTTGTTTAACCCACTCTATACATGTAAAAATTTCAACAAGAAAACTATGACAAAGTTAATGCCATCTTTACATGCAACAAAACAACAATGAAAAACTTACACAATCTTTACACATGCAGCAGTTGCAACAAGACAACAATGATTGCCTTCAAGTATTGAACACTTTAGTTATGTACGTATCGTTATAGGTTGCTGGAAGGTGATGTTTACGTGTTTTTCCCTTATCGCTTTAATTTTGCCGAGTCATTTGACAAATTGCTTATTGTGAGCAAATTTCTGCGGCAACTATACAAACGTCCAATTGTGAAAGATAAAGATGAACTTTATGCAGACGTTTGGGTGAAACTTAAGGTTTGTTTATGAATTGAATTTTTCCATTTGTGTTCAAATATTTCCTCCTGTCTTATCTAGTATGGGTTGTTTTTGTTTATGTTTGTTTTAGAAATTATCTTTTGAGATTGAAGATGATCCGTTTGAAGTGAAACTTGGAAAAAATTATGAGGTGGAGTATTTTTGATAAGACAAAGAAAGGCCTCGCCTTTCATTTTATCGAATTTGGATGAACCGATGAACCCTTGGATCAAAATGACTTCCTTCAATTTAATCTTTTGCCTGCAGTTACTCTGTGACGAAGCCTTGCAATGGACGGAACGAGAAAGGCTGTTGGAAGAGAGGATTAGCGAGAAACGAAAGAATCCGGGCAATTTACTGTCAGGTATGTATTATGTATGTAGCTATCTTGTCGTGAAGAAACCAGGAATATATTTTGGTTTTTCATCAAATGTTTGTAGACAAGAAGGTGGAAAGTCTGTACGTTAGTTTAAGTGAAAAGAAATCGAAAATTTACATCGAAAGGTCACTGGTGAGTAAGTATGACTTATAACGAGTTAAAGCGTTCTTAAGTGCACTTACACGTAATAAAGTAAATGGTTTGAACCCTGGAGTATCGTTACATGTTTGTAGATGTAGATTGTCCAGGTTAGTATAGTCCTGAGAAGGACTGTTTTTGTTGTTGTTGACTGATGTTTCGACAACCTTAGCTGTAGTCATCTTCAGAGTCAAAAAATGACTCAAAAATTCTTCTTGTGTATTAGTGACTTTGATACAAAAACATGGAACGGTTAAGCTTTAGTTTTGTAAAGTCGCTCGTATTATTCGCTTCTGACATACATCCATCTCATTAAAGGTCGAAAGTAGATGCCTTGAAGCATTTTTGATTCTTATGAAACGCATCAACACAATCTGAAAATCATATAATCCTTATAAGTTTAACATTGTATTTAACATGTATTTAACATAAATTTTAACATTGTCTTCTTGAAATGGTGCTGAATACATTTTATTACATGTTTGTAAATGTAGATCGTCCAGGCTGGTATAGTCTTGAGAAGGACTGTTTTTGTTGTTGTTGACTGACGTTTCGACAACCTTAGCGTCAAAAAGATGACTACCGCTAAGATGACTGCCGCTTTTTGACTCTGAAGATGACTACCGCTAAGGTTGTCGAAACGTCAGTCAACAACAACAAAAACAGTCGTTTTCAGGACTATACCAACCTGGACGATCTACATCTACAAACATGTAGCACTTACACGATCGGTTCCACCTCAAAATA